>NC_057344.1:101349777-101978777 GCF_016509475.1 Prionailurus bengalensis
CTAATCCTCATCAGGCTTCCAACTGCCAGCACCTGCATTATCTTTGCCTAAGAGCTTTCTGTCACCACATGAGCCCACTTTGTTCACATGTTTGGCTTCCCAGAAATACTGGGAATTACCCCCAAAAGCAGCCTTTTGCCGGTGACTGTGTAGATATCACAGATCCCCCATCACTCAGGTGGAATAACGTTGAAATATATGCTCTAAATCATTTTCCAGAGGCCCCTGGCAATTAAGGTCTGGTTGTTCAGAATGGTCACTGGCTCAGTACTGCACCCTATATGTCCCCTTCCTTCTACTTCACTTCCTTACACTCCTGCAGGAGTCGCTTGGGATTACCTTCCAAATAAATGATACTTGAATCCTGGTGGGTGGTTGTGTGCAGGCTTTGCAAACAGGCAGGCCTGGGTCTCACTCCTGTCACTGGTGCTCACCAGCTGTGCAACTTTGCACAAATTCCTTGAAGTCTCCAATCCTCAGTTTCTTCATATATATACAGAAATGATAACATCTATGTTGCAGTGTTATTCTAGGAATGAAATTCACATGCAACAATGTATATATGTCATTAGCATGTGGTTCAAAAAGTGATGCTCTCCTTTGTGTTTTAGTGGGACTGACAATAACAGAAACAGTGGCAATAATAGTGTACAGCAATGTTTAAGCCAGAGTTCCTTCTACTTTAATGTGTATTGAAATCTTCCCAGGATCTTGCTAAATGCAGGTTCTGATTCAGAATCTGGGGTAGAGGCTGAGATTCTGCTTTTCTAACAAACTCCCAAGTAATACCAATGTCGCTGGTCCTCAGACCACACCACATGACGAGTAGCAAGAATTTAGGATATCATCTTGTAGGGTGCAGAGAATGAGGAAGAGAAATCATCTGTATAATGATTCACTCCAGGACTGGTCTTCACTATATCACTACAGACACACATACACACACACACACACACACACACACACACACACACACACTTTCAGGTATTTTCAGAAAAACAGAGGAATTTCCTTTTGCACTTGATATCATACATATAACCCAAAAAACACTTAATTCTTAAAGAATTCTTTGGGCAAGTAGCCTTTTTCTCAATTCTTTCCACTCCTGGCACCAAATTGTCTCACTTATCCATTTCTGCACAACAAACTACCTCAAAGCTTAGTGACTCACAACAACCATTTCACCATTTGTCACAATTTTGTGGGTCTCTAGCTTGGGCAGGGCTCAGCTGAGTGATTCTTCTGTTTCATGTGGTATCAACACAGGTAATTTGCTGGTATTCAAGTAGGGCTGGACTCATCTGAAAGGTCCACCACAGCTTCACTTCCATGTCTAGCACGTTGGCAGGGATGGCTGAAGGATGAACTCAGTAAAAATTGTCAACTGGAACACTGACAAGAGACCTCTCCAGGATGATGGCCACAGAGTGGCCACCTCTCACTTGGCAATTCAGAGTTCAAGAGCAAGTGTCACAGTGAACAAAGCATACCATCTGATCTTATATCAGCTAGCCTGGGAAGTCACATAGCATCATTTCTGATATACTCTGTTTTTCTAAGTACGTCCAGATTCAAAGGCACAGTACAAGCCCCCATCCCTCAATGAATTTGCAGCTATGATTTTAAATTGTCACAATTTCCCCTCTGGCCACAAATGCTAACATGCCTCCTGCATGAAAAATGCACTCACTCTCTCCCAAGCCCCTCTGTGACAGCTTCAGGCGCTGGCCAAGCCTCAGGCTAAAAGTATAGAATCTCATCATCAAAAGATGGTTCTCATCAGGTGTTTCCTAAGGTGACTCATTGATAAACGTTAAGTCTAGTTTCTGTGAGCTCAGCTGAAAGTCAAGAATTAATCTGTAAATTAAACAGGGAATGATATTTTGAGTAAAAAGATGGTAGAGACTAGAAAGAAGCATTTCAAGGAATGCTTTCAATTTATTTCAAATAACATATCAAATATTACAAACAATAAAACTCAGGGAGCTAAGGTCTCCCCCGAGCCTTGCCATAAATGAGGCACTTAGAAAAGCACAGTGAATCTCAAGCCACTAGGGGACCATTTAATGTTCCATTTAAGGCACATTCCTAAGCATCCTTCTTATTCCCAGGAACGTGCTCATCAGCTAACATTTATTCAGCACTTAAAGGTTCTGACCTGCTGTTGGAAGTGTTATAGGGGTTCGTTCAAATATGTTTAATCCAAACATGCCTACATTCTCTCTTTCACTCAGTGCCAACGACAACGAGCGAGTGATTCATGAGGCAATTCTCATATTGCCCTTAGAAGCTTAAATAGAAAACACAGAGGTCTGGGGGCTTTTTAACATTCCCTTGATGAAAATGATGAAAAGGCCACATTAGCAAACAAATTCATTAAGTTGCAAATTAATGGGTCACAGAGTACAGCTGAGGCAAGAGAAAAAATGGCAGGAAATGGACACGAGCCCTGGAAACATGGCTCCAGGGTCTGCTTTCTGCCACCTTTCTACTCTGAACAAGGTACTTACCCTATTTATTGCTCAGTTTCTACAAAAAACCTCTAGGAGGTAACTTTCAGTACTATTTTTTTTTAATTTTTTTTTCAAACGTTTATTTATTTTTGGGACAGAGAGAGACAGAGCATGAACGGGCGAGGGGCAGAGAGAGAGGGAGACACAGAATCGGAAACAGGCTCCAGGCTCTGAGCCATCAGCCCAGAGCCCGACGCGGGGCTCGAACTCACGGACCTCGAGATCGTGACCTGGCTGAAGTCGGACACTTAACCGACTGCGCCACCCAGGCGCCCCATCAGTACTATTATAAAGACACAATAAGGTTAAAAAAACCGAATATATGTTAAAAGCTCTGAATTGCTGAAGAAAGTGTCAGCAGACTCTGACTTCAATGAGTATTTGTTGAACAAATGCTATTCCTTATCTAACCTTGGACTTACTGTCAGGCCTCTGTTATTTCTATTAACAGGTCCGTGATCTGATCCATTAGTGACGTATATCACATTGTCATACAAGTGCTTTGAGCGTAATGTGACAGAATTAAGGCAATCTGTCTCAGTGTGCTTCCTGTCATCACCTCCACCCGATTCAAACCTCGTCACCTCTCCTCCAGAGCACTGGCCTCCTTAGGAGTTTCTCCAACATGTGTTTCATCGGATTAAAATTGATCCACATTGCCAAAAAATTAATGAAATTAAGTACCAGTTCCTTATTCTGGCACTCAAACCTTCCAGATATGTCCCCAAAACACTGTTCCAGCATTATTGCTCAGAAAATCGCTACATATGACCTATACCCTAATGAAACTAATCATCTTGTTTTTCCTAGGACACGTTCTGCATCATTTTCTTCTTGCCTGAGCTATCTTCTCCACTCGAAAACCTCTGCACCAATCCAATCGTTCTTTAAGGCCACTTTCAAACTTGCAAAAAATAAAAGGAAGCCGTGTCAATAAAGATAACACATTGCACAGAAAGTCACAGGAACTGATGTGGTGTGCCAGGCAAGACCACAATGTCTAGATATCTACAGAACTGGAAAGATAATGTCAGCCTCTATTACAGCAAAAGTTTGCATTGTTACTGGCATAAGAATTTTGGAAAAGCTCCTCACCCCTGGAACTTTACTATACTGAATAAGTAGACAGTACCCAAAAATCTGTCAACTATGACGATAGCTGGCTGTCTTTTATGTACAGTTCTCATCACATAAGCTCAACCCAAATGGTGCCAAAACAATCCATCATTTTGTTTTATTTGGTATTTTAATGCAAAACAGGTCTCCCAAAAATCTATCCAAAAGTTGTATTTTCCAGACCTTTAACAAAGAAACTGCTTAGTTGTTCTGTTTTGTTTTTATTTCTTCTGAAACCTTGGTAAAGCAATTGCAAGCCCATATTATCTTGTATATTTTACCTTCACAGGGGCTTTAAAAAAAAACTTAAAACCCCTTAGCTTTATAAAGTTTGGGCAAAGAGTCCACAGGCAAGAAAGAGTAAAGTTAAATCAGATATTAAACCATCTACTACTCACAACGAAGTTGCCATATACTGCCCCAGACAGATTTATTTCAAAAAGCTTTCATTGGCTCCAACCATGTAAAAGCATGCAAGCACTGAGTGGTGAAGTCAATGCATAAAGTACTACAAGACCATAAAAATAACCCTCAAACAGAGGCTACATGAGGAAGGGCCATCCTCTGAGGTTAAGTAACCAAATTCCACACAAGATGGTTGGAATTAGTGATCCACGGCTGAGCCATTCAACTGCTGAGAAGGCAAAGGGAGTCCCAGTAAGGACTACTACAATTTTTATGTCCATAAAACTTGCCAACAATGACAATATAACAACCACAGCCTTTCTCAGAAAAATAAATAACCTTTTTTTTTCCCCTCTCATGGTAGCTATTACATACAAAATATTGACAGACACTACTTCATAAGAGGATTTCCCAAAAGCAAACCATCCTACGATGTGATATGGAAATAATCTGCCACCAACATGAAGGGGTCTCACTCTCATAATTAGGGAAGAGGGCACCTGAAAGGAAATAAAGTACCCAGTACATACTGAGTTCCTATTATGTACTATGCCTTACAAACAGGAATGGAAGCCAAGGCAGAGAAGTCAACCACTATTCAGCACCCGGTACCAGGCACTCAGACGAAAGTGCTTTCACACCTACCTCACTCAGAGTTAGGTATTATTATTCACATTTCTACAGATTAACAAACTGAAGTCAGAGCAATTAAGCAATTCTCCCAGGTCACAGAGACACAAATTGTCAAAAGTGTCACAGTTTGAACCCAGGCCTCATGCCTCCTTCAGTGTACCTTGCTTCTTAAAAGCACAACTCGTACCCTCAAGGAATGTACCATCTGGTAAATCTGGAAGCTTTGACAATAATAACACGTAAGGTGTACTGTAATGAAATGGCTTGATGGCAAAGTGCCATAAACAGAGGAACAGTACCTTAAATATAAAAGAAGGAGAAGAAGATAAAAACAAGTAGTATTTCAATCACACTGTCCATTAAAGAGAGTGGCCCTCTAGGGGAGCCTCGGTGGCTCAGTCAGTTGAGTGTCCGACCTCGGCTCAGGTCATGATCTCGCCCAGAAAGTAGCAAAGCTGGAAGAATATATACTTTTAAAACAATCCGTTGAAACTTACTCAAACCATATTTACCATATTTGCGTTTTAAGTCACATCCTCAAAGGGGACCGCACTGGCCAGCTAATGCAAGCATCTAATCCATCGAAAAGTTAGATTTTTGTACAGTGAAGTCATAAATTGGCCTATTAAAAAGTAATGTCTAATCTCTTAAAGATTATAAAAATAAGACTCATAAGCTCCTGCCCCATCATCTCTGGATGAAACAATAAAATCAAATATCCCAATCTGTTCAATGGTGGCCCCCGACCAAGGCTCAGAACTGTAAGTGCCACCACCAAAGGGCCAGCCTTCACCTTCATGCCTCCCTCAGCATTTTCAAGGTACTCTGTGGAATCTAATTCTCCTCCTATAAAGGAACACACATTTATGCACAAAAGGACAAGATCACTTTCCAATTAATATCCTAAGAAATTTGAGGAATGGATATGCTTTGCACAACACTCTCAATGAAGGAATAAGCTCGAGATCTTAGGGTTGTGATTTTTTAAAGCTTATTTATTTATTTATTTTTTTTTTTAGTAATTTCTCCACCCAACATGGAGACCGAACTCACAATGCTGAGATCAAGAGTGCATGTCCTCCAACTGAGCAAGCCAGGCACCCTGGGTTGGGGTTTATATCCGTATATTCTAATTTTCTTTTCCAGTCCAGTACATTTCCTCATCTGCTTGTAACAGCTTTATGCAACTGCATTTCCTCTTAGTTTCACACCCATAAGAGCTTGGATCCATTAATGCTAAGGATGGTTGCTGAACATATCTTTAAATTACAGAGGTTGAACCATATGATATGGCCATTAGTGAGCCATTTTTTATGTATTAAAATAACAATTTCATATATAAAAACTAATAGAATGAAAAATCCCAAGTTTTTGGTGTGCTAAGATGTCTCTAAGCTGAATATCTGCTTCCTCTGGGGGCCTTCAGTGTTTCTCTACAAGATGCCTCTAGGTTCCTTTCCACCCCATGGACGGCAAACGTCAATCCCCCAACTGCCTTGGGAAGCTTTGTTTCGGAGAAACTGTAAGGCAGAAAAATCCAGGCTTCTTTCAGGGGATAATGCCAAAACCATAGGAAATAATAAGAAAAAAAAAATAGGACCTTTTAACTTGTGGAGGTACTAAAAGCGAGTTCCAAAGTGTAAACAGTTTAAGACACTCTAATACCTGCTCCTCTGCCTCAGCAAAGGAGTTTCTTCCATCTCTGCTGAAGAAAATCTCTGGGAAGACATTATAGGTGATTTAGCTTCCAAACTAGTTTGGTCCTGTACGATCTGCACCAAATTGTATTTATGGACTTCCATAAAGTGAAAGCTTCAAAGACGCTTCACCTAGGTCCCCAGGCTGGGCTGGCACTGGGGCCAATGAAAGCAATGCCTGATCCCTTAATTCGCAGGGCTGCGCAGCTCCCCGGTCCCCCCTTTCTGCCGCCTCTCCCTGCCTCGTTGGGAAGTGTAAATGGAAGGATTTGGTTTTATCCCCCAGGAGGCACAGTACAAAAACACAGTATGAAAATAAAGTATACAGGATAATATGCTTACTCTCTAGGGGTGTAAATGTTTACCATACACGCCTGCTGCAGATCCTGCTTTTCCTCTTCGGGCTAGCGTCCAATGGTGCTGATTAAGGTCACCTAGGCCTTCTTTCTCCATAGCACAGAAATAACTCATCTTGACAAGGATATGGATGTGGGGATGCATGTATATGTAGACAGACATGTTCATAGGAATGTGTGCACATAATCCTTTTTCTCTAGGCCACACCCATTCTGGCCAAGATTATGAAGGTTTAGTTACTGTTCATAGAAGAGATAACAGCAAAGGGGGTAAGAGGTCTGGCTTTCTGCAAATAAAGGAATGATCATCAACGGCCACTAACATCACAAAAAGAGAGACCATAGTTACTAGTCATATCTTTTGAATTATTCTTGCTAAAAAATCTGATAATCTAGACTGAATTAGACCAATCTCTAAATCTAACTACCAGTTCACAGAAAATGGAAAGGGACAAAGGAACAAAAAGTAGAGTGCACAGGTCCAGATGTAGGTAAGTGAGTAGATTTGATGGTGGCAGTATATGGAAGTTCCTTTTAGCCTCTGGACAAACTAAATACCCAGCGCTTGGACCCATCTACAATATCCCTGCCACGTGGGCATTCCTTTACTATCTCTAGAAGTATTTCACACTTGGGCAGATTTAAAATCATCCCTGTATTTCTTCTTTTTATTGAGCAAAAGCCTGCCTCTTTTTGTGCCGGGTGTGTCACAGAAAACATGGTTGGTCTGGCAAGTATGCTTCCCAGAATTCCATTCCCCCTAGGATTCGGGTTAGAGTTGCCAGAAGAGAACCTTGAGCAAGATTTCAGAGGCAGAGTGAAGTCTCCAGTCAGACGTGGTGGCAGAAAGACACACAGGAGCCTGGAAGGTCCTGGTTGTCCTCACTCTCCTCTACTCTACATTTAGCTCTTCTTCCCAGATGTGAGCTCCAATGACCAAAAGTGTCTCACTCCTCAGTCACAGACCCTCTGTAGCTATCCAGAGGCAACAGCTTCCCAAAGACAGTCCACTGGCTCCCCCTTCACAGTCCTGCTTTAGTAGCTCTATGGGCTTGCCTTCTCAGATCTCCCTGCAAGCTCTGACTTGCCCACCTAGGTCAGTGCTTCACTCATTTCTTAAAGGAATGACTCCTTCTCTGATCCTCCAACTCCCCTTTCTGGACCTTTCTTTCCCCTGATCCTCCCACAATTGTGTCAACTTTAATTTCTATAATAAATACCTCAGCCCACACTCAAACTGGCACTGCTTCCCTGTGGAACACTGTATGATACACCTTTCTCATCTACTGGACCAGGTTCTGCATCCCAGAGCCTTTCACAATTGATAGGTCTAATCCTGCTAAGGAAAGCCCGCCCAAGACTGGAGGGTTGCCATGATTTTTCACTGTCGACCTCATTCCTTCCTGCTACCACACCTGGCACTTCAGTGTTCCTGCTGGGATACAGTTTCAACCCCTCACATTGGGTCACTCTCCTAAGACTGTGTGAAGCATTTAATCAGTGTCTATTGTTTAACTGGAGCTCATTTATTCCAGCTTCTTGAGTCATTATACTTAGTGCTTTATTCGACACATGCAGTCCTATTTGTAGAATGTAGAAATAGTCACATTTGACCAATATACTGTCATATATTTATCTAACCCACTGATCCACAGGTAGGGGCCAAGGATAAATTTCTTCTGATACAGATTTCTCTTAAGGAGTCTCTTTTGGATATGACTGTCATGTCCAAGTTTTCATATGACCCCAGGTAAATCAATACCTAATCCAGGAGACTTGGTCAAAGTAGATAGTACAATGTTTAAATAAATAGAGGTATGCCACCAGTAGATTTAAATCTATGAGAATAGTGCATCACTGAAAATAGGGACAGACAGTAGGGCACATGTTCTCACATTGTACGCAAGATATCCAAGATGATACATTTTATTTTGGAAAGACAGCCAAGCAGAAAATAGATATTTGCAAAGAAGTGATATATGAATACACAAGGGTAAATTTACTCTTTAAAAGACAATAGACAAATAGGTAGAGATAAAACAAGGGGAAGCCAAGAATAGTACATTAGTAAAGTCAGTGTCATATGAGCATATGATCTCCTAAAAGTTAGTAGCTGCTTCTAGCACATTACCATTTATGTGTGAAAAGTTAAGATAGGAGAACTATCCCAATTTAGATCTCCATTACCAGGAACCACCTGGATAGTTAAACCACATGACTCTGATGATTCTCCTACTATTATTTCCCTAAGCCCACTACTGAACAGAAAGTTTCTCTTACCTTTTATAGTAAAACCTTGGTTTGTGAGCATAATTCATTTTGGAAACATGCTTATAATCCAAAGCACTTGTATATCAAAGCAAATTTCCCCCTTAAGAAATCATGGAAACTCAGATGATTCATTCCACAACCCAAAAATATTCATATAAAAGTGATTACAATACTGTAATATAATACAAAATAATAAAGAAAATATAAAGAAAAAAAAAACAAATTAACCTGCACTTACCTTTAGAAACCTTTGTAGCTGGTGTGAAGGAGACAAGAAAGAAGAGGGTTATTGTGTAGGACAACTTTCACTATCACTATCAGAATCATTGTTATCTGTAGACTCAACCTTTTTCTGCATGGGGACCATTATATATGCTCGCATGGATGTTGTCTACAGTAGAGTATTAATAAACTCTTGTCATATATTGTATTTAATGCAACTGGCAACAAGGCAGCAGAGGAAATGGTCTATATCTGCAGGCAGCCTGACCTAGAATGAAGCAAAGCATTCCTAAGCTTACTCTTGAATGGAAAAGCAAAGGACTGTCCATAGGTGCTTTGAAGTGACAAAAAATACACTAGTGCCAGTTGTGGGCACCTTCCAACTTGCTGAAAAACCACTGATTTCTGCCAAACACAGCAGCCTGAGACTGAGCATCTGAGCATGGAAGAAGATCACCCACAATCTTGCAGCAAGACAGAAAGAGAAGAACCATTGGCTCAGTTGTGATCATGTGACATTCAGCATTACATACTAGTCGTATTGCAAGACATCACTCGTTTATCAAGTTTAAACTTATTAGAAATGTTTGCTCATCTTGTGAAACATTCACAAACCAAGTTATTCGCAATCCAAGGTTTTACTGTATATACTATGATAAATAGGAGAGTAACCCAAATTATAGAATACATTTCATCTAATTTTTCCCCTCTGGTTGAATAAGACTTCCCCCCCTCCACCCCCGCCAACATAAATGTCTTTAGATTTTGACCAACATATGGACAGACCTTTAAGTGAGATAGGAAACAATTCAAATGTCCCTCACTTGGGAACTGGTTGAATAAACGATGCAGCTTTCAAGGGGATGAGAAATAACCACATATTCTGCTAAGGAGTAACTGCTGAGATAAGGGGTATAAAATTGTTTTTAAAAAAAAGTAGAGGAAAATGCATATATTAAACAAACATATATCTAAGAAAGTGGGGGTGGGGGAGATACCAAGACCTACATATACTTGCTTCTATAAAAAAAATAGAAAGATAATGGGGTGCGTGGGTGGCTCGGTTGGTTAAACATCTGACTCTTGGTTTCAGCTCAGGTCAGGATCCCAGGGTCATGGAATTGAGCCCTGCACTGGGCTCCACACTCAGTGTGGAGCCTGATTGAGGTTCTCTCTCTCTCACCCTCTGCCCCTCTCCCGTGCTCATGCTTTCTCCCTCTCTCTAAAAACAAAAAACAACAAAACAAAACAAAATAAATAACAACAACAAAAAATTCCTTTTTAAAAAGTAGAAAGATAAGCAATGAAGTTTTTTTAAAAATTACTTATGGAGGAGGGGAAGACAGCAATGGAGGCCAGACTTCTCTGAATACACATTGTTTTACATGACCTCCAAACAAAATTAAATACAATTTAAGATACCTACACTACAACTCTAAAGCAAAATGAAACAAGTACATTTAAATATGTAGGAAGTTGGTAGATTGTACAGAGAAGAATTTACTTCACGTGATTAACAGACAAGTTTGACTATACATCCTAGTATCATATACTCTAAAGATGAAAAGGTGAAAAATAAATTTAAACTGTGTTTGATAATCATATTTTAATAATACTTCATATTGTTATTCTGAAATACTACTATTATAAATTTATCTAGAAAGACAAAAACAAGTATCAGTAAAAATTCATTATTTAGTTTCTCTTTTAAAAGAAAGAAAATAAGAGGTGTCTGGGTGGCGTGGTTGGTTAAGCATCTGACTCTTGATTTTGGCTCAGGTCATGATCTCATGGCTCATGGGTTTGAGCCCCACATCAGGATCTGTGCTGACAGTGCAAAGAATATCTTGTTGTACCAGAAAATAAGAAAGCTATTTATAACAATTGAAGAACTCATCAGCCCAACGTGAAGAGGCTCCCGTTGGCCAAAATGGGATAATTTGAGCATTGATAAGAAAATGCATCAAATAAATAACAAATATGTTTAAGCATCCATAAGTTCATTATGATACTTTAAACAAATTAAGTGACCAAGTTTGGCTGATGTTAAGAAACCAAGTCATTGAAACTAGTAAAAAAAAAAAAAAAAAAAAAAAAAAAAAAAAGAAGAAGAAGAAGAAGGGCAGAGGTGGTTGTAAATATAGCATCTATCTGGCCTTCCTTATGCAAACTATACATCAGGATAATCAAATTGTTGGTATAGGGAAAGAATTCTGGCAAATAAATTAAGAAGAAATTATAGAATTAGAATATCACAGAATATCACAGATCTAGACAATGCTGTTCAAAGCTGTCAATGTCACCAAAAAAAAAAAAAAAAGAAAAAAGAAGACAACAGGTACTATGCCCATCGTAGGAAAAAGAGTGTGTTTTTTAGGCCTTTTTTTTTTTTTAGCAAAACTTAAGTATTTATGGGTGATATAATGGGACAGCTATGCTTTCTTGAAAATAATCTAGAAAGGGGGCTGGGAGACCACTAAGCAGAGATACAGATAGAACAATATTGGCCATAAATTAATGATTGTTGTAGCTGGTAGATAGTAAATCGAGGTTCCCTGCACTATTCTCTCTATTTTTATGAGTGTTTGATATTTTCAATAATAAAATTTTGTTAACTGATGAGATTTTGAAACCAAACTGCCTGTGTTTGAATCCCAATTCAACTACTTAATAGCAATGTAATCTTGGGCAAACTATAGCAAGTTGTGTAATCTCTCCACAACTTGGCTTCCCCATCTATAAAATAGGAGTGATACAAACAGTCACCATCTCAATGGCTTTTGGGAGAAATCAATGAGATAACATATGTAAAGTGCCTAGAATAATTCCTAATATATAGTAAATGCTTAAATGCTAGCTATTATAATTTTTAGGGTCCACAAGATTTGATGAAGACCTGGCTTAGATCTGAGTCTTTAAACCCTTAAGATTGGCTTATGGGAGCGCCTGGGTGGCTCAGTCGGTGAAGCATCTGACTTCGGCTCAGGTCATGATCTTGCGGTCCGTGAGTTCGAGCCCCGCGTTGGGCTCTGTGCTGACAGCTCAGAGCCTGGAGCCTGTTTCAGATTCTGTGTCTCCCTCTCTCTCTGACCCTCCCCCGTTCATGCTCTGTCTCTCTCTGTCTCAAAAATAAATAAACGTTAAAAAAAAATTGTTTAAAAAAAAAAAAAGATTGGCTTATGAGAAATTGTTTTTCTTTCTTCTTAATGAGGACCACAACATAAATCCAACAATCTCCTTACCCCCCCCCACCACCACCCACAACAGCTAAATCAATGACAAAAATTGACCAATCTTTCAGTTTTCACCATTATGATACTCAATCTGGTGCTCCCAAAGGAAAGGCTTCAATGCCACATCCTTATCTCAACTCCCCAAGGGACTCCTCTCTCTCTCTCTCTCTCTCTCTCTCTCCCAACACCACCTCCAGGGCCAGCCCAGAAGTCATCACTGAGACGGCTAGTGGTAGTGTAGTTCACCAGAAAACACAGTGGAGTAGAGTCAAAAGCCATGGATCTTCATCAGCCTCTGCCCCTGAATAGCTGTCCAACCTTGGAATCTGGGTAACAAAATGTTCCCAGCATCTTTGGAATTCTTGTCTTAAAATACCCTTTGAAGGCTCTTAGAGAGGTCTTTTGAGTATCTCTTGTTAATAGCAAGTCTTCAGCCTTTGGGGGTAAAATCATAATCATACACAGTGAAGTAGATAATAAAGCTGTCTTTGATGTAAAAACAGACATAACTATTAATAAAGGAGATTAAATTTCTTTTAGGAAGTATATACTGACTTTTAAAAACATTTCTTCCCCGAAGTGGCAGGGAGAGAATTTTCAGGTTAAATGTAAATAGCTTCTTCACAACATGTCTGCCTTAGAAAATCTTCCCTGAGGTATATTTGCTAATTTGTCTTTAAACCAACTTAGGGGGCGCCTGGGTGGCTCAGTCGGTTGAGCAGCCGACTTTGGCTCAGGTCATGATCTCGCAGTCTTGTGAGTTCAAGCTCTGCGTCTGGCTCTGTGCTGACAGCTCAGAGCCTGGAGCCTGTTTCAGATTCTGTGTCTCCCTCTCTCTGACCCTCCCCCATTCATGCTGTGTCTCTCTCTGTCTCAAAAATAAACGTTAAAAAAAATTTTTTTTTAAAAACCAACTTATTACTTTCAAATCTCATCTCAAAAGGAATCATAGGAATAATGTCTACAAAGTACTTGAGTGTGTGAATATTGTCTTTTGTGCAGATATAGCCATATGGGTAAATTTACAAGTCAAAAATCATTAAATTCATATTTCAATTAAACAGTTTAAAGAAATTCAATACGAATAGGAACCAGATCAGCTGTGTCTGAGCCTCTGTAAAATGGCACTAATGACAGTATTGTAAGGATTAAATGAGTAAATGTATGTTAAGTATTTGGACAAACTAGTTCATAATAAAAGCTATTAAAGTGTTAGCTACTAATGTCCTTATTAATGTTTCAGGTTCCAGTTTTCAAAAACTAAATGTCTCTCGTTTAGTTTCATTTTTCATTCATCCTGCTTATGGCAAACGCAGATTCCTGTCACTGATTGCACACACATTTCTGAGTATATGAAAGGCTCTTAAAGTTGTTTTCTATGTTTGGGTAGGAATTTTGATCTAGATAGGCAAGCTTATATGTAAATAAATTACACATATCAATCAGCAAAAATTGACTGCATGCCAATAATAGCCACGTCAATGAATTAGGAACTGTGGAAATACAAGAAAGGAAAAGGCACAAGCCTCATCCACAAGGAGTTTCCCATTTGAATAAAGGAGAAAAATTAAAATATGACGTTGGATGATTGTTTAAGGAAGTACGCTATGAGCACTACATGACCAGAGTGGTGAAAGTAATGACATGATATATTCTGTGGAAGAACAGGGCAGAGAAGTCCCTGAGAACCAAAATAATTCAAAATCCTTTCAGGGAAGATGGACTTGAGCCATGGTTTAAGGGCTGAGTAAGATTCAAAAAAGGGAAAAGTAGGGAGAAGCATGAACAAGAGAAGGACACGTTTTAAGTGGGCATTGGAAGTGATGAGAGCAGAGAGACAAATGTAAAGAAATAGTGGAAGAGAAAGTTAGCAAAGAGATCGAGACTTTGAAGATCAGACTTAAGAATTTCAACCATACCTTATAAGTAGTACAAAGGTAATAGGCTTTTGAAACAAAGCTTTCATATGACTAAGGCAGTATTTTAAGAAAATTTCTAGATTTAGGGTCCATAGAGCCTGCTATGGTTGAATTATTTGCAGATATGGGCATTTGTGATTCCCTTCTCTCCTGTTTTCAAGAATTTTGTGGTCCATTTGCCTGTGTTTATAACACCTTTGGTTCACATAATCCCTCAGATTTGAGTTCACCTTTCCAAAACAGCAGAAGATTGAGGTAGCAGGCATGTAATTTGCCAAAAACTAAATCCATCTTGTACTCAGACCACGTGGCCAAGTACTCTTTCCAAACAGGGTACCGACAACTCCCTGGGCTCTGAAACCTCCAGAAGAGAGACCCATCCAACCAAACACTGTCCCTCTTCCTTTTGTAGAGAGTTATAGAAATAAAGAAATATTGCTTTTTTCTTTTCCCCTTATAGTAAAAAAGTTTTTGCTGCTTATATAAATAATGCATGCTTATTATCAAAAATGCAAATATATCCAGGGCACCTGGGTGGCTCAGTTGGTTGGGCGTCCAACTTCAGCTCAGGTCATGATCTCAGGGTTCGTGAGTTCAAGCCCTGTGTCAGGCTCTGTGCTGACCACTCGGAGCCTGGAGCCTGCTTCGGATTCTATGTCTTCCTCTCTCTGCTCCTCCCCCACACACACACTCTCTCTCTCTCTCTCTCTCTCTCAAAAATAAATAAAGCTTAAAAAAAATTTTTAATAAAAAAAATGCAAATATATCCAAGTATAAAGGAAGGAATTACCTGGAGTCTTTGAGACAACCACCATTAATATTTAGAGACTCACTTTTTAAGCATCTCATCACATATACATTCATACATACATCTATTGCATATATTCTGTAATTTTAATCATGGTATTGACAATGCATTGGTAATATGAATATATTATTACTTAGACATTTTGTTTTCTTTCAACTTTCCCTTCTCCTCTTTTCCATCCCTTAATCCTGCTCTTTCCAAACCCAGCTTTATATACCTAGTATATACATATTCTGTGCTTTTACACTCTTACAAGCATATGAAACATACATATATACCTATATATATATATATATGATTTTATCATTATTGTTAGACTTACAAAAACAGTGTCCATTACATATACTTCTTTGCATCATATTTTGCCCACTACACAGTACATCATGGAACTTCCTCCAAGTTAAATGACATTTAATTCATTTTCTTTAATATGTCATGAAATAAGAGCAATTCATATTTATTGAGCTCTTACTATGTACCAGGCACTGTTGCCATATAAATTACCTGTATTACTTAATTCTCACAAAAACCTTATGAGATTGGTATTGCTGTTGTCTTCATTTTATGCATAAGAAAACTGAGTCATAGAAACGTAACACCCTTCCCAAGGCTGATCATCACACATTTCAGATGAACATAGGGATTAAAGCCCAGGCAGCCTGATGCTAAAGCCATGCCATTAACTTCTACATGATATGGCTTAGCCAGGCGTGTTGGGGCTCCCAACCAGTCCCTCACTAATGGGCATTCTCTTGATGTCAGTTTTTTGCCACTACAATAATACTTCAATAAATATCGTTCAATATACGTTGTGATCTATGGGTATTTTATTCCTTTAATTCAACAGATTTTAATGAGGGCCTACTCTATGCCAGGGAATATTCCATTTGCTAGAGTTCCAGGAGTGAGGGAAACAGACACAGTCTTTGTTTTCATATAGTTCATATTGCAACGGGAGAAGAGAATGAATGAATGAATGAATGAATGAATAACAACAAAAATAGGAAATAATGACATGAAGTCATAAACAAAGAATTAAAAGAGAGTGATACAATAGAGAGCCACTTGGTGATGATATTTTTTATATGATACAGATCTTCATGTGTGAGATTGCTGGGTCAAAGGATATGTTGTCATTTTTTTTAACTTTGATTATCTATTGCTCCTTTGCTTCCCAAAAAGTATATTAACAATAATTCTCATTTCCACCAATAACAGTATACGTTTAAAAAATAAACTTTTGGGGCGCCTGGGTGGCTTAGTCGGTTGAGCGGCCGACTTCGGCTCAGGTCATGATCTCGTGGTCCGTGAGTTCAAGCCCCGCATCGGGCTCTGTGCTGACAGCTCAGGGCCTGGAGCCTGTTTCAGACTCTGTGTCTCCCTCTCTCTGACCCTCCCCATTCATGCTCTGTCTCTCTCTGTCTCAAAAATAAATAAACGCTAAAAAAAAAAATGTAAAAATAAACTTTTCTTGTCTTCCTTTTTAACTAGAAGTACTTTAAAAGATTTTTCCTTCTCTGCTATTTCAAATTATATATATGTACATCAGCTATAAGGTAAACATCAAAGATGACTTCATATCACCTTGTGTATTTTTTAAAACATATATATGGCTATTCCTATGAAATCCAGAATGTGCATCTCACAGACTCTCTCAAAGGACACATGTGCATGTTGGTGAGGTGGGGGTAGATAGTATCTTGTCTCATGTTCTTAAGACAGACAGTAGAAGAATTAATGCTTTAGGAAATACTTGAACACAACTGAGTTTTTTAATTTTTTTTAATGTTTTTATTTATTTTTGAAAGAGAGAGAGACAGAGCGTGAGCAGAGAAGTGACAGAATCTGAAGCAGGCTCCAGGCTCTGAGCTGTCATCACAGAGCCCCACGCGGGGCTCGAACCCATGAACCGCAAGATCATGACCTGAACTGAAGTCTTATACTTAACTAACTGAGGCACCCAGGTGCCCTGAACACAGCTGAGTTTTTAAAGATAGCAAGAAGGCAAGTTTAATAGGTTGAAAAGAGATCTCTATAAAGAAAAATCTTGATAAACATTAAAAAGCCATCCACCCTTGAGGGGCTGAGGTATTTTTGGAGTAGCAATCAAAAGAATACCACTGAATCTACCATCCATAGCATATGGAGCTAGACTTTCTCCCCACATCCCAGTTCCTCATTTATAGGCCTGCCTGGTTATCACAAGTTCTCCGTGGACTGTCATTGTGTGGAGGACGCATCCATATGCAACAGGTATTTCATGGGAGAAAATGCAACCGAGTAACTTCCAACCACCCTAAGATACAGAAAGGAGGAGAACCTGTCTTACTGGCTCTCACCAGTCCCAGGACCCCTTCCACCATGCGGAGGGAAAGTGGGCGGGCACTCCAATACAGGCTCTCTGCAAAATGCTCCGCCAAATCAGAGCGATACCTAAATCTAACCTCTCACTTAAAAAGACTGCACGCTTTATGTGTGCAGGAAAGCAGGGTTTTATTTTAACCGTGTTTCACAAGCAAAAGCAATGGAAAGAATTCCATGTCTAATCTTTTTTTTTTCCTTCCCTTGAAATTTGATCATACTCCTAACTTTAGTCATACTGCCTGGTTTCCTTTCCTTAATGGAGTGAAATTTATGTCTGTGATTAGAGAATTGGCTTGGGAAAACCATTTGAGTTTTAAAAGTTGTATGTTTTAACAATAACAGATATGGGAACCCTGGAAGAAAACCAGTGTGTTTTGGATGTTAATTCAGACATCATAATGACTTGCTATTTCAATCCACAGTTAGTAGGTAATGGTGGTATGAGACATATCTGAGGGGGGAAAAAGTTGACTTGAAGGTTTTCACAAGGATAGCATAGTGATAAATTTAAAATTATCGCCTAGATGTATAGCTTTTTGGCTAAGATGTCTAGGATTGTTTTGAAAATAAAGAATAAGGTGACATGCATGAAAAGAGTAGCTTTTCTGGGAGTGCATTCACCACAGGCATGACCTTGTGCTCTAGCATTCACTGACACAGAAAAAAAGGAATCAGATGCTCCTTGCTTTATACAATAGATATGTTCTTTAATTGAACCATATTTTTCAGTGTATCAGGGAAATTCACTGAGACCTTGAGGAGAAGAGGAGGAAGCCTATGAAATCCCCTTCACCCAACCACAAACAGGCCAATTCCTCCTTGTGGGAGGCTGGGGATGGGGATCCCAGGAGCTCAGTCCTCACAGCTGCACAGATCTGGATGGAAGTCACTCTACCTTCTTGCTGTGACACTTAGAGGAAGTTAATCTTTCTGAGTGTCATCTGCAAATGGGGTGTGATCAGTACCACACTTCAGAGGGTGTTGTGTGAATTAAATGAGATAATGTACATAAAACAGTGAAGACTTTTATTACATTTTTAGTTCCTTCCTCCTCCGCACCCACTTGTTATGCTGGCTTTGGAATAATTGAATTGGAAGAAAGGAGTCCAAAAGAAAAGAGGAGGCGGGTATGGGGGTGGAAAGGAAGAAGATGCTTGGGAGTGGTCTGTACTTAACTGGCAGAACAACCTCAATTAAAGAACCAAAGAAACACCACCCATACCTGACGCATAACCTGTAGCCAACCCTCTCTTACAGAGAGGAATTCTTTTGCAATATGAATAATTGCCTCCGAATGCTTTTTAATTTCTACGTTTTTCTAATCAAGGCTTATCCATTTACCTATGTAGCTGCTCCATGGCTTAGCGATGCTATGAATCTATTGTTTGTGTCATTCATCTCAATACCGTTCATTTAAATGTTATGGGCCTATGTCAGCGCTTGTCCCCAAACAAGTAATAAAAAATAACTTTAACAGCGTGATAATCTAGAAAATATTTTCCAGGATATCTTAAGCATAGCAAAAATGAAAAACCAAATCCATGACCCCAAAAAGGTTTTAACATACAAATTCTCTCATTCTTTTTTTTTTTTAATTTTAGAGAAATAAAGAGCACACAAGAGCAGTGGAGAGAGGTTGAGGGAGAGAGAGAGAGAGAGAGAGAGAATAAACAAGCAGGCTGCATGCTCAGCACAGAGCTTGATGAAGGGCTCAATCCCACAACCCTTGGGATCATGAGTTGGACACTCAACCCACTGAGCAACTGAGACACCCCTCAAATTCTCAAATATCACTATAGCATTTAACATCCATCATGACATGTAGGAAAGCACATTTGAGAAGTCTAAGTAACTCTTTTGGCTTCTTAATAAGTTAATGAAGTTTAAAATATAGGACTACAAATTCTGTGAAAATACTTCCTGGCTAACAACTTTCATTTCCTGGGGTGCCTGGGTGGCTCAGTCGGCTAAGCGTCCAACTCTTGATTTCAGCTCAGGTCTTGATCTCATGGTTTGCGAGTTGAGCCCAGCATCAGGCTCTGCACTGACAGTGTGGAGCCTGTTTGGGATTCTTTCTCTCTCCCTCTCTCTGCCCCTCCCCCACTCTCTCTCTTTCTCTCTCTCTCAAATAAATAAACTCAAAAAAAAAAAAAGAACTTTCATTTCCTTAAAACTTTACTTATCATTTCCATCAAACTATGACTTCCTCTACAGATCCATTTTCTCACAAGGAACAAAATGTTGAGCAGTTGACAAGCGTCATGGACTGTATCAACTGAGATCTGTGAAGAACAACAGAATCACACTGAGGTAGGGGGGCAGTTCATTCACTGCATAAGGAGCTTGCTCCCACACACAAGACAAAATTTCAGAGCCCTGGGACTGATGGAGACACAAATTATACATATCATGGGCTTTTAAGGACACCTCATGAATAGATGAAACTGGCAACGTTATCTCCATACATGCCAAAGGCCTAACATTATAGATATAGGAGGGATCATGCAGCTTATCATATGCCCCAATCATTAGCACAAGCAGGAACTGAGAGGAAGCAATAATACAGCTTGAAATCACCTTTAAAGCTCGTGTCTTCTGCAGGTGTCTGTCTTCTTTTAAACAGAGATGTGTAATCGTCAGATACGTGTTAGGAAATCCATGACCTTCCTTAAGAGAGCTGTTGGATGATGACAAAGCTGTCTTTACTTCATTCAAGAATAAATTACTCAATCTCATGACACCATGGTGTGAGAAGTCGCTTGGCAACAAGGTTTAAGTTCATCTCTTTCTTTGCTCTCCATCTCCCTGAGACTTACCTTCAGAGCTAGCTGGTGCCTGGTTTTATACACAATTTGCCACAAGGTTCGGGGTTTTTTTTTAATGATAACTAAAGACTGCTGAAATATATTCAAATAAGATTTCATAGGAGCATGGCTTTCTGCTAGCTAGTTTCTTAAACGAATACAGAAAAAAATCCATTGTAGTAAATTCTCTGCTCCCCACTTCCACCAACATCCACTCCATCACCACTGCCAGCCCTAAATTGCTTTATTGCAGTGGAATTATGTTATAATGTTAAATTGCTATAATTCAAGTTTCCAGGCTAGAGGAAAAGCAGCACATGTAGTCAGTCTTTCTGAGGCGAATTAGCAAATGAAAAGAAGTGCATTGTAGGAGAACTAAGGAAGTAGGGGAAGGAACTTTGTGGGGGAAAGAAGGAAGTAACTCCCTTTTGTGTATTCTGGGTTCTTGTCCAGTTTTGTTTTGTGGCTTTCATGATGTCAGAGGCAGTGACAGGATGCTTCAAAGGTGATTGCCACTTGATGCTAGGGCTAAAAAATCTTGAAGAGCTTGACCCTGGCCCCCACTATGTCTCTCTCCTCTGTTCCATTGCCTTCCAGGCTCAGCTGAGTCCTGTCAAGCAAAGAGTGGCTGGTACAGGCAGGCACTAGAGCAAACATTTTTGGAAGACAATTCCTCTTGTAGAAAATAAGTTGTAATAAAATCAATCAAGCACCATTCCTAGGAGCTTCTACCTGACATAGAAGTTACATTGTTCTACCAGATACTTCTTTGAAAGGAGATTCCACTGCTACCCACACCTTCGCTGAATGAGGATTCATTCAGAATTAGGTGCCAAGTCTTCTGACCAACCCAGGGGGAAGACACAAAGATGAACCAACAAGAAGATGGGCTCTGCCCTCCCCGTTCTGGGAAAGGGGTGGTGGAACGAATGAGAGGATGTAAAACCTAACTTCTCTCTGTAGCCCTTTCTCCCCTTTAATCAAGGCCACATGTTTAACACCAGAGAACCAAGTGTGGTGAGGAGAGAAGGATTATAAAAATGTTCACTTTCATCTCACAGATATGAGAAAACAAGAACATATTGCCATTACTCGACAACTTTACGGCTCCAAATAATGCTGGCATGCAGTAAATCAACGGAGGGTTCACTGGCTGCACCTCACATTTGCTCTGGGGTCGGGGGAGCTTGTGCCATTACAGCCCGGTGCCAGGCTGCCCATGGCCATGGATGAGACAAGGACAAAGGGCAGGGGAAGACAGGAGGCAGGGAAGGCCCATCTGATCTCAGAGTGAACAAGAGCCCTCCACCCCCCCCCCCCAAGTCCCTCTGCAACCTTCCCTCCCTTCTTAAGAAATGACAGAAATCAGGAAATATTACTTCGGCTTGCAGGCTTCTGTCCTGGCCTATCAAACCCACAGAGAAGTCCCAGCAAATTACTGGAAACTGCACTTTGAACTTAGCCTCTGGCAAAGAGCCCAGTCAAACAGAAATGTAAAAGTTCCTTTCCTCAGAGGGGCCCCTGCACCAGGGTGTCCCTATAGACACTCTAGAGCTGATTGCAACAGGTTGGAATGAGGCCCTGAGCCAGGAAAACAAGCCCTGACCAGTATGATTTCCTACTGCCTGTGTTGTTTCTTAAAAAAGGTTTTTTTTGGCTTGTTCTCCCTCGTTTTGTTGGACTGGGTTACAGGCTCAGGTCCCATCGAGGAAAAGACTGGCACCATTTTCACAAAATGTTTAATCCTTGTTTAGTTCAAAAACTGCTCCATCAGCCCCACCAGTAAGTGCAGTAATGTTGGGGGGCGGCAGGGGAAGGGGACTGGTCAGGCCAGTTGCTAAGCAAATTCTCTGAACTCCCAGGGAATCAAGAAGTAATTAGCTTGTAAAGCCTGCAGATATTTCTACCTCCGACAAGGGAGACGATATTTCTCTGCCCACCAGATTTAACTACGCCGTCTTAAAATAAACCAACCACAGGGACTGTCATAGCATGAACAGCCTCTGCAGTGCCTGGTCCCAGGGTGTTTCTCCTTCGTAAGAGGAAACAATCAAAACATTGGCCTCTTTCTAGCTCTGTTCTATTTCTCTCTAAGAAAACTCAATTTGCACAAGCAAATAAACTGACTCATTATAAAACCGAGAGGTCAACAAGAGACAGATAAAACTGAAGGTTAGACAGCTGGAGAAACAAACCCTGATTCCGATTCCAGCTGTAGTGGGGAGCTCCATGGAGGAAGTGGCAACCCCCCTGGGATCTATCAGCAACCTGTGCGGCGGAGGGGGCACGCTCAAAGTCCACTTTCTGTGGGTCAAGCATTCCTTTCGCAAGCACTAAAATGGATTCGAATCACCGCCCGATCTGGCCAGCAGTGACCTAATTCTTCTAACGTGCAATTATTCTAACTGCCTTCCCATAATGGGATTTTTTTCCTATGACGTTTGTATTGTTTCATATGCAGAGTGTGAACAGTGCAGTGATCTGCTCTTCAGATAATTTTATACAGAAAATTCCCCAAATGAGATTTTGAAACCCTGTGTTCTTTCTAGAGATCTTGCGCGGGTTGGTGGAACTGCATGTTCCATCTCTAAGCCCACAGCTTCCCCCTTCCCTGCCTTCCTGACCTCTGACTGACCCAGTTCTGCAATAATCAACAGTCAATGAGCACCATAAAAAAAAAAAAAAAAATTCCACCCAAAAAAAAATGTTATTGGATAAAGTCTCATTTTAGGACACTCCTAGCTAGCCCTGTCATATTCTCGGGAGGTTCCCACAGCTTTTCCACTTTGATTGCTAATGCTGAATTCTTGCACATAACTTACCATTTATTTCCCCCTCTCCTACCTCCCAGTGGTCCTAGTAGAAGTAACGCAAGAAAGAACAACAAATCCAGACTTTATTGAAAGTCCACAAAGATAGTGTGTACAAGGTGAATCATTCTCTCATCCGTGATTTCAATATGCATTTATTATGATTCTAACAAAACAAGTCCTACCATATATATCCCTCCCAGGCTGTGTGGCCTCACCTAGAAAATAACCTAGGAGAAAAATACCTAACTCCTGGGGATGCTGTGCCAATAGATGGCAAGTGTGAATGGTCACACCCAGCACAGAGAAGAGTCCCTATGAATAGATGGAAATAGAAGATTCAAGGCTAAATAAATGGTCAGAGCTAGAGTGGAGCCTCCGGTGCTCTGCAGGAGAGCAAAGCCCACCAGTGTATGAACTCCCCAAGAGAAAGGGCCAAAGACATGAAGCAGAGTCAGGAACTGAGCATGGTGGATATTGGGAATTTGAGTATCTTGAACTCCAGTGTGCAAGAGAATCCCCAGGAGTGCCTGACCAACAAGCAGCCCCCTCAGCCACCCTCACCCTACCCTTGGAGGTTCTGATCCAGGAGATCTGGTCAGGCCCCAGGTTATTCTAAACCTGGATATCCACAAACCACGCTTTCAAAAACACCAACTTAGAGAATGAGAGGAAGAAGAATCAAAAAGAGTAAAACAGAGAGGTGTGCAAGGCATCAAGAGATGGCCTAAAAATGGAAGAACCAAGATGGTGTAGCAGTATTATAGAATGTAAACAGAAAAGAGTTTGCTACAGGGCTGGAGAGGGGGCGGGGCAGGACATTGACAACTCTGGCAAGGCCTCGACTTCCTCCTATAGGACAGGTAGGTTCAATAGAGGGCAGAAGTAAAAGATTAGTTTCATTTATTCTGCTAAAGTACTCAAATGCTATTCAAAAAATACAAAAAACAAGCAAGCATTCTTAAATTTATATTATGCCAATATGATCTTCAAGTGAAGATTCTAAAACTAAGGTTAATCCAATTTGTCAGAAAAGCAGCTTCACTCAAGCAATACAGGTAGTTGGCTGCCTGAAGTCATTCGCCTAAATGACTAAAACCACTCTACGTATATTGATGACAATAGGCTGTTCAATGTAATCATCCACTTCTTCAATTCCTTAGTTACATTACTAACCTGAAGCATGAACCTATGTGCTAAGAAAGCTGGAAGAATTGAGGTTGCAAAGAAGGTCTCTGCTTCCATCAAGAAATCCAAGGAACCAATGAACTTCAGTTGTGAGAGCCATGTGGGTGATGACTAGCAGCAAATGAGGGGAAACTTCAGAACACCTTCCCACCAAACAAAGTACCAGTGCCAAAAAGCCTTCCCCAGCCCATCTCCATTCTGGACCATGATCACTCTTTGGACTATAATAGAAAAAGAACACTGTGTTCAATGTGCTATAAAGAAGGCAATACTGAGACCCACAGAATATAAAACAAAGGGACGAAAAATAAGAGAGAAAAGACGTTCAGGAGCTCTGACATGTGACTAATAGGATTTCCACAAAGAAAAAATAGGATAATTTCATGGAAGAAGTGATCAAAGAAATAATATGAGAAAATTCCTCATACCTGAAGGACACAAGTGAGGGCTCATTAAGGGAACAGCACACTGACTAATAAAAGATTTACAGCAAAGCACGTCAATGTCAAATTGAAAAGATACTAAAAGCATCTGGAAAAAGAAAAAGGTCACAAATAAAGGACTGGTAGTCAGAATTGCTATCCTCAACAGCAATATCCTCAGCCAGAAGACAATAGAACAATGCCTTCAAAATTCTGAAGGAAAGGGATATCCAATCTAGGTTTATGTAACAGGCATACTGGTAACTAACACTGCACACTCCATGCATGCTGGGTGAAGACTACCCTCTCTTCTCTCACTGAGCGTGTCTTTTTTAAGGCCCCCACTTGGAACTATCTCACCCAGGTTGCCTTTCAAGGAGTTGTTTTTATCCAGGTAAGATGAACATAATGCCTTTTGCTCAGGGGATTTAAGTTCTGCTAACTGAGCTCACAACCCCTTGCCTTAACCTGTTATCTCTCGATCACCTTTTCTATTAAAGTTGGGTTTTTTATATTAAATATAATTTATTATCAAATTGGTTTCCATACAACACCCAGTGCTCATCCCAACAGGTGCCCTCTTCAATGCCCATCACCCACTTTCCCCTCTCCCCCACCCCCCATCAACCCTCAGTTCGTTCTCAGTATTTAAGAGTCTCTTAAGGTTTGCCTCCCTCCCTCTCTGTAGTTTTTCCCCCTTACCCCTCCCCCATGGTCTTCTGTTAAGTTTCTCAGGATCCACATATGAGTGAAAACTCTATTAAACTCGTTGACTATTCCCACTCCCCATCCAACTTGGGCCCTCACCTCCACATTTTCATTGTCAGTTTTTCTCCTGGACTCCAGAGGTGGGATATGGCTCCTTATGTATATCCCTCCTGAATACAGGGGCGGCACCACTTAGTCTGTGCCCCCCCCCAACAATGAGCCTAAGATGGGGAAGGTCAAGTGAGGCCAGGTGAAGCCAGGCGGAAGCTGAGAGCAAAATGGAAATAAGGAAATCTGCTACTAAGAAATGCCTCTGGACTAAAATGTAAGGATTTTGTGTTTTGTCCAAATCTGAGCTCACTAGGGTTGAAGAACACATAGGGATTCTGAGCAGAGCCTTTTTAAGAAATGTGCATTTCCCTGGAACAACATCCCTGTCATAATTCTCAGGATCCTTAAGCCCAACAGTGGGAGAGAATCTCTATGGATCTTCGGTTCAGCAGAGAAGTAACCCCATTGCCTTACTCCATCACGATTTACAGAATGTCCTTAAGTAACAACTTATGAAGTCCAAAAGTGCATCTGAAACATTAGGCCATCCTAGATATTAGGAATTTAAAAAGTAGGTAGGTGTAATATTTACTTGGAAACACACGGGGCCAACCCCCCCTACCCCACCCAAATTCCAGTCCTGGTGTACCACCACCAGCACAAACTCAACATGTCCAAAATCTAATTCATGACCTCCTTTCCTAAAATTCCTCCTCCTCCAACTTCCTTATTTTGGGCACTGGCATCCCCAGCATCCCTTTCACATGGTTCCAAACCTGGGCACCTCCTTTGCATCCTCCCACTGGCTCCCTCCCAGCTGACAAAATTGCTGTAGGTCTTCTGCATTAGCTCCCCCTGCTTTCCCTACCAGTCTTCCTAGTTCAGCCCTCATTCCCTCGACCTGGTCCCAATTCTCCCATCTACTGCTGCCACATAAATGAATCCAGGGCACAATTCGTATCATTTGCTATAGCAGAGACTACACACAAGCTGCCTCCCAATATCTATTTTCTCTTCTCTCTTAGTAACAGAAGCCTGACGTTTAGCTAGTCACACTGCCGCCCGGAATAAATGGTACATTTCTCAGCCTCCCTTGAAACGAGGCGTGGCAATGAGACCAAGTTCTGACCAATGAAATGTAAAAAAATGGGTTATGAGGGACTGCTGAGAAGGCTGATTATAGCAAGCGAGCTGACTCAGCAGGGATGCACACCCCATGCACCATTCCCTCTTCTTCCTTCTAGCCTGCAAGGCAAGCATGGTGGGTGGAGTCCAGCAGCCAGCTCAGACCCTGAATGGACGATGAGGATGAAAGCCTGCTTCGCTAGAACTGAAGGGCAGAAAACTAGCAAGGACCTGGATCCCTAAAGACTGCATGGAGCTCACACACCTGCCCTAGACTGCCAATCTCCAGAGGCTTTTATATAAGAAAGCACAGCGGCTCTCTCACATAGTGGCTTGAGCCACTCTTTTTTAAGTCTCTGTTACTCACAGCTGCATGCAAATCATAACTGACAAAATTTTGCTCTCAAAAACCACTGGTGGCTCCTGACTTTCAACTAAGCAGTGCCCAGCCTCCTTGGCCCAGCACCCATGGCAATCCCAAATCTGGACTGAAACTTCACTTCCAGCCTTGTCTTCCACTCCTTTCCTTTACGCAATTTATAATCCAGCCAAAGGACACAACTGTGATTCCCAAGGAGCACAGCCATCACCAAATGCCTTTAAGAGAATTGTAGAACATTACAGCTAACCACCTCAGTGGGCCTCTGGAACAGTGAGTTTATAACAATTGTTATCAGTGAATCTCTCTTTCCATTTCTTAAATAAATATCTTACACAAAACTCCAATGCAGAAAAGACAAAAGCAGAGATGCTCTGATTTGAAAAACACTGGCCTGGTCCAAATTTTTATTTTGTGTTCCTTAAAGTTGAGGAAACTGAGACCCTATGGGTGGGAATTAGTATGCATTGGCCCAAGGCTGGTTAGTAGCAGGTCCAGAATTAGAACCTAGGTTTCCCTACACCTACTCACTCTTTCCATTACTTTTACCAATAAATGATGCAAATAGAAGTGCTCAATAAAAGCAAAAGTAAGAAAAGCAAATTTTCAGATACCTCTATTTCTGATTTAGAGAAGAGAGAATTATGCTAAATAAGGATTTTTAAGCCTTCTCAATCCCCATCACCTAGGGATACAACATTAAAAACAAACAAACAAACAAACAAACAGTAGACCCAGGGTTAATTCCCATCAATCTGGAATTTTCCAAACACTGAAATGTTTCCCATTCAGACCTATGCCCAAGGGAGCTGCTGTAATTAGCCCAGCATCCAGATATGTGGGATTATATACCAGGTCAAAGGATGTATCTCCCGCCCCCCGCACTCTGATCCTCATAAAATCCTATTGGCTAGTGTTTCAAATTATTAAAAAATATGAAGATGCTGGCTTATGTGGGAAACCACCTTCTGTTTGGCCCTTTAGTCATCATGAGTGGTAAACTGAGTTGAAGATGCTATCCCATCAGACCCACCTTTGGAGTACTGGTGAAATCCTGACTCCACCTGACTATGTTTAACAAAGATCACTGCTCTATGTAAAGCAGAGAGGGAACAAATCATCAAATGTTCGAGGAAAGGACTTAGGAGACCATCCAGTCCACTTCACTGAGGGGAAGTTCTGCTTTGAATGTTTTGTACATTTCACTGCTTTGAAGGAGGATCCTTCTCTACTTGGGCAATAAAATCACAGAAGACAGGACAAGGCGTATGCACAAGGTTAATGCTGCCTAAGGAGAAATTAACTGGGTTGACTGCTGAGTACAGACAAAGAGGAAGAAGACTTATGTCCGGTCCCAAAGGGCAGCGGTAGCTAAAATTTCCTCAGGGGTGACCCAAGGCGGTTTCCCTGCTCATCAGAGAGGGTGAAAACGGTCCTGGGGCCAGAGTGGAGAGGCTGAGGCCAAAAGCAACTGACCACTCACCTTCACAGGATGCTAAACAGATTTGGGCCTGCTGATGCAGCTCATCCCCTGGTGACCACCACACATGCACACACAGGCTGCCTGCCACACACTGTGCGACCTGGGGCCAGCAATCTCCCTAAAATGTGTCCAAAACAGAGATGATAATATAGTGGCTACTGGATGGGGTGTTATGCGGAATAAAGGAAAGTGCCACAGAGAGCCTGGCACGTGGGAAGTACTCAATAATATCAGCTATGATCACGTTTTATGCTCTTGTATCTCAACTCCTCAGCTAAATCATAAAAACCTTAAAAGCTGAGACCATGCCCTTACTTCTCCACAAGGCATAGAATCTACAGTACATGCTTCCAGTGTTGGTTGATTGATTAATGGGCACTGGAAGAGGAGACCCAGCTCATTAGATTATTACATGCGACAGCATGTTGCTTCCAGTTCTCAAAGAAACTCCCTACAAGCCCTTTATTTGGGGAGGAACCAGCAAATCCCCGAGCTTTTAAAGAATATCAAAGTGTCCCCTATTTTCTCCCATTTTACAGATCAAAGAAGAGAGCTGTCAAGGGCAGGTGAGGGACGGCAGAGCCGCCAGAGCTGAGGAAACGACGGAGGGATGCACTTCGCAGCCAAGGCCTGCAGCTTGGGGCTCCTGCCTGGGCGGCTCTGCGCTCCCCACGTGAAGCCTCCGCGTTCAGACTTGTGCCGAAGCTCCCATAAAACCAGCTCCGCCTTTTCCTCCCCGAGATTGAGCTGCCTTTGTCTTGCAGATCAGTTCACGCCAGGAAAACCCCACCACCAGCCTTGGCTTTTCATTTGTAATGATCAAAGTGAAAGCTGTCTGATGCAGAAGCAAACACCCTTTTAGTAAATACGTGTTTTTAAAATCCAGATTCAAAACAGTCCTTTGGGCTCACCTGTCCCCTAGTTTTCGGAGTAAGGTATGCATTTCCCTTGGCGGGCAGAAAAGGTCACGTGGCCGCGCCTTCCCAGCATCAGGCCCCCGCCTCTCCCGTCTGGGGAATCAGGTTACCTGGAATGTCGGGCCACTTCTCCAGTCTGGGTGGAGGCCGGAAGAACAGGGTGCAGGGAGTGAAGGACTGTGGGGAGACAGGGTGGAGAAACCAGAAACCGGGGTGGAGGGAAACAGGGTTCCTTTTTTAGGGCCCCCGCGCTGCAGGCACATAGGTTTGGGGGAAGAAAACTGCCAGTTACTTTTGTGTGTCTTAAAACAAAGAGGCATGGGGGGACTGGGCGGGGCGGGGCGGGAGAGGAATGCCTTTTTTTCTTTTTTTCTTTTTCTTTTGCCTGAAAATATATGTGAAATGCATACCTGAAGTTGTACTGGGTGGGGACTGAAGTCCTTGGCAACCATGCAATAGGACAAATCAGAAGTGTCCTTGTATAAGCAATGGCTACTGTGAATGGCTATATAATAGGCGTATTATGGAATGCACACCTGGCTCCTGCAAAGCCGGGGAGTGAAAAAAATTTCTTTTATAGAGCCATGGAGTGAGCAACAGGATGAGGGTCTTCCGCTGTGTAAGAACAAGATTGTGTGCAATATGCAATTTCAAGTATTGTGTGAGGTCTTCAAGGAGCCCCACCAAGGCACAAGGGCACCTATGCCAACCACGTGGGCTCCCGAATAGCCACACCATTTTCCTTAAGATAAAGGAGGAACAATTTCATTCTGCTCTACAACATTTGGGGAACTCGGAGTCTAACAGGCAAGTTCCTTCCTAGTTCTCTTCTGAGTTTACAGTCGGCAATGTGGAAGAGGAGGGAAGAGTTTACCTTCAGAAAGGCAGACACCTCTAGGGGGGAAATGGGGCACCTTCAAAATTAAAACTTAACTGGAAAAGGAAGAGAAATCAGATAATATCCTTTCTGCCGTCCCCTAATACCTTGAGGAGTTCAAAGGTTTTCCAAGCCTGCGGCACTTGGCAATTATAATTACACAGTAAAATACCTAAGGTTAATGAATAACCTCTAAAGGAAGTTACTTCACATAATGACAGCAATTTCTCTGAACTAAATGTTAATAATAAGGCCTGTAATACTATGAGAAGGAAATGGTGGCAATTGGCAAATGGAACTCTGTTGCCTGGTAACAAGACCTGAGGTATGAACATTCTCTTTACCTCACGGGAAAGGGGTGGGTGGGAAGATTGCAGCTCCAGCCTGCGCCATTTGAAAGGCAGGCAGCTTTATGAAGCCACCGGCTGTCCCGCAGTACATGAAGTGGAAGCATGTGTGGCAGATCACTCTGTTAGCAGAGAGAAGTTTGAGGGAGAGTAATTCCCTAAGAATTACTTAGCAGCGCGGTAAAGGAAATGGGGTGTAATCTATGAAGAGACTGAGGGCAACCTAGTTCACATGACCTGGTACGAATCACTGCTGCACAAATAGAACATTACAGCAAAATCCACCCAAGGGCTAAATCTTCTCCCAGCCTCTCTTACATCTGTTTGTTCCAGCACAGACATACACTTTGATCCTCTTGTTTGTGTTTTTCTGTTTTAGAGCAACCGTGGCACTGGAGAGATGAATTAGGAAAAGAAATGCAATTAAGGCAGTCTAGGAGTGCAGTGTTTCTTGTGGAGAAAACTGGACGCATTTAAACTGCAGGCATCTCTTTAGTTGGGTAATTATTGGCAGTCTGAATTGAAAGATCCTAGAGACAACTTCTTCCAACTGGTCATTAATCAACAGGAAATAGCCTACCACAAGGTCATTATTACCTTAGACCATTATAGGAGCACATTCGATGAGACGCTGAGATAAGACTGAGAATGTAAATCCCTGTTTGTTTTATGGCCGTGGTTCTAAAACCTGCCTGAATATCTGCATCACACGGACAGCTTTTTAAAAATACAGATTCCTGGGGCCCCACTCCTGGATGTTGATACAGAAGCTCTAGAATAGATTCCTGGGAATCTGTAATAAATGCTGTGGTGTTCTGATCATCAGCCAAGTGTGGGAACCGCTGCTGTAAGTTATGTTAGGAGTAGTTTGTTGTTGTTGTTGTTGTTGTTAAACAAAAGGTAGAAAGTGAGAGTGAATACTGTTTTTGCACTTGGAGTCTAATACAGTTCAATCATTTCCCCATGAGAAATGGTAAACATTTTTAAATGTTTGAGGAAAACATTTTTAAAAAGAAAACTATACTCATTCTAAGGGCATTGTTTTATCATGCTTTATTTTTTTAATATTACAAGTTTTATGACTGAATGTAATGCCAAAACCAATTGACTGTCTGACTATACCATCATTTAATTTGAGGGTACTTACTATAAATTTTGCATCTTCCTAAGAAGGCAAAGAAAATCATCTGCCCTAGGAATCTTAAAAGGCTCAGTCAATGCAAAACCACAAAACAGACAGTCTGTCTCCTAGTCCTGGTTATTTTTCATAGAGTTCCTTGTCAAGAGTTGGCCAATGCTTTCTAGAAGCCCTCAGTACACTTCCTTTTCCCAATTTTCGCTTTACCACATGCTCTCTCTGACATCTCCTCTTTTTGGCTCTCTAATTTCTTTAAAAGTAATAATAATCTTGGGGCGCCTGGGTGACTCAGTTCGTTAAGTGTCCAACTCTTAATTTCAGTTCAGGTCATGATCTCACAATTTGTGAGTTCAAGCCCCCATTCAGGCTCAACACTGACATTGTGGAGCCTGCCTGGGATTCTCTGTCTCCCTCTCTCTCTGCCCCTCCCTCCCTGTCTCTCTCAAAATAAATAAACATTTTAAAAATATTTTAAAATAATAATAATAGTCCTATATTATTTAGTTATGGGTCTTCATGAGCTAATGTTGTAATAGCCAAATCACACAAATAGACCTTTACAAGAAATGGTGGCATGAGGGGAGAGACTTAATTCAATGGAATGACTCTTGAATAGTAAGAACATGGTTTGGGCAGATTCAGCATCTGGCCCTGAAAAACGACAGTATCTTACACATGGATTGAGTCCCAAATCATTAAGATCTCTGCATTTACTCTGCAAAATGCAAGGAATTACATACTAATAAGACCTTCTAACTATGTTCAAAGAAATGAAAAGCTATTCACTAAATAATCAAGAGAAACACCATCAAGATAATTAAAAATAAACACCATCAGAATGTATGAATAGCCTGAACCACAAAAAATGGTCCCCTACAAAGGGTAGAACTGACAACCTGACAAAAGCTATTCCTATTTCCCCCAAATTCATGAATGTGAATTTCACGAACGTGAGTCTTCAGAAGCTAGAAACAGGTTCACCTTAACCCTCAATCCTAATTTATTATAGAAGTTTCTCAAAAAGAGATCACTACTCTACCCCTGCATCTTTACACTGGGTCTGGAAGGAATCTCTGGAAACTTCTACTGTGGTGCTGATGACTCTCTTGACATTTAGAACACCACCTCTCATCCCCACTCCTGTGCCCAAGGACGCACCCTGAAACATCACATGGACATGCTGATTCAACAGCCTCTTGAAGTGAGGTTGCAGCACACAGCCGAAAGCTGTGAGAGGTATTTGACCTTCACATCTCACAGTGGGAATAATGTCAGCCTTACTAATGTGATGTCTACCAAAAGGAAGCTACTGCTTCCCAGTAATACTGCTGCACACACACCCCCACACATTCCCTATGTGCTCTGAGCACCTGTGCATGACTCCAGTGATGCCTCTGCCATGAGACTCTTGCCTTGCCTGTCTCCTGTTTTGAAATGCAGGCTGCTTGGGGGGAAGAAGTGGATTCTGTTTCACTTTGCAAGGTGGAACAGTACTGCAGGTACTGTAGCAGGGCAGAAACCTAACCTCTACCCTCATAGGGTCTCTGGCTGGGCCTGAGAATTAAACTCACATAAGACAGACTGACAGGAGAAAAGCAGATTTGTTTAATGTAAGTTTTATAAGACACAGGAGCCTTCATAAGGAAATGAAAATGCAAAGAAGTAGCAAAACCTAAGTGCATATATATTAGGTTGAACAAAGAGAGGCAATTGCAGAAAAGTAACTGAAACATACGGGAGACCAAAGGAAGATAAGAGTTATTTTAACTAGGTCTGCTTGTACAGATGTCTCTCAGCCTTCACTCCCCATCTCCGGTGATAAGAATGTTCCTTTCCTCCTGCTAGAGGGAGGGCATCTTTCCCAGGGGAGTTTTATCTCCTGCTTTCAGGAAGAAAAGGGGAGATCAGAGGGCCCGTGATGCACCTGCTATCTTTTAGTGCCTTTAGCTCAAAATATTATTTATTTATTTTTGAAAGACAGAGAGCAAGCAGGTGAGGGGCAGAGAGAGAAGGACACACAGAAGCCAAAGCAGCTTTCGGCTCTGAGCTGTTTTTTAGCCCAGAGACCGAAGTGGGGTTTGAACTCATGAACTGCAAGATTATGACCTGAGCCAAAGTCAGACACCTAACCAACTGAGCCACCCAGGCACTCCTTGTTTAGCTCAAAATAATCTGTATGCCCAAATAGCATATTTTGGGGAGGCATATTCTGCCATCCTTCAAGTATATTAAAAAGATAGATGTTTATGACTAATGAGTGCCCAAAGATCCGTGCTGCTAATAGTTGCTTTCTCTGTGTTAGCCGCTGTCTTCCTCTGTTTTTTTTTTCTCTTTGAAAAGAAGACAAAATGTTTAGTGATGCACTTAGTCACTAAAACCTCAGTATGAACTATTACTGTTGGTGATTCTTGTCGAGATTAGAAGCACTATTGGACTTGAAAATATGGGTAAAGGAGAGGGACTAAAAGAGTAAAGAATAATAACTATGAAGAGACACCTTTTACCGATACCTCGCTCTGTCCACAGGATGAACCCGAATAGTGTTTTTTTCCTTCTCACCCAAAGGATAGATGGTGATGTAGTGCTTGATGATTTAGTTGAAAGGAGTTTGTCCCATGAGCTATACTAGGACACTGAAGGTATAGTTATGCATCCTAATGGAGGGCCTAAACTGGATAGTGATTATTTCCTTAGTGAATTATTTGTCCTGTGCTAAAGTGCACTCTTCAAAATAAACCCATGACAGAACGGGCACTAACTTGTAATAGATTCACACAGACAGTGAGAGAAGCAAGGGCAAGGTCCAGGGGTTTGATCACAGAATCTGAAATCAGAAGGATCCTTGTTAAATTTCCGTTTCAGTTATTTACCACTTGGATGACCTCGAGTGGGTTACCTAAGACCCAGATTTCTCATTTGTAAAATGGTAATAGCAATACCCTTACCTTCTTGTAGGATTGTTGAGAATTAGAGAGTACATAAAGCATCAGGCATACTGGCACATAACAACAGTAGGTATGATATGATTATCATGTGCTTAACAAAAGTTCATGAAATGGAACAGACTGTTCTAACATACTTTGGAATCTCCCTGGCTCAGACTCCATAACCCATGGTTAATACTCCTGAAACACACAACCTACTTGAGACTCTCCATTCTTAACACTCTTAACAAAGGAGTATTAGGTTTTGCTAAAGGTTGAGTCTTTATAACACCAGATGAATAACAGATTCAAATATTTTCCAGTTAATTTGATCAATAAACATGGTTAGACCACATAATTCAAATTATTTCTTGGTCTGCCTGACTGAATATGGTCAAAACTATAAATCTCCTTCTGTGGTGAGCATCAGGGGCATAGTTCTAAGAAACGTTATTCTTTAAATCATGGACCTTGAGGAACTGGGATTTTGGAAACCCTATCAGGGATTATACAAACAAAATGAAACAGCTTTAAGCTGAGTAGGTTAAAGCAGCCCAGCTTTGGTACAAGAGCCAATTCATATCATTCCCCAATTCTGTTAGAGCTAATAAAACGTTTTCTCCCTTCCTTTAGAACAAACCCTCTGACTCAGAAAAGTATAAATCCCGATCAAGCAATCCTCAAGTAAACCATGTTCCAATATTCCATCTCCCTTGCTAAACAAGATAAATTCAGCATTTTTTAAAACCTCAGAATTGATAGTCTTGTTATCTGAACAATAGTCCTTAAAGCTTCTGTGAAGAAGCCCTGATCTGAATGTCCACTGTTAGTTAACTTAATGCCATTATTACTCAAGAATTGGGGGTTTCTTCTCCAGAGACCATGTTCCTGAAATATTCTTTTTTTTTAAAGTTTATTTATTTATGCTGAGAGAAAGGGAGAGAGAGAGAAAGCAGGGGAGGGGAGTGACAGAGGGAGACAGAGATTCCCAAGCAGGCTCCTTGCTCTAGAGCCCTACTCAGAGCTGGAACTCATGAGCTGCAAGATCATGACCTGAGCTGAAACCAAGAGTCAGATGCTTACCCAACTGAGTCACCCAGACACCCCTTTCTAAAATATTCTTATTCCTATAGAGTATTCCTCCTGTCCTGTGTGCTCTAAAATATACCCATATGGTCACTGCTTAGAATAAACTCGGAACAATGAGGTGATATCAAAGGATACAAATTGGGTAATATCCAGGGACCTGGGCTTACTGAACTTGACCTAGATGGACACAGGATTTTAATGATCCTGTTTAAGTCCCACTTCTGGTTCACCTTCACATCTACTTCCTAAGGAGTAATAGTTTTGTCCATTTTCATGGCCTCAGGGTGGGGGGTGGGTAGGGAAAGGGTGAAGGAAAACTGTTCCTCAATTCCAGGTCCACCTCTTGATTCTTGATTGAAACCATCTTCCTTCCAGCCACCCAAATCACAATTCTGTGGATTCCGTGGATTCCACTCAGTTCCACTCCTTTATCTATTATTCTCACGACAGAGCTCCACATCAGACTGCCCATTCTCCATGGCTTCCTCATGCCATCTTTAAGCCCACCATGTTCTGTCAGGCTCCAAGTCCCCACCTGACTCTGTTCCCCATCCACCTTCCCATCATAACTTCCCTCTAAAGCCTTACCTAAGGTTTTAATCTTACCTTCTTTCTAACTTTTGGGAATCACCTCTTTTAAGCCCTATACTTCTCCCAAGTACCAACATCAGTATAAACGTTTCTACAACCAATCACATTTCATTACTCATCAAGGATGGGGTAACGATTTCCTCATGCTTTTATGAATTGCCAATGGGTATCAGTAGTTTCAGGTAGTATCCCAGATACAGGAAAAAAATGTATATATGTGTGTATACATATACACATATATATCAAAACCTAATCCATTTGCAGTGTGTGAATTATCTAATTTGACCATTTGTTTGCTAAAATTAGTATAAAATTTCCAGATTCCTACTTAGAACAGGCAGACAGAACTGGTATCAAGATAGATTAAATAAAACAATTTTTATATCTTTAAAAATAATATATGGAGGGGCGCCTGGGTAGCTCAGTCGGTTAAGCGGCCGACTTCGGCTCAGGTCACGATCTCGCGGTCCGTGAGTTCGAGCCCCGCGTCGGGCTCTGTGCTGACAGCGCAGAGCCTGGAGCCTGTTTCAGATTCTATGTCTCCCTCTTCCTCTGACCCTCCCCTGTTTATTTTTGAGACAGGGAGAGACAGAGCATGAACGGGGGAGGGTCAGAGAGAGGGAGACACAAAATCTGAAACAGGCTCCAAGCTCTGAGCTGTCAGCACAGAGCCCGACGCGGAGCTCGAACTCACGGACCGCGAGATCGTGACCTGAGCCGAAGTCGGCCGCTTAACCGACTGAGCCACCCAGGCGCCCCCCAAAAAATTTAAAAAAATAATAATATATGGAGCACATGCTGTAGCACACTGTGTGCTATGTGTAGGGGAGGGGGGAAAAACCTTTCCTCTACTGTCTTAGGTTCAGTGACTGGAATTTGTGAATTTAACTGACAAAAGACAGAATAGAAAAAAGGGATTATTTCCTATACACATTGGGGGGGTGGGGGGCGGGCAGCTTCAGCTTCACAGAAAAGAGACCCAGGTTCCAAAGAGGCCCAGGTTCTTGGGGCGCCTGGGTGGCTCAGTCGGCTAGATGTCTGACTTCGGCTCAGGTCATGATCTCGGGGTCCGTGGGTTCGAGCCCCACGTCAGGCTCTGTGCTGACAGCTAGGAGCCTGGAGCCTGCTTTGAATTCTGTGTCTCCCTCTCTCTCTGCCCCTCCCCCGCCTGTGCTCTGTCTCTCTCTGTCTCTCAAAAATGAATAAATGTAAAAAAAAAAATTTTAAACAAAGAGACCCAGGTTCTTATATACCATTTTAACAAAGGGTGATGAAGAGACCAGACAAAAAGGTAAGGTTTGGCATGTCTCAAGTCACCTGAGGTGATAAGAATTATCCAAGAGATTCAGAAGAGAAAACTAACTTTACAAAGGGAAACTTCCTTTACAAAAGAGACATGTATACTTTCTGCTTTTAGGCAGAAAGGGGGAGGGCAGGAGCTCCTTCTGTGTTTGCTCTTTCTTAATTGCCTTTAGCTCAAAATAATCCTTATACCACATGGCATTTTTGGGGTGGCATGTTCTGATCCCCTTCATATGCAAAGGTGAATAGCCTGCTGACCTTACCCTCCAAGAATTTATGCAAAAAGGAGTCATTAAATTCTCCTAGATTTTATTCTAGGAGAAAGAATGAGGGGGAGGGGTTACCCATAATGCACTATATTTCAGTTATGAGGCATTCACTGTGGTTTAATCAGAATAATATCCAAATTTAGTTTATACAGGAATGCCTCATTATCCCATCCTGAAAAATATGTTGCATAGTAAGCTTAAATCCTTTTACAAAAATGGGTTAGCTAATTTTTGGATGACAGGAACTATAAATCCATTATTTTTAATGGGAAGAATAATAAGGTGCTCCCAGTGTGTCTGAAAATCCCAACCAATATCCCCAAATACCACTGAAACACTCTTCGGTGTCTATAAAACAATGCATCAAGGATTCCTGCATAGTAAAACACACTTAAAACACCAATTACTTAATTATTTAATGAACTCATTGGTGGGCATATTTGTATGCAGCACTTGATATTGTACAGAATCAGATAGGAATAATGTTTTTCCTTCTGCACTGCCCTAAACCCGCACTCTAGCCTAAATAAGCAATGAAGTGATATGTTAAAGATACATGAAAGTTCAAAAAAGACCCAGCAAAATAAAATAAACAAGACGATTATTTTTGAATGGCTACTGCTTGAAGAATTGCCTGAGGGAGGTTTGGTGGCTAGAGGCAGAAGTCAGTCTGTGGTCACTGTTGCTTTTTGGAGGTGAGAGCAGGTAAGAACTGCATGCTTAATCATGTGAAGATCTTCTTCTAAGGCACCCTTCTTTCTAGACTTCTCAGGACCCCCCCCTCCCAATTTCCTCCTAGGCCTTTCATTACCTAAAAGACACTGTACTTAACAATATGGGGAAGTTGGGAGCAATACTGTGTACTATATTTCATCAATGTACAAATCTGATTCACTGAGAGAACAGATGAAAGGAGTCTTTCTCAGACCCCAGGACAACTTCAAGTTTTGCTGGCTCATATGTGGAATGCTTACAGCAAGTTGTAATTTAGGTAATGAACTTCTTAATGCAGGAAGTTCTTAATTCAGGAAACAGGAGTTGGTGAAATTGAAACCAATTTATGAAATAACAGGAAAAGCCAAGTACTTAGAAGCTAGAACACTCAATTTTTAAGAAGGCTTGGAATAAAATAGCACAGGAGCTATAATTCTTCAGTTTTTACTATGTAGCATCACTCTAATACTTTGTTTTAATCCCCTGAAGTTGTTTAGAACAAACGCAACAGATTTCTGGAGCAACCAACTTAACCTCTATTTTTAAACTTTTGCTCAAGATTTAACTATAAACATAAACATTTAATTGCATAAAGTGGTAACAGTTTACATAATGGACAAGGCTTATATTTGCCTGCAAAGCACCATATTTTGCAGTCCTCTTGGACCAGCCTCCCCTCACTCCCTATGAAGAAAAACTGTTCTCCCTCCTAATTTAGATGGTTCTATAAATCTCACACCTCTGGCTATCGCGCTGACCACAGGGAGGTCCGTGACTAAAGCCCAGGCAATTGGAGTAATTGGCTGGTTCTATAGCAATTGGTCCAGAAGTGAGCAACTACCCAAAGGTGAGCCTTTCTAGGCCTTTCTTTTCCAAAGGTTCCACAAACTGAAGGTGGGCGAAAGAGCTCCCTCTTCTTTGCCATTGCTAAGCCTTCCCCGGGGACTGTCCTATAACTCCAGAGCTCCTGTGGCTATGTCCATTCAAGAAGCCATCTGATGTGACAGAGAGTAGGCAGCAACAAAAGAAGCCAAGACTTACAGCAGAGAAATGGGAAGACGGTCCTGATACTTCCAGTTCTGGATCCAGGTGACTCTGAAGCCAACCCTATGTCAAGAGCCACCAAGTTCCCCTTTTTGGATAAGTATTTTTTGAGTGACTTAAGTAACTCATCCCAGAGGCATGAGATTTTTAGATCCATCCAAATTGGGAGGAGGAACAGGTTTTCATCAGTTTCTGTCACTCCAGCCAAATATATCAATTAGACAAACTGTAGTATATTCATAACCTCAAAACTGTGTGGTCATTACCATGATCTTACCAAAGATCATTTGGTGGTTAGATGGCTTTCTTTTTTTTTAATTTTTTTAATTTTTTTTTAATGTTTATTTATTTTTGACAGAGACAGAGACAGAATGCGAGTGGGTTAGGGGCAGAGAGAGAGGGAGACACAGAAGCAGAAGCAGGCTCCAGGCTCTGAGCTGTCAGTACAGAGCCTGACGCGGGGGCTCGAACTCACGAGCTGTGAGATCATGACCTGAGCCGAAGTCGGACGCTCAACCGACTGAGCCACCCAGGCGACCCCAGATGGCTTTCAATAAAAATTAATGAATGGATAGCACACAAAGATAATCTGATATACTAAGTTAAAAAAAAAAAAAAAACTAGGGGCGCCTGGGTGGCGCAGTCGGTTAAGCGTCCGACTTCAGCCAGGTCACGATCTCACAGTCTGTGGGTTCGAGTCCCGCGTCGGGCTCTGGGCTGATGGCTCAGAGCCTGGAGCCTGTTTCCGATTCTGTGTCTCCCTCTCTCTCTGCCCCTCCCCCGTTCATGCTCTGTCTCTCTCTGTCCCAAAAATAAATAAACGTTGAAAAAAAAAATTTAAAAAAAACTAGCTATAATATAATATTCATAGTGTCAACTAATTTTGTTAAAAATAGATGGATAGAGAAAACATTTAATGATGGCCTTTTTTTCTGAGTGTTGGGATGTATGATTTTTTTTTATTTTCCATATTTTATAATTTTTACTTTTATCAGAAAATGATACCAAAAACCAATCTTTTGGTCCAGTCTTTTTACAAGTCTATGTACAAATTAAAACTTAATCACCCACCAATACACTTTGAATTTTACCATCCCCTTTTATTTCAAAACAGGTCTCCTTGACACATCACCCGTTTTCTTTTTCAAGCATTGGGACTTTAAGAGATGACATTTGTAAGGATAAATAATCAGCACCTTCTGCCCGCAGTTTATGGCTTTTTGGCTAGTGTAGCAATGCACAAAAGAAACATTTTGATCTAAATGAAGTCACTCAGTAACTTTCTAATTATTTTTCTCCATAGTAACACATATAAAATATGAAAAATATGTTTATTCAAGTTTTTTTCTTCTTTTTCATAACTACTTCAAAGAGCCTTAAGTGTGTTTTATACCTCCTTAAAAATTTCACCCTGTAGATGGGGTTCATTTTAACACTGAAGTCTGGGGCTTTGCACCAATAACCTGACTCTATTACTGCATTCCTGATGAAAAGCACTAATAGCTTAAAATATTTCTGTCTTGATTTTTTTTTCTCATGAAAATGACTCTGAAAGCTTTGGAAGGTATTTTAAAATAATGTCATATGAAAAGTCAGTCCTTTATTAGACTTCAGACCACAGAAGAATCCCATAGAGTTTTTTTTTCTAATATAATTTAGCCCCTACATTCAAGAACTTTAGAACTGGAGCACGGTTTAGTAGGTAGATTTAGAGGCTTCTGTGCTTCCATAATCCTCCTTTCATCAAAACAATGGTTATAATTAATATTTATGATTTTGCCTTTCATCTCGCAGGACTTCACAAATTATTACCACAGGACTCATGACACTCACTAAGTAATGGTGAGTGGACCACTACTTGGTCCAGCAAAGAAATTTATAGTCACCTTAACTTTACTCCCTAATAATGTGGCTACAAAAGGGGTTTGGGTGGTGACTTGACCAATTCAACTCCCCATCACCCAGAGAATGACTCAGGAATGTAAAATCAGTCAGCCCACACTGATTCCTGAGAGCCTATATAGCAAACTCATGTGTTTTCATTAGGTACCATTGGGAGGTCATACAAGGTAGGCAAGTTACAGCCCTAGAGCCTCTGGCCTCAATTTTATCTACTACCTCTCTCCTACCACCTCCCCACTCCCTATCCCTGAGTGAATGATTTTTACATTGTTAAAAGATTATTTTTTAAAAAAGAAAGAAAGATGGGGTGCCTGGGTGGCTCAGTTGGTTGAGCGTCTGACTTTGGCTCAGGTCATGATCTCATGGCTCATGGGTTCAGGCCCCATATTGGGCTCTGTGCTGACAGCTCAGAGCCTGGAGCCTGTTGTGGATTCTGTGTCTCCCTCTCTCTCTGCCTCTCCCCTGCTCACTCTCTGTCTCCCTCTCTCTCAAAAATAAATAAAGATTAAAAAAATAATAAAAAAGAAAGAAAGAAAGAAAGAAAGAAAGAAAGAAAGAAAGAAAAAGAACATGCAACAGAGATTGTATATAGCCTGCAAAACCCAAAGTATTTATTATACTCTGTGGAAGCACACTTCAGGTATCACTGAACTTTTTTTAGAGTCAGCACATTGCTCTGGACTGAGGAGAAATAAACCACCAAAGACCAAGTTCATATACCAATATGCATATATGAACACTAAATACACACAGGATATTCATCAACAACTGGGATCATCAAGCTCTCCTCTTGGACTAGAGCACCATTAAATAGCACTGAAACAGAAAAATAAAAAATGAACAGAAACCCACCTGTTGGTTCACATTGAGGGACACCCACAGGCAAGATTGAGTCTATTCAAGTCATCAGTGAACCAAGTAGAAAGCCAACAATGTATCAGCATGCCTATCCAGCTGTACACTTTTTGTCTGCCCTCTAGCTAGTTTTATCAGCTATTTATCTGATAGTTACTCATAAGCCCTGCCTATCCTTACAACAGTGAAGACAACATTAGTTTCCTAATATATCGGCAACAAGGGTTGTTTTTGTGTAAGGCATTGTGCTAAGTGTTCTATGTGTATGTCTTTTAAGCCTCCAACAAGACAGGCGCTGCTATCTTCATTTTACAAAGACTTTTAGTGGCACATCCCACATAATGGAAACCATCTGAAATAAGTTTAGTGAGTCTCATGGGAACAGTCTCTGATTCACGTCAGTCTTCCTGCCGAATTCATTGGACATAGATCCCTTGTGACAGATTTTTCCACCAAGAATCTGGAATCCTTAGAACACTGAATCTGATAAAATTTAGAAATTGTTCCTCATTATCCCTAACTTTGGAAGGGACAGTTTAAAAAACTACTTAACCACAAAAATGCACCTCATGTGGTGAAGATGCTGTTTGCATCATGATTTAAAGGCCATCCTCCTCTAACCCGTCAGTGGAGACCAGAGTGGCTGACTAAAGGTGAATAGAAGTCAGAAAAACTAAATTAAACACAGTACCACAACCAAACTATTGAGGCTGCTCATACACTTTGACAAGGGACCTAAGACCAGTAGTTTATGGATGAGAATGAATACCCACTGAGTCTCCCAGTTTCTGTTGTTTCTCCTATACAGAAACACGACAACATTCATATACGTTTGTAAGGCATTTGAATAGCACTCAGCATTTTGAAAGGGTGGTCTGTTTCTTACTCTGACACATTCAGTCAGTCTTTTTATTTCTCCTGGCATGCAGTTTGCTACCCAAATATGACATCCACTATGGTGTTTGGCTTGTTTTAGCTCCTACTGGATAGCTTTTCAGTTCTGATAGAGAATTCATACAGAGATAAGAACCTCCTCAGTGAAATGGGACCATATATATATATATATATATATATATATATATATATATGTGTGTGTGTATATATATATACACACACATATATATACATATATATGTGTATATATAACTTATTATTTTTTATTTATTTATCTATTAATATAATTTATTGTCAAATTGGCTAACATACAGTGTGTAAAGTGTGCTCTTGGTTTTTGCAGTAGATTCCCGTGGTTCACTGCTTACATACAACACCCAGTGCTCATCCCAACAAGTGCCCTCCTCAACGCCCATCACCCATTTTAGACTTGGGACATTATAGAGTTAGCTCCCAAATTCCTGCTTACTCCATAGTCTAGCTGCCCAAGGATACTAAGAGTAATAGCATGAATTCTTGTAGAATTAAAGCTACATGACTCAAGAAAAAACAAATTTTAAAAGGAGAAGAGATTCTCCCCCTCCCTTTTTTCTGGACATGAAGCTGGTTCAAAGAAAAATTCTAAAACAGGCAAAGCTTGCTTTGACAGCCACACATCATTCTTTCCACAACCCTGTCCCACTTCCTGTATACTAGAGTAAGCCTCCTCACCCCATCACTGCTGTGAAACTGCTCTCCTAGTGTTGCATTCTCTCTCCCTCTAGCCCAAAGCTCCTTAAAAAATAAGAACCAAGTCTTATCAGCCTCAGCATCTCTAAAAACCTACCACACTTATTAGCACCTAATAAAATGTATTTCCATTTCTGCTCTCCACAATCAAACCTGCCATTCCTTTAATGCCACTATTCACCTAGCTATCATGGAAGGTGAAGAGGTTAAATTTATTAAGTCCATTGTGTACTAGAAATGGAGTTAACACTATAAATTCACTATCTTATTTGATCCTCTTTTATCTTTACATTTGGCTTTACATATTTTTAACACACACAAAAGTAAAGATAATAGCATAACGAACCCACCATACCTAATCCTCAACCTCTTCCAACCACCAACTTCTATCCAGTACCGTTTATCTCTATCTCTTACTCTTCCCCACTCTCCTTCACAGCAGCTTTTTTAAGACAAAATCATAGTTATTACATCATCTCACCAATATTTCATTATCTCCCTCATTTTTTTTACATTAAGCATATAAGTTAAGTGTGGAACTGGTTCTTTCATTCCAACTGTTGAATTTCTAAATATAATAGTACCTTCAGTTTTACTTCATTCATGCAGGATTAAGATATAAAATAAATACAATCAATTTATATGTAATCATCTAACATATGAGGGGATAAAGATTTTGCTTGTATGTAACTACTTAAATCTGAGATATTTCACATTACTTTCCTATTCCCACCTACCTTTACACAAGTTTTAAGGCTCTTACAAATTTGTGTATTTTCAAGAGATGGAAAGAAACAAATATAATAAAATGGATTATACTGTTTTATATACAAAGTGGTGATTTTATATTTGATGCTGTTTTTAAAATTTTTTTTTAATGTTTATTTTTGAGACAGACAGAGACACAGCATGAACGGGGGAGGGTCAGAGAGAGAGGTAGACACAGAATCTGAAACAGGCTCCAGGCTCTGAGCTGTCAGCACAGAGCCCGACGCGGGGCTCCAGCTCATGGTCCATGAGATCATGACCGGAGCATAAGCCAGACGCTTAACCTACTGAGCCACCCAGGCGCCCCTATTTGATGCTGTTTTTTAATCTTTCATTCCGATCATTTTGTGAAGAATCTGTCCATTGACTTATTAAGTTACATGATAAATACTCTATTCAACCCAAAGAGACAAAAATAAAATGGCACAGAGCAATAGTTTTTCCCAACATGAGAGATTTGAAAATACTTTTACATGTTTAATCAGAAGAAATTTAAGCCTAAATTAAATGCTTTTTATCTACATTTTTATATTAATTTTTTAAATTTTTTAATGTTTATTTATTTTTGAGAGAGAGTGAGAGAGAGAGACAGAGAGACAGAGAGAGAGAGAGAGAGAGAGCATGAGTGGGGGAAGAATAGAGAGAGAGGGAGACAGAATTTGAAGCAGGCTCCAGGCTCCAAGCTGTCAGCACAGAGCCCAACACAGGGCTTGAACTCACAAACAGTGAGATTATGACCTTGAGCAGAAGTCAGACACTTAACCGACTGAGCTACTCAGATGCCCCATTTTTATATCATTTTTATATGTCATTTTTATATCTAAATTTTCTTAAACTTTAAAAGTTTTTTTTTTTGTTTTTGTTTTTTTTGTTTTTTTTTTTTTTTTTGCCCCTGAACTGACAGTTTCAAGAGTAGGGCCGGTTCATGAGATTTGCACGTTTTTATTTATTTTTGGGACAGAGAGAGACAGAGCATGAACGGGGGAGGGGCAGAGAGAGAGGGAGACACAGAATCGGAAGCAGGCTCCAGGCTCCGAGCCATCAGCCCAGAGCCTGACGCGGGCTCGAACTCACGGACCGCGAGATCGTGACCTGGCTGAAGTCGGACGCTTAACCGACTGCGCCACCCAGGCGCCCCTAAAAGTTATTTTTAAAAGCCAACAGCTGAATATTATCAACATGCTATATTTCAAATCATAAATACCTCCTAACCACTTGCATTCACTCCCTAATTTCTTAGGAAAGGTTTTATCGTCCTGGTTTTGCAAAAGATGAAAGATTCTCAGATGGGTAAATCACTTATCATCATATAACCGTTAGGTGGTGGAAACAGATTTGGACCCAATTTGAATCAGGTAAAAATTCCATTTTTCTAGATAGTGATGACTCCCCAACTTTCCACAAGATAACTGCTTTCTTAAAATATGATATTTTCTCATCTAGGTAAGTCTCTAACTTAGTGGATCTACTTTCTCTCTCAAGTCAGTTCCTTTAACCCCACCCCCTTCTGAACCCATCAATTTTCCAGAAACTCCAAGTTTTTCACTGAGAACAGCAACTGTGGCAGGAGGAAAGAGTCCAGGCAATTGCAGCAGTGGCCATCCATTATGAGTGTTTCCTGTACGTACACAATTCCATAGGTAGGAAGGAAAAAAACCTTCATTGAACAGGTATAACTAAAGAAGATTCAATATAATAGGATTCACAGTCAAACCTATAATTTAAGCAAATTATCAAAGTTGAAAGCACTGGAGGAGAAAAACTAATCACAAAAGAATGAAGTCTTTTTTTTTTTTTAAGTTTATTTTGAGAGACCGAGAGCAAACGGGGGAGGGGCAGAGAGAGAGAGGGAAAGAGAGAGAATCCCAAGCAGGCTCCAAACTGTCAGTGGGATTTCCTGAGCCAAAATCAAGAGTCAGATGCTTAACCTACTGAGCTACCCAGGTACCCCAAGAACTAAGTCTTTTAAAGATTAGATTTATTTATTCATCTAATCTGAAGTGTATTACTTCAAAGTATTTGCTTCATGATTATGTCATGGACTGGCTTGAAGGCCAAAAATTGGTAACAACCCAAATCTATCAACAGTAGAATGGATTAAAATTTATAGCATGTTTATAATGTGGAATATTACACAACTACCCACAATAAAATGGATGAATCTTATATAATGTTGAGCAAAAACAACAAGTCAGAAGAATGAGTCATTATGATTTTCTTGATATAAAACTAAAAGCAGACAAAACTAAACAATAGTAGAACAAGAGAGGAAAGAAAAGAAATGATCACTACAGAGTTATAATGGTTACTCTTCTGGATTAGAACTCCATAAAGATACATGGGAAGGGAGAGGGTGATTTTCAGGTATTGATAATGTTCTGTTTCTTCAGTTGGATGGTAGTTACACAGAAATTCAGTTTTTAACCATTTATTAACCCGTGCATATGTATTTTTCTCTTTTCTGAAGGTACTTTATATTTCATGATGTAAAATGCTTAATGTTCTAAATTTCAGGACAGTTTTCCTGTGATGTGATTATATAGAGGAAATGAAAGAAGGAAGTTACTAAAAACACTCCCAAGGCAAAGATTAAGAATACTGCCTCTGTTCTCTCCTTCAGATTCTAAGTTGCACAGGGACCTCTGGTTGCAATTCTTAACCTATGGTGGATGTTAAATAAATATTTGATGATGTTGAGGGCTTAAGTAATAACTTATGTAAACATCAGGAGCTGTTGCACAGAACATATTCTCATGGCACAATTTAAATTGACCAGAGGAATCTCACTGTGGTGTGTCTGAGGCTAACTATAGAATATAAGAAAGTCTCGTTAATTTGTCAGGTTGACAGAGTTTGGGAGCTTGTCTGGTTGTGGCAAAACCAGTGTTTGCAACATAAGCATTCTTACATGAGATCAGTAGATCTGTAAATTAGCACAACATATAAGAAGGGCACTTTGGCAATATTCAGCAAAAGCCTTCAAAATAATACCTTTCTACTCAGCAATTCCACTTCTAAGAATTAATCTTAAAGAAGTAGTCGTGGAGTTTGTATGCAAATATCAAGCTATAAGGGTATTTGGGATGGCTTTGCTTGGAAAAGCAACAAAATGAGAAGCAAATTAAATGTCTAATGATATGGGAGTTATTAAACAGATTGCAGTCCCTGCCTCCCTTCAGGAGAATTGTACACAGCCATTAAAACTGATATTGTAGAGCACTAGTTTAAAATATGAACATATATCTATAATATACTGCTAGATTTTAAATCCAGTTACAAAGCCCTTGTATAAAATAGATAAGTAGATAGAACCAAACCACGCCCAAATTTAGCAGCTTAAAACAACTAGCTCGTTCTCTCTCTCTTTTCCATGAGTTGCCTGAGATGACTGGCTAAAACAAGCACTTCTTGTGTTAATCTCAGTTTGGAGACTACTGTAAGGTAACCACCTCATCCCACTCTGCCCCGGACTTAGTCAGTTTTAGCACCAAAAGTCCTATATCTGGGAAACTCTCCTCAGTCCTAGGCAAACTGGGGCAGTTAGGCTCAGATTAGCTGCCATAAATGTACACCCAAAATGACAACAATGACTCTAGGCGGTGGGATTATGGGTGAAATGTATTGTCTTTTATTTCACTTTTCTACATTTTCTACATTATGTCGTATCTTTTTTAAAAATGTTTATGTATTTATTTTTGAGAGAGAGAGAGAAAGGGGCAGAGAGAGAGGGAGACAGAGAATCCTAAACAGGCTCCATGCTGTCAGCACAGAGCCCTGTGCGGGTCTCAAACCCACAAACGGTGAGATTGTGACCTGAGCTGAAATCAAATCAGATGCTTAACTGACTGAGCCACCCAGGCAGGCCAATATTATATCATACCTATGCATGCTTCCAAAACAGAAAAAAGTTGTAACTAAAACTTCACTATCTATAGTTTCAATCAAGTGTAACCATTTGGTTCAGCAGCAGGCTGACACTTACTTTTGCACCACGTATAAAGAAATTGAATAGTATATATAAAATTGTCTGGAAGATGTTTAAGGCCTTACAGTCTGGGTCAGTAGTTCCCAATCTTGTTTCCTGTTCCACCCAACTACAGGTGTGACACCCCCCATTAGTAACCACCGTCCACCAGGCAGTGATTCTAAACCAGGTGTGCAGGATGGAGGACTCTTGGGTTAAAAAAGTAAGTCTGGGGTGCCTGGGTGGCTCAGTCAGTTAAGCGTCCAACTTCGGCTCAGGTCATGATCTCACGGTTCGTGAGATCAAGCCCCGCATCAGGCTCTGTGCTGACAGCTCGGAGCCTGGAGTCTGCTTCCCTTTCTGTGTCTCCTCCTCTCTCTGCCCCTCCCCTGCTCACGCTCTGTCTCTCTCTGTCTCTCAATAATAAATCAACGTTAAAAAAAATTTTTTTTAAAAGAAAAAAAAGTAAGTCTGATGTGTTTTGGCTCATGTCTGTTAAGGATGATCAAAACAGGGGCCCCTGGGTGGCTCAGTTAGTTAAGCATCCGACTTCAGCTCAGGTCATGATCTCACAGTTCATGAGTTCAAGCCCCGCATCGGGCTCCGTGCTGACAGCTCAGAGACTGGAGCCTGCTTCAGATTCTGTGTCTCCCTCTCTCTCTGACCCTCCCCCACTCACACCCTGTCTCTCTGTCTCAAAAAAATACATAAACACTAAAAAAAAATGTTTAAAGAATGATTAAAACGTTTTTTTTTTACAGTCAGGTTTATCATTTAACATATATTTTTAAATATCTTTCTAAAAATGTTTTACTATTCCATATTAAAGTTATTCTTCTTAGTTTAAATTTATGAAATTTTACTCTATTTAATATACTAGCACATTCACTCTAAGACTTCACGTCCTACAAAACAAGTCAATTAAAGAATAATAGAATGTTTTAGGTACATGGGCTGACTGTGGTAGGGACTTCAGATCTTTTATACAGTCTAGCATACTTGTTATATACATTCTTCTTTCACTAGCTTGAAATTATCCCATTTTCCCTATTCATTAGTTGAGCAACCACAGGCTAGACTTATTTCCTTTCTATAATGAGTGTTCTTATAAGTTTAATCAGTCCAACTCGTTGGTGACACAGTCAGGTGCAGAAATTAAGACAATAAACCCAGCTAACATAATCCTTTCTCAGCAAACAAACTTCAGCCTTGTTTTTCTCCTACCCCCTGAATTGTATGCATACACATAGCCAGGCATGGTTTTGTTTTCTAGGAACTTGACTTTCTGCATAAAAAATTTCTGCCATAAGACATTCCCTAATGCTTTAAGAGAAATGGCATAAAAAGTGAACAATAAACTGTAATGGAGAGGAGGGGATAAGTGGGCATAATATTCTGGTTCTACCTGTGAACTAATCATTTTGCAGTATGTAAACGATTTGATGTTAAAGCTGTGGTCTGTTTAGAATTTGACATCTCTCTTTCTATGCCACCAACCCCACATAAGTTACTTTAGGCCACTCATTTAAAAACCTAACAGTAATATTGTTTCTTACTGACAAGTTTGTGTAACTTACCCAGGTGGCAAAGACACCATTATAAAATGGGATATTCTCTTCCCCAAGATTCATGAAAGAATTTCATTCTTGATGCACACTGTTAGCTTCACTGGGGTAGTATCCTTATTGCCTGGGCAAAAGAAGGTGAAATTAGAAAAAAAAAAATATATTGCTCTAAGGAGCAAATAGAGGAACTATATCTCCTTCCATGTGGGCTTTGGCAGGACAGTCCGGATTGGCTCAGGCTTGGGCCCTCAGCCTCCTAAGGTCTCTGGGATTCAAATACCCTGCAGTCTGCTTAGGCTGTAACTAGGTCCAAGCAAGGGGACACCAAAACTTTCAAAAGCAAGGAGCACTCTCTCTTTGTTTGGCAAAACCCTTCTGATTAGCTATCAGTGGATTAGCCTCATCCTTTTTCAGGTGGTGGGTTGACACAATGGAGGGCTGGGGGGGTTGAGCCCTCAAAGTCTGAGCCATTTTATAAAGTTTATCTCATAGGCCTTAAACTTTGTGTAATGCCTGGGAATCACACATAAGTCAGACAAAGTCAGACTGTGAAAAGTGACACAGTGGGGAGTGGGGAGACAACCAGGAACAAAGAAGAATGAATAAAATATTGGTTTCCTTTATAAGAGACATGCAAAATAAGTTGGGTTTTTTTTGATTAAGCTTTGAGATCTTAAGATCTTTCAAGACACAAATATGCTTGTTTTATAAGCTTATATTGGGGCACATGGGTGGCTCAGTGGGTGAAGTGTCCAACTTCAGCTCAGGTCATGATCTCACGGTTCTTGAGTTCAAGCCCTGCATCGGGCTCTCTGCTGTCAGCACAGAGCTGGCTTCCATCCTCTGTCTCCCTCTCTTTTTGCTCCTACCCCGCTCTCTCTCTTTCAAAAACAAATAAACATTATAAGCTGCTATAACCTTGGAGTTGAAAAATATTGTATAGGCTGACAGACAACATTCATCATTGGCTCTAGCAAACAACTCCAAATAATGTGCAATATTGAACAGTTGGTAAATAATGGAAGTGGAGAAAATACCCTAATTTATAGAAAATGCCTTTCTTGCTATGTATATACCAAATGTCTGCATATGCCCTTCTTGATGACTAAATAAATAGAAAATTGTTATATAAATAAATAGGAAATGTATGAAGTGTTTTCAGTTTTACATCTATTTTCAAAACAAATCTGTTGTTATGTAAGAACTTCTTCCTTGATTAGGTTTGCTAAGCATGCCATACTTGGATAAATAATAAGATTTATGAAAATCATTTAGACTTTTACTTACCACATGCTTTTAATCAATCTGAGTATTCTAAGTTATGTAAATTACCCTAACAGAAGCTTAAACTATTTGATAATTTTCAATTATTCTTCCCACCGTGGATAATGTTAGCATTTGATCTTTAATTCTGATATAGATTTGTTATTCAACTGAATATAGTCTTTGACTATGCTAAGCCTTGTATGAATTCTGAAAATTATGAAAATCAAATTTTTGTTAGGTAAATGAGCAATCATTTATTTCAACAAATGTGACTTTAAACACATGAAACAATTATAGATGTTTTGTAGTTAGTACCCATTGATCGGACAACAGTTATTAGTCATTTCAGCAGAGAGCCCATCTGAATCTATGGGCTGAAAGTTTTCATTGCCATTTATGCTGTGTGGCTATGATTCACTAATTCTAAAACACCAGCAACCCCCCATCCCCCACAGTGGTAATACTGCTTTGCCAATCAACGTTCAGAAGCCACATATATACATTGAGAAGAACAAGCTTCTACAGTGCTGACAATTGGCTAACTCTTCTTTTGACAATCTACAAAAGATTCTTATTAATTTTTATTGCTTTAATTTGGAATAAATACAGGAGAAACCCACATGAGACCCGTGCCCGGCCTTTCCAGGGACTCAGTTATATTGCAGATCAAACCACATCCCCCAAGTACACAGTGGTGTAAAGTGAGCTCTCTCATTGTGACACTAGAAGCCAATAATATGGGTGTTTTCTCATCTCTGAACAACGGGTTACAATAGAATTTCACTATCTCAGCACGAATTGCCTTAACACTACAAGTCCTGGTTAAGCACAGGCTTAGAGCTAAAACTGATTTTCCTGACCATTAGCTCTTTGGGCTTACCTTTTTAGCTGTGAACCAGGAGATCCTAGATGCCTGCAAAAGGACAACACACTTTTTTCTAATATCCATATAGGACACAAAGTCTATTAGCACCAGCCACCTCAGATTTCTGCCACAGCCAGATCTTGCCTCTGTCAATCCATCACCTGTCCTCCAATGTAACCTACACAATAACAGCCAGGTTTGATCAGCTTAATTCTGCTAATAGCCAAGGAAAAGCCCAAATGGAATTTGCTTTCCCATAGTGGTGACTTGGCTTTCTAAATGTGACCTTCTAGAAATGATGCTTCAGCTTCTGGTGTCTTATGTGGAATACTGACACAAAACGTGGGCTCATGAGCTAAAGAGTAGGGAGAGAAGCACAGGGACAGGTCAGTGAGGGTATAAGGAAGATATGAATCATGCGGAGGTTTATAATAATCCTCAGTTATAACTCCTACCCTGGTGTTATACTTCATATCACCATAGCCAAAGATAGATATCTTTGGGGGTGGGGGGGAAGGTAACAACTAAATAATAAATCATTTAAATAAACATACTAGCCCTTGTCAGTGAGGGTATAAGGAAGACATGAATTAATCAGAGTTTTATAATAATCCTCAGTTACAACTCCTACCCTGGTGTTATACGTCATATCACCATGGCCAGAGATAGATATCTTTGGGGGGGAAAGGTAACAACTAAATAATGAGTCATTTAAGTAAACATACTAGCCCTTGTTTATGGATTCAAATGCTATCCTCCTTGGAGGGGGTATCTGGAGAAGTTATTTCACCACTGCTACTCTTGGCAAAACATCGTGCATCTCCTCCTTTAGAATGGCCTTCAAAGTTTGGCCAAAATAGTATTATCCAACCAGACAACCCTTGCTCACTGAATACTCTTAGCTCTTTTTAAAAACAAAATCCATTAACATAAGACAGAAATGTATTCTCATTTAGGATATTCATTCCTTCACTCAATTATTCGTTCATTCATTTATTTAATCAGCAACTATTTACTCTGAGCACCTACCAGTCACCACACATTGTACTGAGCACACATACATGAGAAACTCCTCCCATAAGAGGCTCACAGTGCAGTAGGAAGACAGACGTGTATACATCTAATTAAAATACAAGAAGATACATGCCATATTCAAGATATAAAATGAATGTTATTTATAGCAACACAAAAAAGGGAGCAATAATTCAGCTTGGGTGGTTAGTGAATGTTCACTGAGACGATAAATCTGAATGTAATCTTGACAGCATTAATTTGTAAGAGTCAATAGGAAGAGAAGAATGATATAAAACAATTCTAGGTCAAAGTAATAATATAAGCAATTAAACTATAAAAATGCACCGAGGTAGAGGGCCAAGAAAATTTCATGGGGGAAGCTTAGCCTTTTCAACATATGGTTTAGAACAACTGAAAATTCACATGCAAAATAAGATTTGGACCCCTAACTTAACACCACACACAAAAAGTAACTCAAAGTGGATCATATACCTAAATGAAAGATGTAAAATCATAAAACTCCTAGAAGAAAACTCAGAAGTAAATCTTTGTGACCTTGGATTAAGCAATGATTTCTTACATATGACCCCAAAAGCATAAGCTATCAAAGAGAAGATTGGCAAGTCAGACTAAATCAAAATTAAAAACATTTGTGGGGTGCCTAGGTGTCTCAGTCTGTTAAGTGTCTGACTCTTGATTTCAGCTCAGGTCATTATCCCATGGTCGTGAGATCGGTCATGAGATTGAGCCCCATATTGGGCTCCACGCTGACAGATGGGAGCTGGCTTAAGATTTTCTCTCTCCCTCTCCCTTTGCTCCTCCTCTCAAAAGCAAAACAAAACAAAAAGAAAACTAAATGAAAAACATTTGTGCTTTTCTTGACACCATCAAGAAAGTGAACCCTCAGACAAGGGAGAAAATATTTGCAAATCATATATCTGATAAAGGACTTGTACCCAGAATTTATAAAAAAAACTTACAACTCAACAACTCAAAAATTTAAAAACAAACGACCCAATTTAAAAACAGGCAAAGGATTTGAATAGCATTTCTCTAAAGAAGATAAGTGAATGGCTAATTAGCATGCGAAAGGATACTTATCATTACTTATTAGGAAAATGCAAATCAAAACCACACTGAGATAAGACTTCACATTAAGATGGCTATTGTCAAAAAAAAAAAAAACCCACACACAAACAATAACAAGTATTGGTGAAGATGTGAAAAAAATTAGAACCCTCATATATTACTAGTGGGAATATAAAATGCAGCTGCTTTTGAAAACAGTTTGAGGGGTGCCTGGGTGGCTCAGTTGGTTGGGCGTCCGACTTCAGCTCAGGTCATGATCTCACAGTTAGTGAGTTGGAGCCCTGCATCAGATTCTGTGCTGACAGCTCAGAGCCTGCATCCTGGTTCAGATTCTGCTTCCCTCTCTCTCTGCCCCTCCTCTCTCTCTCTCTTCTCTCTCTCTTACAATAATGGATAAACATTAAAAAAATATTTTTTTCAAAAAATGAAAACAGTTTGGCAATTCCTCAAAATGTTACACATGGAGTTACCATATGACAGCGCAATTCCACTCGTAGGTATATAATCAAGAGAAATGAAAACATGTATCCACACAAGGATTTTTACACTAATGTTCATAGCAGCATTATATATAACAGCCAAAATGTGGAAATAATCTGAATGTTCTTCAAATGATGAATGGGTACATAAAATTGGCATCTCCATACAGTGGAACATTCTTTGGTTTTAGAAGGAATGAAGTACTGATGCATGATACATGCTACATCAAATACATTATTCAGAGTTAAGGAAGCCAGACACATACATACAAAACCACATATTGTATAATATCTTTTATTTTACACATTCATAATAGGCAAGTTTGTAGAGAGACAAAGTAGATTAGTGGCTGCCTGAGGCTAGGAGGTTGGGGGGTGGGGGGGTGGGTAGATGAGAAGTGACTGTTAATGGATACAAAGTTTCTTTTTGGGGTGATGGAAATGTGCTAAACTCGCATTATGGTGATGGTATCACAGCAACACATATACTATAAATCACTAAATTCTACATGTTCAACAGGTGAACTTAATGGTACCTAATTATAGATCAATAAAGCTTTTAAAAAATACAAAGGAATAACCATATAACTAATCATACAAACTAGGATACTTTTTTTTAATGTTTATTTTTTTTTAATTTTTTTTAACGTTTATTTATTTTTGAGACAGAGAGAGACAGAGCATGAACGGGGAAGGGTCAGAGAGAGGGAGACACAGAATCTGAAACAGGCTCCAGGCTCTGAGCTGTCAGCACAAAGCCCGATGCGGGGCTTGAACTCATGGACCGTGAGATCATAACCTGAGCCGAAGTGGGACGCTTAACCGACTGAGCCACCCAGGTGCCCCTTTAATGTTTATTTTTGAAAGGGAGAGAGAGAGAAGAGGAAGCATGAGTGGGGGAGGGACAGAGAGAGATCCAAAGAAGGCTCCAGGCTCTGAGCTGTCAGCACAGAGCCCAATGACACCAGGCTGGAATTCTGTGAAATCATGACCTGAGTCAAAGTCGGAGGCTTAACCAACTGAGCCACCCAGGCACATCCCACCCCCACCCCCCACCTTTTTTTTTTAATGTTTATCAACTAGGACACTTTTGAAAGTGCTAAATATGTTAAAACAGATAGGACCTGAGGATAGCAGGTGTTAACCTAGACTGTTCAGGCAAATGGGGATGTAGGCTCTGTCTAGCTTTTAATAACTGCCTGAAAATAGAATGTATGAAGGCGATAAAGAGAAGGAAAGGCTAGAAAAGTAATGCAAGACCAGATTGTGGAAAACTTTGAATGCATGTAAGGGATATCAACAGGGAAAAAAGGTAATTCTAACAGCAGAATGGACAATTCACTGAAGGATTATAAAAACTGGGCATATAACTAGTAAGATGTTTCCACAGCCAAGATTAAGAGATAGTAGGCAAGGGCATCTGGGAAGCTCAGTCAGTTGAGCTTCAGATTCTTGATTTCAGCCCAGGTCATGATCTCACAGGTTCGGTTTGACCCCCTGCTTGGGATTCTCCCTCTCTCTCTCTGCCCCACCCCCATTTGCACACAAAAGCACTCACGGCACATAACTTCGAGTGCTCTTTCCTCTCTGTCTCAAAGTAAATCTTTTAAAAAGAGAGAGATGGTAAACTGCTAAGTTAGGACACAGACTGTAGAGATAACAATAAATTGACAGATTTAGGAAATATTTTGGGTTGGAAAGTCTACAGGCCTTTCTTCTTAAAGGAGAGTTCCAAAAACAAAAAACAAAAAAGACTCTTTGGTAATAGCAGCATCCCTGAATTAAGTATAGCGCTTCCCAAAGTCATCACTGGGGAAGAACACACTGTGTTCTCTTCTGTCTCCAACAGACCCTGCATATATTGCTGGACCAGACCTACGCAGCCCAGGGCGTACCTCCTACACGTACTCACTGCTTTATAAAGTTATTTTGTGTTTAAAATCTGACCTGCACTATTCGTATTTCCGCATAGGATGCTATATTTGCCTGTCAGAGAAATGGGGGGAAAGCAGGTAAACAGTGGTCCAAGTGGGTAAGCTGGGGCTGCTTGTTTTGTTTTTGTTTTTGATTGACAGTGGCTTGTAACTCAGTTGTCTCAAGAAATTTAAAAAATTCACTGCATGGAAGTATATATGGAAGTAGAAGTAGCCTTCCATTGCTATGGTGCTAGATAATTTAAAAAAAAAAAAAAAAAATATATATATATATATATATATATATATATATATATATATATATATTTTTTTTTTTTTGGTAAAATTAACCAGGTTTAAAAATTAAATGATTTCATGATAATGTAAACTAAGTTTTGTCATCACTAGAGTATCAATAACTTTACCTTAAATAAACTGTAGCTAGGGTCTCATGCATGCAGCTTGTACAAACTCAAGGCATGCCTTAAATCAAATCACCAGAGCACTTATTAATTGAAAACCAGAGGATATGAGAAAAAAATTATTAACTACTCCCATGGTAGATAGAGATCAGGGGCTAGAGAACTGGAAAGAAATGGACTCAGAAGAAAAACCAATGAACCAAATCATCTCCCTGCTTCTAACCTCAGGGCTATGGAATGAAATCTTTGCCCCAGGGGCTCATAAACCCATTTGCCTAAATAAGAAAGTTTAGATTCTATTCCCAGAAAAAAAAAATAGACATAGGAAGTTAAAATAAGCAAGGTAAAAAATAAAACAACTGTGATTTTAATCCCAAAATACAAACAAGGGGATGGGATAGACATGATGCAGTGAACATGATGCCCAGACTCCTTTAAGGTCATGGCCCTCTCTTATAACTGGAATTTCAGATAGTATACAGCATCTTGCATTAGATAAACAATAGGACATTAATCATGTAAAATGCTCAAATGGTTTGTGTAAAATTTATGGATGTTTAGAAGGTCCTACAAAACAAATTTTCAGACAAACCGAGTTAAAGATGTATTTCACTCTTACCAGTGGAAAGTATAAGAAGAGTCTGTGGAGATGGGATGGTGGCCAGCTGTTTTTCATCTCCACCAAGAAAATAGGCTGAATTTGTTTTTAAATACTAGGATTTGACCAAAAAAAAGAAAAGAAAAAGAAAAGAAGGAACTTTCTATCCATAATATGCCATCTAACACTGAAATGGTATGTGAAAGACATTGCCTCTCCCCATTAGAAATTCTGAAAAGACAAATATGTTAGCTTGCTGGGTGGGTCATCTCAGGAGGGAAGTCCATATGAAACATGTCTGCGTTTCTCATAAGGAACTAGAGTGGTTCACTTAATGGCTATTACTTGATGCCAGTTTTTGATGTGGTTTTCTATTATCTGGTTATCCTTAAACTAGCAAACAACCAGCTTCATGTTGAGAAAACAACAATTAGAAACAGTTCTGCTTTTCCAAGTTAATTTTTCAGATAATTACTCCAATTAAAACCCTAACTGGATTTTTCTATTAAAATCAGTAAAACAGGGGGTGCCTGGGTGGCACAGTCGGTTAAGCATCTTACTCTTGATCTCAGCTCAGGTCATGATCTCATGGTTTGTGAGTTCGAGCCCCGCATCGGGCTCTGCACTGATAGTGCTGAGCCTGCTTGAGATTCTGTCTGTCTCTCTCTCTCTCTGCCCCTTCCCCTAGTTGTGTTCCCTTTCTCTCTCTCCCTCAAAAAAAAAATAAACTTTAAAAAAGTAAAAACAAAATCAAAAAAACATTTGCGACCAAAATATATTTAGGAAAATAAAATTAGGCACAGCCTAAAGAACACTTTAGGAAAAAAAAAGGGGGGCTATGGGCGACTAGACTGATATGTTATTGATACAGGAATAGATATAAATCAAGACGATAAAAGAAAAACTGGAACTATACCCAACATAAGAATGTACTGTATGGCAAAGTTATCTCCTCACACAAGGGAGAATGGAAGGATTTTTTAAAATAGTGTTGGAATAAATAGATAGCAAGTAGTAAGGAGAAAGTCATTTAGATCCATACCTTATCCCACATAAAATAATCTTTTGGTGAATTTATACATTCATTCAACAAACATGGAGAGCCAACTCTATACTGGATATCCAAAAATGAAAGACCCAGTTCCTATCTTTAAGGCCCTCACAGCATAATGGGGGGACAGGCAACCAAACAGAAAATTATAAAATAACATGATAGGTAGAGGGAGTTCAAATTGCCCATTCCATTGAAGCTGAATGGATAGAGATTAGCCAGGCAATAATAAAGCAGCGTTTAAGAAGATAGAGGAGTCCAAAATTCCAGAGTCCTCCGGTGAGTGGAGCACAAAGTGTGTGCCTTGAGTAGAGGAGGGAAGGGTAGATAACAGGAGCAGGAAGAAAGGAGTGAGCATAGCAGGAAACTGAAATCAAGGAGAGAGCAGACAGATCACCAATGGTCTTTAATCCTGTCTTCAAACCTATGGGGCTACATACAAGGGTTTTAAGATAAGAAAGTGGCATGATCAGATATTACAGTTTAGAGAGTTCACTTCACAGCAATGTGGCAGAAATTTTCAGCACAGCACAAGCTATTTGCCATGAGATGTGTTGGAAAGTGATGGTAGTTTTTCCAGGAGGAAAGAAGGAGAGCCTGAATTAAAGCAGGACAGTAGGGAAGGAGATGGAGAAGGCAGGAGTTATCTAGGGAGTAAACTTGATAAGCCTGAATTACCACATCTCTAGCATTTTGATCTGAGCTGGATGGAGTTACAGTTCATCAGACAAGAGAATTCAGGTGGGAGGTAGTTTGGGGAGTGAAAAAGTGATAAATGCAATTTGGGGCATGCTGAATTTGAAAAGCTTGTGGGATAGACAGCCAAGGGGAGAGGTCCACTTACAAAACATGTTTTTGTGCATTTGAGAGTCATCAATAATGCAAGTGGTAGTGATTTAGACACTATATTCATTTAAGTATAAATATATAATGGAAACCTACTATGTTCTGAGTTTTGTTCTAGGCTCTGGGGATATAGCAAAACCAAAACAGACAGGGCGTTTGTTCCCACAGGTCCCACATTCTACTGGTGTGAGTGGGACAAGGGTGGGAAGACATACAATAATCAATTATATGTTAGTTGTGATAATATCTGTGAAGAAAAATAAATTCAGAGACTAGAGAGTAACTGAGTACAGGTATAGGACTAGGACAGGTAGGACTGGGACAGGTAAGGCAAGTGAAGTACTTAGGGGACCAAATTTAAAGAGGCACATATTCTCAGGTATTGACCCTGAACTTGCCTTCTTAAATTTTGTGTCCTGCATGCTTTGCTTGCTTCACCCTAGTCCCAGCCATAACTGGATATCTGCTATTTTCTATGGAAAACTGTACAAAGCTTTATTTGAAAGGTGACATTTGACTATGGAACTGAAAAAAGAAACAAGCCAGGTATCCCCATATCCGGGGAAATAACATTCTAAGCAGCAAAAACAGTATGTGCAAAGGTCCTGAGGCAAAGGAATACAGTATGTTCAAGAAAGATCTCCCCAGCTATCTCACCATGGGAGAATGTACAGAAGAGATGAGGACCAAAGACAGAAGCTCTAAGAGAGCCCAATAAGGGATAAGGAAAGGGGCAAAGAGCCTGTAAAGAAGACTAGGAGGAGGCCAGTGAGATAAGAGAAAAAACAGAAATATTTTACTGTTGGCAGTTAGGAATTTGTCCTGCCTTTGAGAAAAACAATTTCTGACTTGGGGAATTCTCCTAAACTAAGTCCACACCTGAATAGAAATTATGGCACACACTTCTAAATAATCCCCTTTCTGGTATTGAAGGTCACCATAATTATTTTCATTTTAGACAAACCTAAACAATGCCAAACTAACAATAACAGTTCAATTTAAATAACTTCAACCCAGACATGATAACCTTATAGGAACAGATTCATAATGAAAGGATCTGAATTCATGTCCCAACTGGACAAAATCCTCTCCCATAAACAGGGTCAGTTGCTACAGTGGCCTTTCCCTATGGGAATACATAGTCTTATTCTCTGATCTTTAATGGAGGGTCAGGTTGGCCCCTTATAACACATGGGCTTCAGGAGCATCCTGAGAATGTTTTACCCAATAGAATCCAGGTGCCCCAATCTTAACCTCCTGGGCTAGATGAATGGCTATCATTTATTAACTATGAGTAAGCATGAAGCTGCAGGCTCAACTGAAACCAAAACTCTTTGCTAGATGGAGTAGTTTTCTCTTACTGCATTCCAGTGCTTTAGGGAATTTGTGGCTGCACAGTCACATCACCAAAATTCACTTATGAACCAAAAGCAAATGACAAATATGAGTGAGTGTGTGGGGTTTCATGGTTTAATCAGAATCAGAAAGGGAGACCATCACTGTAATAAGGTCCAACAAAAAGGCTCATTATATAAAATCAAAAGAAAGCCAAGAACTTTAATATACTCAAGCTCACACCTGTCCATGGGATATTAATAATAATAATAATAATATATTCCCTTTTCATTTGGAAGGAAAACTTGTAAAATTTTGGAACTCCAAGCATAGCTCTTTCCTTTAACTTGAATATCTGAACAAACTTGTTTACTCAACAATGCTTAAGTGTGTAAAAATACTGATCTTCCCACACCTGCATTTTTAATTAATTTCTAACAAGATAAATCTAAGGTGGTTTCAAAAGAATATGGCTCTTTCCTGCTCAAAAGTGGCTGACTAAGAGGGAAATGTAGCAGGAATTCATAGTTAAGCAACAGTTCATAGACTCGGGCTGTGATGGACAAATGTACTTGGATAAGAAACAAAATCCTTGCACTTGGCCACTTGGAAAGCCTCTCAGTGATGGCCTAGATAGTAATTAAATCACAGATCCAGGTGTTGTATGTATGTTGTGTATGTTCTTAGAGAGAGCATGTCGGGACAACTTGAGAGCAGGAGTCTACAGCCACATGGCAGGTAAGAGTGCCTTTTAAGAAAAACAGCAACAGGGGCTCCTGGGTGGCTCAGTCTGTTGAGCATCTGACTTCGGCTCAGGTCATGATCTCGCGGTCCGTGAGTTCGTCGGGCTCTGTGCTGACAGCTCAGAGCCCGGAGCCTGTTTCAGATTCTGTGTCTCCTTCTCTCTCTGACCCTCCCCCGTTCATTTTCTGTCTCTCTCTGTCTCAAAAATAAATAAACGTTAAAAAAAATTTTTAAAAAAAAGAAAAAGAAAAACAGAAATGGACTGTGAGCATTTCACGCAAATGTTTGCATTAGAATTAAAGACCAAACAGACCTCTGTCTCTTCACATAAATGTATTAACATGCCCAAGACTTAAACACCTCAAGACTAAAATACTTCAACAATCTATTTTCTTTTTTTTTTTAATTTTTTTTTAACGTTTTATTTTATTTTTGAGACAGAGAGAGACAGAGTATGAACAGGGGAGGGGCAGAGAGAGAGGGAGACACAGAATCTGAAATGGACTCCAGGCTCTGAGCTGTCAGCAGAGAGCCCGATGTGGGGCTCGAACTCACGGACCGTGAGATCATGACCTGAGGTGAAGTCGGACGCTTAACTGACTGAGCCACCCAGGTGCCCCTCAACAATCTATTTTCTAATGTGTCACCTTTATCCTACCTTCAAAACCGCAAGACAAAAATCTGCTTCCTGTGTAATCTTGTTAAATAATGGGAAATTACTGTTTTTTACCATGCAGTTTTCCTTTCAGATTTTTCCTTTAACTGATTTGTATTGCTATGGCTAGAGGAGTCCAGCAGGACTATGACTGCCATGTTTTATACGAAAGCTGGGACAATAAACATAGGTCATGTGTGTGGATGGTTGGTTGACCTCATTTCTGACTGAGGTGGGTGTGTTCAGAAGTTCCCAAGGGCACCCCTAGCCCCACTGACTATGGAGTCCCTGATACTGTCAGAATAATCAGAAAACTCCATCTTGTGAGATGTCAACACGCTCAAAGGCTCTATGGGCAGAGTCTTCCACTTTTCTAAAATATTGCAAATGTGTGCGTACATTTCCACAGCCTGATGTTGAACATACTCTAAATTACAGCTGTGGAAGGAGAAACACGTGTGCGGCCTCGTGGAGCTGCACTGGTATCCTTCCAGCTCTGCGAACCCAAGGGGGCCGTCCTTCACTGTGCTTGATGGCCCAAGAGGTCACCGCAAAGCATCAGGAGACCCTGAAGACAGTAAATTCTCCTTCTATCCTTAGGGAAATCACGTTGTATGTGAAGCATCCTGACCTCTCTGAATTTGATGTTTGATGTGAAAAAGGAAATGGAGGGGGCCCCTGAAAAAGAGATCTTCCAAAACTTTTGAAGAGATTTCCTTCGGATGCTCTCTAAGCTCAGAAGACGCCAGAGGGGTACAAGGGGTCCCTACTGTAACGATGGTTTACCATACATAGCAGCCTCACTTCCAGCACTTACATTAAAAAGGTAAATAAAATAAAATAATACAATACAATACAATACAATACAATACAATACAATACAATACAAAATAGGGAGGCGCTTAGGCAGGGTTGACCAGACCTATTAGCATCTCTGGGTCTCTCGCTGACAATGCAACAAGGGGGAATAGCAACAGTTAAAAGAGCGGACTACCTTAAGTAAATGAAAAAGCGCATTTCCATATTTTTAAACAAAGGGGTTCTGCACCATCTGTCCCTGTCTGGGTACCCCCTGCTCCACACTGAGCGGATTTGCGAGGGATTCAAGTGCACCTTATAGATTAAATAGTCACTCGGCTGCTTAAGCCCAGTTGCCCAGACAATGGCCGCGCAGAGCACCCCTTCCTCCTTCCTTCCTGTCGAGTGTTCTGCCTGACTACACAAACTAAATGCGCGCGGCTCCCCCGTTGCAAGAAGTGGACTTGACCGGAGCTAAAACCAACAAAGGCAGATTCTGGTGGGAGCTGCGGAAGCGCCGGGCACTGAGTCAACAAGCGGGTCTCATTGAAATGCAAATAGCGCGGCCGCGGCCCCGGCGCGCCACCTCCCGCCCCTTAACTTCTCAACCCCCGCGCCGCGCCGGCCTGAATGGGCCCATTGACGCGCGCCGGCGGTCCCCACCGCGCCCGCGTCCGCGCCCGGCTGCCGCGGGGACGCCTGCAGACGCGGAGCCAGCCCGGCCGCCCGGGCGCTCGGGCCTTGCGGGCTCCGGGTGGCGTTTGGATTTGTGTAAATCATCACTTCCTCGTCATCATCACCACTGCTCTCCCTCCGGCGCTAAGAAGGCGTACACCGCCTCAAACGCAGATCTCCCTGAATCCTGGCCCGGGAACAGGAAAATTCACTCCGCTGCTGAGTTTTTAAAAAAAACAAACAAAAAGAAGTTCCAAAGTTCCACGGTGGCGGTTAGCTTTTTTTCCCCCCCGAAGTATTTACTCACTTAGCCTTAAGTATTTACTCACTTAAATCCTGTTCTCTTTTCTCCAGAAAGAACTAGACTTAAATATTTTTTCAGATGCTGAATACTTTTAGCTTACAAGGAAGTTCTCGCTGATGCTCTGTACATGCTTAAGTAAAAACAAATCCCATTTGGCGTTTGGTTACTGCCCGCCTTCTTTCCCCACTCCCCTACCCTTTGTTTTACTTTGGCTAGATAATATTATCAGCGTATTTATTTTGCGCTTTCCCTAAGGTTTGAAGTTAATTTACAGAACTTAAAAGGGGGAGTAAAGGTAAGTTTTTCCTGTACAGAAATACAAGGGTAATTCAATTTTTTTTCTTTTTTTTACTAAACTATGAGTTACTAGCCGTAATTTAAAATAAAGCTAAGCGGTAAAGCTCACCTGAAAACATAAGTTGACTTTCTACAGGATACATATTTGCTGAATCACACTCTAAGGAAGTGAGGATTGATATACCTATAACAAATATAATGAAGTAAATATTTATTTTTAAATCTCTTAATTTTGTAAATTTGCCAGAGTATCATTATATTTGAACATGTAATAGATGTGTAGTTCACTTAAATACACAAATTATTTGGCTAAAAAGCAACTAAGGGAAGATTTACATTCTACCATTTTTTAAATTATTTGGTAAAGCAAAGTAGAATTTCATTTAAAAAGAAAAAGAAATTTTATAGTTGACATAGTTTAAAGTTAGAATGTTTTGGGGTGCCTGGGTGGCTCAGTCGGTTGAGCGTCTGGCTTCGGCTCAGGTCATGATCTCTCAGTCTGTGAGTTCCAGGCCCGCGTCGGGCTCTGTGCTGATAGCTCAGAGCCTGGAACCTGCTTCAGATTCTGTGTCCCCCTCTCTCTCTGACCCTCCCCCACTCATGATCTGTCTCTCTGTGTCTCAGAAATAAATAAACATTAAAAAAAAATTAAAAAAAAGAAGTTAGAATGTTTTATGATTTCTAAGGAACAGGTCTCTTCTGCCCTTTTTCGTGTCTTTTCTGTTTTTTGTCTGTTTGGGGTAGTGCCTCCTTACCGGTAACACTTACCCAACACACACCCAAACACACACCAAACAAACATACTTTTTGGCCTATGATGAGTCAATATTGTTGGATTGGATAAGTTGGCCGAAGTAAATTTAAATTGGGTTGAGATGGATCTACAAGACAAGACATTCAGAATTACACTAATCACTATCTAAGTTCACTTAGATAAAGTTATACCACAAACTAAGTGAATTTCTCATTTGATAACCAATGTGATGGTTTGTTTTTTGTTCCCAGAAATATTCATGTGGATGATAGAAGATGAATCATTTGTCAGAAATGTAATAGAAAGAATTCTGCCTTGCAGTAAGAAGTTAGACTGTTTTAAGGTTCCTTTTAATTTCCATATCCTTCCTTATTTTTAGGATTCGAATTATTTAGATGTAGCAGATATGAACTTGTCCCCAAATTAATTACTGTCTTATCTGTTTTGAATGTTATCATCTCCCCACATCACTTATCATTCATTCACGATCATCACATTACTTTGAATTGTGCTCATTTGAACCTGAAAAAATTAAATCTTGTTTTCAGAAAAGTATAACCACCTGAATTGTTTCCAGTCTTTGCCCAAAGCTAAGTTCCTGTTGCTGTTTTTTATTTAAAAATCTAAGAACAGAGGATTTAGACATGAATGAAAATTAAGAGAAACTGCAATTCATTTTTTCTAGTTCCTGTTCTTTGTTATTCTTGGCTCTACCATTGTCATACCTTAGAAGACTGAGGGGGGAAAATGCCATTAGTTCTTTGTTTTGTAAATATTGACTTCTTTTCCTTCCTTGCTGTAATGTTTAACACATCTGCTTTCTATTTTTATATTATAATTCTAGTACCTTGTGGATAGCTCCACTCTTCCTGTAAAATTCCTTATTTTTAAGAAGAAATGACCCACAGCTAATTCAGCCTCCTTGACTCCTACCTGACCTGCCTATGCTATCTGCTGAGTTTAATCAGATGGAGGGAAGGGTCAGAGGTTTGACAGCTCCTTTAACAAGTGTGAAAGATAACTAAGTTGAGTACCTCAGCATTTATATAAACTCCCTGTAGCTTGACTTCCTGTATAATAGAAGCCAAAAGCAGAACTACCCACTTCCCAGACTCCCTTGCAGCTAAGGGGTCCTAATAAGATCTAGCTTCTGCCAACCAACCATAATCACTCAAAAGTCAAAGATGGAAGTGAACAACGTGAGCAGTGGACACATAGAGGAAGATTAGATCTCCTGGGAAGCAGAAACATGCAATTCTGCCAGAGCAGCTGTGGTCAAATTTCTAGAGTCCAGTTCCTATCACTATAGGTTCTAAATGACAAAGTAATACCAGGAATGTTTTCTTCAAAACACTTCTATGTTGGACTTACATATTTCTCAAGCTGCTCTGTTCCTTGCTGTGTAGCAATCACTCAAGCCTGGTTCTCTGGCTCTCCTAAAGACTCTTTAAACTACATAGTATCTGCTTAAACTGATTAGAGTGAATGCTGATGGATAAATTAATTGATTACAGAGGTGGCTTTTCATTCAGGTAAGGAAAATAGGAATCTGAGATTGGTTGTCTATCTTGGTTGGATTTGAAGGCAGTGAGGATCTTATGGTGAGCAGGGGATGGGCACAGTGGTTAAAGTTGCCTAAACATTTTACATGCAGTCACCAGAAGCACTGGAATGCTCATTGAAGGCTAGGTCTTAGAAGCCCAAGTGTCTGCTATTAGATAACAGAATGGAGGAACATAAGAAGTATAAAGGCTGTGTATGGACTAACTAGTTCTAATCATATTGGAGTTCTTAACGAAAGAAAAGGATAACATTTAGATTTTAAGTTCTTGGTTGAAGCCATAATTGGAGACCGAGGAGTTAATGTAATTGCCCCTAACATTTTTATTTCTTGTCAGCTACATTTTTTTTTTTTTTGTCTGACAGAGCCAGAAATGAGATGTAGAGTGTGATCCTATAAGTCTCTGAATTATGACATAGGTCAATTTAAATTCACATTAGGTCTCATGTGAAAATTTGGACGGCTTGGTGCTCTGCCTATAGTTATCCACCCATAACTAATGGGGATATTTGGGAGGATTTAACTATAATGTGTGTCTGAACTGCCAAGCCCCACTGAGCTACCCCCAGAAAAATCAGTCCTTCCTCTCGTATATCTTGAGATTGTAACTATCTTTTTTGAGTCTGTCATAATCTCACTTCAGGTAAATAACTTGCAGTAGATGCCAGTTCTCCTTATCTTCCTCCCTTATCACCACTCATTGCTTCCAGACTATAACTACAGCCATATTTAGCATTTGCTAGTTTATGAAGTTAAACTAAAAAGGGAAAGACAAACACAATTGCAACATTTTTCTTAGATCATCAAGAACCTGCATGATGTGCATAGGAGCAGATTCTAAGGTTTCTAGACTAGAGAAGGAGGTAAATAATTCCAGATCAGGCCGAATTAATCAACATGGCTGCCCTTATTAATGACTTTAGCTTAAGCAACTGGCAGTCCTGTTTATTCACTTGCTTTTTCTAAGACATGGACTCAGAGACTCAGAGGTATTCTATGTGAAATGAGGTTGAGATGCCAGATATTTCTGGAAACAATGTACAGGAAAGAACCTAAAGACTAAAGAAAATGGGTAGATTGAGACAAATTTTCATGCTCAATATGCTTGCCCACTCTCTAACTACTAAAAGGGCACAGAGAACACTTCTTGAACCTTGACATTAAGCAATGCACTGGCAAGGGACAAGTGCCAACATTTTTTTAACTGTAGTTAGTGGTGGCTATCCTCTGTAGGTCATAAGTGAAGGTGAAAAAAAACCTTATTGAAAATGGCTTTCTTATTCACTTAATATTTATTTATTTATTTATTTATTTATTTATTTATTTTAGAGAGAGAGAGTGAGCAGGGGAGGAGCAGAGAGAGAGGGAGAGAGAGAATCCTAAGCAGACTCTGCACTGCCAGCATGGAGCTTGACACAGAGCTCAAACTCACGAACCATGAGATCATGACCTGAACCAAAACCAAGAGTCTGACACTTAACCAACTGAGCCACCCAGGCATCCCATTGGCTTTCTTATTTAAATGAGGATAACTAAATCCTGGAATGGCAGAAGCCAAGTAGCAACTGCCAGAGGTGAGGTAAATATTCTCAAAATAGACATCAGAATCAAATTAATCATCAGAATCGTTTGAACAGGAAGAATCTTTAAGGGTAGCTAGTTGATCACAGGGCTTTTAAGATCAAAATAGATTGTCCACTTGTTTCCACATAGTTGTAATAGCTATTCCAGGCAATCAGAAGAATCCCCTACACTGGATTCTGACCTATGTAGCTGGGGGCTATCATGGAAAGGAAGGGATAAATGAAAGCTCTGGAACCTTTCCCTTACCTTCCAAAATGTAAACCAAAATGAATACTGTCATCACATGGGGGATCATAGAGTAACATCATTAAAGAATGAAGTTTAAGGGATAGTTATTCCTGTGATAACCTCCTATAAGTCATTTGCTTGACCTGTGTGAAAAAAAAAAATAGGTTTTTGAGAATAATAGTAGACTCACTACTAAGCTTTCTCAGTTGGTGACTCCATAGCCGGTTTGCTTCAGTTGTGATCTCACTATTGGAACAAATCAACACAATACCTGGTACCTGGAATGTGCCTACTAATCTTGAAAATGCCTCCTATCCTGCCTTTATGTCTACAGAAAGTTTGCTTTCACCTGCACAGTTTAGCATTATACATTTACCAACTTCTTTAAGGCTATGTCAACCTCATGGTCCCATGACATAATTTAGTCTGCTGCAAATTTGATCATCAACATCCCAAAGGGCATCCCTCTGGCCCTCTATGTTGATGATAATGTGCTAATAGGATTAGCGAATTGGAAGGAACAGGTACTCTAGATGTCTTGGAAAGTTGTGGACCTGACATAGGATAGGAGCTAATACCCAGGTAAATTCAGAATCTATTCTCCACGCAGTTTGTGGGGTTTCAGTGGTCCAAAAATGTCAGTATCTTAATTCCAAAGTGAAAAACAATTTGCTAAATATTGTATCCTCTCCCACAGTGTTTGGTAGCTTCTCTAGATTCAAGTGTTTTATTTTAACCCATTGACAAAATAACACCTAAGGCTTTGAGTGAGAGTCCAGGAGAGAAAATTTGGCAGCTCTTCCAGGCTAAATGGCAATTAATTCTGCTATTATCTCTTATGACCCTGTGGATCAAAACATTATATGGAGCCTGCAGCAATAGGATAATTACAACAAAAACTCCAAGAATTTTGGAGCAAATTCTCTTCAGCAAATAGCGACTTTCCTTTTGAGTCCAGCAGATGTTTCCAACTTCCAAAGTATTACTCCTGCCTCTCATCTATCCTTCCACCATCATATACTTAAGACCTCATTGGCAATTCCCTGTAACTAGTTAACTGAGAGAGAAATATTCAAGCCTTTTTACAGAAAGTTCTCTTAAGATATGCTGGCTCCAGCTATAAGTGTTCATTGCAATCTCACCCAATACTGACTTAAAAGGACAAGGAATGGAAAATGCTTACAACTGGGTGCAACTTTGGGAATACATCTTAATATCTACTTTGACTCCTAGGAGAGATAACTGGAGGTAGAAATCTCTTTAAATGGTAGACATTCGGTAATAGTTCAGTTGGATGTCTAGGTCTTGGAAAAAAACTAGCTTGAAGGTTTGGCAGCATGGGGATTTGGGAAAGAGTCATATTGATGGGCCATTCAGAATATACACCAAGAGAATGGAGATAATTGTGTTCAATGTCAATATTCAGTAGTAGATTCCTCTGCAAAGAAAGTGTTCAATAATCAGTCAAGTTACCTATTTAGTATATATCGGTTTGGTCCCTTTCACTCAGGCATGATTAGTTGGCTAATGAAATAAGAGGTTGTAGATATGGGATTATGTGTGGATGAAACATAGATTTTCCTCTGCCAAGGTTAAACTATCCCCTACTGTTACTAAATTGCCAATCTCCAAGCAACAGAAACCAATTCTGAGCCCCCAATTGGGCAACCTTAACATGAAGGAACCAGGTAGCCACCTGGCTCCCTTTCACTATGTCACTATCCCCATAGATGTTTATTTTAGATATGGATTTAGCCAGTCTGCCTCTTTGTACATTAATTTACATGTGCTAAATGAATGCTTTATTTACCAACATGGTATCCCACATACATCATTGCTTCTGACTAAGGAGGTACATTTACTGGGAAAAAAAATAATAAATAAGGCAATGGTCACATGCCCATAGGATTCACTGGTTTCACCATCTACTCTATGCCCCAATAGTTGACCTGACAAAAATAATTGTGGAATAGCTTATTAAAGACTTAGCTACTGTACTGGCTGGGAGATACTTTGTGCACATGGGGAACTGCCCTACAGGAAATACTTATGGTACTATTTCTTCAGTAGCCAGGACACATGGTTCCAGGAAAAAAGGGATGGAAAATGAGGTTGTCTCTGTTTATTTACAGCTAATGTTTCATTTGCAAAGTGTTTTCATTTTCAGTCTCCTTGACTTTATCTTTGTTAGATTAAAAATTGTATTAGCCAAAGATAGAATGTTTTGTTTTCTAGGGCTATATAACAATATCTCATCAAACTGGAAGTTGAGACTCCCACCTGGTCATTTGGGGCTCCTAAACCTTTGAATTAACAGACAAAATTTGATTACCACATTGGCTAAAGTGATTTTCCCAGAATCCAAAGGAGGAAAAAAAAATAGACTACACAATGGGCATAGAGAGAGAGTACATCTGAACCCAGGATATCCTCTATGGTTCTTTTTAGTTATGCTGTAAAAGTTAATGGAAGATGTTCAACATCCTTAGTTATTAGGAAAATACAAATCAAAACTATAATGTGTCACTTAACACCTACTATGATGGCTGTAATAAAAAAGGGGGGGATAACAAGTATTGGCAAGGATGTAGAGAAACTGTAACATTCATGCATTGGTGGTAGGAATGTAAAATTGTGCAGCCAATTGTGGAAAATAGCTTGACAATTCCTTAAAAGGTTGAACACAGAAGTACCATATGATCCAGCAATTCCACTCTTAGGTAGATACCCAAGAGAACTGAAAGCAGGGACTCAGATACTTGTATGACAATATTCATAGCAGTATATCTCAATAGCCAAAAGGTGAAAACAAACTAAATGTCCATCAACATATGAATGAATAAATAAAATGAGTATATACATACAATGAAATATTATTCAGCCATAAAAAGGAATGAAAATCTGATACTTGCTACAATATAGATAAATTTTGAAAACATTATGCTAAGTGCAATAAGTTAGACATCCTAGCTTTTGTCCGCCATTTTGAGGAGAGGGTGAGAGTGCATTTGTAAGAAGAATCATGGCCAGGAGCATGTTGTTCTTGCTATTATTGTTTGGATGTTTATGTGTGTGAAGATAAAGGGATTTTGAAGAGCATACGGAGCGACTGTGGTTAGATATTATAAGTTGTCTCACCAATTTATGCCCATTCAAACCCCCCTGTAGCCTAATTTCCTACACGATAGAGGCTGGAAAGCTAAGTACTAAATTTCCAAAGAATCCCTTTAACTACCATTCCTCCATGCAGTTACACCAACCTGAGATTTGGATGCAGAAGTGAGCAGTATGTGGTAGCCATACACACAGAGATCTGATCTTCTTGCAAGAACAGTGGCAGATCTGGTTGTTCTGGGCAGCTGCTAACATCTATATCTGTTTCAGGTTTCTCCCAGGAAGCATACTCTGAAATGGAGGTTAGGATGCAGAGAGTTTATTAGGGAGTGCTCTCAGGATTGAAATGTGTGGAGGAAGGGAAGGAAGCAGGATCGGGCAGAGGGCAAAGTAGGGTTGGCACTCAATGTCATCTAAGGCCTCAGCTGACCCTATAGGGAGGTTTTCACTGGGACGGTCCTTCAGAATTGTCCTGAGTTGAGGCAAGAGGGGGCGGGGGGGAAGGGGAGGCATCTTCACTCAGGGCAAGGGCTCTCTTCAGTCAAGGGCAATTCCCAGTCTGGCTGGCTAGGGGAGAGCACATCTGGCAACACTTAAAGCAAGTGGAGGAATAAGTCCTTCAGTACTGAAGGGAGATCTGGGTGGAACATCATAACATCCAGTAGAGTGTACCCCTTACATTGCTTATATGCACAGACTTCAGATAAGTTCTGGGAACAACTCCTCCATGACTGTGATGGCCTCTTTCCCTGGTGCTTAGTTATAAGAGGAACATTAGAGGGACAAACTAAAGTGCCATCACGGCAACCGGTCTCACTGCATGGCTCTTCTTTCTACAACTTATTCCAGATCTCTCCAACCTTTAGCTCATTCTTCTGGTTTAAATAAACTATTTGGTTGGATGACTAAGACCCTCATCCCTGAGAGATATGATTCCCTAGTCACAATACCCTTTTCAGGGGTGATAGATATTGGGCAAATAGAAACTGGACAAAGAGTACCAAGAGATGCACAAGTGGATCACCTGGATGCCAAACACATTCTCCCCTGTCTCCACTGTATAACAGCAGCTGTATCTTTTCCTGAAGACCATGGTCATTTACCCCTGCCAGGTTGGTGACTCTTCTTTTAATCTCCAAAATACCTGGGTGGCAGCCACAACTTAATGTTCAACAGGACTTTTGCTGTTCCCCCAAAGAAGCATCTCCCCTTTAGAAACCAGGACCTCTAAACAGTGAGACTAGAGTTACGGGGATGAGGGGCATAAATTTCAAAAAGTGGGGGTCACTTACAGTGATGATAACACAGTAACTCTCACTTCCAACCCTTGTTTCCTGACCCATGCATTTTTTACCTACTGGGGACATAGCACCATATAATGGCTGTTGATTAGAGTCCATACTACACCCTAGAAAATGGTGCCCCATTCTCACAGATGTCATCTATGAGATGATGCCTCAGCTATGCCTTCAACAGATATTTCATAGCTCAATCAGGCCAGCAGCTTCAGGGCAGCATGTAGATAGGACTAGAAGATTTTGTGGTCACATGGTCACACAATGGAAGTAGCTAATTAGTCCCACTAAGTGGGACCCAAGCTTTTAGGCCCGCACATGTCTTCCATCCATTCCACTATGGCTACTACTTTTTTCATGGGCCTAATGTGCCAGCACTGAAGTAGCTCATGTCCAAGGCTGGCTAACGTCAACTGACTGAATCAATTCTGACTGCTTGGTTGTTGTCTCCCTCCATAGTGGATGCTCTCATGCATACAAAGATCTTCACACTCAATCCTTCTAAAACCTATTCATATGCCTTTACTGCAGACCTGTTAGTCCCCAGTCTTCCAATTTTTCTCCTTTCAAACTTCTGACCAAGCTGTTTTCCACTATCTTGGAGTCCATGTATATTCTTATTTGGGCCACTTCTATTTCCACATAGAATGGATGTCTAGGTACGTCACCCAAAGCTCTGCTCATTAGGAGAATTTCCTTTCACCACTTGTTTTAAGGCTACTCTGTCATCAGTGATGTGCTGGTAAATGTTTTACAACCAAATTTCCAGAGACAAAAAGAACCCTGACTTATAATATTTACTGCTTTCTGCAGGGGAAATACTCCCACCATGGCCATTCCAAGCTCCCAATGTGATGTCTCTGAATGCAGAGTTTGGAAGAGATATGTACATGTGGCATATCTAGTATGAGCCACCACTGGTGTAACACTGACTATATTATAACTACAGTCCATTTTCAGCTTGTACCAAGCTGATATTTCAGCTTGAAATACCAAGCCTACCCAGTGTAAACTGAGCTTGAGTTCTAGCCTTATTCAGCTGTCATATGGATCCCCCCGTGTTCATAGGCACTTAGGTGTGAGCTGAGAAAGGGATACTAGTGCAACAGTGGTAAATGCCACAGGCTAGCTACTCTTACAGCTTACTTGTGGCCATCAGCTCTGTGTGTGCCTGATCCTGGACATATCACTTCCATCCAACAATAAATTGCTGCTGGTCCTGCCTGAGTCATAAGTCTTTTTTTTTTTTAAGTTTATTTATTTATGTTGATAGAGAAAGAGCACGGGAGAGGCAGAGAGAGCGAGAGAGAGAGAGAGAGAGAGAATCTCAAGCAAGCTTCACACTATCAGCACAGAGCCCAACATGGGCTCAAACTCACAAACTGTGAGATCATGACCTGAGCCAAAACCAAGGGTCAGATGCTTAACCGACTGAGCCACCCAGGCACCCCCCTGACTCAGAAGTCTTACAGAACCTGGCTCTGTCTGTATGATTCTGGCCTTAATGACTACTTGATGACCCATGGTCAGGTGTTCCATATCTACCAGTGCATGGTAGCCTGTCAGCAGCTGTTTTTCTAAACCTACGTGACCCTCTGCTGCAGATAACATGACCTGGTAGTTTATACTGTGAACTGTGGGAATTTACATTGTGATTCTTCTGTTGGGATTGCTGTCAACTCCTCACAGCATATTTTCCCACCACAGATTCCTCCAATATTATAGTATTTGCTGGACCATATGGTCCAAATGCAGCCTGGACCTCCTACAAAAGTTTTTCTACTCTAGATCCCACTCAAAGCTGGAAGTATTTTGGATTAACTAATAGATAGACAGAAGCAGCACTGCCAGATGTGGAATATGATGCCCTCAAACCCAATCAGGTTCCTAGTATTGTGCTTTCTTCTTTGGGATGGGAGATGTGAGACGCAAGAGTTTGTCCTTTGCTTTGAAGTTGGCACAACTATGAAGCTGTTTCAGCCTGTCTCAGACCAGTGGACTCATAAAAGTTTCACTAAGGCCAGCCTCTGAATCATTGCAGTATTTGTTTTCCATCTCTTAGAGGGAACTTTTCTTAGCAAGGTTCTTATCAACATACTTGCCACTTATTGATCATAACTTCATCAACTCATTAATAGAGTGAAATAGTATGATGTTCTGGAGGATGTCTAGTTCACTCAAGCCTCTCTGAGTTGTATTACTAAAGAGGGTGAGAAGTTAACATAGCCTTGGGGCAACACTATACTACTATCCATTTGAAGTGTGAACTATTTCTGATTCTTCTTTTTGATAAGGAAGGAAGGGAACACATCTACCAAATCAATGGCCACATACCAAGTATTTGAGGCAGTGTTCATTTGCTTTAGCAACCATACCATATCAGACACAGCAGCTGTCATTTAAGCTACTATGTGGTTTTGTGATCATCCACGGTTAGCCTTCAGTATCCATCTAGTTATTGTGAAAAGCAGACTGGTGAAATGAATGGAGATATACTGAGGACCACTCCCTTGCATTCTTTAGGTTTTAAGGGTGGACCTAATTCCTTCCATTTTTCCTGGGATGGTAAATTGTGGCTAAGGGGGAGGAGGTGGTAGTTTCAGAGGCTTCCACTTGTCCTTCCCTACTATAATAGCTTTTACCCCATAGACCAAGGAATCAATAGGGAGATTTTACCCACTACCAAGTATGTCCATTCAAATTATACATTTGGGGACCAGTAAAATAACCATTAGTTGGTCCATGGACCCACTGAACCCACTGGGAGTCAGATTTTGAGCTACCATCCCATATATTACCTGACCTCTAAAACCTCCCACCCTCAGAGGGGAACCATAATGACACTTCAAATCCCTGAATATCAAGATCAACTTGGATCCTGTATAAACAGCCCTTGGAAGGCTTAGATGTTCTCTTTTCTCAATGTATGGATTTCCAAGTAAGTGACTGTGGGCTAATGGGGAAGAACTGGAAGGAATCATTATATGTAGTCTTGACATCTTGCTGCACAATCCTTCCTCCTGGGGACCTGTCTTTTCCTATAGTTGTTGGGTTAGGTCAAAAATAAACTCAGGTATGGAAATTGGCAAAAGGACTGTGATTTTTATTGAAATGTTTCCCCTTAGCCTCATGATGATTCATCTTTAACTTCTTTTGTGTAAATGAAGCATATACTTATAGGCTTATCTATATTAAGATATTACCTATATTACCCCTAGGAATGCCTTGTTGTATTAACCATCTTCATTGCTCTTTGTAGGTGAAGGCCCCTGGCTACCACCCTAACCTTGTCACTCTCTGCCATACTTTTGCAATCACCTTGCTTTTGATTTGTTCAGCATCACCATCTGGACTCTATTACTTTAGATCTTGTCATCCTCATTGATCTAAAAGTAATCTATTATTAAGCCTTCCCTCCGGAAGACAGACATCATTAAGTTTCTTAGTAATGTTAGTGACCCCTCAGTCCCCTCACCAGGGTAATACCTAATTGCTTTGGTAAATGTAACATCCTCCAGGCTCTCCTAGGAGACATATTTGAGATGATCAGTTTTACGCATCAACTTGACTAGGCTTCAGTCCCCATTTATTCAAACACTAATCTTAGGTGTTGCTGTGAATATTGGATAGAAGAAGGGAACCACAGGCCGGAACAAGGTCGGGAGGCTACTACTTTGGAATTAAATAGTATCATTATGTTTGGAGGTTTAGGAAGAAGAGTCAAGCTACACTGTGATTGACCAATTGTAGTACCGCAATGGGCCATCCGGACACATTACTGTCCTTGGGCAGGCAGTATGAATGAGACCCTCTGCCTCCAGGTAGAAGCAGAATAGAGTGTGGAGGTTCGGTTGTAGGAGAAAAAAAAAAGAATAATAAAATTAGCTGGAAAAGTCTGAGTGGGCTAAAGAATCCACAAACTGGCAGATACCTTTTTATCTCAATCTAGACTCAAGATCTATCCTGGATATCAGTAACCATTGGCTAGAAATTGGGGTTTCACACATAGCTAGAAATTAAGAATTATATAATACCAACATAGTCTCAGAACCCCAAACCATAAAGTTAACACACAAGTTGACCATATGTCTCTATATCCCTGGAAACAATGGCAGGCAAATATAAACTCTATGGAGAAATACACCCTCAACTCAAGATGCACAAAATTCACATAGATAAAGCCTTACTAAAAATGATCCTACATAATTAATAATTATAAGATATATGAGGAATCGACCACATTTGGGAGTCAATAAACACAACAAAAATTAAGCAGCAAAATTAAAATAGTCAGAAATTCTAAATAAGATACTATTAAATAAATATATTTAAATAAATATGAAATAAATATACTTAAATAAATATAAAATAAAATAAATAAATATTAAAAAAATAAACAAATAAAAATATTAAAAGACCAAGACTGTATGGAAAACTATTCAGAATTCAACACAGAGAGAGAAAGAGATTTAAAAATATGGAAGAGAGTTTAAAACACATAGAATATGCAATGAGAAAACCCATCACAGGATTTTCAGAAATATAGAAGAGAATGAGGGAGCAATAAAATTTGAAGACCTAGTAGCTAAAGTTTTTCCAGAACAGATGAATGATATGAATTCTTACATTCAGAAAGCATCATGAGTGCTGAAGAGTACATAAATGTAAATATACATCTAGATAAAGGGGAGATCATAAAAGCAAGCAAAGTTTAAAAATAGGAGAATAATAGATTTATACCAGACTTCTTAACAGAAGACATGAGCTGACAATTGAATATACTTTCAACATTGAGAGAAAATAGCAGATAATTCAAGATTCTACTTTCAAGTAAATTTTTATTCAATAGTAAGGATGAAACAGACCTTTCTACATAAAGAATCAAAGTCTTCACTATTATCAGACTCTCACTGAGAAACTTCTAAAATATGTACTTCAGGAAAAAGAGATTGAACTCAGAATGAAGAAACAAGATGTAAAAGACAGTTTTATGCTAAGAAATGGTAAACATGGGCAAATCTTAAAAATAGTTTGCAGTATAGGAGGGGTGCCTGGATGGTTCTGTAGGTTAAGTGGCCAACTTTGACTCCGGTCATCATCTAACGATTTGTGAGATCAAGTCCCATGTCGGGCTCTGTGCTGACAGCTCAGAGCCTGGGGCCTCCTTTGGATTCTGTGTCTCCCTCTCTCTCTCTGTCCCTCCCCCACTCATTCTCTGTCTCTGTCTCTGTCTCTCTCTCTCTCAAAAATAAATAAAACATTTAAAAATTAAAAAAATAAAAATACTTTGCAGTATAGGAGTAAAAATCAAGATGAGACTAGGGGCGCCTGGGTGGCGCAGTCAGTTAAGCGTCCGACTTCAGCCAGGTCACGATCTCGCGGTCCGTGAGTTCGAGCCCCGCGTCGGGCTCTGGGCTGATGGCTCAGAGCCTGGAGCCTGTTTCCGATTCTGTGTCTCCCTCTCTCTCTGCCCCTCCCCCGTTCATGCTCTGTCTCTCTCTGTCCCAAAAATAAATAAACGTTGAAAAAAAAAATTAAAAAAAAAAAAAATCAAGATGAGACTAAAATGCTACAAGACAATAACTTTAAAGGTAAATATAGATTTGTCAAGGATTTTATACACACATACACACACACACATATATATATGCATACACACATACACATACAGGTATAAATATATATATATATCTATAGATAGATATAAATATATAGATATAGATATAGATATAGATATAAAAGGTAACTTCCAAACCAGAATTGGTAGAGAATTGGGGGAAAAAATTAGTCAACTAAAACAGGCAGAAAAGGAAATGGGGAGAGGAAAGGAAGAAAGGGAATGAAATGCATAGTAAGTAAAAGCCACCAAATAATATGTAGAAATTAAAGCAAATTATGCCAACAATCACATTGAATGTAAGTAGATTAACTCACCTGTTAAAAGACTGAGATTTTCAGATTAGATAGAAAGACTAAATCCAATTATCTCCTGATTCCAACAAACATACATATAATTTAAAGATACGAACATTTAAATTAATGTGATGGAAAAGATATACTGAGTAAATATTTATCCAAAGAAGGTTGTTGTAGTTAGATTAATATCAAACAAAATCAACCTTAAGACAAAAGGAATTTTTAGAGATAGATACTACATAATAATCAAATGAACAATTTGCCTAGAAAATATGATAATTTTAAACTTGTATGTACTTAATAAAAGAGCTATAAAATATATAAAGCAAAAATTTACAGTATTACAAAGAAAATTTGACAAAACCATGCCATAATCATACTTCTGTGAAACTGGTAGATCAAACATATGCAAGCCAATGAGGATGGGAACAGGAATTAAGGGCTGGAGAGATCTTTTTAAGATCTTTTTAAGATCTTTAACACCACTGTAGTGATGTTTACATAATTTTGTAAATTTATTAAGAATCATTATATTGTGCAATTTTAAATGGGTGAATTTTATGGTATATAAATCACACCTCACTAAAGCTGTTATAAATAAATTTAGAGGGTTATAGAAAATGTTATGAACCTATCTAGTATACTGCATCTGCAAATTAAGATACAAAAATTCTACTCAAGAGGCACCTGGCTGACTCGGTTGAGAATCTAACTCTTGGTTTTAACTCAGGTCATGATCTCAGGGTCGAGGGATTGAGCCCCACTTCAGGCTCCAAGCTCAATGTGGAGCCTGCTGAAGATTCTCTGTCTCTCCCTCTGCCCCTCTCCCCTGCTTAAGCATGCTCTCTCAAAAAAAAAAAAAAAATTCTACTCAAGCACAAATGGAATATTTAGAAAATTTCTCTTCCATGCATACACAAAATAAATCTCAGCTGGTAAGAAAGAATTAACATCTGGTAGATCATATTTCTTGAACATAATTAATTAAAATTAGAAGATTAGGAGCACCTGGGTGGCTCAGTTGGTTAAGTTTCCAACTCTTGATTTTGGCTCAGGTCTCACAGTTTGCCAGTTGGAGCCCTGCATCAGGCTCCACGCTGGCAGCGCGGAGCCTGCTTTGGATTCTCTCTTTCTCTCTCTCTCTCTCTCTCTCTCTCTCTCTCTCTCCCCTTCCCTGCTCGCTCTCACTCTCTCTTTCAGAATAAATAAATAAGCATTGTTTTAAAAATTAGATGATTAAATAAGTGATTTTTATTTTTTTTTAATTTTTTTTTTAACGTTTATTTATTTTTGAGACAGAGAGAGACAGAGCATGAACGGGGGAAGGTCAGAGAGAGAGGGAGACACAGAATCTAAAACAGGCTCCAGGCTCTGAGCGGTCAGCACAGAGCCTGGCGCGGGGCTCGAACTCACAGACCGCGACATCATGACCTGAGCCGAAGTCGGACGCTCAACCGACTGAGCCACCCAGGCACCCCAATAAGTGATTTTTAAAATTCATGTCTGAAATACTTTTAAGTCATGAACTTAAGAAATCACAATACAAATTAGAAAATATTGGGGCACCTGGGTGGCTCAGTCAGTTAAGCATTGGGCTTTGGCTCAGGTCATGATGTCATAGCTCGTGAGGTCAAGCCTTGTGCCAGGCTCTGTGCTAACAGCTCAGATTCTGTGTGTCCCTCTCTCTCTGCCCCTCCCCCACTCATGCCCTGTCTCTCTGTCTCTCAAAAATAAATAAATGTTTAAAAAAATTAGAAAATACTTTGAACTGAAAAAAAAAGCACTTTCACTGATGTCAAAGCATGTAGAATAAGCTAAAGTAGGTATTTAATAGGACATATAAGTCTGAACTGTTGATACTAGGAATACATGAAAAGGGGACATTACACATATGATGGGTTTTTTAATCTTAAGAGAAAAATATGAATAACTAAAATATGAACTAACTAAATAACTTAGACACGAGTTACATGGTCTTAACTTCAAAGAGATAGAAATGTGGAGGAGAACACATGAATGAATATTCAGAGGGTCATAAATGTTTCTGCCACATCTAGAAAGCAAAAAATAAATTGTTGTGGTTTGCAGATGATATGGCCAAGTGTAGAAAACTTAAGTAAATTTATAAACTATTAAACTGATATAGAGGGGTGCCTGGGTGGTTTGTTCAGTTAAGCATCAGATTCTTGATTTCAGTTCAGATCATGATCTCAGGGTGGTGAAATCCAGCCCAGAGTTGGATTCCGAGTTGAATGTAGAACTTTCTTACGATTCTCTCTCTCCCTCTTTCTCTGCCCCTCCCCTGCTCTTTCTTTCTCTCTCAAATAAATAAATAAATAAATACAATGATATAGAATATACTACTAGAACTAATGTGTTTGCAAAGTTACCTGCAACAACACACAAAAACCAATTTCACTGACATACACCAATAACAGATTGAAATGTAATTTTTAACAAAATTAAAGACATTTTTTAAAGTTTTATTTTATTTATTTAGAGAGGGGGTGGGAGGGGTAGAGAGAGAGGGAAAAAAAGAGAATCCCAAGCAGACTCCATGCTGTCAGTGCAGAGCCCAATGTGGGCTTGAAGTCATGAACCATGAGATCATGATCTGAGCCAAAACAAGAGTCAGACACTTAACTGACTGAGCCACCCAGATGCTCCTAAAGATACTTTGTAACAAATGCCACAAAGGGTGACCAAGATCTACATAAGACAATTTTAAAACTTCATTGAAAGACATGAAATAAGACCTGATTTAAAAATGTATCTAGGGATTCTCTGTCTCCCTCTCTCTCTGCCCCTCCCCTGCTCACACACTCTCTCAAAAATAAAGTTAAATAAATATATACATAATAAATATAAAATTATACATATAAAATATTCATAGATGGGAGTACTCAACATCAGAAATGCATTCATTTTCTCCAGATTAATCTCCAAATTCCATGCAATTCAAATTTAAAATCTCAATAGATTTCTTTCTTTCTTTCTTTCTTTCTTTCTTCTTTCTTTTCTTCTTGATGTACATATGTTTAACTTTTTAAGCTGGTCCTAAAATTCATATAGAAGAGGAGGGTAGCCTGGGTGGCTCAGTCAGCTAAGCATCTGACTTCAGCACAGGTCATGATCTCAAGGTTTGTGGGTTCAAGCCCCGCGTCAGGCTTTGTACTGACAGCTCAGAGCCTAGAGCCTCCTTCAGATTGTATGTCTCCCTCTCTCTCTGCCTCTCCTCCACTTGTACTCTGTCTCTCTCTCAAAAATAAATGAACATCAAAAGAAAAAATTAAAAATAAAATAAATAAAATAAAATTCATATAAAAGAGAAAAAATCAAATAGAAACAATTTTTGAGTCAAAGAATGAGAAATATTAAGATTATATCTGGCTGCAAAGTTACCAAAAACATATATATCTACAATAACTTAAATTAATTATCATTTGTATCACATAACAAATGGTCACATACCTATAGAGAGAAAAAATGAAAATACACTAACCAAAGAATTTGAATCTGGATCTCTCCCGCCAGTTATTTCTTAATCTATTATTTATTAATTTAAATTAATAAAGTGACATTGTGATTATACATCCGTCTGCACGAGCTTGATATATGAATCAGCTCCTATAAAAGGACTCATTTTCCACACAGTGATAAAGTCAAGTTTCTGATCCTACAAGTTCAGATCATTATAAATTCATGTAAGTAAATGCCATGCTGTAAGGCCATTTGATAGACAATCATCTGACTTCTTCAGGTAGCAGCTCTTCTACATTGCGACCCTCAAAGTCTTCCATTAGACACTAACTCCTTTTGTACCAATTTCATGTTTATTCACTATCCTTCTGGTTTCAAATACAGCTTCTCATATCAATCTTTATAAAGTAAGATTATTTCTCCATCTTGCATGACACTCTCCAATCAAAATTGCCTACAATGGGCTAGAGACTGCTCTAAACTGGAAGGAGGGATAGGTCTTTACACACATTACGGGAAAAAAATCTGCTACATAACTAAGTGATCATTGCCATTCCAGGGCATAATGTAGATTTCACAATAGCGTATGGCATTGTGCTTTGCTTAGAGTGGCACCCAATAAATATTTTGACTAATTGGTTGTCACAGCAAATAAAACCAACATAACAATCCATAATTTTTGGATATTAAAATTCCCCAGAAATGTTTCCTTACCATATAACTCCCATCATATGCCTAGTAGAGACAAATTAAGTCGAGCCAAATGAATAGGTTAAATGGTTCAACATGGATAAATGGGATATGCAGCATGGATACAAAGGCCTACTCAGGTAACAAAGCTCTTGAATCTAAGCTGATCTTTTTAGAAGAATTATCAGCATATCTTAACATGACACTGAGAAGTAATTAAATGCACTTTGGTCTGAAGTGAGGAGAAGGATGTGGGAGGGGGAATAAATTCTTGTTTTCTTTCACAGTCAAAAAATCAAAGAAGACTATGGTTTAATGCTCCAGGACATTACCTTGGAAGGGGGGGGGGTGGGGGGGTGTTTTTGTGGCTCTCCCAGAATATCTTTCTCTGCGTGTTGCTGCCAGACTTTCTTAAAGACACTACATAAATCACTACTGGAGAAATAATTTACAGCCACAGAGGAGGAAAGGGGTGGGGTGCGGGGAAGAACACTCTTTTGTAGATTACAATGAGAAGTCCTGAATTTTCAGCAGACGCTATGAAGACGGAAGCAGGAGGCAGCTGGATAGGAATATGAAACATATTGTGCCCAAACACACTTCCCATCTTCATGCTGTGGGCCGGGATCCATCTGTTTATCATTGGATGTAACACAGGCTGGAGCGAAATGTGCCATTAATAGTTTTGGGAAGTTGGGAAGCAGAAGGGGAAATGGTAATCCACACAAAGGTCCTCAGAATTGGCTGCCGTCTAACTAGCCACATCTAACAACGTGTTTACAGACAGCAGCAAAATTTGCAACCTGGTCTTCCCAATCAATCCCAGGTACAACACTGTTTCTTACCAGGGAGAATCAAACACAGGCAGAAGAGATGATTTGGGACATGTTTCTAATGGAGAGATAGCCAAAAAAGATGAGGAACTTAACCAGCAGCAGATTCTTCTTCCAGCTATCTCAATTTTGATGAAATACAAAAGAAGAGATTTATAGTCTTGTTTACATTTGTGAACAACAGGTAAGAAGAAGACATTGGCCTAATTCATTATATGATCTGCTTTTCAGGAAGATGTGGGCTTTCAACATTATCCCCAAAAGGTTCTTGAGCAAACCTACATTTATGCTATTTATAAGTTCCACCGCATGGATCATTCTCCATGAGAATGTCTACCTCATGAGAGGTAACACATGGATGAAATGTTTAGTTACTCCACTAACATATCAATTACTGCGATATAGACGTTTAATCTGAACAATTCAAACTAAAACATTTATTCTCCTGAATTTGTGATGGGCTTTCATTTTTCACTTGCTTCATTTTTGAAAAATATCGTGGTGCTCAGGGAAAAATGCTCTGAGAAGGAAACTTTTAAGTGGGGATCAGAAGGATGCCCCATGCAATGAACTCTGGTCTAATATATTAATTGGCATGTTTTATCTTCTGATAGTTTCTGCTACCTTTGACCCTGCCTGTCTTACACAGTTAACCTGGAGGAATCCACTCCCTCAAAGGAGGATTGTTTTATCAAAACTCTGAGAACCAGAGTTGTCAAGGCTTAGATGCCAACTATTCAACAAAAGAATCAGAGGAATATAAGACCAATCCCTACCATGTAGGTTCGTCTACGTCAGTATGTGAATCACACGCAAAACTAAAACATTTCATCCATCTGATTCACCCGGAACCACCTGACTCTGTATGGAATTCTGAACTGTGGCCTACATTTGTCCAACTTTTACTGGGTGCCTATTCTACTGCACAAGAATTGTAAGGAATAAAATTATAAGTAGGCTACCTTACCTGTCCTCCAAGAGCTTAAAACCTCATAGCATAGGTAAGAAATACATCCAGATAAGTCTAATACAAGGCACCATGTGAAAGTGCCACCAGAGAGGCGCCACTCAGTTTAACATGCCACTCCCCAAAACGACCTGTGCCTTTCATATCATCAAAAGCTATCATTATTTTTGGGGATTTACTTGTATGTTAATGGTCTGCCTGACTAGAATAAGCAGGTATTAGTCTGTCTCTATACAACAGTTTTCCTAGCACACAGCAATAGCCTGGCTATTCAAAGCATATTTTGTTGAATGAATGAAGGAAGGAAAGAAGGAAGGAACTCATGCCAATGTCTATTTTTTGTTTGGTGATTATATCAAATTTTATTTTTCAAGAATTTAGAAAAGTAGGCCTTGTGTGCTAGATTGGCTACTGCCAAGGTGACACCACCATCAACCCCTTCTAAGCCTGAGAACCGCACTGGAATCCTCTTGCAGAGTTATAGGAGAGGACTTGGAATAGATGTGGGAAGTGAAGCTAATTCTCTGTTTCTCTGGGGGCATTTGCACACATATGCACAGACCGGTTTTTGAGATCCACCCAATAGGCTGATAAAGTTAGTGAGACTTTCTCAGAGCTTCTCAAGAAGAGTGGCAGCTTGCAGACAAGCTTTTGAAAACTACTCCACCTGTTATCAGTGTCACCTCCTCTGATCTTTGGGGCAGCCTCTCTGACCTTCAGGGGCAGCACTGGTGAACCTCTCCTCCCCCGCCTCACAGCTCTTCCAAAAGTTGTACAAGTTCATAATTATCAATTAAACTCTTTATATCTAAAACACAAAGAATGGCTTCTATTTGCTTGACCAAAACTTGACTTGTCCATTCAGGAGTTTACTCTGCCCTCTCACATATGTCCACACTCACATGAATAGTGTCTATCTCTGGATCATTCCATCTCAATAATTTCAGATTAACTTTCCTTTTGCACAAAAAGAACCAGTCCACATAGAGAAAAAGACTACTGTCACATAAGACAAATGATTTTCAGTCAATTATTCTTTAAGATATCAACCTAGTTCTCCTCGTAAATATTCAATACTTCTGAATAATCATTTTAATTTCATGATGAGAGTTTTGTTGAGTCTCTCCACTAACTTAGAATGAATCCATACCTCTCAGCAGGTATGTGTTCTTTCCATTTATGGGTGGAAAAGCTGACACATGTAAGAGCCAATAGTAGCTCTGATAAAATATCACGTTTCTTACTTTGGAATAACATTAAAAGCGCAGTATCATTTTAAATAGAAAGTTTCAAAAATAATAGTAATTTTTTATAGCCAGCATCATCAATGTCATAAGAGGCCACATCTTGAAACTTAACTTTAAACTTAAGAATACAAGCCACACATATTCGATTGATTAATTTTAACTCTCAGGAACATTTCATTGTATTTTCCTAAAGATTTGTATTCAAATCTTCCACTTCCAGCATTTCCCGGCACAGGTTGGTCCCAACACCTGCCAAATCTGCTAAGATTGCTCACAGATAATGTCAAGGGTGCAGCGATAGAAACAATTAAAAAAAAATTTTTTCCCCAATTGAGGGCTGAGTGGCCTTTCCCTCCATGGATTTATGGGACAGGCTTCTCCAGAAGGAGTGTGGAGAATACCAGGATGTTACAAACACAGAGCAGTGCATGCTGAGAGCCTGGAGTTCACACTGGCCTCTTCCATTTGGGAGCTGCTGTACTGAGCACAGACAGCTCATGTCTGCCTCTCTCCTTGTCTTGGCTGGACTGGTGTCTTACTGTTCTTGGCTTCCCAGCACATGGTTCAGAGCTCCCCACTGAGCATCCTTGTGACAGGCAAATCTCCAACACTACTATATCATACATGTGTGCATTTTTTTTCTTCTACCTTCATTATCCTAAAGCAAAGCCTGCCCCAGCACCAATAGGTACTATGGGAAAGGAAAAAGGATATAACATTTAATGAGAGACACAGATTGATGTTCCTGAGTGTACTATACTTTAAAGAGCATCAAAGAGGTGCACCAAGTGACCAGATTCTGAATGTGAAGACCCTGGGTGATATGAGTCTCAGAATCCTCTTTTGCAGTAATTAATGCCAATTCCTGTGGTAGCAGTCACTATTCACTGAAATAACATGCATGAAGCACTAAGTTCAGTGACTGGCACATGGTAACCATGACCACAATAGTAGAAACAAGCACTGATGGAGCAAAAATGCTTTTAGGATGAAGAGGCTTCCTATGTCACTTGCTAGCTGCCTTTCACCAAACCCTTCACCTCTTGAGCCTGATGGCCTCACCTGCCAGATGAATCTAATACACAGGTGCTCTTAACTCATGGGCTGCCTTGAAAGGCAAACAGGAATACCTACATGAAGGTGAACTGTACGTTGTAAAACTTTAAGCCAAAGAGAGCCTGTGTAAGTCTTTTCCTTACCCATCAAGCTTGCTTTGGTGAACTGGAAATCTTAAGAGGTCACAGAAGAAGTACTAGGAAGCACGGGGTAGAATACTGATGATCAGAGAAATTGTGCTCATTCATACCACCTTAAACCAACTCGTATTGAAAACCTCTAAATAAAAATACATCAAAGCATAACCGATCAGCATTTTTGTCAAAAAAAAAAATGGGCAGGAAACAAAAGCTATACCAAATATAAGAAGTTCCACATGCTTTATTGAACTCCTTTACTGGAGGCAGGAAGTGTGTGAATGCAAATTCTCCAGATTCCTGAGCAGCAGTGTCCCCAGCTAGGCACACATCACAATATGTCCCAAAACTCCATTAGCTAAACTCCTACCTTGCAATTCTAGAGCCACACACATTTTACACACACACATCCAATTTAAGAACACATTGTAGAAATTGTTCAATCATAAGCTATCACTTTTTTTTAAGAGTTAAATAGAATTCCAAGAGGAAGAAGGAATGTCATTATGAAATCTGTGTGTATGGGAGGGCCAGAGAAGGACAGAGGGCAAACAGTAAGCTATGCTATCAGGAGGAATTTAAACAGGTAGTCAGGTTTCTGAGTATGGAAAGGAAAGAAGTTTCAATTGGACTACATTCAACAGGACATGAGCCCGGAAGGACTGCTTTAGTCTTATGATATAAAAAGAAGTTATATAAGTTGAACAAATGCTCCTCTCTTTCAGGAATGTCTTACACAAGTCGCACAAACTGTCAGAAGCCTTGGGGAAATAGCTGGTGGCAAAAATGTTTGTCCAGTGCTCAGCTGATAGGCATGCATTGCAAAACTCTCCCTGGTATTTATTAGCCTTACCCTGCCCCCCGCACACACACAAAACCACACAGCAGCGACTCCACATGAAAGTGGAGTCCTCACTACCCTTTCGCCCTTCTGAATTTCTGCCAGCAGATCAGCTCTGGTTCAGGGAGGAGTGCCTCTGAGAGCGTCTTCCTCGTTCCTCCCTGCGCCATACCTGTTCTGGACATAAACGGAGGCCTCCATCTCCCCAACTGTTTATCTAATAAAAGACACATTGTTCACAGCCACACTAGAAAACGCATCATAGATTGTACCTCGGGCACGTCTCCTCATCAGCAGAAAGATGGCTTCAATGACCTAATTATTCCTACCCCTAATTCTATGATCTTTTAGAATGTTTCAAAGGAAAAAAAATTCCAGTTGGGTAGAAGGAATGAGAGAAAAAAAGAGTAAAAATCTTTTCAAGTAACTTGACCTTATATATTTGGTATCCCCACCCTGAGAACTGGATCTTCATTTACTGAAAATTGTTCATGCTTCCTTCAAGTGAAATTCCAAATTTCCCTTTCCAGCGTGTATTAGGGTGAAAAGGCAAACATATTTGAATTTTTCATGTTATAAAAGTCAAGAAAGTACAACTTTTCCCTCCCAAGCATTTTCCAGGATCTATTTGCACAAGTGCTACTTAAAGATTGGGTTAAGTAGATTAATGGAGCAGACATCTCCACAATGGGATAGTACCGGAGGGCTTATTAATCTAATTTTAACTCCTCCTTCAAAGAAGCTACTCTTTCTGTCTTGTGTGCCTTACAGAAATGGACCACCTAAAGAGAATAACAACAACGATAATAAACCACCCAAACTGAGTCTTCACTATGTGCCAGGTGCCACACAAAGCACCCCGCATATATGAAGTTGCTTAATGCTCACAGCAACCCACAGAAGCCAGTGCTGTAGCTTGTCCTGTGCTTCCTTCCTGTGCACGTCCCACAGCTGGTGGGTGACACACAGTTCTTCCCCCTGCACTGTTCTCTCCTCGGCTGGCATCTGTGGCCATTGTTCACAGGGTCTTCCGCCACCACTTCTTGGCGTCACAGGATGCGGTCCCTCTGCTCCTTAAGTAAGGGCTCCACAACCACAAGGTTTCTTTTTTTTTCTATTTTTATAAATCAACACAGATGTGCCTTTGGGAATTGTTTTTCGGGGAATTTGTACCTCCTTTCTTTTCCTGGGCTGTTCTCATATTTTTGAGACTTTTGAACTAGTGGCTAACTGTGCTCCAGGGCAATACTTCATAAAGGTAGGGAGTGTGTGTGTGTGTGTGTGTGTGTGTGTGTTCTCCAAATGAAGCTATAACAGAGGCTGCTATAATATAAAACCATGGGCTTTGGAATCAAGCAAACCTGGGTTACAGCCCCAGCTTTATCCCTGGTTCCTCTGTGCCCTTCGAAAGATTACTTAATTTCCATAAGATTCAGTTTTCTTTTGGTAAAATGGGAATAATTATAATATCTACCTCAAATAGATGTTGTAAAAATAAATATAATTTTGTATAATATAGTTATCATCACTTCAGAAATACTAGCTGCCGTTAGTGCTATTTTTTTTTTCAAACTTTCACTGTGTCATTGTTGTCATTCATTTAATAATATTGTGTTATATGACCTAGCCATTCCTACTTAAGTGTATTCCCCTGTAAAACTTGCATTTATTTGTACAAGGAGACCTTTAAAAGAATGTCTTTGAAGCATTACCTATACTAGTTGCTAGGGGATGAATTGTGTCCCCTCAAATTCATATATTGAAGTCCTAACCCCCAGTACCTCAGGAGGTGACTATATTTAGATATAGGGTCTTCCAAGAGGTAATTAAGTTAAAATGAATCATAATCCTGTATGACTAGTGTCCTTATAAGAAAAAGATATTAGGAAACAGACATGCAGGGAAGACACAGGAAGAAGACAGCCAATAAGCCAATGAGAAGCCTCAGAAGAAGCCAGCTTTACCAACACCTTCATCTTGGACTTCTAGCCTCTATAATTGTGAGAAAATAAATTTCTGTTGTCTAAGACACCCAGTCTGTAGTACTTTGGTTGACAGCCTTAACAAACTAATGCAATTGTCATTTTTATTAGTAATCTGGTGTGCATTAATTGGATTAATCATGATCCTGGGTTCATGACACATTGTCATCATTGGGCTGTGAATGTTCAGTTAATATTTATTTATTTATTTATTTATTTATTTATTTATTTATTTATTTACTTATTTTTAGTCATATAATAAACATTTGCTGAACCCATCTCCCAAAACAAAAATAAGACTAGAAATAACTCACCTTTAACATCTAAACACACATTCCACCAACCCTTTCCTTGTCTCCTAAATGTCCATTAATTTGAAAGTAAATAAATTACAATATGTTCATATAGTGGGATACTACACATCAGTAAAAGTAAATGAATTAAAGCTATAATTATTAACATGCATAAATCTCAAACACATATTAAAGCTGGGAAAGAAGGAAGGTGGGGATACGATTGGAGTGGATACAGAAAGAGTTTCAATTGTATTTGTAATGTTTTATTTTTTTTTCTTAATGTTTGTTTATTTATTTTGAGAGACAGACAGAGAGAGAAAGCACACAGGCATGCAGTTGTACGCAGTGGAGAAGGGTAGAGAGAGAGGGAGAGAGAGAATCCCAAGCAATTAATGGTGGGGCTCGATCTCACAAACCAAAAGATCATGCATGGCCTGAGCTGAAATCAAGAGTCAGCCACCTAACCAACTGAGCCACCCAGGCACCCCGGTAATGCTTTATTTCTTAAGCAGAATGCTAGATGCAAATAAATATTGTATTATCTATGTTTTCTTATATGCCTATTTCATAAAAACATGTTTTACAAAATAATTTTAAAGTGTCATCCTCAGTTATTAGAGATAGGAAAGCAAGAGGTGCTATGGCCTGGGAGGGATCCCATCCTTCACTGTCATCCCCACCACCATGCCCCCCTTCCGAAAAATTAGGAGGATTCTATAGCTCTGTGATACCCCTGACCTTGAACTTCACCAACACTTTCCACATGTATCCACAGCCAAGCCATGCTAGCAGTCATATTTCAAATCCTAGGTTTGTCAGTAGTTTACCATTTGCCATAGAGGGTGACTGTAGGTAACTATGTGAACCTCAGGATTCTGCATAACCACCATGACGGACATATGGTAAAGTAAATAAAGTGGAAACTCTCACTGCTATAAGAGTTTTAACTCATTGTAAACCAAGTCAACAAAAAATATATTCTGCCTAATTGAAAGCCTTTAATGATGATATACTAAAAACGCTAATTTCAGCATTTCAAATCAAGTCAAAAGAACTAACTGAGCTTTTATTCTTTCAAAAAACTGCATTGTGTAGCAGCAAGAGCTCAGACAGACCTGAGGTTGAATCCAGTTTGACATAGATACACTGTTTGACTTTGACAAATTATCTAACCTTTGTAACTCTTGATGTCCTTTTCTTAATATAGGAACAATGATCACTACTCAGCAGGGGTTTTGTAGAAATGTACAAGGTAATACATGTAAAGCACCTTGCACAGTGCTGCCACATGGCATGTTTCCAACATATATAAATCCATCCCTTCCGCCCTCTGACAGTTAAATCATACAAGATAAACAAGAATTTTTTAAAAAAACATTGTTGTTACTACAACTATTTCTGGGATCTTCTTAAGGTCTTCAATGTCACACCAAAGGCAGAAAATAAATGTGAAGGAATAAGAAGGGAAAGGAGTTCATGACAAATATAGGATTTTCGTTTTGCTGCACATTCCTAATTTTTCTTAAGGTTTAAGCTACCAGTGAATTTACAGGATTGAAGCAGATTCAAGGAAGAAAGGCACAGTTAAAAAATGGCATAATGCTAATGAGAAAAAGATTACAAATAAGATATTTAATCTGATAAAGGAGATGGCTAATGTGGTTTTATTAGTATCTTTACATTTTCCTTTAAGGAGGAGAATGTTGAAAATGTTTACAACTTTGAAAACCAGAACAAGACATAGATTTAAATTAAATCAGGGAGATTTCAGTTAAAATTTTTCAGATTTCCGGGGAGCCTTGTTGGCTCAGTCATGACCCGACTTCGGCTCAGGTCATTATCTCACGGTTCGTGGGTTTGAGCCCCATGTTAGGCTCTATGCTGACAGCTCAGAGCCTGGAGCCCATTTCAGATTCTGTGTCTCCCTCTCTCTCTGCCCCTCCCCTGCTCATGCTCTGTCTCTGCCTCTCTCAAAAATAAAAAATAAGCATTAAAAAAACATTAAAATAAACATTAAAAACAATGAGCTGAAGTCGGGCGCTCAACCGACCAAGTCACCCAGACACCCTTAAAAAAATTTTAAAAAATTTTTTTTTCAAATTTCCAGAGTTAAAAAAAACACTAGGAATAGTTGTGGAATTTCTATCCCTGGAGATCCTCAAACAGATTATTGGTTGGCCTAGGATATTTTGGAGTTCTCTTTCCTAAGCAAGCAAACAAACCCTTTTTTTAATTCTATGATAGGGGCGCCTGGGTGGCGCAGTCGGTTAAGCGTCCGACTTCAGCCAGGTCACGATCTCGCGGTCCGTGAGTTCGAGCCCCACGTCGGGCTCTGGGCTGATGGCTCAGAGCCTGGAGCCTGCTTCCGATTCTGTGTCTCCCTCTCTCTCTGCCCCTCCCCCATTCATGCTCTGTCTCTCTCTGTCTCAAAAATAAATAAAACGTTAAAAAAAAAAAATTAAAAAAAAAAAAATTCTATGATAAAAAAATAGATAAATAGATATGCATGGTACACTTTACGATGATCTGTATATGACATAATATTCTAAAATGCCACTTTGAATTTTTATCAAAATTCTAATTCTAAATATCTAATTTTTAGATTGTTCTTGTGTTTTTACTCAATATTGTATCAAAAGCATTTTCCCATATTATTTAATATTCTGTGATAATATAATATTCCTTAATTACTTGCTTGTTTCAGATTTTTCTTTACTGTTAACAAATATGTGATGAAAATCCTTGATCATAAACAATTTTGAAACCCTTTTTGTCTACTGCCTTCCAGAAAATATGTACCAAGTTACACTCCACCAGGGCTACCTTTTCACTTCACCCTTAGTTGCTCCCTGATTAGCATTTAAATTTTTTTTTTAATGTTTATTTGTCTTTGAGAGAGAAAGAGGCCAAGCATGAGCAGGGGAGGGGCAGAGAGAGAGGGAGACACAGAATCCGAAGCAGGCTCCAGGCTATCAGCACAGAGCGCAATGCAGGGCTTGAATTCACAAGCTGTGAAACCATGGCATGAGCAGAAGTAGGATGCTCAGCCTACTGAGCCACCCAGGTGACCCAACTCTGAGATTAGCATTTAAAACTTCCTTGCCCTGGGGCACTTGGGTGGCTCAGTCAGTTGAATGTCCAACTCTTGGTTGGATTTCTAACTCAAGTCATGATCTCATGGTTTGTGAATTCAAGACCCACATCAGACTCTGAGCTGACAGCACAGAGCGTACTTGCAATTCTCTCTCTCTCCCCCTCTCACTTGCTCTCTCTGTCTCTGTCTCTCTCTCTCTCAAAATAAACTTAAATAAATAAAAAATATATAAATAAATAGATAAACAAACAAACAAACAAAACCTCTTTGCTCTTATGTTTAGCAGGGAAATCGTATCCCATTGTTAATTTAATATGCATATCTTTGATTACCAGTGAAGCTAAAGATTTTTTAATAAGTCCATTTAGAACAGGTTTGTCTTAGAAAAGCTCATCAAAAAGGCAGCTTTCTAAAGAATCCCCTATTCTTCTGTCTCTACAGAGACTCTTAGGCAATAGTCCTAGTTGTCAGAAATCAAAGTTAGGCAGTAATTTCTTGATTCAAAGACTCTTCATACTAGTTTATACCAGTTACTACACCAGCTTTTTCAGTTCTCCTTAGAAATACAGAAATGAGGGGGCGGAGGGCTGGTTTCCTAAACAGACCCATTTTCAGAGTGAGGCTGCAAATTTTCCCTGAAACAATGGGAAAATAATTCCATGAGAGGTTCTTAGAATAATTTGGCATCAGAAATCCTTTATCTTACCCAATTACAAAATATTATGCAATATATATATTCTACATGTATATATTCAATTATAGCACTCCTTATTCAGAAAAGAATTAACTTAGCCTTTATAGAACCATTGATCAAATTTTAAGGAAAAGCATATGCAAATTGCAAGCCATTCTCCCTATCCTCTAACAATACTCTATGAAAGTTCGTAAAAGGGTGGTGTTTTTCTTTGGTTTCAGAAAATCGAAACAGTCTTTTAATCAAAAAATTTAATTACTTTTTCTTTATTAAATAATATTTCTAAGACAATTAATGAGGACACCAACAAAAATAACCTAGATAGAACATTAGTTGTATTAGAACAACATGCTAAAAAAATAATTTCAAAAAGTTCCAATCCTAAATGGAATACAAATGTTTAATAATAGAAAATTATTATTATTAGTAGTAGTAGTATTAAACTCTAGGAATCAAACATGAGCTTTAATAAACAAAATTCTGCCATTTTTTTGTTACTCATCTTTTTTTTGTTGTTTATTTATTTATTTATTTATTGATTTATTTATTTTGAGAGAGAAGAGGGGCAGAGAGGAGAGAGAGTCCCAAGCAGGTTCCACACTGTCAGCACAGAGCCTGACATAGGGCTCAATCCCATGAACCATGAGATCATGACCTAAGCTGAAACCAAGAGTCAGATGTTTAACCGCCTGAGCCACGCAGACACCCCTACTCCTCCTTTAAATAAGCATCAAAGTAGGGAGTTTCTCTTTCTACTCCTTAATATAAAAAATTATAAAAGCTTCCATCCATGGAGTAACTGAAACCAAAATAGCTCTCCCGCCCCAGCTATAAGATTAAATAAAAGAAATGTTTTCAGGAAATGGTTAACAGGCAGTGAAAAGCAATAATCTCTGAGGGAATAGAAACCCACAATGCAAGTCCTAGTATCACCCAGTTCTCTGCTTTGGGAAAATTTCCTGACCAGCATAAAGAGAAAGGCAGTCCAAGCAGAGTATGGTATTTTGGCTAAGCTGAGCAGGCAGAGATCAGAATTCAGGGCAGCTAGCATGGCTGGAATTTTCAGGGCAAAACAACTGAAGAGGAAGGAGTTATTCAGAAAGAGGGCCCTGGGAGTCTATGTAGGAGTCTTCAGTGATGGTGAAGGTTGTGTTGTACACACAAAGGATATGACCATTCAAGGCTTTTAGCAGCTACTATCTATATATCTATATCTATATCCAAATATCTATATCTATATCCACATCTATCTATCTATCTATCTAGATAGATAGATAGATCCATATATATATATATATATATACATATATATATATATATATATATATATGGATAGATAGCAGCTGTGAAAGAGTTGAGAACAGAACAGAGATACTAGAAGTTAAAAACTGATGGAGGATGTTAAAGTTCCAGCCCTGACAGAGTGGGGAGATCTAATTAACACCCTATTAACAACTTTGGAATTCATCTGAGACGTGGGAGTCCATGTCTTAGTAAGAACTACTGTATACCTGCTCTAACAAAACTAAAATCTAGCCCAGACAAGATCTGTAGGGAAGACAGAACCTAGAGATTTTTTTCACCGAATTAGAGGAACTTGAGACATAACTTAAGCCTTCTAAAAATATCAGTTCAAGGTGACTGGCCAACACTGAACTACCTACTAATACAAGAATTAATGTTCTCTACAGGACGATAACAGAACTCAGAGTCTTTACAATCATGGCAATAATTATATTAAATATGCTATGTACAAAGACACATATAAAGAAACAGATAACTTGGACATAAAAGGAGATTAAAAACATACTATGTAAATAGTGAATATAAGAAAGCTAGAGTGGCTATATTGATATCAAACACAATAGATTTCAAGAAAAAAAGTATTATAATAAATAAAGAAAAAATCATATAATAAAAAGGAAGTTTGCCAAAAATCCCTCATACCAATCTTCAATATGTATGTATCTAATAACATAACATGAAAATTCATAAAGCAAAAACTAACTCAAAGGGGAAAATAGACCAACCCACAAAATCAGAGATTTTAATACTCTTATTTTTTTAAGTAATCTCTACATTCAACATGGGGCTCAAACTCACAATCCCAAGATTAAGACTGACATGCTTTACTGACTGAACCAGCTAGGTGCCCCTTAATATTATTCTTTTCTTTATTTATTTTTTTAGGTTTTTATTTTATTTTATTTTTTTTTTAATTTTTTTTTCAACGTTTATTTATTTTTGGGACAGAGAGAGACAGAGCATGAACGGGGGAGGGGCAGAGAGAGAGGGAGTCACAGAATCGGAAACAGGCTCCAGGCTCTGAGCCATCAGCCCAGAGCCCGACGCGGGGCTCGAACTCATGGACCGCGAGATCGTGACCTGGCTGAAGTCGGACGCTTAACCGACTGCGCCACCCAGGCGCCCCTAGGTTTTTATTTTTAAGTAATCTCTACACCCAACATGGGACTCAAATTCACAATCCCAAGATTAAGAGTCACATGCTCTTCTAATTTCTAACCAGCCAGGTACCCCAATACTCTTCTTTTAATGTACTTGATGGAACAAGTTGTTTTAAAAAAAAAAAAAACCCTGATGGATATAGGTTATCTAAATAACATAATGGGTCAAATTAACTTAATTAACATTTGCTGAGCTCTACACCAACAACTGATGAATATACATGTGTTTTCCAGAGCACATGGAATAGTCACACATATAGACCATATGCTAACCCATAGTATACAACTGAGTGAATTTCAAAGGGTTTAAATCCTACAGCATGTTTTTGACCACAATGGAAAAGAACATTGAGTCATTATGTGGCCAGGTAATGAAAAAAATATTCAAGATAATTGTTTCTAGGAAAAACACATCAAGATTAGGATGAGCAATAAAAACAATTCATGAGACAAAATAAAAGAATTAAAAAGATTGAGGACTCTTAGAAATGAAAAAAATAATCAGAAAGAAAAAGAGATCTATGAAGGAGATACAGCAACTACTATTTTTATTCTTCTTAAAGTGGTCATAGTAGTGAGACAGCAAATAGCAATATAGGTCACTGGATCCTTTAGATTTTTCAGGAATATCTTTTTAAAAATGTCTTTGAAGCTTTATCAGTGTTTCTCAACCTTTATGTGCATAGAGAAGACCTGGGACTCTTGTTAAACTGCAGATTTCTATCAAATACAACTGGGCTGGGGTCTGAGATTGTTTCTGCGTTTCTATAAAGGTCCCAGGTGATGCTGACACTGCTAATCTGTAGCATTTTGTACAACAAGTTTTAGAAGAGACTATATCATATGGTCTACCCATCCAATCATGTAAAAAAAATTAAATCACATGGTCAAAGCCAACAACGTTTTTCTACTCCACAGCTCTTTCATTATTAATTACAAGATGATTTTATACAATGCATAAAATATATTTTTAATGTATTTGAATTTTTAAGCAATTTTACCACAAACAAGAAGAAAATAAGAAAAAATGGGGAGCAGATAGCTGAGCATGGAAAATTGGGGAAACAAAAATAAAGCAGGAAGCTGATTAAGGTGGTTCTTTACCCCTGTATTATAATGGGGACAATATTGCCCAGCATATTTTCTAGGAGAAGAGAGTTGTGTGAAGAACTTTTGGTTTCCTCAGGTGGCAAGTCCAATGTAATTAAAAATACTTAAGGGACACCTGGCTGGTTCAGTCAGAAGAGCATGTGACTCTTGATCTCAGGGTCATGAGTTCAAGCCCCATACTGGGTGTAGAGATTACTTAAATAAATTTTTAAAAATACTTAAATTTGCTTTCATGAAATGTTATATGCAACCACTTTTTAATAAAATTGTAAAGAAAATGTGACCATAAGAAAAAGAATCTATACATATCTTCTGGAGAGAAATTTGAGGGTTACTGGACTCCTTTAGGACCTGGTGAACAGTAGGGTAAAACTACAAAAGAAAGATCTTCAGAACTTATGCCACAACAAAATGAGGTATACAGTATAATCTTGATTACTAAAGATTGAGTCAATGTCTCTACTTATTTTTCCATGTCAGTCACCACAGAATTTGAAATGAAAAGCTAAAGCAATTCATCCATGCTAATTGTATTCTTTCCTTTAGTCATGGATTTATTCAACCAATGTTTGATAACACCAGGTGATTTCAGGCATAGTATTTCCATAACATCATTTATCTGAAAATGGTTCATATTCTCCAGAAATTATCTTTTTTCAAGTAAGGTGATTTTTAGATTTTAACTTTTTTTTTTAAACTATTCATTCTTTTTTTTTTTTAACATTTATTTATTTTTGAGACAGAGAGAGACAAAGCATGAACAGGGGAGGGTCAGAGAGAGAGGGAGACACAGAATCTGAAACAGGCTCCAGGCTCTGAGCTGTCAGCACAGAGCCCGACGCGGGGCTCGAACTCACAGACCGTGAGATCATGACCTGAGCTGAAGTCAGCCGCTTTACCGGCTGAGCCACTCAGGTGCCCCTAGATTTTAACTTTTAACTTTTATTTGGAGATAAATCCAGACATGCAGAGAAGTTGCAATCGTATAAAGAGCACTCATATATCCTTTACCCAGATTCTCCTATTGTTAACATTTTACCCCACTTTCTTTATCATTCTGAACCACTTGAGACTAAGTTGCATATACCATAGCCCTTTACCCTAGATGCTTCAGTGCGTATTTCCTAAGAATAAAGATATTCTCTTACATAACCACAGTACAGTTATCAACTTCAATACATTTAACATTAATGCAATACTTCTAGCTAACCTACCGTTTGTATTCCAAATTTGTCACTTGCTTATTAAATAATCTTTCATAACATTTTTCCTTCAGAATTGAATGCAGTCAAAGTCAGGTGTTGTATTTAGTTGTCATGTCCCTTAAGTGTCTTTTACTTTTGAAAATTCCCTTAGCCTTTTCTTTGTCTTTCATGGCATTGATATTTTTGAAGAATTCATTCTCTCATTCTGTTTCTCATTTTTTAAATCAAATTTTCTTTATTTAAAGTTGTCGTGTTTTTCCTCATTATAAACTCGGATTATGTGCTGTTTTCTTTTTAAGTTCATTTACTTATTTTGAGAGAGAGAGAGAGAGCGCGCAAGCACGTGGGCGGGGAAGGGACAGAGAGAGAGCGAGAGAGAGAATCCCAAGCAGGCTCCACACTGTGCATAGCCTAACATGGGGCTTGCGCTCACACCAACTAAGCCACCTAGGTGTCCCTTAGATTACGCACTCTTGGCATGAATTCTATATAAGTAATGTTATATCCTTCCCAAGGTATCACATCCAGAAAGGATGATACTTTTTAAGTAAAACAAAGACAACTTTTTTTTAATAGTGCCTTAATAGATCATTTCATTTAAAAATTAAGCTCCTACTAACTTACCATGCTTTTCTAAATTAAGTAAAATGTGTTTATTACATAAAGAAAATTTTTATGTTTAAGACAAGAAAGTCACCCAACATTTTATGTATATATTTTCTTGGCTTCTCTATTCATTACCTTTGCTGTGATCTTTTGTATGAACAAACACTCAATAGCTATAGGCTATTCAATAGTCTACAATAGCTGTAGAACTATCTCTGTAATATTTATTAAATCACTTCAAATGATTTTTAAAACATCTTTTGCAATTAAGACCTCCAAAATGAAAATATTTGCATTTACCCCATGTCACTTGCTTATTTAATTTAATTATATTAAATGAAGCATTGAGGTCTTGTTGCAACAGACCTTAATACTTACATCTCTGAATTGACACTAAAACTACCATTGAATATGGCACAATTTCATGAGACTTAGGCTCTGGTTTACTACATGTCTGTATTACAGATGAATTCTAAAGGAAAAGTGCATCCTGACAGCTGGTTTCAGTTCATTGTACTTTTTCTTAAAGAACATTTGTTTTCAATTTGTCTATAAATAATGGAAGAAAACAGAGCTGAGGGGCCCCGTGTGATTTTTATAGAAGGTTCATTTTTGGAAATCTGATAAGCTTATAACCACATATGTTTAAAATCATTCTAGTATAAAACTCAGAAACTTGGGGTGGGAGAAATTCTACTTGTCAGAGAACTCAATGTTTATTTTATCTATGTATTACTTAGCACTATTTGTCAAACATTTTTTGCTTTAGAAATTTTAGGGAAAAAAATTAGGTACATGTTAAATTTGACAATGCTCATTATAAAACTTTAACGTGTAAGTGTTACTTATTGATTATACTTAACGATTACAAGTACATGGGCAAATAGAAATAAAAAATATATGTGTTAATGACATAGAATGAAAGGCTTATACATGCACTGGACCTATTGGAAGTACAGCAACACATTTGCACATGTGGGCGTATTGGATATTGGTATGCGTGTGTCATTAAACGATCTGTCTTCTTCTAGAAGGGTATGAACCCAGCAATACAAAACAAACAAGAAATTTTATAAGGTCTTGAAGATAAGATGTTTTTCTGCTGGGCAATGATCTGACCAACAGAATTTAATTTTATGTGTACTGTAAATTCTTTAGTAGATAACAGTAGATTAAATCTTCGTTTATGTTAGACATAACACTCTGCTTTGGAAACAGAACCAGCAAATTCCAATTATAAATAAGTTTCTTATATGTATTAGTCATTCTATAAGGTAATGTGAACAATTAAAATCAGTTTGTTTAAATTAGAATGAACTAAATTTCAAACACTGGATGTGGTGTTTAAGAGCCTTTGATAAGAATTTAAACTATAGCAGGGGTGCCTAGGTGGCTCAGTAGGTTAAGCTTCTGACTCTTGATTTCGGCTTGGGTCATGATCTAATGGTTTGTGAATTTGAACCCCACATTGGGCTCCGTGCTGACTGGACAGAGCCTGCTTGAGATTCTCTCTCTGTCCTTTGCTCTCTGCCCCTTCCCCATGCGTGCTCTCGCTCTTTCTCTCTTTCAAAATAAAGAAATAAACTTTTAAAAAAGTATTTAACTATAGCTTTAAACAGTTCTAGATAATTATTCTTTAACATAAATTTTTATTAATATAATGCTTCCTACATTCCAATCCACAAAGATAGACTTTGACAGACCACAATAACAAAATACAAACTTCACATTAATGTTCAAAACTGAATCTAATTTTCTCTTAATCATATCTGATTAATACATTTAGGACTGAAAAAAGCCAACAAGAGTCATTGCTTGGTCTCTACCTATTGTAAGAAGATAAAGATAGAAGTCCTCCTTCAGAACTACTACAGTATGTCTTCTGTTCTTTGGGCATACAAATGTAAAGATAATCCAACTGCATGATCTTTCCAAATAAAGCCCTATATAATAAACACCTCAGGCTTCACTCTTCTTTTGATAAAGAATTACTTTTTGGTCAAAGGGTACAAACTTCCAATTATAAGAGGAATAAGTACTGGGGATCTAATATTCAGCATGATGACTATAGTTAACAGTACTGTATTATATACTTGGAAGTTGCTAACAGAGTAGATCTTAAATGTTCTCACCACACACACACACACACACAAAACATATTTATGTGAGGAGATATATGTAGCTAACCTTATTGTGGAGATCATTTTGTAATATATATGTGTCTCACATCATTACATTGTATACCTTAAATTTATGCAATGTTATATATCAATTATCTCTCAAGAAAGCCAGAAAAATAAATACAGAAGAAGGAAGGGAGGAAGGAAGGAAGGGAGGAAGGAAAGATGGAAGGAAGGAAAGAAGGGAGGGAGGAAAGGAGGGAGGATTAGTTTCCAATGGTCGTCAGATTAAATGCCTTTTTTAAAGATTTCTCAAATTCCATTTCTAAAACAAACTGAACACCAACTGGTCAAAACTGAGAGAAGAGAAATCTGACAACTCACAGACTCAGCTTTGCTATTACTTATGGAAAGACAGAAGACATCTTTTGTCATAGTTTTCTTTAGGTTTTGAATGTTTTTGTCAAAGAACCCCTGAGATACAAATGTCACACGAATGAAAAAGAGGATCTCCTTCTGAACACAACTGACCCAGAACAGGTGCTGGATAAAAGGGAGTTTATCCAGCCACTAAGGAAGAGCACACTTCAAATGTGTTAAAGGTTACTCATATTCCTCACTGAACATGAAGAAGCTGCTTGGCCCATAAAATAGAAATGTCAGAATTGGGAGAATGGCAAACATCGAATGTAAATTCTAAATTTGTCACTGATTTGCTCTATTCTTGGGCACCTAACTTTTTTTAGGTGCAGTTTCTGCATCTGTGCAATGGGAATCATAATACTTAGCACTAGTCTCTTTAAAAGTTTTAAATAAACTAGTGCATGTGAAGTACTAAGAACACTGCCTACAACAAGTAAGTACTCAAAAATATCTGTTATTATTATCTTCTTTCCTAGAGCAACACAATATAAAGGTACACATCATCTTGTTTCCAAAGTTCCAAAGTCTTGTTTCACCAAATATTGGCTATTTGATTCCTTGTATTTAGTCTGATGCAGGCATGTCTATTCAGCCAGCTTTATCTTCACAAAGAGCTTTATTATAATTATCATTATAATAACAATAATTATTATTAATAAAATCACTATTTGGTTTAATAGCATCTTAATAGGCAAAGCACACAAGTCCAAAATAATGTTGGATTTAATTAGCATATATCTCCATTTTTATCTCAGTTTCCACAGTGTTTTATGTTGATCAGTCCACAAGTAGTTGTTGAGTGTTGAATCAGCCCTTAACACTTTTCAAGGCACAAGGAGGAATCATTTCAGAGGTTTTCAATCTCATTAAAGAGACTAGATTTAGTGACCTAAAATGAGTAATGAAGAACTCCTTCAACCCAGTCCTTGGTCATATCCTCCTCGCTTAGACTCCCTCTGCCATACCAGGCACAAAGCCTAGTTTCCACAGCTTTTTGCTTCTATATTTTTCAGTCATGGAACTTCACTGTCTTACCTTGAAGCAAGCTCAAGTTCACTCACCCTTAGTAGACCCTTACTGCTGCTCAAGAATATTTTTCTTCGTTTCCCCAAATATAGGTTTTGCAATCAAGAGATTTGGATTTTAATAGAAGCTTATAAGTAAGTGTATTGTTATTTAAGCCTTAATTTCCTTATCAGCAAAATTGGAATAATAAGGACTTTATGGTGCTGTTATGGAGTTTAAAAGAAAGTGTATGTAAAGTGTGTTCATAGTACCTCACTCAAGAAGACACTCAATGGCTTTCTTCAGGCCCTGCCACCTCTCCCACTCAGAAAATACTGGTGGATATGACTTTACTGAGGAAATTGAAACCATCATGCATTTATGCTCTCTTCCTTTGACTTAAGGTTTTTGTTTTAATGTTTATTTATTTTTGAGAGAGAGAGAGACAGAGTGCGAGCAGGGGAGGGGCAGACAGAGAGGGAGACACAGAATCTGAAGCAGGCTCCGGGCTCTGAGCTTTCAGCACAGAGCCCGACGCGGGCTTGAGCCTATGAACCGTGAGATCATGATCTGAGCCAAAATTGGACGCTTAACTGACTGAGCCACCCAGACGCCCCGACTTAAGCTTTTTAAATTATGTCTCTACATTCATTTCTTCTCCTTTCCCTCCTGCCTTGGGAGAAGACATATCTCTCCTATCCTGAACCTACCTCTCCGCTCCCTCCCTGCTTCACAGAGCAAGCATTATTTGCTGCTTATTTTGTGCCAGGACAATTGAAAGTGCTAGTGATTTGAAGATAAAAGACCTAGGCACTGCCCTTGAGAAGCTCAGAGTTAGGTGAGGAAGATGGACAAGCAAACATGATCACAAGACATACGGAGGTTTGGGAGCATATAAACCACCCTCCCAAAAAAAGAAAAAAGAAAAAAACCAGCTAGCAATATGATATGATTTTCTGTCCTTCCACCTTTTCACACCAAAAGACAAAACCACCTAAACATGAAACTTTTGCCTTCTAGGGTCCTCTCACTTGGATTGCGTTTGCAAGCCAAGAACACCTCAGATTCACCAGTGTCACAAGGCACCAGTAACTGGCATCTGTAGGTACCAATGAACCTTAGTCCTTCCATGCTTAGACAACCTGTTCTACCTACCACTGAACATTCCATTCTGATTTATTCAGCAGTGGTACCCATCCCCACCTCCATCCATGTCTCCTATACCTACAAACACACACATAAACACACACACACACCCTTGCAGGGGCAAACTTCAACACTCACCTCCAATATCACATTCATAACAGCGTGCTCATCTACAGGAACAGTCATTCATTCATATCTGCTTTCTCAACACCATGTTGCTTTCTCTGACACCTCCAGTCCTTCACTTCTTCTGGCTTTTGATTCCCTGACTTCAAACAACAACAAGTCTGTCCCATCTAATGTCCTTCTCTTGAGCTGGATGTCCTGTCCACTTCCATTCTTCTCTTTAATTTACCACCAAGGTTCATGAGTTTTTATGACTGCTGCTTCTGCGTTCACATAATACATTCCCTCCTGAATCATGTGCAATGTGGCTTCTGGTCCTGGACTTTCAAAAGTCAACTATGGTCTTCCAGTTTACAAAACCAGTCAGTGGTCTATTCTCGGGCTTCATATTCTTGCGGTGAACCTCTCCTGCAGTGTTGTGGTTTGTGCCATGCTCCTTTCTACCTATAAGACAATGTTCACCTGGGTCCCACATAGTTCTGATCTCTTTCCTTGCTTTCTTCTTTTCTTTCCCATCTCAGAAACATGAGTACTTCCTAGAGTCCAGTCCTTGTTGAATGAGCTTACTTATTTCCAAAGCTTCAACTATCACTCAGTATATTCCCAAATCTACATTTCTAGCAAGGACTCTCTCTCAAACCCAGACATTGAATCCCAAACCATTTACATGACATTTTCAATGAAATGTATTTCAGTTATTTCAAACATCACACTTAAAAGCTAATTATATACACACAAAATTCCAGATTCTTCTCCTGGCTGCTCCAGCTCTCCTAGTCATCAAACTTGAAATCTTAGAGTCCTCTTTTAATGTGCTGCCTCATGCCTATTTATTTTCCAAATCTTACACATATTTCCTTTCTAGGGTTTCTTGTATCTGTCTCCACTTTTTTCATTGCCTTCACTTACTCAAGGCCTTTACACATACCTAGATTACAGCCTCTGAGTCAGTTTCTCTGCCTCTAACATTCCATCCTCACCCAATCTGTCCTGTATATTTTCTGTGAGTCTTTATAGATAATAATATCACTACCATGCCCAAATACTTCCATGGCTTTCCAAAACACAAAGTAAAGATATCTACAAGCTGATAATCAGGGTCTACCATACTCTTCAGATTTCTCTCCCCACAACCTTCCTTGCCAGTCAAACTGCTGTACCACCTGTGCTCCAAAACACTTTTGTATCTTCAGTCACTGTTCCCTGAAGGAAGACAAATGCTCCCTTGTCACTTCTCTTTTAGTCAAACACTCCCTATTTCTTCAAGGCTTCTTTCAAGCCCTACCTCCTCCCAATTCTAGCATGATTCATACTTCCAGTGATCTCTGAACCATTCCAAACCCTAACACTTCCCATTTTTCCCACTTACCTTCTAACTAGTTTGGTTACTCCTTGTGAAATTGATTAAATCATTTTATGTGACTCTAGGGTTTGGAGGTACTTGAGGAAGAGTGGTATGTTATCCTTTAGAAAGATGATTCTTTTCTTTTTTTTAAGTTTATGTATTTTTGACAGGGAAACAGAGAGAGTGAGAGGGGGAGGGGCAGAGAGAGACAGGGAGACAGAGAATCCCAAGCAGGCTCCACACTGTCAGCACGGAGGCTGATATGGGGCTTGAAATCACGAACTGCAAGATCATGACCTGAACCAAAACCAAGAGTCAGATGCTTAACCAACTGAGCCACAGAGGCGCCCCAGGAAGATAATTTTTGTATCAGTAGAGAGGATGGAGTAGGTGGAGGTGGGAGGCTGCAGGTGAAGAAACCAGTTAGTAAACTACCTCAGGGTCAAGATATAAGGTGATGAGGGAAGAGTAGTGATATATTTACTGAAGAGCTACTTCCTAAATTGAGTTTGGGATCACGGTGCAAAATGAAAGATAAAATGCATTTGTATTACAAGCTTTGAGAACACCATCTAAGCTTCATTTCACAAGAAAAAGTAGACATTAGCATGAATTTTGGAAAATTGGTGAGAATATTAATATGATTCACTTAGGGATTTTGTGGTAAAGTTTTCTTTTAGGAAAAACTACTGATATTGAACTTTATGGCTTTAGCAGAATTTCAGCATGCTTTCAGCTTTTCCCCTCACAGCTTTAAAAACAAATATAATATAAAGACAAATTACATATTTAAATTTGGTTAGGATCCAAGAAGAAATTCTATGCTAACTCCTTAGTAATTCCTGTGATGGGAAATAATGATCCAACCCAAGTACTGGCAAAGAGATGATTTTTGCAGAACATTATTTTTAAATAAGCCTGAAGATAGGATCCTTTTTACCATTCAAATTGTCTACATTCATTTACTGTTTAGTTCAGCTCCTCTAAGCATAATTATTCAAAATTCTACTTCGGGAAACAGGAAAACCAATCCAGTCGCTATGGTAATTGTGACTTCCTCAGATATATTTCCCACAGTTCTTTTGTTGCTAATAATTTTTTCCCTCACAGGTAAAATGTCAATTACACTGATTTTAGCAGCCTGTATTTACAAGAGCTGATCTTTTGCAAGAGCGTCTATCTTGTCAGTTGAAAAGTTCAAGGGTATGTTAGCCCTGATATTTGTAGCAATGAAATGTAATGTTTCTGAGCCTTTTTCTTTCCTTCTTTTCAGGTTTGCTATTTTTGTGTTTATTTTCTCATGGTTTCAAAACTTTACCAAATTCCCAAGTCTGGAATTATTTTCCATCACTGCAGTCATTGAAGCATAGTATTGTTTTGTTTGCCGTCCGGAACATCCTCCAGTTCCACGCAGAGGGGAAGAAGAGGAGAAGAAAGGGGGAGCAGGTGCAGAAGTTCTATTCACAAGGGCACTGACCCTCAGCAGGGGCGTGACAGGGCTTTAAAATAGGATTAGACACCCAAACAAGAAAAAGGTCACACTTGACATTTCCACTGGAAATACCAATGCAAATAGAGCTGATCCTAGGAACATTTTTCACACACACACACACACACACACACACACACATACACACACACACACTTTTGGCTCAACAGAAAAATGTAATTTTCAATGAATTAATTCCCTAAAAGCTCAAAAAAGCAACTACTGGAAATGGGACCCAACGATAACAGCAAACATGAGTCAAAAGGCTCACTTGAGAAATTTCTCTTTTACTTATTTGCTATTTTTAAGGGTTTGTTCTTTGTTTTGTCATGGGAAGAAAAGTAAGGATGGAGTTGATGAGAAAAATGACATCAAGATTTGGAAACTTTGATTACATTACATTAAAATTCATTTATTTTTAAAAATTTAGCCTCTAATCATATCAACCCCATTCTTACCTGTAAATTGTCCCATTTGTTTCCTGCATAATTGATGATAGATTAATTAATAACATTTTTTCTCTCAATTTTCCATTTGCATATTCAAAAGTAGCTGACCAAAGAACCAATACCAAAGTAAGCTTTGGAAGCACCTAGAAGAGGAAATCTGTCTCAAGCTGCTTCAAGATCCACCAATACCTACTGAAGATTTCTAAACTGTTCACAAAAAGGAAGTTGCCCATTGATCTTGTTGTGTGATTCTGAGAACGCATGAAACTTCCAGTTCCAAAAATGAATGCCTTCATTGATACAACTGAGGCATGTATAGCTATTAACAGTGTCCCCAAAGTAAGTCAGACCAACATAGATTTATTCCTGATACAAGGAATTCTTGGAGGAATAAGTAAATTCCAGGGGCCTATATGTATACAATCACCCAAAGGCAGTCCAAGAGAAATGTATCTGCTGTGTACAGCCATATTTTAACATATTAGATATATATAAAGGGAGGTTCATCTATACACAAATTGTTAAGGTTCTTGAAAGATAAGTCAATTCTATCATAGAGAAAGTAAAACCCTTGAAGTGAAGAGCTTTCCTGACCTGGTACGGTAAGACACGGGGGAAGGGTTGAATCAGTGTGTCCAAACTCCACTTTCATTTAATGATCACAGGTTTGAAATTGTCTATCAAATTGAAATGATAAAATTTGTAGCCTTTTATTACTCAAAGTTATATAGAGCTCTCAAATTATCTAACTGGTATAAGATTACCTGGGTTAAAAAATTTAGTTTCAGATGGGGGGTGGGAGGGAGGAGAGGGTGGGTGATGGGTATTGAGGAGGGAACCTTTTGGGATGAGCACTGGGTGTTGTATGGAAACCAATTTGTCAATAAATTTCAGAAAAAAAAAAAAAAGTAAAACATCTGTTAAGTTTATACTGCAAAAAAAAAAAAAAAATTTCGTTTCAACCAAAAGAAGAAAGAGACAAAGAAAGAAAACTACCTTCCCATGAGAAAGTGTATGATTTCATTAAATTATTTGAAATTATAAAATAAATTCAAGGACTCTCATAAATACCTAATTTTGCTCCTAGGTATCTAGGGACACCATATCCCAACCTGAGAGAGCTTCTGTAAACTGCTGCTGAAGCAGCACCCACAGTTTTGGCTGAATTTAGCCTGGAAAATGCCTTACCACATTCTCATCTCACAAGTTATATGTAATGATCTAAATTGCCCCTTTAACCTTAATGAAATCCAAGAACCTATTATACAGGAAAACATTTTTTACTAAAGATCACCTTTAAGGTCATAGTTACAATCAAGATTTTTTTAAACCACATATGATATTCAGAATCTAGAGTTATTAACTGTAATGGAGGCCATGAAGAAAGTGAGAAAGAGACTAGATTAAGCTGAATTTTGGAAAGCTTCTTTGCTGCAATTTTTGGGACTTACTAGTCAAGAGAAAGAATTCATGTAAATTACCTTTAAAAATATTCTAAGAACAATATCTAATTTTACCTTTGGCTGTTTGCCAAAATAATCTCATCTAAGAATTTATGTGGCTATTACCACTGGGATCAATTAAGTGTTTAGCTGAAGACGCAATATTAAACTGAAATGCGAATTGGGAATTCTTGATGATCATATTACATAAAACAGTTAAAGCAAAAATTCATAGTTACAAGAAGATCATTTATTTGTCTTTTACTAAGGAGCTATAGGATTTTATGAGAAAATGTAAAATATGTCTTGAGAGATAAGGTGAGAGGCCAGAAAAAAAACAGATCAGATCACTTATTCACCGCTCTTAGATTATATGGAAATGGAAAATAATATTTCTACTTTTATATTTTTTCTGAGTTTATTTATTCATTTTGAGAGAGACAGAGTGTGAGCTGGGGAGGGGCAGAGAGAGGAGAGAGAGAATCCCAAGCATGATCAGCACAGAGTTGGACATAGGGCTTGAACCCACAAATCACGAGATCATGACCTGAGGCTAAACCAAGAAACTGAAACTCAACCAACTAAGTCACCTGGGCACCCCATGAATATTCTTACTTTTAAAGGTAATGTTTGGGGCACCTGGGTGGCTTAGCCAGTTGAGCATCTGACTTCGGCTCAGGTCACGTCAAGTCCCACGTTGGGCTTTGCACTGACAGCAAGGAATTTGCTTTGGATCCTCTCTTTCTGTCCCTCCCGTGCTCATGCTCTCTCTCTGAAAAACAAATAAACATTTAAAAATTAAAAACATAAAAAAAGATAATGTTCAATTGCTTTTCTAATTACAAAAGCAATACATGGTGAATTTATAAAATTCGAAAAATGTAAAACTTAAAATCTTAAAATCCATAAATAATCACTTGTTTAGGGCTTTTATTATGCAAATGTATACATAAATGTAAGTATATTAAAAAGGGATTATCATTGTTTCTATAAATCCATGTACTACTTTTCCAGTCTATCTCTAGTTACTTCTTGGGATCCATTTTTAGAGGAAAAATTGCTGAGTTAAAATACATAAACATTTGTAATCTTGCTACCAAAAACACAATTACTTTAAAATGATTATGTATACTCCCAAAATGAATGTATTTATCTTGTTAACATCAAATATTAAATATTTTGTATATATTTAGATATATAAATGTATAGATATATACATATATATTTTTAAATGTATCATCATTGCTTTAATCTGTATTTCTTTGATTACCAATGAGGTTGAAAGTTTTTATTAGTGGAGTAGTCATGGTTCCCATATTGATTTATAAAAATAGTCTTTTTTAATGTTTTTAACTTACTTATGGCAGCAAGGCTTCTTGCAAATATTTTTTCCATTTCATCATTTTACTTATGTTTTTTAAACAAATTTTCTTTTATAATTTATTCTACTGCATTTACTACATTGTTTTATGCTTAGAAAATTCATCTTCATCTCAAAATTTGTTCAATATATATATATTTCTTCTAGAATTTTTATAGTTTTAATGCATCTAATATGTATTATAATATATAGTAAAAGAATGAAACTCTAATTATTTTTTTTCTCCAAGTTATTGGTCTGATCTCCCAATCAAATCATCCTTTACCCAAGACTTTATTTTTAAATCATGAATTGTCACTTAAAACATGAGGAAATTTTCTATTCTATTATTGGGTTGTCTATTCTTGTTTTAATTCCATGTTTAATTTCTGTCATTTCTCTTAAGAGATATAGTGTCATTAATCACTCTTTTCAAAAAAAAATAAATCTTGAACATGTTCACATGCTTAAACTTTAGAATAATTTGTTCAAGTTCCTAAAGGCAACCATGTTGGTCTTGTGATAAGGAATGCATTAGCTCTGTAAGTTAATTTGGAAATAATTGCCAACTCTTTCATATTAAATCTTTACATCCAGAAGCAAAGTAAACTTTCATGTTTCTCTAATGCTCTCATGAAGATGTTTATTACTGTTACTGATTAACTCTTTTACCCATTGTATTTTCTTTGTTTTTTGGATTTTTGTTTTTCATTTGGGGTGGGATTTGTTTTGTTTTATTTGTTTTGTTTTGTTGTTTTGTTGTTGTTGTTGTTTTCTATCAAATAGGAAAACTAATTTGGGGACATTTCTCTTGCAAATTATTCATTATGTATCCATTACCTGGTCACTTTATGGAAATTTCCTGTACTAAATGTTTTAAAGTTGATTTCTTTATATTTCTCCAGATATACATCATCATATATAACAATGAATCTCCTTTTTTGTAAGTTGTACTTCCCATTTCTACTTCAAACAGAATAATATTAAGTAATGACTTATAGAAGCATCCTTGTCTTATTCCTGATTTGGCATCTAGTGTTTCATTGTTAAATTTTACCTTGAATTTTGGTTTGGGATATTAATTCTTTATCATTTAGGATTTCTATAGAATTAGAATGGAAACCTATGTAAGACAGCATGTAGTGTTAAGTAATATTCACTCCATGATAGTGTCTAGCTATATCATCTGATTGTTACCAGTTGTCATTATTTAAAAATCCAAATTTTTTATGTAATTGAGGTAACCATATAAAATATGCCTGAAGGATAGATTGGAAGGAGGAAAAGTTAACAACAGAAATCCAATTTCAAGGAAAGACAATGGGGCTCCTAAGATTAAAGAAACTCACAAAGAAATCTGACTTGATGACTACATTTAATATCAGTCTCCGAGGAAAGGAAATGGTGGTTCTGCTGCAAAATGAAACTATTCTTGAATAAAGTATTAGTTCATTTATTTTCTTTCTTCTTTGTCACAAAAGCATTTGAAGATTATGAATATGCCTCATTGTATAGCTTTGGTCCTATACCATAGTCATGTCAGTATTTTTGTTTCTTTGGCAAATTTTTCATTTTCTCTTTGACTTACAAGATAAAGCATTTCATCAATTGCAAAACACTTTTTTGCACATTTCAGAACGCTCAGGTTGAGATGTGTCTGCTAATCAAAAGTATGTTAATTTCACAAAAATGTGGTATTTAATTTCCAGGACAGTTGATCATTTTGTTTAATCTTTCATTATCAGTTTTTAGTTTTATGTCATTAAGATCAGACAGTCTAACCTATTCACTTTCTACATGGAAAGAATTTATTGAGATGTTCTTTATAGAACAATGTAATCAATTTCTGAAAATATTTCACATATATTTTTTTAAAAGTATATTCTTCGTTTGAATTGTGCAAAGTTCAATAATTAGCTATAAATTCCACTTCTATATTCTAATTTTCTATGTCTATATATTACCTACTTGATTTGTCAAAAGCTGGGAAGAAAGTGTATTATTCCACAATAATTAAGTTTTTGTCCATTGCTCTATGTATTTCCGGTATTTTTTACTTTATATACTGATTTTTATTATAGTACCTATGTAACTCAGTTTTTGAAGATTTATGACTTATTTTTCCAAAGTGTGGGTTGTGCTTTTTATCAATGTAAAATGACCCAGAACACCCATTTTGATTCTTTATCCTGCTGTATAGTTTTTATACTCTCTATAGATTCTGCCCGGATTCTGACAATATGATGGGTATTAGTCTTATTCATCAGTGTTGTTAAAGAGGTTTCATTTTATTTTGGGTTTCTAAATAGATGTTTTTTTCTTGGGCATTTAGAAGAAGCTAAGTCAGGTTTAATTTAAAACAGAAGCTATCCCAGAACAAAAAGACTTACTGAATGCCCACATTCTACAAATCTGTGCTGAGCACTTTACATGTATCGCTCATTTAAACGTCACAGTAACTTTATTAGATGGACAGGCCCACTTCTAATATTTGTTGGTGGGGTCCAGAGTATAAACCAAGGGATCTTTCTTTACCACACCCAGCTCTGTCCTATGTCAGAAGCATCTCACATATGCATATGGACACTGAAGCCCCTCATGTCCCAGTTCCATCTATTTCCATCCCCCCTCTGCCAACTCTTTCCCTTGGTAGCAGCATTATAGCCCCATTGTCTATCCTGAGAAGACAGCCCTGAGAAGGAGTCCTGTAATTGCCTGAAGGTAAGCCTTGCTATTTGGGTCCAGAACCCTGAGGTCGAGGGTACCCAGAATATGGGGAGGTATAGGTTCTGGGAGAATGGCCATATCCTGTTGGACCCACAAACTCTCAGCCACATGGGAGATGAGGTCAGAGGATGGCAGAGCAAGGTCTTCTGAGTGGGGAGGGGCAATGTGCCAAGATAGGACCTGGGTACTTGGGTCTGAGGATCGTATTAAAGAAGATACTGACTGGCCCCGGCAAGTGGCAGAGACTGGTCTTGAACCTGTATTTGTCCAAATCTAAGCCCATCCTTTCCATCTTTATCACTTATCTCTAACTTATGTGCATTATAAGGATGCAAAGATTTCAAACAATGTGCTATCGTGTTCTGGAAAGGACTTTGAACTTCTTGAAGTAAAAAAAAAAAAAAAGTTAAAGCAGAGAAAACTCCTCAGAATGGTTTGTATTATTTTGCTGAGGAAGAAAACAGAGCTACAGAATCTGCTTTTAACAGTGTTAGACTTTTTTAACCCCATTCAGATGTCCCCCAAGAACATAGATTTTAGGTGGACTCAGAAGTGTCCCATCACCTTCTGTGTCAGAAAACATGGAAAAAACTAGAAATAACTGCATCAGGGTGCTGTAGTACCATTTACACCTCCTTGTAAATCTCCAGGGTCCTCAAGAGAAGCAGGAATTCCTTGTCCCACATGGCCAATTTCTTACAGCGGGGGGGGGGGGGGGGGGGGATGGGGGGATGGGGGGGAGGTTTTAAATAGGTTTGCCTACTGCCTCTCACAAGGGAGTTGGCACAGAGCTAAGGGGCTCCGCCAGGACCTTCAGAGCCTGAAAGATGTACCATAATTTTTCTTTTGTGACTAACAGCAGTTCCCTGGTGCGTCACATGGCATTTTACATGTACCATGAATGGTTCATTAACTCATTCCTCATCCTCAAAGCTGTACATAAACTAGATTCCTTCTTTAGCCTGTGTTCACTTAACTTTTCCCCCCCTTTGCTTCAATAAGTCCATTTTTTCTTTCATTTTCATTCAGATTCCTTTAATTTAAAAAAAAAAAGTCGTTCTACATTTTTGCCATTCTAAAATCACCACAATCTCTTCATTCCCATTATTTAACAAAACCATTTTCCTTTTTTGTAGATCTTCCTTCTCAATTTATTCATGATATTCCTCACTTCTACTAACCTGTACAAAGGCAATGTTCGTCACTAGCAATTGACCTGACCTTTTCATTGCCGTTATCTTTTCCACTCCACCTAACTTATGACAGAAAAACACTTTCTAACACATCAAGTATGTTATAAATTTTAGCTGGAGACAAGTGAAGCTTGTGATAGAGGCTGGAAGTAGATTAGCTTAGAGGGTCAGGAGGAATGGATGAGCTCAGGGTGCATGTGCATAAATCAAGCATTCAATGATGCTGGCAAAGACTAAAATACCAGCTCCAGCAGACCAGCACACCTTTAAGGAGATTCAAAGAGAGGTTAAGGGGATCAGAGAGCATGGAGGAGAGTAAAAATATCAATGAGAGAGCTGCTTTTGTTTATGTCTACTTACCAGATATACAAATTACTAATGATGAGCAACACTACAAGCAAATCTTTTAATGATGCCTTTTTCTAACTACCAGTGATGACAGCAGCATTGGCAACCCTCCCGGAATGGCACATGTGTGGGTTCCTCAGTCTGATAGTGAGCAGTGGATATCGCCTACTATCTGATGTAGCAAAACTTTTTTTCAATTTAGGAAATTATCATTTAATCACACACAGTTTGTTCCATTCTGAATGGTTTAATTTTGCCACTGGTTGATTTAATGGATTCAAGTAACCCCAGGACATCAAAAACCCATGAGAAGGGTTAAAATTGTTTGCTTTTAAAGATCTTCAAAAGCCTCACTTAGAATTTACCTACTTTGAAGATTTAAAACAAAAAAAAAAAAATGAAAGTTAAGCTTACAAAGTAAATGTATGGAAATCATTTTGATTTCTGCAATTACTTTCATGTGAATTTTTGCATTTAACTATGCATGGATTCCTTAATAAATACTTTTTAATTTAAGAGAATTTAGTAATCATAGATTTGAAGTTTTTCCCTTTTTAAAAATGTCATTATAACCCAAAATAATCTGGGGAAAAAAACAACAAATAAAATTGAATTATTTTCTGAAAGATCAATTTACTTCTCTAACATGTTTAACAATTAATGTGACATATTTATGTTCAAATTAATTTATATTGGGCTGAGGATTTTGAATCTTTAAAAATTATTGTTTGGTCACTCTTACTAGAAAGGAACTGTCATTTTCTTCCCCAAATATCATTAGAGTTTAAAGTTCTTGGATTCAGACAGGTTTTTCTCCATTTGAGAAGTGATATTATATTCTTTATCATTTATCTTTAGTGCTACCTGGTTTGTCGTGAATGGTTCATAAGTGTTTTTTAAGTCAATAAAATTTAAAAAGGACTTTAAGCTCCCAAACTTTGCGACTTAGAAATATCAGATAAAGAAGCAAAAATAAAACCCCATTTTCCCTATGACCATGTAAATCTAGCTACCCAGTATCACCAAAATATATTTAACATCTTAAATGCCTAACTTATTGCTAAGGCATAATTCAGATACCAAGGGAACATAATGTGTGGCAAAAATAAAGTGTCATTAATATGTACCAATTAAGTTCCTGACCAGCTTGACTTAGTAAAATGACTGATTCTTTTATGTGGGTGATAGAAAGTACAGAGCTGAAGAATGATATCGGGATCAGAGGGGTAATCACAGAGAGATCTTGAACTGGACCTGCTAAAGGATGTCCCAGAACTTCAGAGACCCAGTTCGGTGATGGCAATGAAACTCAAATTTAGAGTGGCATGTGTGAAATTAAATAGTAAGAAATATTGGCAATTATAATAATTTAATAAATGCCTTGCTTATTTCATGATAAAAATAATGTCCAGCTAGTTGGCTGAAGGCAGCCATTTCTATATGATATTTTACCATGCCTTTATTTCTAATTTATCCTTTTATTTTCAATTAATTTTTTCAAATGGATTGTAATTTTCTTCCTACTCAAAAGAATCTACCTTGGCTTTTTATGGTTACATATATAATAATCAGTAAATCTGCTCTGTCGCCTTTATTACCAAGCCTTTGGGCACCTCATAAGGTCAACCTTATCAACAATTTGCTAGTACATCACTTTTTTCAGTGGAAGTATAATTTTATCTTTGCATTTACATGGCATTTACTATTAAAGTCAAAAGTAGATATTGATATGTTAATATGCAGAAAAATCATCTTTCTGGGTATGGCAACAAGAGAATATAGTCTACAGCTTTAACACAGATTTAAACTTTTTATGGCATTGCTATACTAACATACTAATATTAATATAATAAATGTTTGTTGGCTTGGACTCTATGACTATCCTGTTTTTTTGTTCGCTTATTTGTTTTTGTCTTTTTGTTGCTTTAATGGTGGTTGTCAGGAACAGCATATATATCTTGCTCACTACTTTAATGATAGTATAAATTAGGGGAATTTTTTAGTTTTTTTTAAGTTTTATTTATTTATTTTTGAGAGAGAGACAGCATGAGCAGGGGAGGGGCAGAGAGACAGTGAAAGAGAGAGAATCCTAAGCAGACTTCACACTACCACCACAGAGCCCAATGCAGGGCTCCAACCCACAAAACCGTGACATCAAGACCTGAGCCAAAACCAAGAGTTGGATGCTCAACCAACTGAGCCACCCAGGTGCCCATTTAGTCTTTTTAAAAGATGATCAACAGAAGAATCTTGGTCTCCTGAATCCTAGAGTCTACTCTTTTTGAAGTTCATATACAAGCTAAATTCCTCTCATAAAGAATTTATTATTCTAGTTATGAAACGATTCCACAATATCCCCATAAAATAAAGAGAAGTATCCTTATTTTAGACAGGAAGAGTTTAAAAGAAAATAAAATGCAATAAGCACTATTACAACCCAGTCTGCTATTGTCTGTAAACCACAATGATAAACACATAGCATTTCCCTTGTTACCCACCCAAAGGCCCTTAAGGAACATTCCAATATTCTTCCCTTTCATCCGTTGCAGTCTGAACAAGTCCCAGAATAGTACCAGAGTTGAGGATCCTCTTATTTGGAAAAAAAAAAAAGTGAAAGAACTCAGAACCATTTTCTGATCCTTTTTAAAAACTCAAATGTTACCATTCAAATCTACCATTACCCCTCTAGAAAAACACAGAGGTCTGCCTTTGCTAGTAGGCAGATGATTGAAAACAAAAGAGATCTACAAACACATGAATGTAGAGTTTTCATTTAACTCAATGATGCCTCAAATATCTATCTTTCCTCAGTCATTTCCCACTTTCTCAGGCTCAACCAAGAAACCTCCCAAATGGCAAGTTATCTGGCAAACTGTTCATCTTTTCTGCAAAGAAAATTAACCACAGCCATTGCTCTTTTAAAAACATGGGAGATATAAGGGCGCCCGAGTGGCTCAGGCATTGAACGTTGGACTCTTGATTTCAGCTCAGGTCATGATCCCAAGCCCCACATCGGGCTCCATGCTGGGTGTGAAGCCTGCTTGTGATTCTTTCTCTCTCCCTCTGCCCCTCTCCCCTGCTCACTCTCTGTCTCTCTCTCAAATAAAAAAAATGGATACACACACACACACACACACACACACACACATATGATACATATACACACAGAGATATGTACCACATCCTCAAAATTATTCATTGGTAAATTTTGCATGTTTCATGTTGATTTTTTGAGAGAAATAACAGGAAAGCACAAATAACAAAAACTGAAAATTGTTTTTCTTTGTGACCTCCCTATACACAATATTTATGAAAACAGTCATTCTTACAGCATAGAAACAAGGCAATTAGGAGGAACCTTAAGGTTGTTCTGGGTCCCTCTAGACATTGGCATGACTATGAAGGTTCCTGCTGCTTTGTCTATAAAATGGAACTGGTAATACTTACTCACTCAGCACTTTACATCTTTAACCTCCTTTGCAGTGAAGGCTGATGTACATATTTCTATACTGTGTAACAAAGATAGTTCCTCTATGGAAAACAGTCACAATAACTTCTTAGGAATAGCCCACCATTACAAATCTTTGAAACAAGAAATGGAACATACCACCTGAAATAAAGCAGAAAGGTGGCATTCATTTTAAGCCACCACAACTGGCAGGCCAAGAGTGAAGAAAGAGTATGGTCATTAGCATTAAGAACAGGGGGCGCTTGGGTGGCTCAGTTGGTTAAGCTTCCAACTTCGGCTCAAGGCATGATCTTGTGGTTCATGAGTTCCAGCCCCGTGTCAGCCTCTGTGCTGATAGCTCAGAGCCTGAAGCTTGCTTCAGATTCTGTCCCACTCTTTCTCTGCCCCTCCCCTACTCTCTCTCTCTTTCTTTCTCCCTCATGCATGCACACTCTCTCTCAAAAAATAAATAAACATTAAAAATTTTTAAAAAAGAATTGCCTATAATAAAAATTTAGGGTTGCATGGGTTGGAAGGTAGGACTGGGGGAAGAGAAGATATTTTCTCCTCAGGTTGAGGGCTAAGAAATTTCAAAATTTTAGATGTTAATAGATGAATAAGCTTCAAAAAAAAAATCTTAATTTTTTTCTATACTTGTATAGCATAGTATTCACCTCTAGAATGAAATTGGAAGTTTCAAAACAAAAATTTCAAACTAAGCCACTCTACAGTTCTAGCAGATATTCCTGGGAATTTGAAATCAAAAGAATTTGAGAACTGTTATGAAGGATTCAAAATCATAAATTCCTTCACTTAATCCAGGAAGCATGTAAAGTCATGGATATTTTCCCCAGTTTTTAAAATTTTTAAAAATGAGTTAGCTTTTAATGATTAAACACATTCCCTATTATATGGTTTATTACACTTGTTACTTAGAATAATTGGGTGCTTCTGGGAAATGGCCCTCTAAGAAATTTAACAGTCCACTTGATTAATATTTAATATAAGACTATACACTCAAGTCAGTTTAATAGTATATTAATATACTTAAACACTATTTACTAAAATCCTGAAGTAATCCCCTATTCCTCTGAAATGCATGGTTATTAAACAGGAGTGAGTTAAATATGTACAAATGAATTTTAAAATATATCATTTGTTTTTAAGTTTACTAAAGAAAAGATATTTTTGCAACCAGGATCCACTGGTCTGCTTTATATAACCCCCAATCTCCCCACCCCCACCTATTCCACCCAAGGCCTGAGCTATACTAAAATTTTGCAAAGCCTTGCATTGTTCTCCCTGACACCAGATCAACCAACACAAAAAAGCAACTGCCAGCTCAAAAGCAATCCGGTGATAGAGCCTGGTGCTATCTAATCAAGGGCAAAAGGTCACTTCCGAACAACTGGGCAATAAAAGATTATTTCTAGGGACAAAACAGAGAGGCCCAGAGGTGGGGGGTAGAAAGTGGGGAGGAGCTGGGAAGGAAGAAGGGCAAAAGGGCTCCCGTCTGTGGGAGGAAGTGCATTGACTCTAGGCAGCAGACGGGAACCATCTGGCTCCTTCCGAGGTCTGTTCTTAAGACAAGAGAGAAAGCCCCTTTAAAGGGGCCAGTGACTCTGGGCTGTGCAATTCAAATTTTTTGATAATATAAAACCAGCTTTCCCAGGCATAGAAAAATCAGAGAGAGAGAGAGAGAGAGAGAGAGAGAGAGAGAGAGAGAGAAAATAAGTCTTTTCCCAAATAGGAGATAGATCCACAAATGTTAACTGGAGGATGCATTGCTTTTCAGTAAACAAACTCTCTTGATAAGTACTAAGTAGATGATCCAGCAAATAGAGTTTAAGTATTATTTAAAGTTAACCTTAAGGTAAAACACACACAGAGACACACATAATTTTTAAAAGAATATGAAATCCTCTTTTAATGATACAGTGGTACTAACTTCTTCTTCCCTCCTCCTTCTACTTTACCACTCTCCTCCCCACCCTCCCCAGTCTTCTTCCTACAGTAGTAGTCTTCTCACTTGTTCTTATTGAAGCACCTTGGAATGGGTACAAGGTAAGTCAAGGGCCCTATTGCAGTCAGCCTAGATGCCTTGGTCTAGAGAAAGCCAGAATTACAGACAGTGTACCCTATTCCTCCCCCCAGCCCCCCCAAAAGAGTCAGTACCAAGTCAACTATGTCCTCAATTTTCTCATCTGTGATTGATTTTTTTTTTTTTAACCACTGAGTAATTACCAACTGAAATAGAAAGTACCCTGGCTGAGAGACTACTGCTGGCTGTGTGGCTGCAAACATGAGATCCTAATTACAGTAATTCAAAATCCACAGGACAGGAAGCCCAATCATTTTCAGACTTTTTTTTTTCTTTTTTCTTTTTTTTTTTTCTGGAGGAGTACAGCATAGCTAACAGGCCAGCTGATTGGAGACAGTTCAGGGTGGGCCACAGCATGATATTCATGTTTCTAAATACGAACATCTCTTAAAAATGGCTCTGTTCAAGAACTGGGATTTGGAATAAATGTCTGCCAACCATTCCAGCAGTACTGCTAGGAAGGAAATAGAGCTTTAAATGACTTCTCCTAGGACAACTAAACCTTTGTCCCAATAGAACACACTGAGAAATTATTCTACAGAGAAAATTTCATATAAGTAGGAAAGAGAAAGGTAGATAAAACTGAAACTTGCTTTTTGACATCCTCGTAATCATAAGAAAAAAATTATGAGAAAATATTCAAATAATGTCATAAGAAATTATAGCACAAAAATATGTTAAGATTTCCTCTCAAGAAGAATATTGTCATAGGTAAATGCCATACTGTACATAAATAAGTAATATGATAATGGTGGTCATGGTCAACTTTTATCAAATGTCAGTACATATCAACCACTGAACAGGAGATACAATGGGATTGCCACAGAAAGGTACCCAGAATCCATTTCTCCAAGGAGTTTATCATCTAAAAGTGGTGGAATAAACCCACCTGGAAAACATGCAAAAGAATATACAGATAAGCCCAAAACTAATAGTTTCTTAATGCTTAAGGGATACAGGAATACGCTGTACTCTGGATTAGGGGGTTCTTTTGGGAAGGACTTTAGTGATGAAACGAATTCAAACAGAATTTTAAAGAAGGGTAAACACATGCTTTGGCAGAGTAGAGAAGACATTGGTCTTTTCTAGCCAAGGAAGTTTAAAGGTGGGATGAGAATATCTGGTTAACTGGACTTGATGCTCTAAACTGAGGAGATACAATAGATGAGGACAGTCTAGGGAGCAAGGTCTACTGGAGAGCAGGACACACAGAAGGTTATAGGTTAAAAATCATGAGCTTCAAGTGCAAATCAAAATCACAAGACACTCATTAAGATGGATATTATTTTTTAAAAGTAACAAAATAACAAGTGTTGGTGAGGATGTGGAGAAATTGGAACCCTTATGTATTGTTTGTTCGTAGGAATGTAAAATGGTGCAGCCACTAAAACAAAACAAAACAAAACACAAAAAACAAAACAAAACAAAAAAAGTACAGTGGCTCCTCAAAAAATTTAACATAGAATGATCTTATGATCCAGTTTCTGGGTATACATCCAAAGGAATTGAAAGCACAGACTCAAATGGAACGTTGTATATCCATGTTTGAAGCAGCAATATTCACAATAGTCAAAAGATGGAAAACTACTCAAATGCCCATCAACAGAAAAATGAACAAACAAAATGTGGTATATACATACAATAAAATAATTCAGTCTTAAAAGGAAAGGAAATTCTGACACGTGCTACAACACTCTTGAACTTCGAAGACATTATGCTAAGTGAAATAAGTTAGACACAAAAGGGGATACATTGTATATGACATGCCAAATTTATAGAGACAAAAAATAGGATAATGTTTGCGAGGGGCTGCATAAGACTGGGGAATTATGATTTAATTGGCATAGGGTTTCAGTTTGAAATGAGGAAAAATTTCTGGAAATGGATAGTGGTGATGATTGCACAACCAAGTAAATGTACTTAGTGCCACTGGATGATACAGTTATTAAAAAATGGTTAAAATGTTAAGTTGTAAGTTATGTATGTTTTATCACAATAAAAAGAATGCACTAAGACAAACTTTAGAAAGAAAACAGAGGGAGCTTCAAAATCAACAAAGCTAGCTTTAAAACCATGTCTGCCACTTAATAGCCATATAACCATGGGCAAGGTACTTACTGTTTGAGGTCCAAATTCCTCAGCTATGGAATACAGAAAATGACCCTCACAATACAGGTTTATAAATACAAGAAATAATGTAAAGTCACCACTTAGAATAAGAATTAACCAGGATTCTTGGTTTCAAGAAATGGAACCAGAAATGAAGTACCTCAGGGAAGTTACTGACTTATTGAAGCAAAGAACAAGAGGGTGGGCAAGGCCAGATGCTGGCAAAAGGAACAACAGGAACTAAGCTGTTGTCTAATAATATCAAGTTCTTTTCATCTGACCTGCCATTTCTGCAGAGTAGTTTCTCCGACTGCTAGAGAATATGACTAATGGGATTTTATACATACGTTCCTATGCTTTCACAACTGGGCCAAAAGAGAGCTCTTCCTTTGGTCCCATTTGAAAAACTCCTGGGGAAGACTATAGATGCTGGCGAGGATGTGGAGAAACAGGAACCCTCTTGCACTGTTGGTGGGAATGCAAATTGGTGCAGCCACTCTGGAAAACAGTGTGGAGGTTCCTCAGAAAATTAAAAATAGACCTACCCTATGACCCAGCAATAGCACTGCTAGGAATTTACCCAAGGAATACAGGAGTACTGATGCATAGGGGCATTTGTACCCCAATGTTTATAGCAGCACTCTCAACAATAGCCAAATTATGGAAAGAGCCTAAATGTCCATCAACTGATGAACGGATAAAGAAATTGTGGTTTAAATACACAATGGAGTACTACGTGGCAATGAGAAAGAATGAAATATGGCCCTTTATAGCAACATGGATGGAACTGGAGAGTGTTATGCTAAGTGAAATAAGCCATACAGAGAAAGACAGATACCATATGGTTTCACTCTTATGTGGATCCTGAGAAACTAACAGAAACCCATGGGGGAGGGGAAAGAAAAAAAAAAAAGAGGTTAGAGTAGAAGAGAGCCAAAGCATAAGAGACTCTTAAAAACTGAGAACAAACTGAGGGTTGATGGGGGGTGGGAGGGAGGGGAGGGTGGGTGATGGGTATTGAGGAGGGCACGTTTTGGGATGAGCACTAGGTGTTGTATGGAAACCAATTTGACAATAAACTTCATATATTGAAAAAAAAAAGAAAAACTCCTGGGGAAAGACTGATTGGACCTGGTCACATGCTGAACCCCTAGCCCAATTACTGTGGCTGGGCCAGGAGGTGAGAAAACCCCATTAAAAGCCCAAGTTAAGGAGGGAGGATGGAGATAGCCACTGGGAGAGTAGATGTGAACCCAGCAGCTACCTTATTGGATGACTACTACAACCAGTTTGGGAAATAATCATCTAGATTTTATATACAAGATAAATCGGAGCCATCTTAGATACCTGAACAGAGAAATTATCATTTTATCTAAGAATTATGCATTTTGGAGCACCTGGGTGGTTCAGTTGGTTAAACCTCCATCCAATTCTTGATCTTGGCTCAGGTAATGATCTCATGGTTCATGAGTTCAAGCCCTGCGTTGGACTCTGTGCTGACAGCATGGAGCCTGCTTGGGATTCTGTCTTTCCCTCTCTCTGCCCCTCCCCTGCTTGCACTCTCTGTCACTCTCTCCAAATAAATAGATAAACTTTTTAAAAAATATGCATTTTATGTTGTTTTGAACTAATTAATTCAATCACTCATTATTAACACTATTTGAGATAAGTTACTACATACAGGATAATTTTCTGAATAACTGAAATTTGCTTCCCTAAGTATTAACTACCATTTTTATTTTGAACTTTATCTAAAATATATCATTTTATGGGGCACCTGGGTGGCTCAGTTGGTTAAGTGTCTGACCTCGGCTCAGGTCATGATCTCACGGTCTGTGGGTTTGAGCCCCGCGTCGGGCTCTGTGCTGACAGCTCAGAGCCTGGAGCCTGTTTCAGATTCTGTGTCTCCCTCTCTCTCTGACCTTCCCCTGTTCATGCTCTCTCTCTGTCTCAAAAATAAATAAACGTTAAAAAAAATTAAAATATATCATTTTATGATAAAATATAAAGACAATTTTTATATATTCAAGATAATTTATCATGAAAATAAAATATCATACTGCATTGCACTAAACCAATACTCTCAGGAAAAATTTTTGTGCTCAGAACTGCTCAAATCCTTCACTCCAAGACTCAAAGGGCATCTTTAGGTCATTTGTTACTTCTTTTGTTACTATTCTCATTTTTCTGCTGCAAAAAGCAAACAAAAAAACACAAACAAAACAAAACAAACACAACCCTTTCTTCCTATCATCTTTCATCCTGCTTCTAACTTCTGAGTATTGAACATCAGATAATTAATGACTATAAGTAAAATAAGACTTTCAGGGTACGTTTCATACGAAAAAAAGTGGACTGGCTTTGATCCAAAGAATTATTATAGGTGTTCAAGGATCCGTTCTTCAGGTTCACAAAAGTGTTTGGAAAACTGGAAGCCAACCTCTGCCTGAAATCCAGGTACTTCAAAATACTGAGTCAAGACATTAAATAGTATGGGGGAATCAAAGATCACTGACACACTGAAAGTTTCTAACCTAGTCATTAAAACATCAAATTAACTATATAGAGAATATCATCTAGCTTAAACTGCTTAGTTTGGAAATACAATAGAAATTCAAAAGAAACATGTTAGAATATTTGCAAGGCAAATTTATTTCACCCAAGATATACTGGTTATTTGAGTTTGTCAACTAGATTTTCAGAAGAAGTATTAACCAGATTAAGACAATCTTGACTCTAAAACAGATCATTAAAGTGACTGACAAAGTAGCTACTGAAACAAAGAACTCTCTCACAGTTAATACAGTAATCCTTATTGGTACTTAGTGATTTTCACAATTTCTCTTCAAGGTGAATTTGATTCTGCTCTTGACCAAAGCATTGATGGTTGTGGCAACAACAACGTGTTTAAGGGAAGAATGACCCAGAAGGAACATGGAGAACATGTGTGCTTCATGAATATGTCTCTTCAGAAAGGCTTGTGATATTATCATCTCTCACCCAAAAACATAAAGTACATGGCCTAGTATTCTCAACAGCAAATGCTCAAATACCCAAAGAATTTAATCAAATCTGTGGTTGCACATTCTTAAAAGAGGAACTGAGTGTTGAAGGAAAGATTAGGGAGGACAGGAGAAATCCAGAAGAGCTCTCTTCCTTGTTTTCTCTTTCAGAATGCCTAGTAGGCATAGAAAATATTATTTTTCTCATGTGATTAAAAGAAGAAATAAGTGATAAAATGTCAAGAGTAACCACAAGCAAAAAGAATACAGTTCCTACATAGGCTAACTGGCTCCCGTTCTAGGAGGGTAAATTCGCAGATAAAACCTGTGCCCCTGCCAAGGCCTGCCAAGGCGTTAAGTCTCTCCAGCTATGTAAACTGCAGAGAGTTTGCAAAGGAACAAATCCAGGACATAACCCCCTTGAAAACAACAAAAGGGATACTTGTCCAGACATTCACATTGCATCATGCCACTTCACAACTTATAATGAGTCTAGAAAAAGAGGCATGGTTTTGGCATGGCTAGTCCTGTAATTCTCATTCTATAAGACAAAACAAGCACATTGTTATTTTCTAGACTACATTTTATCTGCTTGAATCTACCTAGTGAGACATTGACAAAGCTCTTCAATCAAACTAAGCCAAATCAATGTGGGATTTTTTGCTATAAACTGCAAAACTTATTAGCAATCGATCAAGGCCTGATACACTTATTTTAGGGGTTTATTCAAGAGCCTTTTCCTTTCCTTCCCCTGTCTATCTCACTAATAATTGGCTCCAGTACTGAAAGTTTGAGGGAACTTTGTTATGTTTTCTGTGTATATGGGGTTTTTTTTTGTATGTTTTCTCTATACAGTTCACATTATTCTAGATACTCAAGTTGTAAACTATACTACTGCACAAATACTTAAACTCAAACCTTTCACAGTGAGGAAGAAGAATTTTGTAGATAAAAACACATACAGGGACAGATGGAAAGATAGAGAAACAGACAGGTAGCTAATCAATGTGCCTTTTACCACCATGAGATTTAGGGAAGACTTATACCCTAAGTCTTCCATCTTTATCCAACAGACCAGATATTTATAACCTGCACATTGAAAATAGCTACTATGTGGAAAGGGCCATATCTGACATTCACAAAGTTAATAAAGTAATATCGAAAGTGTCAAAACATGTCCATTTTATTAAAATTTTTTCCCCTAGCATTTTTGAGCTTGTCAAAATTTTTCCAGATTTAACACAATTTTAGTTTCAGGTTTGTATAAATTCAGACTCAAATTCTTCTGTTTTCAGTAAACTTGGGAAAACTTACCTCACTGCCAATATTTGCAATATAAAATAGTAAAGGTCACAGCGATTTACAAGAGTTTTTAAAACCCAGTCTGAGAGATTTATGATACGTTGTGTATTCTTATTTCTTGCAATCTGTTATTCAAAAGATTAGAGGAGAATTAAGAAGGCTAAAGTCACAACTTCTTGCCATAGGCTTATTTTTCCTGCTTTCATCTCTTTGGTCTCTCTACTTATTCATTGATGAAAGTATGGAAGGAAAAATATATTATTCCCTATCTTAGTACATCACCAATACAGAAAACATGCAGTTCAACAATCCTTCTCCTGCTGAATAGTGAAGAAGAGTGTTTAGCATGGTGAAGATTAGTTATATATGGCCCAGAGCCATTCCTGAGAAGCTTATTAACTAGTTAAAGAGTTGGAACTAACGTATAGTAAACATTACATTGCCAACTGAAGGCAATCCATTTGCTCTGGAAATCAGGAGCATTGGTAGGGCTGATAACCTCTTGTGAAAGTGGATGAGCTGCCTAATGGAGATTTGATATAGGGAAGAGCCAAGATGGCAGAATAGCATGGAAGTTGTTTTTGCATCTCGCGTCCGTGAAATACAGCCAGATCAACACTAAACCATCCTGCACACCTAGAATACTGATTTGAGGATTAGCACAATGGAGGTCTGATATAAAGACACTGGCTACCTCTGCATGCAGGTAAGTGACTGAAGTGCCTACAGATTGGAATCCTTATCCTAATGTTTGAAGGATTATCTTCTATCTAGAAGCCATACTATATTAGTCTGCTAGGCTGTCATTGCAAAATACCACAGACTGGGTGCCTTAAGCAAAAGAAATTTAGGTTCTCACAGTTTTAGAGGCTGGAAGTCCAAGATCAAGGTGCTGGCAGGATTGGTTTCTGGTGAGGCCTCTCTTCCTGGTTGATGGATAGTCACCTTCTCACTATGTCCTCACATGGCCTTTCCTCTGTGCTAACAGAGAAACAGAAAGAACACTCTCTTATGTCTCTTCCTCTTCACATAAGAACACAGGTTCTATTGGATTATAAGGCTCCATCCTTATGACTTCATTGAACTTTTATTGCCTCCTTATTGCCCTGTCTCCAAACACAGTCATACTGTGAGATCGAGCTTCAACATATGAATTTGGGGGGAATATAATTCAGTCCCTAATACATACCTTAAGTCGAGAGAGTTATGGAGGACTAAGACTACCAGAAGACTATGATACTTAGGCCACAAAATGTAGGCCCTTGTAAGTTTCCTTGGGGGAAAAAAAAATCAGTCTCCATTGAAATATGCTTTAGGTTTATGTCTCTAGCTTTAATAAAAGTTTGTCTCATGAACTATTCTCCCTTTTTTAGGGATATTGTCTATTCCCAATATTCAATTCCTTCTACATAAGTTCTGTGCGAGATTTGTCTTTTAGAATTTAGTGCCAGGGGCAAAATCTGTCTTCCCTGAGAACTTCCTGTAATTCCTTAAAATGCCAAGAAACTCATACTATAATATTTTCACTTTTTCTTCTAGTCTGGCAGGAAATTTTGGGTCATATTGGAAGTTCAAACATAGCAAACCTATTAACTGCTTATATTTGCAACCATCCTCTTACATGTTTTGCTTTTCATCCTGATTCACTTAGTACTTTTCTTAGTAAAAATTCTCTTAATATACTTTTTAGCGGCCTCAATAAAACACATTTTCATGAAAAAGATAACGTTTAAACAAATCCCTGGCACTACAAGTATCTTTATAAAATTAAATCAGATTTTTATTTTGGGGGATGGGGGAGAGAGACAGAGCACAAGTGGGGGAGGGGCAGAGAAAGAGGGAGACAAAGAACCTGAAGCAGGCTCTTAGCTGTCAGCACAGAGCCCAATGTGGAGCTGGAACCCACGAACCATAAGATCATGACCTGAGCTGAAGTCGGACGCTTAACCAACTGAGTCACCCAGGCGCCCCTACGCCAGATTTTTAAAAATAAGATGTCAGATACCAGTTTCTATGAAAATAACACGTATAAAAAAAAAAAAAAAAAGAGTGGCCACCAAAGAAGAGAATTCTAATTTATCTTTAAGTTTTCACTCTTGATACCCAGGAAAATGAATATCTGGCAATGAATATGAAAATAAAATTTCAAGAGTAGCAAACCCCATTTAAAAGTAGAAGATAAAGCTTCCAACAGAATCAATATATAATTTTAAGCCATTATATACAAATTCACTTTTATACTGGTTAGTAGTGTATCATCTTAGCTAGCAATAGTCGCTAGGAAATAAGCTCCACCCTTTTGCTGATGTGGGCGCTCTGTTCTGCATTGTACGTCTCTGGTCGTGGCTGACCACTGGACTGTGCAGGTTAAAGAGTAAACAAAAGGGGCGCCCAGGTGGCTCAGTCGGTTAAGTGTCCGACTTCGGCTCAGGTCACATCTCGCGGTCTGTGAGTTCCAGCCCCACGTCAGGCTCTGTGCTGACCCTCAGAGCCTGGAGCCCGTTTGGGATTCTGTGTCTCCCTCTCTCTCTGCCCCTCCCCCATTCATGCTCTGTCTCTCTGTGTCTCAAAAATAAATAAATGTTAAAAAAAAAATTTTAAAGAGTAAACAAAAGAAGCACCAGCAGCATGGCAGCCAGGAGGAAAAGGACAGATGCCCTTTCTGAGTCTCGGCATGTGCTAGGATGTGACTTCAAGGCCTCTCACTGATAAGATTCATGCCTGTGGAAAAGCTGAGTTTTTTAAGTTTTAGAAAGAAACTGTAGTTTCTAGAAAGGAAAGGTAAAAGAAATCATAAACTACAATATTTAGCTCTTTTTTACCATGGTACAAAATTAGTGCATTGGAATAACATGTCTCACTATGTTGTGCAAATGTTGTACACATATTGTGTAAAAGTCCAGAGGATGTGTTTACAAAATATCAGCAACATGTGTTGATAATATTTAGAATCTATCAATCATGTATGGATGTCAGAAAACAGTATGTTGTTGGATCTGCTGAACAAAGAAAAACTAACACAAAAAACTAGGTAAGGTCTTCCTGAAATTCTTCACAAATATGACAGACCTCCATAAAAACTCTGCCTTGTACTGTGGTTTCAACTAAATGAGGAAAAAATTAAGTAAAGCAACTTACATTCCCATAGGGGAGTGATAGGAAGTCTCTGGGAAAATAAGTTTTCACAAAGTAGGTAAGAAAGACTAAGCTAAACCTTGTATGGAAAATTAGGTCAAGATGAAGACTGAACATAAGCAATTACCTTCCCTATCTAAAACCTTCTAAAACAAATAGGAAAGATGACATGGGAGAGAATAATTCCTGAAGCATATTAGAAAACACAAAAGGGTTCAGTTAGCAGAATACCAAATGCTGGCAGGGATATAGAACAATAGGAATTCTCATTTATTGCTGGTGGGAATGCAAAAATTATGTAGCACTTTGGAAAAGTTTGGTAGTTTCTTATAAAGTTAAATACACACTTACTGCTGTGGATTGTTTGTATGCCCCCCCAATTCATATATTGAAGCTTATCTCCAACATGATGATAATTGGAAGTAAAGCCTTTGGAAGGTGACTAGGTCATGAGGGTTTAGCCTTCATGAATGGGATGAGTACCTTTCTATAAAAGAGACTTCAGAGAGATCCCTTAAGCCTCCCACCATGTGAGGACACAGTAGGAAGATGGCCTTCTATGAACCAGGAAGAAGGTCCTCAACTAGACACTGAATCTGTCAGCACCTTGATCTTGGACTTTATAACCTCTATAACTGTAAAAAATAAATTTCTATTGTGTATAAACCACTCAGTCTATGGTATTTTGTTAAACCAGTCCAAATGGACTAAGGAAATATATAAAATATACAAATTTATTTTTTCATATGTCATGACAGGAAAGCCAAGATCCTGCAAAAAAACCTACTGCTCATTTGTCTACTGTGCTCATATCTCATGCTCTATTTTCACTGCACAATGATGCTTATTATAACATACAGTGTGTCTGTTTATTATCATCTATGTCTCTTATTGGAGCATCAACTCTGTGAGGGAAAGGATTGTAGCTATCCTGTTCAATGCTGTATCACCAGAACTCTAGCAAAAATTTTATAAGTTTGTTAAATTGAATGACTCAATTCCAACTTAGATGATGAGAGAAATATCTAAAAAGAATGGCTGCAGCATCAGTACATCCCATGTTCATTTTGCCTCCATTCACTGTAGTAACCTAAGTGAACATGTTATAAGTACAGCACCTAGCTTAACATTTTTCAGAGAAAGTCAGTGATCCTATTTAATATAATGATTCAATACTAGGAGTAACAGAAATGTGCTAAATTAATCTACATATGTAAATTAATTTTGTAATAGCTTCCAAAGAAGAAATGGAACCTAGAAGAAAAAATCAAATTATATATACTCCGTATTTTACCAGGATTCCTTGATCTGGTAATATGGTAAACCCAAACTCAGTTAAGCAATTTCTGAGTATCATGCTATATGAAGTATATATCTATTTATATATCTATAATTACATCAAAAAGAATAAAATACCTAGGAATAAATTTAACCAAGGAGGTGAAAGACTTGAAAATTACAAGACACCAAAAAAGAAATTGAAGATAGCACAAATAAATGGAAAGACATATGATGCTCATGAAGTTGAAGAATTAATACTGTTAAAATGTCTATTCTACTCAAAGCAATCTACAGACTCAATGCAGTCCCCATCAAAATACCAATGGCATTTTTCACAGACTAAAACAAAAAATCCTAAAATCTGTATGGAACCACAAAAGACCCCAAATAGCCAAAGCAATCCTGAGAAAGAAAAAAACTGGAGGTATCATGCTCCCTGATTTTAACCTTTACAACAAAGCTATAGTACTGAAAACAGTATGGTGCTGGCAGGAAAACTGACACACAGATCAATGGAATAGAATAGAGAGTCCAGGGGTGCCTGGGTGGCTCAGTTGGTTAAGTATCTGACTCTTGATTTTGGTTCAGGTCATGATCTCACAGTTTGTGAGTTCAAGCCCCACACCAGGCTCCATGCTGTCAGTGCGGATCCTGATTGGGATTCTCTCTCCCTCTCTCTGTGCACTCTCCTCTCTCAAAAAAAATAAACTGAAAGAAAGAGAGAAAGAGAGGAAGGAAGGAAGGAAGGAAGGGAGGAAGGAAGGAAGGAAGGAAGGAAACAAATTTTAAAGCTTATACAATCCCTCACACCCCTCATTTTCATCCACAAACCAAGGAAGTAAGGTAGTACAGGCCAAAGTACAAAGCATGTTTACATTGTTTTAAGGTTGAAAAAAAGAAAAACAGTTAACCTATTCTTAAATAATAAAAGATATAATTATTCTCTTTTGCCTTGAGCATTGATCTCGGTTTCTTGGTGTCTTAGTCTGTCTGGACTAGTACAACAAAATACCATAGACTGGGTGGCTTATAAGCAACAAAAATTTACTTCTTATAGTTCTGGAATCTGGGAAGTCTAAAATCAAGACACCAGCAGATTTCAGTGTCCGGTCATTCCCTGCTTCCTAGTTCATAGATGGCCTTCCTCTTGCTGTATCCTCACATGGTAGAAGGGGCAATGGAGTGCTCTGGGGTCTCTTTTATAATAGCATTAATCCCACTCATGAGGGCTTTATCCTCATGACCTAATCCCTAATCATCTTCCAAAAGCCCTACTCCTAAATACTACCATGTTGGGCATTAGGATTTAAACATATGAATTTGGAAGGAACATAAACAGTCTATAGCACTTAGTTTTGATTCCTAAGGAAAAGTAGCAATGGTCACTCCTAGAAAACTATGGGTAAAACAATCAAAGATAGATCTTAAAGTCATACATGATGCACTGTCTTTGGAGTCAGATAACCAGAGTTCAAATTCTGATTCCCCAAGTTTTAGCTCTGGGGAACCTGGGCTACTTACTTTACCTCTCTGCACCTGGGTTTTCTCATCTTATATAAAAGAGGATAATAATGGTACCTACTTCATATAGTTGTTGAGAAGATAAAATAAATCATAAAAGAACAGTACCCAGCTACCCCAGCACACAGTAAGCAGTCAGTAAATTTGAGCCATGAAAATAATGAAAGGGTATAAAAAGAGAGGATCCCTTGGAGGAACTTACAGTACAGTGAGAAAAACAAACCATAAATGAAACAAATTATATGGGAATGAATATTAACATGCATAAGAATAAATATATACCTTACAAACTAAAACTTTAGGAAAAGGAGATTACAGGAACAATGATAAGTAGCCTTTTGTTGAGGAAACAATCACAAAATAAATGAGTTCAAATGTCATATTTGGTAATAAGAACTCAAATGATGGAAACCCCAGCCGATATCTCCACTACTCTGTGACCTGGGTTCCTGTATGGAAAAGACGAAACGGCTAGTCTTTTTGAATTTCATAGAAAAAAGAAATCTCAGAAGACAAATAGCACTTTCATCTCTTAAGGGTGGTGATATCTGGAATACAGAGCTAGGAAGGTACTAGTACTGAATTTATAAAGGTTTTTACAGAAAAAAAAAAAAAGTCTTTTTGCTTCTGTAATTAAGAGAAGAGACCAGACTGGAAGCAATAGGTGTATCTTGTTCACCAGCACAGCCTCAGAAGCTGGCCCATGTCCGCTCCCTCAGCTCTATCCCAGGAAATAATCGCTTATTTCTCCAAAATCTCAGTATTTCAGTTTTCTTCTCTTAGACAATTTAGTGCATTTGAATTCCTTATTATGGGTGTGTAGAGGTTGGGCTCCATTTGCAAGTGTTGAATCACTACTTAGTTAACACACAGTATAATAGTAGTTTGAGGTCTACATGTATGTTATGTTATGTTAACTAACTGAAATTTAAATAAAACTTTAAAAACCATTTTTGCCAAATTCCTCAATTATTTAAAATGATCATATTCCCCCTTTAAAAATGATCATACTTTATAACTTTAATTTATCACACATTAGAACCTGTCTAGAAATCTTAAGAAACCAATCGTTTACCCAGGTTTCAGAAGTGCCTCATTTTCTATAGAGCAATTTAGTTTGCTGCCTTTTAAAAAAATAAAATAATAAGTAAGCAGGCACAAGAGTAATACATAATGCCAAATATGTTTTTTACTCCCTACGGATTGCAGAAAAGATTCAATATTTTTTCTTTATTTACCACACTATTAAACACCTCAGTCCCGAAACCGCCATCAACACTAAATTCTAACTGCAAGTGATTTATTGAACCTAAAAGCTTAACTCTACTTTCAATTTCCCTGTCTCAATTGAGAACACAAAACAATTTTGCCAACATACAGGGTGCTAGGCTAGTTGTTATTAGGAAAAAGGAAAATAATAAAAACTGTGAGCCCTTACAAGTGAAAAGCTTAAATAATCATTTCTATCATTCAATCTCATATTTTAGGTTTTACCCTTCTTTTGGGGGACATCAGGAAGGAGGTTGGATATTTTTTCGTTCATCAGTATTGCAGTCTTAATTCTTTTTTACAATTTAAAAGAGCTACTGTGCTTCTGAAGCTTCTCTGGTCAGGGGCTTTTTATGCCTAAAGTTTCAAAACCTAGGGCAAATGGTTTTCTCCAACCCTGCTTAACTCAAATATGAAACAGGAAACTGTGATGTCGTGTCTAGTAAACCATCAAAAGCACTCTGTTTAAAATAGAGAAATTAAGTGAGCTCACTGCTACTTTCAAATACCTTAAGTTTTGGTAGAAGACTTACCTATCTAGGAGTCATTGTAAAAGGTTAATTAAATAAAATAAAAATAGGGTCGTCACTTCTTCCTAAGTGCATCCTAAGTTGTCTTAGCAAATGAGTTCCTTCGTCGGAAAAGATGAAAGATGTCAGCATTCTCCTGTGAGAATGATGTACACTTAAGAAGTTACTTAGCTCACAACTCAGAAAGTTCCTCTTATTTGTGGAACAAGAGAATAATAGAACTTGAACATTCAATAGTATCATAATGGTACTATTTTAATATCGACAACTTTGTGGCTATACATAGCTAATCACAACTGTAGGCAACTGAGCAGTCATTTAGAGCACTTAAGGAAAACAAAATAGTCCTCTGAGGCTTTGACATGATAAACATACAAGTTCACTATCTAAACATTAAGTCATCTTTTAAATGGATACTTTAAGTAATCACTTCCTGTACAACCGGAATGAAATATACACTGATTTTAATGACAGTGATAATAAAGTTGGTTACGTAATTCCAAGCCAGTCACCTTCAGGAAAACGATGAGCATTAGTCTTCAGAGACAAAGTTTCTTAAGAGAAATTACTAGCACTATTAATGTGGTTAACATAAAAAGTGGGGGGTTGGGGAAGAGAAGGAACCTAGCTCTCATAGCTGAGCTGCAGTTGACATTATTTTTTAAAGTCCTTTCTTTACAGGATTATTTTGCTATAACTATTGACAATATCAAATAATTTTAGTTTATTTTAAATAAAAATCATAGATTGTTATTACTGAGCCCTCAGTGATCCTAATTTTTAAGCTCTTTTTCTTATCAAGTGTCTTAGTTTTCCTCCAGGAAATGTGTTCAGCTGGGTTTAAGTACTGGGTTTACTACTGGAAAGCTGAAAAGGACAAACTCAGTTGTTTTCCCTTCACAACTCTCTGAAAGAGCTCCACTTTATTAAAAAGATAGAAAAGAAGGAAGTAAATGAAATAAAATACAAATTTTGGTTCTTTTCAGAATGACTATTTTCAGAAAGATTATTCTGGTCTATATCATATTTTGGAACCAATTCCTCTAGTCTAAAAGATTCAATGAGTAATAGAAAATAATAAAGGGAGGATAAAAATACAAGAGTGTTTTTACTTATAATTTTATTTTAGCTGGCAAAGAAACTAAGAGATAGGTAAAGAGTATCCAAATAATTGTTAAAATCTGTCTGTAACTAAGAAATGGGTAGTGGGATTTATGTGACTTTTGTTTTCTTCCTCATACTTTTTCTAAATTTTCAAAAACAGTGTTACAATAAACACATGTTACTTTTATCAGTAGAAAAGAGGATTTAAGTGCTTTTTCTATTTCTGGTTGCCAGGTCAGCCTCCTGATCCAGCTCTTAGTGAAGATATGGAGCTTATACTTTTTCCTTAAACTCACACTCCTGGCACAGCACTGAACACGTTCTGGGTATTCACCAAGTCTGGACTGTCTAATTGATGTAGCGTTCCTTCACTTTTACACACCTCTGTACTTAAAACACTGTTCTCAAGAGTATCTAAATACACTTTTAAATGGTATAGAAATTCTCCACTAAAGTAACTTCTTTATATTCATCAACTCTTAGGAGCAGATGAGTAAGGTGACATTTTCATGTTGTTGGTTCAAAGTTGTTCAGAACAAAAAGCCACTATCTTTTGGTTTAGAGTTAAGATTCACTCTAAAAGTAAGATGGTTGGGAGTTCTCAGACATGACCCAGTCTTTAGATTTTTATCAAGGATGCTGCCTCTACATTACAATTATAGATGTACAGTTTAAGTATTAAAATTGAGATTACTTTTTTTTCCCAAAGAGTGGTCTCCACTTCTGGCAACAGTGCTGGGAAAGAGATTGCCATAATCTCCTTAAAGCCAGGTTCCGCACCCCCCCCCCAACCCAGTCTTTCCATCTTTAATGCTTTGGCCAGTATGTGAGGCAGAGTAGGTATTTTATAACTGTTACAAATTGAAAAAGTCAATTAGTCTGCCAACATAGCTACAAACCTAGTTTGTCATGAAATCAATATAGTATGTTCAGGGAGGAGGATAGTCTAAAAAAATTTATTTATTTAGAGTTTTAAAACAAAAACCCTACCAAATATACAATGAAAGGGCAAAATATACTGTTTTCTACAACATGTTAGGCATTTAAGACCATTTCATAAGAATACATGTGGCTAATAATTAAATGTGATATCAAATAAAAACTTCTTAAGCTGGTATCCTCTTAACTAACAAATGGATTCTAGAGTTGAATTCATAGAACATAAAAAATTGTTTTGAATAAGGATCAAGTTATGAAAATTGTTCACCTCATAAAACAGATATAGATATAATAAATGCACCCTGAACCAAAACACATGACTTAAAGCGATACAGTTTCCTTAGCCTCTCTAAGGAGTGCTTTCTTGAAGTTACCCATCAGTGTTTCAATAATATTCTTGTTTCTTTTAATTTTTACAAGTTATGTGTTCAATCATATATGTGACCCAGATATTTAATGCCACCTTGCTAATGCTGAGACAGCTATTGTATCCATAAAACCACCGCACAGTGTCTAAATCAGGAGCTGAATATGTTCATCTACCTTTTATCGGCTCTAAAAATGCAGAGCAAACATTATCTATTGTTAATTACCTGTAAAGTAGGGCTTTAGCCACTTCCCCTGTTTCTAAGAGCCCTGAAGTGAAACCTAAAAGAAGTCACCCATTGTTTTCAATTGTGCAAGGGCCAGGAGCAAACAGGGCTCAAATTGCAGCTCTGAAAGGCCACAGGAAATTGGCATACCACTAATCTGCACTCAACTATTCAAAGAAACAAAGCCCGCATTCCTGCTGAAAAACTCACCAGCAGAAACCCAAGGCAGATCTGTTCAGTAAGGACCACAGAATAAATGTGTAGAAATAAAAGTTTTAATTAGAGGACCAGGAGACCTGGCTCTAGTTTCCTAGCTCTGAGAGTAACACGCATCATTTAGATTTCCACCTTCCCAATTTTCCCCAAAATGAGACTATACAATTAGAAGAATTTCCACTTAATAATTTGAGCAGGGATGGAGTTAGAGGGGACAACATAATAAAAGGCCAACTGTTCACTGCAGATAGCTGAGTTATAATCAACTAGTATGCTAAAATAATCAAAATCTAAAACAATTTTAATTGCTTTTGTGTATTTGGGCTATATACATTTCTTTTAAATGCAATAACATTGTTTCTAAACCATAGCAATGGCATGCAATTAAGAAATTGGTCAGTATCTTTCAGTCGAAACAACACAATTTAAATTTCAAGTAAAATTCAAGTATGAATATAAGGATAGTTTTTTCAACTAGATGCTCCATCACAGCATAAGTCATGGACAGAACACTGCTACATCACCAGCGGGCATGGCATACCCATTTGTTCTTACATAGTGGGCATCGAAGAGAGAGCAGAATTAATGAACAGAGCCAGGGAATTTAGGTTTTAGTCCTAACTTTACTAATAAATGGGAAAATCTTATTTCTTCCCTGTGTCAAACTTATCTATAAAACTAAGCTAATTATTTGACTCCTCCTTAACTCACAAGTTTGTTGAAATACCAAAACTTTATAAACCCAAGTACTAACAAAAATATTGTATGTAATATACAATTCAAGATATTACGGTATTTACTAAGAATAGTGTTCTGATTTGAGTAATAACTTGAATTATAGAATATTATTATAGCTCTACCCAAAGAGGATTCAAAAGCACTTATAGCCATTGTGCATTTGAAAAAGGTGATGTTTTGACGAGTTTTGTGACTATGCCAAGTTCAGCGAGAAAAGTAAACAGTAGTTTAGTATCTAGGAGAAAGAGCATTAGTACCTAAGAAGCTGAGAAGGGCTCTGGCATTCTCCAAGACTCCCAAATCAACTCAGTATTAATTACTCTTAAGGATATTTCTGACTCTTAATGAAAATATTATGAATATCTAAGAATATCTAGATTAGTAAAGTGAAGGAGTAATTCCAAGCACTTCCATGTCCGGCCTATTTGGGATGTTATAGAGAGGATGCATTAGTACAGTGGGTAAAAGGTAAGATGATTCAACGGCCTCTAATGTCTGTCTTCTCCAGTGCCAAAATTGTATTGCCCCAATTCTTAAAAAACTATTCTCTTCTGGAAACTTTAACATAATCAGTGATATTACAAAAATATTCTATAGCAAATAATCACAATATTTTTAGAACTCTATTTACTAGTATATGCAAGACTAAAATGGTTTAAAGTAGGTTACATATTGGGGTGCCTGGGTGGCTCCAACTCTTAATATTAGCTCAGGTCATAATCCCAGGGTCATGGGATTGAGCCCTATATAGGGCTCTGCGCTAAGCGTGGACTCTGATTAAAATTCTCTCTCTTCTGCTGCCCCCTCTCCCCTCCCAGGCTCGCACTCTCTCTAAAAAAAAAAAAAAAGTCAGAATGTATCATATCAGAATGTATATTACCATAGTCCCCCCCTAGTCAGAAAAACAAGATCCAAATATGGGCTTTTATACTCAATTGTAAAACGCAGGAAAAATTGTATTTATTGAATGCCTAGTATGAGCAAAGCACCTTTGGAGTGCCAACAGGTCTACAACATAATCTCAATCTCAAAGAATCGCAATATAAAAGGAGCAACAAGATATAAATGTTAAGCGTCAGAAAATGCCACCCCCAAATATGCTGCTTTAGCTTAAGTATTACTTTGAGCTAAAAGCACTAAAAAACAGCACTTGCATAAAAGGTGCTCTGATCTCCCTTTTTCTTCCTGAAAGCAGGAGATGAAACTCCCTTGGGAAAGATGCCTTCCCTGGACTAGGAGGAAGCGAATATTCTTAACACCAGGGATGGGAGTGGAGACCAGAGAAATCTATACAAATGGACCTTGTTAAGATAATTCAACTTCTTTTAGTCTCCCCATATGTCTCAGTTACTTTTCCACAATTGTCTCTCTTTGTTCAACCTAGTATATAAATACTTAGGCCTAGCCACTTCCGTAGGTGTTCATTTTCCTAAGGGGGCTTCCATGTACATTTAAAAATCTGTATGCTTTTCTCCTGTTGATCCATCTTATGCCAATTTAATTCTCAGGCCCAGCCAGAGATCTTAAGAGGGTAGTGGTGAAGTTTTGCCTCCTCTCCAACATTAAAAAGTAAACATGAAAATTAATGAGCAGTTTACACAATGCTGTCACTAAAAAAATTCTGGGAGAGATTATTTTGTCATGATTCAGTTGAAGTAGAATTTAGACCTAGCTATAAAAGAATAGAATTTAAAAGGTAAAGACTGGGGTGCCTGGGTAGCTCTGTTGGTTAAGTGTCCGACTTTGACTCAAGTCATGATCTCATGGTTCATGAGTTCGAGCCCTGCATCTGGCTCTGTGCTAACAGCTCAGAGCCTGGAGCCTGCTTTAGATTGTCTTTCTCTCTCTGCCCCTCCCCTGCTCACACTCTGTCTCCCTTCTCGAAAAATGAATAAATATTAAAAAAAAAATTGTTTAAGGTAAAGGCAGTCTCTGAGGTCAGGTTTTGAAGGTGTGTTTTAGGGACAGAGAGTGAACCAATTCCACTAGATAGAAGACTTAAGTTGCAGAAAAGCAGGAGAGAAGAGTGAACAGGCTGGTTGGGGTCTGACAGCACATCTATGAAAGCCTAGTACAGGAGTTTTCACTTAATCCTGTAGTTAACGCATAGGGTGACTGCAAGAACAGAGGATAGGGCAAGAGGGAAAGAGAAAACTCGGGGCTTCAGAAAGACATACAGTCTGATGAACTGGAAAAGATTAATTTTTAATATGGTTATTTGTTATGCAGTCATGCTGTAGGCCAGTAACATCATATGATAAATGACACAAATGTTTCCAAGTGTAAATCATCATATTCCAACTAGGCAGCCACCAACAGACACACATTTTCCATTGGGTCAAAGGGACCCAAAATTTTATTTGCACACAAAAATACAGTTGTGTGTTTTGTTCCCCATAGGCAACATCTGAACAGCCCCCATCGTGAAATCACCGCTGTATGCTCGGGGCTGCCTGTGGTTGAGTTAGTCATTTGTTGTGCCATAGGAAGGAGGTGACAGTTACTGCTTGGATATGTTTGTAGGGCATAACCTCAAAGGGACTTCCTCACCACACTCTATAGTAGAAAGAAATAAATGTTTGTTTTGAAAGATAAGCATAGGTAAGTAGGAAAAAATGCTCAAGGGCAAATACTTTTGAAAAAAAAAATGCTTTATGAAAGAATGTTGGGTTTTGTTGTTTTTTTTTTTTTTTTCAAGAAAGGCAAGTTCAAGCAGACCACTTTTTTTTTTTTGAAGAGTACTGCCTGCTTTTCTTCTTTCCAAAATTTGCCAGATTTTACAATCCATATGAAGCATATTTCCCTAAGGATTAAGAGACTCCCCTCCAATTAAAATTTTTAGTTAAGAAATTAAGGGACCACATGGTACATATTTCATTGCCAAGGAGAAAAGAAATCCTATTATCTACATAGAATGCAAGGAAATGTGAGCTTTCACACTTGACTTTTTTTTTTTACTAAACTCTTGAAATCAAGCAATGCCAGTTTCCCTCAAATTCAAGTTATTCTGCTTTATAATGATCACCTCTCAAAAAAGCATTTCCAAGTCTCTACATGTGCCACATACCACCTATAAAATGTAGAAAATTTTTAACTCCAATACTCTCACTTAAAAGCATTTCAAACTATAAAGAAAAAAATGACCAATTATAATCCCGAAATTATTTTGTCCTTCATTTTATATAGCTTCTGCAAGAATTTGGATTTTACTGCCTCCCCGATTGTTACGGTGAACTCTATTTAGGAACTGCGTATTAAACTCCCAGTCTTCAAGTAGAGACAAGGTCTATAGTACAGGTGTCTTAAAAGTACTTTTCATATATTCTGGGGCGCCTGGGTGGCTCAGTCGGTTAAGCGTCTGACTTCAGCTCAGGTCACGATCTCACGGTCTGGGAGTTCGAGCCCCACGTCAGGCTCTGTGCTGACGGCTCAGAGCCTGGAGCCCGTTTGGGATTCTGTGTCTCCCTCTCTCTCTGCCCCTCCCCCGTTCATGCTCTGTCTCTCTCTGTCTTAAAAATAAATAAAAACGTTAAAAAATTTTAAAAAAAAGTACTTTTCATATATTCTTCTCATTCTTCTGGTTCTCTTTCCTATTAGATATTTATTCTTGAGTAAGTCATTTTATCTCTCTGAAGTCAACTTTCTTTACTTTGAAATGAAGGAAGGGAAAACCAAGTAGTCTTTAAGGTTCATTCCAGGTTTGCTTTTGAGTGACTTCAAATTGTTCTGTAATCTTAATTCCCGACCACCTAATACATCCCAACCACTCTCCTTCCTTTGTCTACCATTGTCACCACCATTTTTGACTTTGACAAACAGGCAGAGAAAAAACACAGGGGAGAAGGAAAAACAGGACACTGAAGTTGCAAACACTGTTTTGTTTTTTTTTTTTTTTTTAATTTTTTTTTCAACGTTTATTTATTTTTGGGACAGAGAGAGACAGAGCATGAACGGGGGAGGGGCAGAGAGAGAGGGAGACACAGAATCGGAAACAGGCTCCAGGCTCTGAGCCATCAGCCCAGAGCCCAACGCGGGGCTCGAACTCCCGGACTGCGAGATCGTGACCTGGCTGAAGTCGGACGCTTAACCGACTGCGCCACCCAGGCGCCCCACAAACACTGTTTTTAAAGTCAGTGATTCAAAATGTAAGGCCTAGGGAAGAAGGAGGCAGAGTGCTGAGGAAATAGGGCTTAATGTTTTCAGAAAATCAGGAGAACATGGTTGGCTTGCTGAATTTTCTAGTTCTGGAATTTGGTATTTCTGACAACAAGTTCAAATAATTCACTTTTCTGAGTGATAGACCATGAACTCTGTCTAGGGAGCTGAGGTAGAAGAAATAATAATTTAGTTGCTGTTTGATTTTCATAGCGTTTGATTCTATTTTCTGCTTTATTGTTTCCTGCATTCAGTCTACTTCATTACTCATTAACTGTTCTGGGAGAGATGTGGTCTAGGGGAAAAAAGATTCTTAAATCTACACAATTAGTAGAATGTTCAGTGGAGAAAATCTTGGGTTTTTTTATACATTTCATTATACAAATGTTCTCTTTGCCTTATGTTACCAGAAATAAGTGGATCCAGTGCTGAGTCATCTAGATTCCTCCTCCCTCATCTCAACCTTTATCTGAAACCCATCCCTTCCTTTCAATCTCCATTGTCCTTATGACATTAATCATACCAATCATTATGTTAACCATCTAGCTGGTCTCCCCTTTCCACTCTAATTTATCCTCCACAGTGCTGCCTGAAGAATTGTTCTGAAACTCTAATCTGGTCATGTCACTCTCCTGTTTATAATCTGTGCTGTCCATGACTCCCTATCACCCATGGGATAGAGCTCAAACTCTTTAACGTGACATTCACTTTCCATAACTGGCTCCTATCCTTCCCACAGGCACCTTACATTCCAAACATACGAAATTACTTGCAATTTTCCCAGCATGCCATTTCCATTCCCACTTACATGCCTTACACTTATCTGAAATCTTTTCTCTCTCCTGTCTACCTGATGAATTACTACTCATCTTTTATGTCTTTTCTATGAAAACTTCCCTGACTTGCAAAGACAGATGTGGCTGCTTCCTCCCAGTGTTTCCACAGCCCCAGTCATCAACGGACATAATAGCACCAATCACATTGCTAAAAACTTATGAATTACTAGGCAAAGACTGGGATCCTTAGCACCTAACGTATTAGTGTCGGATAAATGGTTAAAAGGTCGACAGAGCCAAGCAACTCTTCTTTTCTCTCAAAACTGCCTATATTATTGACAATAGAAACAATCAAAAACTCTGTGAAAACAAAAATTCAATTTGGTTATTAATCGCCACACGTTTCCTTAATTTGAAGCTTTTAAGAATAAATCTAGCAAGGCAACCAACAAATATTTATTAAGCTTCTACTCTACTGCAACAGGCACTGTTCTAGGTATTGGATAGCAAGGGGTTAAGCTGATACATTTTGGTTTTCATCATTATTCTACTTTATCTTCCCTAATCGAATTGTATTCCTGGTATTAAAGAGCAAAAGCCAAAGAACGGAAAAAGACAGGTACAAAGAAGAAATGATAAGTAATTCCAAGAGCAGGTCTATAAACCACAAACTAACCAGTTAGAACTCCACATACTCAGTAGATAACTCTGACACCAGCAGTCTTCTTCAAGGAGATAAAACCCCTCTACATTTGGAGTACAAGGCAGATTCTGGGTGGCCCAGAAGAATAAAATGTCCTTCCATTGAGGAATCAAATTTACTCACAGCTTCTACTGCAAATCTGCAACATGCAAATTCTGTGAAGTTGACAGCACTAAGATCTTGGACCCAATTCCTCTGCTTTCTGAAGTGCCTCTGAAGTGCACAAAAGCTTAAAGAAGGGAATGTGAAAAGCAAAAGGTCTTTTGGCTCTGGGTATTATTTTGACTGACTTGACTAGTCAATCAATTTTCATGAAGATACTTTCTTTATTCAATAACTGACTTTGTTAACAATTTGGCTTACAAATGGAGGACATCCAATTTGAAATAAATTCTAGTCCACTAGTCCATTCCTTATTAAGAAATCTTACATTTTTATCAGATCTTAATTACTTAATTTATAATCCATTAGCCCAAAAGCAAGTTAAACGGTCTAAAATCATCCTTTCCAAACACAAACACCAGCCTCTAAATTTTCCTCACTACCTCTACCTCTGGCCTTTTAATACCTAAATGAACAACTCTTTTAATGCATTGGCTGTTTTCTTCTCTTCATCTTCAGCTTCAAAAATCTCCTCTCTACCTCAGCTACTCATCAGCACAAAGAAACCCCAGATTTCTTCAGGAATTAAAAACGGCCTACCTTCTAACGTTTTGACTTGAAAAGTCACCTCTGTTCTTAGCTGTCTACCTTTCCTATTTAGGTGCTCTCTGTAAACCCATATTTCATCCTCATTGGAAATTTCATTCAATTATTCTGGTCAGTCATTTCAGCAACTACTGCCCTAAAATTCCTAACCTCTTTCAAATTCACCATTTCTTATTGGCCACTTATTCTCTGGCTTAAGTGCCCCCTTAACCAGCTGCAAGCAATATCTAGATGAAACATGAAAATGCTTAGAAGGCCACAAAAACAGTCTCTGTTCAATCTGAGCTGAGCTCTGAGCATGTTCTTCACCTCATCGGTTCTGTTGACTGTGCAACAGCATCCCCATATCTAACCATTCTAGACCTCTACCCTCAAGAATCAATTTCAGTCCCAGATGGTCTTCACTACTGATTTATCAAAATTCCTTCCTTGTTCTCCCTCTTAAAATTCCATTCTATCTTTTTCTTTCTTCTTTTATTCTTTACTCTAGAACAACCATTCTTGCAGTGTTAAAGCACCCCTTTGTGCTCACTCTTCCTCCAGCTATTTCCCTCCATCGCTCTCTCAAATACCCTTCCTCTCTTTCTACAAAGGCTTAGGTTTTTGTTATTCTAAAAATCCTCCTCAGCTGTTACCTGCCTCTAGTTACTTTCTTATCATCTCAAAATTTCTAGAATGAATAGACTTAAAGCCTTACCTACCGTATTTCCACCCATTTGTTTCCTAATCCCTTGCAATCCTTTGATTACAATTTCACCTAGATACCACCCACCAAATTCAGTTTGGATTCTCCACAGCTTTTGACATCTAATTAACTAATTTCCATCTTGAAAGTCTCCTTTAGATTCTAAAACACATCAATCTCTTGGTGCCTATCCTTCTTTGACAACCCCTCTTACTGTTGGCTTTATTTCCTCCATCCCCTAAATTTTTGTCTCTAGCCATTTTGTCTCTAGCCATTCTTTTGTCTCCAGGTTTTGTCTCTAGCCATTCTTTCCTTAGGGATTTATGCTACAGATTCCCCATCAACCCCATGTGGATGACAGTGGATGACAGGCCATCACCCACTTCTATTAAACTCTAGACATTTTTTTTAACGTAGGTTCCATGCCCAATGTGGGGCTTGAACTCACAACCCTGAGATCAAGAGTCGCATGCTTTACAGACTGAGTCAGCCAAGCACCCCAAACTCTAGACTTTTTATTCAACAACCTGCTGGCAACTCACTCACACTTCAAGTTTATCCCAACATAACTCATAACTTTTCCCTCCCCACATACCTCCGAAACGAATTCCACCCATTTCTTTCCCTTCCTTCCTTTCCTTCTTTTTCTTTTCTTTCTTCCCTTTCTTTTATTTTACTTTTTCTTTCCTTTCCTTTTTTCCTTTTCTTCTTTCTTTGCTTTCTTTCCTTTCCTTTTCTTTGTTTCCTACCCTTCTTTTTCTTTTTTTTTCTTTTTTTCCTTTCTTTCCTTTCCTTTTTTATTTCTTCTTTTTTCTTTCTTTCTTTCTTTCCTTTCTTTCTATCTTCCCTTCCTTTCTTTTTGAGAGAGAGAGAGAGAGAGGAAGGGGCAGGAGAGAGAGAAGATCCCAAGCAAGGTCCACACTCAGCACAGAGCCCTATGGGGACTCCATCCCACGACCCTGGGATTGTGACTTAAGCCAATATCAAGAGTCAAACATTCAACTGACAGAGCCACTCAGGTGCCCCACCAACCATTTCTTTTAACAGAAATACCATTTGCCTATTCACCTTGGTCCAAAGCTTCAGAATCATTTTCAATTCTTTCCTCTATCCCAAACCCATGTTATAAATAACTGCAAAGTCCTACTATGGATTTAACATTTGTACTATTTTTCACATTGACCCCTTTTTCCATGCCTACTAACCTCCAAGCCACTTATGACTCTTAATACCTCTGGCTTTCTTTTTTCTAAACTGGCCTGCTTATATTAATACCTCCCATTTTAATCTCCCACAATTCCCCACATACCTATAATCGAATTCAGAAGTTTTGGACTGTGGACGTGCCTTAGAATCATCTCAATGCTTTTAAAAAAAACAAATGCCAAAGCCCTACCCCCAGAGATTCTGATTGAGCTGGCCTGAGATGGGATCTAGACACAGGTTTTGTTTGTTGTTGTTTTTACTCAGATGATTTTAAAGCACAGCTAAATTTGAGAACCACTGCTAGCCAGTCAAACTGGATCTCAGTTTTCTAACACCCACTTTGTTTTCTTACATCAAATCTATTCAGCAAGTTTTGTCTGACTCCCTCCTTATGGCATGTATTTCTCTGCCTTGGACTGACATTCGTCCATTATGCTTTAACACATTTGTTCAATTTTATAACTTATAAATTAACCTGAAACTTTTGTTCAAATTCCCCTTCCAACCAACCTCTCCTTCCTTCCAACCATTTACACATGGTCATATACAGTAAGTAGTTTTCTACAAAGTTTTTGTTTTTGGCTACTAGATCACGACTTTAGGTAACTAACATCTGAACAAGGCTTCTCATCTCTAAAGATGGATTAGGTGCCTGGGTAGCTCTGTCAGTTAGGCATCTGACTTCGGCTCAAGTCATGATCTCATGGTTCATGAGTTCAAGCCCCACATCTGCACTGACAGTGCAGAGCCTGTCTAGGATTCTCTCTCTGTCCCTCTTCCACTTATACATGCATACCCTCTCTCTCAAAACAAAATAAATGAACTTAAAAAAAAATAAAGATGGATTAGATAACCTCTAAGTTTCTTCCTAGCACTAAAATTATGATTTAGTTTATCAAAACTAACTCTTGGCTTACTAGTGAATGATAGAATCTTGTATATTTTCTCAAATATATACAATTCAAAAAAGTCCTAGGTTTTCTGGTAGTTTTTGCAATTAGAATTATTAACATATCTACTATGATTTGACTAACAACATCAATCTTTTTAATAGTGCAACATAGAGGGGTACCTGGATGGCTCAGTTGGGTAAGCATCTGACTCTTGATTTTGGCTCAGGTCATGATCTCATGTTTTCTTGAGTTTGAGCTCCACAACCTGCTCTGCATGGACCTTGCAGAGCCTGCTTGGTATTCTCGTCCTCTGCCCGTCCCCAGCTCACACTCTGTCTCTCTCAAAATGAACTTAAACAAAATTTTTTTTTAATAGTGCAAAATTGGGGCTCCTGGAAGGCTCAGTCGGTTGAGCGCCCGACTTGCTCAGGTCATGATCTCGCTTGTGGGTTCTAGCCCTGTGTGAGGCTCTAGGCTGACAGCTCAGAGCCTGGAGCCTGCTTCAGATTCTGTGTCTCCCTCTCTCTTTGCTCCTCCCCTGCTCACGCTCTCTCTCTCAAAATAAATAAACATTAAAAAAAATTTTTTTTAAATAGTGCAAAATAGAACATTTAAATTGACTTTGATTACTATAATCCTAATGCAAACAGAACAATGGTACGAAGTAACATCACATAAATCCTTTAATCTAGATGCCAAGTTACTATTACCTTTTACAAATGGATTAAATCAATTTGTCATATTATTACCATATAAACCTGGCCAGAGGAAGCACACATGTTCAGTTTTCAAGTGAAGTTGTTAACTTTAATATTAACATATAAAAAATAATCATGGTAATGAAGTCATTTGCTACTTATTCCTGATAGCTAAGGGCAAAGAATATATGCTGAAAAACATTCCACTTCCTAAATTATAGTCAAATACATTAATAATGAAGTAAAAACTTCCTAGTAGAGAATGGAACGGTAAAAGCTAATGTGCAGCATAAAGGTACTGGCTTGCTGCTAAGAAATGAGGAAAATCCTGTATCAGATAAGATTCCTGGCTATACCCTAGATATCATGAACAGTTTATCTTCCAAGCTGGGCTTATGTTTCTACATCCTCAAAATGAAGACATCAAGCTAAAAAAGCAGTTCCAAAATTGTCTGATAAAATCACTCAAGAAGCTTTTTAAAAATACAGAATACAAAGCTACTCCCCTGGAGATTTTCCTTATATAGTAGGTCTGAACTATTAAGAGACCTACAAATTTTTAACTTTTAACTAGTGACCTATTCGGCTTTATACATGGTTGAGAAGTATTAAGCAAGATACACTCAAACCTACTTCTAGCTCTAGAATTATTCTGCATATAGAATAATGTACATGGTAAATGTTCAATAAATAGAGCAAAATGGCTTGGTAATAGTCTGAGAGAATATTCTAAGAATCAGTAAGTTGTTTATTAAATACTTGGCTATTTTTATTATATCAAATCAGTGAAATAATGGGGAAAAAAATCCTCCAATTGTCAAAACCTCCAATTGGCCAAAAGGAGGATTTAAAGATTTGTTTTCCAGATGTTTAAAGACATGAAACTCTTGGGATTAAAAAAAAAAAAAAAAAAAAATATATATATATATATATATATATATAGGAGGTAGGGTAGGGTTTAAGATGAGAACTGTCTAGACCCCTCTGTTCTTTGTTTCACTATTTCAATGTTTCAAAAAGGGATCGTACTTTTTCGCGAAACAGCTATACGTAAAACTGCCATGAAATACATCATTCTGAAGATGGGGGAGAGTAGATTTAGGAAAAGGAGGCAATTTCAAAACTTAAATCAATCTTCTGTAACTGAATCCTCTGAGTTGGTTCCGACATCAATTTTAAGGTAAAAACATGACTAGTTTTTAACTCACTTCCTTTCACTTTAAAGAACATTGTTTTTTACATTTCACTTTTCTTAGTAATAATTGGAATATTCTATGGTTTGGATTTTGAAAACCATATAATCATTATTGCAGACTATAATTTAAGGTTTCACCTTAGGCCTTCACAAAAAGAAATCATACCTGCTTTTCACATTTCATTTTCCTGCTGGGTTATAAACTGTTGACAGGAAACTACTCAATTACAGAAATCCCATTTTGGTTTTATTCACAATTAAATTATCTAAATAAAACTCTGAAATGAAAAAATTGGCAGTCAGAAAATATGCTGGAAAGGAACTATTTCTGTCAAGCTGTAGTAGCTGAGGAAAGGGACAAAATCATGGAATAAGGAAAGAAAGCTAGCCCATCTATTTGGTATGTTAGTTTCATTTAAAATATCAAATAGGGGCACCTGGGTGGCTCTGGCTCAGTCTGTGTGTCATGATCCCACTGCTCATGGGATAGAACCCCTGCTTGGGATTCCCTCTCTGCCCCTCCCCCCACCCACGCACTGTCTCTCTCAAAATAAATAAACAAACATTAAAAAAGAAAGAAGTATCAAATAAATGGTAGTGGGCACTGTAAAAAATTTCAGCTTTGCTGGTGCTTTCAAAGACTTAGCACTTTAAAATGATGATCAGTATTAGGTTGGAAAGCCTAGAATTCATAAGCACTTATAAGGACACACCCTAATATTTTTTTCTTCTAGGTGTAAACCTTCACAAAGGAGGAAGTTTTGAATCAAAGTGTTTATGCTTTGCCATCTAACAAGCCTGTCAGACGTCTGAAACTCTAACATACTGCTACTTCCAAATCATGCAAGAGTGCACATAAAGCCCTAGCAGCAGCAGACCACCATCTTAATATTATAATTTTAATGTATTCTGCATATAGTCAGAAGTTAAAAATCCAAAACATACCGCATTCTCATTAACACTATTAATCTCTTTCAATACAAGCTACAGCTTCTTAGTCTGGGTATTATAGCTACAGACAGCTTTTACACCAGATCCTAATTATACCAAGAGTCTGAATAATAACAGAAAAAAATTATGCAGTATTTTGAGGGAGTCTGTGTTTATATACTTCATTAAGGAGCCAATCTTAAACAAAAACCCAATACTAAGGGACCACTGATAACATTACATAACTTGAGTATGAAAGAAAATAACTTCACATTTTGAAATACTATAGATTACGAAGTAGCCTCCAAAACAAATACTCATTTATAAAAATGCTCCTGCTTTCAGAGCATAGAGAAAATTTTTGATTACATCAAACGTCACAATGCCAACTAATAGGTTTACTGGCTTGAGGGAAAGGATTAAAACAAGTTTCTATCCCTTATGCCTTGTCCAATTAAAACAAAATCAAGGCTCGTTTACAAAGAAGTACTAAAACAAGTAGCCAAATCATCTAAAAGATAATGACCAAAACAAAAAAGCTGGTAAAAAAGAGTTTTGGTAGCCTAAATCACAGGTTCAAATTTTGTCAGCATCTTATTCTGAAATGCAGAGAATTATTCAGGTTTGACATAGCACTTAGGCATGGGGAGTTGGGTAAAACTGAGTTTGAAGATTCGCATAAACGAAATTTTATCAGATCAAAGATTCTAGCTATGAGTGGTTTCAGCAGATCAAAAAATAAAAATATTTATTTTGTCTATATAAAGTTTCAGGCCCTGAGATATCTTATTCCACAGAACATGACAAAATGTCATTTGATCAGGCCATATTAAACACTTATTAAAATAAAAAGGTAGGGACAGGAATGTTTTTAAAGCCTCTCTTTGATAATGTGAACTATTTCCCTTGGTACACTCTAACATCTAGCATGTTTTACTAAAGTGACACAGCTAGAGACTCCTAGCATGCATATAGAACTAAGTTCTTTAAGTTTTACTGATAAAGATTAATTTTTGACTAACCCAAGAAAATAAAACATTTTCATAAATTACAGATATGTTCCATTTTCCAAGAAATTATGATATACACAAAACCTCTTGCTTACAAAATAGCCAAAGTAGAGAGTGATTGTTAATATTAACTGCAAAAAAAAGTTCACTTTATAAAGTGATTCATTAGGGCATCCGTTGAAAGAGAATTTGGATCACAAAATTTTGATTAATGCATTTCCCAGGAAACATCTAAATCTGAGCTCACCTAAGAGATAAAATGGGTGTGCATGAAGAAAGAGTCAAAGCAAATGACAAAAATTACCATAATAGTACAGGTTAATAAATGAAGAAATCAAGAGACGGTTTCATTAATTAATATATTTTCTGCATTATAGTTAACATAGGTACTTTCTTCGTGTCACCTTACTTTCCGTTACGTATTGATATTTTGTTATATTCAGACATGAGTACATTTCAACAGTCTTTTGCAATAAATATCATAAAATAATAGATTCGCATAATAAATATTCTTTACAATAAAAAAGTTTAACAGACTTTTGTCTTAAAAATAGTCAGAATTCAACTTTGTGATTTATACATAAAATATACAAAAAAGCACCACAATTTGTGGTTAAGGCAATGAAAACACAGAAAAAATTAGAATTACCCAGCTGTTAGCTAACCAAAGGGCCAAAAGGACCATTAAAGGGCCAAGATCACTTTAGGCAGCATAGTTCTGTGACACCTATAGACTGATCAGCTGTAAATATCAACTTCAGTTATCCAAGTGCCCTCAATGACGAGAAATTTGGTAAAAAGTGTGGGGTGTGGCAGGAAGGTAGTTGAGTCCTTCACAAACATGAAAGCTAGAATAAAGATGAGCAAGAAACAACCAATTTATCTCCAATGTGAAGATTTATATTGTAAAGCAAATCTAAAATTACATAGGAAAAGAAAAATACCTGGCATCTCCAGAAAAAAAAAAAAAAACTGAGGGGAAAGAACTTTGAGGGGCAAGGAGAGGGCAGTGGTTAAACGAAAATTTTTATGTTATAACAAAAATATATCCCCCCATGCTTCTTAAGGGGCCAATGCTATGAAGACAGCCCTACTGGAGACAAACTTAACACATAGCTTAATTAAGCAATAAAAATGTTGTTTCTTTAAAAACCAGTTTCCCTGCTCCCAGAGTACCCAATCAAAAACAGCTCTAAATCACTGCAGATTGACTGGGTATGTGTGTGGGTATGTTCATTTATACAACAACTTTTTGAAAAGTTGCTTGCAGAACAAAACGGCTCCCCAAAGCCCACTGGCTCTCAATACCCTCCTGCGTGGATGGCAGAGGCTCTTGTCATAAGTGGGAGCCAGGTGCAGTTTCATAGTCCACTCTTACTGAAGATCATCCATTAGAGAAGAGTAAGATCCATGAGTCAAACCTTAGGAACAGGGGAAGAAAGGTGGGAAAATTGTAGAGAAAATAAAACCAGTATGCCATAGAATCTTTTTAACAGCCACAGCTTGAAAGCCAGAAGTTCAGGAGGTCCAACGCACTTCCAGAAATCATGATGGTTTACCCTGACCCCTGGAGGGGCAGCTCTCCAGCTTACAATAGACAGTGTTGGAGTTCTTACATCTGCATCCTGGGCGATGGATCCAGTCATAACACCCCCTGCAAAGCTTCAGGCATCCCTTAGCAGGAGGATAACAGAGTAAGCAAGGTAAAAATAGAGACATGGCTCCCATACACAGGTACCTAGAGCAGCAGTGGGACTGTGAACAGGAGCAAGGATTATCCGAATAAGAATCCCCTTCATCGTCATTGGAGCAGTGGTAGAAGATGCCCTTGACTAAGCACATGCAGGTTCCATATTCCACCATACTCTCGGCAGAGCAAAGGCACTGACGATTGCAGGCCAAACAGGATGGCAGGGTCCTGGGAGCTGTGCATTCTCCACACTTGCACTTCCCACACTGTTCACAAATAAACTTGTGCTGTGTCAGGTCCTCTTTCAAGGAACCCTTCAAGTCATCAACAATCAGTTGCTTAGGCTGGGTCCGGATTGCCCTTTCAGACCTATGGCCAGGCACTGGTCTGGTTGGTGGTGACCTTCCTAACAGTCCCTGCTCTGAAGAGGCACTGCTGTTGCTCCCAGAACTGGCTGCACTTCCAGTGCTGGTCGATCTGCTCAAAATGGGGCCTCGGGCATTATTTAAGAGTCCTGCATGTCCCAGGTGGCTTGTAGGTCTGTGTTCATAGTTGTTATTCACATTAATTGGTATGATTTCGTGAGTCCTTTCATGCTTTTCTTGTCTTGGTGCTGTTCGAGGCGCAGGTCTTTTCACCACTGATGGCCCTTCTGTGTATTCATTGCTGCCTCTGATGGCCTTGATCTGGTCTAAAGACAAAATAGCAGCAGGCTGAATTTCTCTCTCATAGTCTAACCTCTGACGGCTATCCAATGTAGGCTGCTGGATCACAACTAATGAACTGCCACTGCCATGCTGATTTTGGGGATCCATGTGTAGTGATCGCGAATTCTGGCAATCAGTGGAAACCTGGCATGCATCTGAAATCCTAAAAGGAAATCAAAGATGAAAAAATAAAAAATAAAAAAAAAACCAGAGAGAGAGAGAAAATAAATGACAGGAAGCATTTTGGGGGGGGGGGGAATCCTGTCAAGTCACAAATTGCCTAAACCACCTGGTAATGATCTCCTTCATCAGCGGATTACAATGATGCTGGGGTCCTGGCCAGAGTCCAATTCTAAGAGGCTGAGGACCACATCACAGATGAAGAATGCAGGCAAGAGACCCCATGCCATAAAAGTGAAAAGTTGTTTTCAACTTCTAAAAAGCGGAATCAAGAAGTAATGCCCTCCTGTTTGTCAATCTAACAAATAATTAAAATGGAGTATGCCCTTATAGGGAATATTGAGGATAAGCCCTGGAACAGCTCTCATCTAAAGAAAGCTTGTATCAGTTCATCAGTGTTTTCCTTACAGGAAAACATCCACTTTCTAAAAATTACGTATGGCCTTTCTGCTGTTTACTGTTATAAGCACTAGATTAACAATGAGAAATTAGTCAAGGTATACTTCATGCATTACAAAAAATCCAAGAGACATCAAACTAAAATGGAATCTCAAAGTAAGAGGGCATTATACTTAGAAACCAAGATTATAAAGGTAACCCATTATTTATCTACAAGATGTAAAGATGAGTATAGAGGAATACAACAGCTCTTGGTATTTTACAGCCACTACAACACACACACAAAACTCAATGCTGTGATGTTAAAAAGCATTCACATTTGAAATCATGAAAGGATTTTTTTTAAGTTTAAATTAAGGGGTCACTCACATAACAAGATAACTTTCATGTACAAATAAGTATTAGGCCTGTAAGGCAGTATGGAGAAATCTGGGCCATTTTAATTACCACATTTCCTCTAATTTAAAAATCTGTATTGACATGACAGATCTTGATTCTCAAGAGCACTGCCAACTCTGAATCAATGTGCTTCTTGAAATAAGATAAGTACAGTAATATCCCGATAAAAGTAAGCATTTGTATTTCCAGACTAATAGTAAGTTATTTCTAATTTATAATGCATTCTTCACACACACCAAAAAACCACCAAACGTAAGAACATTTCCAATTTCAATCAATGGAATCACACAAATTCCTTCTAAAGTCTACAGATCCCTTCCGAGTCAAGAATGAAAAGAAAAAAATGCCCATTCTCAACTGCCACCTTGAGCCAAAACACCAGCTGAAGGAATAAGGCAGACAGAAGTCCATTTCATTCTGTTAACTAAACTGATTGTCTTCTATGTTAACTTCTTGGAGTTGCCCTCCCTCATTCTCCCAACGAAGATCTCCCAAGTTGCTCCTTAACTCTGCCCTTCTCTGTACAACAGAAGAAACACATTCATGATCTGCCTGGTTTAGTCCTGGAATCCTTAAGGACTGTTCAAATACCCCTTCGATACTCTGCACACACAAGATCATTCCTCCTTGCAAAGAACTCTTAACCCAGTGCTTTAAAAGCAGAGTATCTCCAAGTCCTAAGTCAGATCCCACAGTTAAGAAAAAGGCGTGCAGGATTTGAAGAGTGTAGTAAAAACACCAGGCACATGCTTCATCTGCGTTTTAAATGATGGTCGTAACGAAGTTCAGGCTGCCTGGTAAATCAGATTAGCAGATAAAAAGAAAATTAGCCACCTCTGATCTGAAGCAAAGCCCCTTTTCTAGCACTGACAGTTCTCGGATCCAGCCCCGAACACGCTCGCACGCTCTCGGCAACCTGTCTTCCCCACCGAAAACAGGACTCCAAGTCCAATACCTTTTCGTACAGTCCCATCACATCCTAAGGATCACCGTGGATTTCCGACCCATTTTTGCGTATCTCGCCAAGATTTCTTACAGATCGCGGAGCGCCTTGAGAGCTAATGCAGGCGCCAAAAGCAAGCCCAAGGCATGGAGAGTCAGAAAGAAAGATCTGTCTACACTTTAAAGGAAAAGCCGGATTCCTAAAGAGCCGGGAAGAAATGAGCCGGGGGCAGGGGCAGCAGAGAAGCGTCGCCACACTGCAAGTTACGACGGTGGAGCTGCGCCCTCTGCAATCCGAGCTGGGAGAAGCGGTGAATAAATAGTTGACGGAGAGGAAGGAAAAGGAAAAAGTTATGAATGAAAACAAGTTTTCTCTCTCTCCCTCTCTTTGGGCAGGAGGAGGGGGAGGAGGCTGAGGTTACCATTACCTCAGGAGGGCGGACTTCCCATTTTTAAAGTGGCAGCGCCCTCTCCCCTCCCCTCGCCGTTCCACCGCTCTCAAAACAAGAATAAAGTCGAAGCTCGCTTTGGCGCAGACTAATTCCGTCCAGGGGGTTACCCGCGAATTCCGAGGTTTGCCTCCCCAAACGCGCGCCCGCGCGCGCGCGCACACACGCCCTTTCCCGGCCCCCGGCCTGAGGAAACTCCTTCACAGAAAGCCCGCCGTTGGCACAAGTCACGAAGTTCCTCAGAGTCCTCCGGGGAACACCCCAAAAGCCTCCCAGAATCCATCTTTCGCGTGGAGGGCTCCTTCCAGAGGACAACCCCGGCCACCGCGCCAGCACTGCAGGAAACTGGGGATGGGAGACCCTGCCTCACCGTCCTCGGCCGCGGCCGCAGGTCGCCCACCCGATTGCCCAGCCCCGAGCGCCCCGGGAGAGAGGCGGCCGGAGGGGCGGCGCCGCGCGCTGGGGTCGCCCCTCCACTTCCCCTCCCCCTCTCCGAGCCCCGGAGCCCGCACCTGCCGCGCAGAGCCAGCCGGGTGCGCACGCCCCCCCGCCCCCGCCGGCCGGGAGCGGCCGCCGGACACTCACCTAGGTCGAAGCGGTAGCTGGGGACCAAGCCGTGCGACCCGGCCCAGGTCCCGGTGCGGGCGGCAGCGTGCTCACGCCGCATCAACCGTGGCGGGGAGGACGAGGAGGCATTGCCCCTGCTGCGGCGAGTCCGCCCGCGGCCTCCCCCGCCCCCACCGGGCAGGAGCGCTCCCCGCGGCCCCCTTCCGGCTGCGGAGGACAATTCTCCGGAGTCTCCGCGCGCGGCCCGGCGCAGCAGACCTCTCACAGCTCGCGTTCGCCGCGCAGCTCAGTAACATCCACCTCTGGGGCTTTTCTCTTGCAGCCCCCTTCCACGAACCAGAAAAAAAAAATCCCTTCGGGGGGGCCCTCGAGTCTCCCAGAAAAGCAAGCTGGGGAGCGGTAGTGAGAAGAGTTCGTGACGGGCCCACAGGCTGGCACGCCGTGCTCCGCGTGAGTTCTTCTCCGGTTCCGAACGCTCCTCGCGCGAAAGGAAGGAGTGGCGGCCCCCTGACGACTGAAAATCCACGTCACGGACGTTCGAGGCTTTGCGGCGCCCGGGACGAGTCTCGAACCTGCGTCTGCGGGCTGGTCACGGAACCGCGCAGGCCCCGGCGGAGCCCGGGAGCGCACGCCTGCGAGGTGGAGGCTGCCGCTTCCCCGGGCGGGGGTGGGTGGGATTTTTTTTTTTTTACCCGCTTTTTTAGGGGTAGCGGTGGAAGGACTGAGGCTGGGGGGGTGGGGGGGGGGGTTCTTCTCAAGGGAAGAGGCGGGGCGTCGTCTCTTGGCCCCCGCGCAGGTCGAGGCACTTAACCGATCCTGCACGCTGGGCAAGTGGGGGGCACAGCGTCCCCCGGAACTCCGGTCCTAGCAGGTCAGCCTCTCCGGGGCAGCGCTCACTCCCAGTCCTCCGACCCTCCTGTTCCACGGCCGAAATGCCTGCTACAGAGGATTATCGATGGGAAAATAAAACAAAACAAAACATTAATTTCCTTTTCTTTCTAGGCACTTGGACGCGTAGCGCGCTCAGCCGCCCGGGCGGAGAGTAGAGCGGGGTGGGCCGCTCGCCAGCTCGCCCGCCGCCCGCAGCCCGCTGCCATGTGCTGGCTGTTGCTGCTTCCAGTGATTGACAGGCCGGCGCACAGTCGGCGTGTCAGCAGCGAACCAAAGTAACATGCAGTCTTGCACGTTTTGCCGAAGTGCTTTTGCCCCTTGGAATGCCTAGGAGTTCAAACAACGTTCAAGCAACGCCTCTGCGCATTGGAAATCAATACACAGAGACGGGAAATTCAGGTTTTAAACAATTGCTTCGCTCGGGGTTCGGTCGCCAACAATGCCTAAACAAACATGTATTTGGTCCACACACCGAGTGCCAGACCCTCTTCGGCATTAACCACTCTGTTTTTCACACAACCGACCGTTTCAGACTTTAAACTTGTTACCCTTCGGATAAGGAAAAAAAAAAAAATGAAAGGGACCCTGTTTTTTCTCTTAACAGTAGCATTTAAGAGCATTAGTTTTAGCAGTGGGAATACTACTGGTAATTTGAAATGCAACCAGTAATCTTACATCCAAAGCGAGTTCAAAGAAATGTTCAAGTCCTTGTTAAAAGCCAACATTTCTCACCTAATCTTTCCTAAAATATCTACGGAATGAAAGGAAGGAAACAGTTCTTACCTAACGCAAAGATTGGAAATTGCTTTTCAGGCACATTTACAGCGACTGTAGCAGTTCCTTATCCAGGGTAAGGAGCTCGGTCTGCTGCTATCACTCTGCAAACCACTGCGTGCCTTACAGAGCAATCCCACTCCGGCTCCGCAGAATTTCAGCAGCTCGCCTCCACCTCCACCTCCACTCCAGGACACGCCTCCAGTGATATCATGTGTCAATCACGCGGGCTGCCTGAAAACCTGGAACAGGATTTCTCCAACAGTCGTTTTCTCCTTCGTTTATGTGTACCAACTTGGAAATGTTGCCCTGTACTCTCTGTGATAAACATCCTCTGAAACTTTGAGATTACCTCTAAAATTCCTACAAATGCAGTTTGTCACAGAAGAATCCTTTAAGTTGAGTTATCAATCTCTGTGAAAGTATTGGTGAACACAACTTTCAAGGTTGAGTTAAAAAATACTTTTGAATAAAAGAAGATTAAAAAGTTGTATGCCAAGCCATCACTTCTGATCAGCTAGAGAGAAAACGTATATTGATATGTAAAAGATAATATAACATTACAGTTCGTAGTTGAAGCAATATTCACAATACGTGCAATCTGAAGGTTCAGAAGGTAGCACTCCTTACTGCAAACGTATATAACATTACCTCATAAAGGTGAAATTTCCTGCTGTAGATTTTATAACAAGTGCTCTGTCTTGGTTTGGGATATGATTTCCTAAAACTCAAAAACCCCAACTTTCTTCAATTTTGTAATTAATTTGTATCATTTTGCAAAAAAACCCCATCCACAACCAACTAATTTATTTTTAAAAATCAGTTAATTGGAAATCAATTAAAATAGATTACCAGGAAGTTTTATAATTCTTAATGATACATGTTTTGTTACTGGGAAAAAAAGATATTTTAATCAGTAGGAAACTCGCTTTGTTTCTTACAACCTATGGGATTTTAGACCTTTATTATCAAAATTGTGTACTTTATGCTTCAGCGAGGATAACTATATGTGAAATTTAAAATTCCACAGAGACTCTTAAAAGATACCTAAAAACCAAAAACATATAGTAAGTGGAGAGGAAGTAATTTTTCCAGGTACTAGATTTCAGAAGTAGCTTAAAGTCTTTGACAAAATACAGCAAACAAAACAAACCTCAGAATCTAGAACATGTATAAATTTGGATATGGAAATTTTCAGTTCTTAAGCTCCTTTACAATAACAAGTGATTCTGTTGAAGCTGTTTTTTTCTAGACTTTCAAATGTTTGAGCACTTAAAAAAATTAGAAGTTGTATTTGGAATTAACCTCTTTGGAACCTAGGGCATTGCTAAGACCATCAACAAGAAGGAAGGAAGCATCACTAGAAAATAATATAGAACAAGAATGAAGCCAAAAAGCTACATATTCACTCAATATAAACGGTATTAAAATGGGCTTTTAAAAAAGATAAAATCAACATTATTGTACATACTTTCTATTTTTTTTTTCTTAGATTTCATACTTTGGGATGTAATGAACTTTAACCAATGATGGATAGGTTTCTTGACCATTATGAATGGACTTGGAATAGTCAAATCAGAAATAGAATATCATATCAGAGTATCCTGTTTGGATCTTCAAAATTGTCTTCTCAGCTATTACCACAATTTTAGGATGAGCGGTCAGTTCACCAATATGATAAAACCAGGAGAGGGAGCACTGAACATTCTACTTCCATAAATCCTATAAAAATATATTTGAAAGATTTCTGTTACAAATAAGCTTCAAACTCAACCGCAGATGTATAAAATTATAATTTGCATGAGATTTAAGTATTTTTGAATTACAATAATAAGTTAAATCCATGAAATTTTAACTGTAACAGCATCATTATGGGTCATGTTCTATTTAGAAATCAAATATTAGGCTGCACAGGTTGACCAATGACCCTTTACATCATTTAGCGATAAAATACATCAGTATGTTTTTCTCTAACTATTACATTACAAATAAATATAGGTGTAGTCTTGCCACCTGATCTAGAAGACATTTAATAAAACCTGCCTCTCTTTTTGATTACCTACAACTCAAGAATTTGTAAACATTGTAAACTTTTAGTTTAAAATAGACATTGCTCTTTATTTAGTAAGTTTAATTTCTGTTTACCATACCTAGGAATGGATAGCTGAAGTATGAAATTTTCCTGGAAAGGAAAAACAATGTAAATATCCATGGGAAAGTCTTACGATAATATTCAGTTCACTATTAAGATATGTGTAAAAGAATAAAGTGGAATGGAGAGTGAGCCCGAATGTCTTGTTCACTTTCGTGTGGAAACAAGAGAAGCCATCTCTTCTGCTGATATGATTTTTGAAAGAAAGAGTAAAATAAAATGAAAAAACAATCTGATAACTCCTCACAACCGCTAGTAATTAAAAAAACAAAAAACAACGGTGTGCTACTCAGAAGCTTAACTTACTCATTTATCTACTTTATTTGCCAAAGTAGCAGAATCATAACGTGTTCCAAGCTTTTGAAAAATACCTTATTAATTCTTCCAAGAATTAATCATATTAATAAATATAATTTTTTATCTTGTTGAGAAATAAAATAACCCCATAAATTGGTAAGTTAGCCTATAAGTATCTAATAAATTAATGAAGAACCAGGAATGGAAACTAAGTCTCTACTTTCCTTTTAGGGCAATAGTCACTGTATTACTATACTTCCCAAGAAAAACTGGCAAGGATAGCCATTTTATTTTCAGTTTCCTTTTGTAAACAGTCTTTGTAGTTGACAGAAATAGACCAACCTATTCTGTAAATTTTCCATAAACATTCTCTTTATTTTCATAAGCTCAATTCTCATCCTTCTGCCCTATTTGAAACACAAATGTTCTGTATTGACTTCAAATTCTGGAAGTGGACAAATCAAACAATACATTGAGTAAATTATACTGAATGATTTGTAAAGTTTCTGTCCACTCTATAATTCTACAACTAATCATTTGTATACTTTGTCACAAGTGATTCTATTTTTCACAAGTTGTAAGAAGGAAAAAGAAATGCACATGGAAGGGCTCTGAATTGCCCTCTACTCCTTAAGTGTCATATTCCTTTACAGAGAATCAAAGTGACAAGAGTTCAGACAAACGGCATCACTACTATATATTAAAGATTTTAGTAACTAAATCCACATGGTAAGGTTGTATAAGGAAACATCTTTGCCCCAGTACAAAACAGTCTTCATTTCTTATCTAGTCAATTGAAGAATAAATCCTCTCTTCTTTCCTCCTCCATAATATTAAATGTTCACTTCTGAACCTTCCCTTGTTCTTCTTTCTCACAAGAAAAGAAAATCTGCCTCTTCTCCTGATTTGACTTCTGAATGCCTCCTATAGTGATCATCTGGTATCATCTTTGATTCTGGTCAGCAAAAGCTATTAATCTTTCATTTCCATAACTATTTACTGCTATCTTCATCTTCAGAGACAAATGCATAAGAACATAGGTTGATTTAAAACCTATAACTGTCCCCAGAGATGAAACAGCGAAACAGCAAAACAACAAAATCATGTTTTCATTAAAATAAAAACGACTTAAAACATCTCCTGGGGCTTGCCTACTTTAATCCTTATTTCCTATACTGAAAAAAGAAAATGCAAAAAAACTTACAAGAAAAATTTTTTGAACACTTTGGTTTTCTTTAAATTGCAATTCTCTTGGAGAATTTAAAAAATTCCATGTACAAATACATTTCACGTGGTAACAATAATTGATAGGCTACATGTGTTGAAAATCTGAGTTTTGGCTATATCATTCTTCTATATCATGATCTATAACTTTAGCTGATATGCCGTATTTGCCCATAATGTCCCTATGTCCAATACTCCAAGTGTGAAAATGGCATGATATTGAGAAAAGAATAACTGATGTAGCGTCAGATGATACGAAGTTCAGGTCTCGGCTTTGCCACTTTCTAGCTTGGTGACCTTCACTTAATTTCTCTTAGCCTGCTTTCTCATCATGCTCATTAACCTGAAGTTAATAACAATCCTTCACCTTCCCAAATTGTAGCACTACTGTAGTCTTAATGTATGTATATGGAGTACTTTGTAAAATTTATAGCTCGGTATAAATTCTGTAAGTTAGCTGTAAGTTAGCAGTCTCAGACACACTGTATGATGAAGAAATGTTTCAGGTTTCCTCTTTCTAGGTGCTTCATCCCTAAATAATGAATTTATTTATCTTATAATTGTTTCAATTCAGTTTGCTTTTGTTTTTCTAAGGCTGAACTCAGTTTTAAGTAATTGTATTTCTGCGTGTGTGCATGTGTATATGTGTATGTGTGTGAGTTTGTGTGTGTGTTTTAACTGAGATTTTGGAACAGCTATATGCTAATAATTTCAGATTAAGAAACTTTATGACCCTGATAACTTTAACATTTATCTGGAATGTTTAATCATTTACATTTTACTTTCAGTTAAGATAAAGTTCATTGCAAATAATAAAAACATCTTCTATGAAATTTGTAAGCTCTTTGTGATCATTTGGATTTAACAAAACAAATATATGTTTTAAAAAAGTAATTGGATAGCATTTTAAAAGTTGAAAATAAATAGAAAAGTAGAAAGCAGATAACCTTCTACATACTTTCATACTCTTGCTTCTTTCTGATAATCTCTTAGAATGTTTAATTTGATAATAAGTATGCCAGATATGGAAGCAGATAGTTTCTGCCAATTACCAAAGTACTATATGAATCTAATGTTTGTATTAATTTTTAAAATTGATAGCAGAGAGGTAGGTCATGGAACCAATGAATTTCAACTAACAAAAAACCTGTGAAGCGCCACCTATTGTTGAAAATAAGTCATTTCAAATTTCAATCAAAACTTGAATATTGCGCTTTAGTCTAGCAATTAGACCCATCAGTTTATACTGATCAGTGTTTTATAGTCTTTTTTACCTTAAGTTACAATATTATGTTATGATTTAAGGTGTTACTTTTCAATAAAACTGCAAAAAATGTACTATATACATTGGATGCTTTTTGAAGAATCTGAAAGATAAAAAATAACCTACTGTACCTGTATGAAGTTATAATATCAGTGGAGAAGCATAAAATAATGATATTGACTTTTAACCAACATATATCCAAAATTTGGACATATATCCAAAAAGATGTTTTCCCACTCAAAGTAGTTACTTAAAAAAGGTGTATACTTCTTCCAGCAATGCCACAATTGGATAAATCTTTCTTTAAAATCCTTGATTACAAATACCATCTGGACCTACACATCACATTCTTTTGAAGAAGCTCAATCTTGTATATCAATGCTGTATATGGTATAGTGCATATAGTGCATATATTATAAATAATATCAGTATTAGAAAAATATTTCCCTTTTGAAGATGGATTTGGATTTTGTTAACCCATAAATCTATAGGAGCCAGTATATGGAGTAGGATGAGTGCTCAAGCTGAGTAGAAGTCTCAGAAGAAAAACAACATACCAAAATAAAAATTACAAAACTGTTCAAAAATGTTAAAGGATCACTGGCTACCGTGGGAAGAATCAACAGTGAAAGTACGTAATTATTCCTTTGACACGTAACATGAAGTATATATTGCTATAAAATATAAGATATTAGTTATTATAGGAAGAAGAACTTGAATCTCATTCTAGAATAAATAGGATTCATAAGAGAGGCAAAGAAAAAGACAAATCGATCTTTAGGTCATGGCAGAAGGAAACACCAGAAGGAGAAAATAGGCAACAGGCACATCATGATCACAATTGTTTTACAAGACCGGCGTGACTGGAAAGCAAAGCTTCTTTTGTAAAATCATAATTGTCAAAATTGGAAAACTAAGGCAAGGACAAATTTCAGAGGGATTTTAATGCCACAGTGAGGATTTGGACTTGATCTCAAGGAAATCAAGAGCAAAGGAGTTACCTGATGAAAGAGTCTCTTCCTAAAAGATTTGACTGTGAGGATTGCAGCAAGAAAAGGCTAATGTCACATAACTGCCTTAGAGATGAGTACAGTAACCTAATGAGTGGTAAACAGAACTTGGACCAGAGTACCAGTGAGAAAAGAGGAGAGAGGACAAGATCTAACTTAATATGAAGGTTTATTACATGCCTAGTTATTAAATGATATGATAACAATAGATAGAAGTTTTGCCCACAAGGTTTTAAGAAAACCTTAAAGAATGGTAAAATACACCTAATTTGGTCAGTTATACTAAGGACACTTACTGAAAATAAACCAGTAATGGAGTGGCTGGCTGGCTCAGCGGGTGTGACTCTTGATCTTGGAGTCATGAGTTCAAACTCCACATTGGGCATAGAGCTTACTTACTTAATTAATTAAACCAGTTATATAAGGATATTTGAGCTCATAAAGTTTACACAATTCCTCCAATGTTATGAACCTTCAAGAGTGAGAGAAAGAATTCATAATTCATCAGAGAAGTTAGAAAGGTATTGTGTACTCTTTTCCATTTTCTTCTGTTCAATTTTGGAAAAAAAGGGAAGAGAAAGAATTTCAGGGACAGATATGTTCATAAGAGATCACTAATATTTATAACTATATCTGGCCAACCCAAGGAATGACAATTTGATTATATTATGCTCCTATCTCAGAGACATCAAGCAGTATATATGCTCCAGAATTAACCAATTCAGGCATAGAAAAGATTACTTGAAAAATTCTCCCATGTCAGGAGATTGTGTAAATATTAGAAAACAAAGCCATAAAAGATCTCAAATTCTATATAAAAAAATGGGATCAAAGATTTATAACAGCAAGTTAGTGATACTCTTGTGATTTTTTGAAAAAACATTTAAAACTTTACAATTCACTGTCAAACTGTATGCAATAAATAAGTCATGGACTTCCCTTTCTTGCAAGACCATTTTAGTTTATGCATTCATTTACCAAGTGTACATTAGTAGTGTGCTTGGTACGGTGCTAAGTGCTGGTGATGCAAATTCCTGCAGAAGCCCTAGTAGTGACATTCTCTACCATGAAACTATGCCTCACAGCTGATTGGATTATAGGTGGGCTCAGGACCTAAATATAGCTAAAAAAAAAAAAAAAAGAGAAAAGAAGAAGAAGAAGAAGAGCTGGGCTATTATAAGCCTGGTAGTTATGGAGAGAAGACAGTTATTTTATGAAATAGAGCTACGATGTCATGAGGCAAAAGGCAATGAAGGACTGTAAGTGAATAAAATTTAGGAGAAATGAGTATCGTTAGGTAATAAACAAAATACCACATCTAATCAAATCTAAGATGTCATTATTTGTATGGTACACTTTTATTTTATGGACTACTATGAAAGAAAAAATACTGCTGATTAATATAAGACACAATGCTTTCTTATCACTTAGAGTTTTGTTTTCTATTTATTGATAGGGCTTTAAATGCGCTTTTGTACATAGATTTTTATCATATGTCAGTCTTATACACACAGGAAAAGAAAAGATATGCAGAATAAGTTGACTAGGGCTCCTAAAACTTCTTCATAGTCTAATTCTTCTGAATCACTATAGATTGAGTCATCAGTGCTAGTGTTTTTCTATACAACATGTTCTGGCCATCAAGAACACTGGGCAGAAGTTCTTAAAAGATGCAACAGTTCTTCAAAGAACACTGCATCATTATTTTCAGAATTTCTTCCAAGCCACTAACACTTACTCTGCAAGTTTTGATACTGGAGCATTTTTTTATCTTATCACAAGTGCCAATAGAAGGTTTTCAGACAATAGTCAGAACTCATAGCTCTACCTCATATGGTCCTTAAATAGTTTCCCAAGTCAAACATGAAGAGGTTGTAGTTGTCTACTCATGCAGCCAGGAATAACACACGTTTGCCCATGGTCAGGCAATAACCACCTCATCACTTGTCTCGTGCCTGGTAGACAGTAATTGTACAATGCAACCCAATTTCAGAAGTATTAAAATGCGGTTGAAAATGTGCCTCTTGGATAAAAGTGGCTAGCATTTTATCTTTACAGGAATCTTAATGCTTTCCTTATCTAACCTTTGTACCTATGATGCACAAAGAGGTTTAGTATTTTGCCCAAGATTATACAGTTGACAAGTGGTGGTGCAAGGATCTGAACCCAGGTATATGGAGGGTGAGGGAGTTGGTTGGTAGAAAGAAAAGAAGACCAGAAAGGATGGGATAGCTGAATTGCTGTACTAACAGGGCGTGTGTCACTGAAGATCTGCCACCAGCCTACTGTTGATCCCAAAGCTCCTTGGCTCTTAAGGCAGCTCAGCTATACAGTGGCTTCTTTCTTTCTTTCTTTCTTTCTTTCTTTCTTTCTTTTTCTCATATTCATATTTCTTTTTTTTAATTTTTTTTAATGTTTATTTTTGAGAGAGAGAAAGACAGAGCACGAGTGGGGGAGGGGCAGAGAGAGAGGGAAACACAGAATCTGAAGCAGGCTCCAGGCTCTGAGCTGTCAGCACAGAGCCCAACGCGGGGCTCGAATTCACAGACCGTGAGATCATGACCTGTGCCCAAGTCGGACGCTTAGCCGACTGAGTCACCCAGATGCCCTCGTATTTCTCTTTCTACCATATTTTATTGGGGTGGCCTGACTTAGTATCTGCTCTTTACAACTAATAATCCTAATAAATATAAGCATGGATATATGCCTGGGAGAACTGGGAATGCTGCACAAAGAAGGGCACACTAAGCTTAAATTTGTTGGATAGGAAACAAAATTGGGGTGGGGGAGGGGAGGAAACAGAGGGAGGCCTTCTAGAAGAGCTAAATATGTGTGCAAAGATACAAAGGGTGAAATAATCAGGGAATATGTTCAGGAATTCAAAGTTGTCAAAGCAGAAAGTAAGGAGGTGGAAAAGATGAAGAGAAGTCTGGGTAGGAAAGCAGAAGTCAGAGCACACAGGGACTCTGTTGCCTTGTAAAGAAACTGCCTGCTATGCTGTGAGTGACTCTGAAACTTGCTTTAGCAGTGATCTATTTTTGAAACTCCGAAATATGTGAGAGATAAGGTGGCATTGCACTGAAGAAGCAAGGATGGAGTGGGGGAAGAGGACTCCCCAAAGACAGCTCATACAACATTGCTTTAATTCCATTTCTAGAGTTGAAAGTGCATGACCAGAGGAGTAACATGAGAAAGATCATCTTGTCAGTAGTGAAGAGGATGGAGAGGCAGAGTCGATCATCGCTCTCAGTCACTAGGAAGCCTCTGCCATCATCCAGGGGAGAGACTGAGAAGTGAGGAATGGCACATCTTATTCTGGATTAGACTGTGAGAGAAGTTTAAGTGAAGAGGAATTTCTTAAACAAGCACAGCAGATAACCACACATACCTGAAGACAGAAAACAAAGTACGGTTAGCTATACACAAAATGGAAGTGGAAAAACACAGAATGATGGCAGATGTCTTTTTTTCTCTGTGCAGATTTTCTGATGTGTCTACATAATGAGATGAAAATGGATGTAAAAGTTTGTTTCCTGCTGTTTTGTTATAAAACTATGATAGTCCATAATATTTATAGATTACATATGTGAGCTTATTGTGTAACAATCCCTTTGCTAAGAATTTTAGATGCATCATCTCTTTTAATCCATACAAAAACCATATAAGTATTATGATTTACAGAGGAAGACACTGGTGCTGTAAAATATTAAATAATGTACCCAAAACAAATACCCACCTTGCAAGTGGCACAGCTAAGGTTTGAAAATAGATTTGTTTGACTGCAGAACACCAGCTCTTTATTCTACTAGTTAAAAACTGTCCAAAAACACTAAATAAATACTAATATACCACTGTAAGAATATAGTATAATTTACTTAAATATCCCACTTCCAAATTTTAAGAAGAAAAAGGACAGATTTTCATGGCACTGGATCTCAACTCTGGTATCAAGATTTCATGAGGCTGATTTTCACTATCTTGCCTGATGCCACCCTCCAACCCTGCTTGCTAAGCCACGTGTAGTGGAAACAATGATGTCAGTGGTAACAGCAAATTTCTCACATCAAAGAACATGTATCTGAGGATTTGGCTCCTCTGGTTTTCCCTATATACCTATATCTTTTGCCTGGCCCATCATAGGGAATTTGTGCTTGTATGGCAGATCACAAGCACGACCCACACTTCCAAAGATACCTTATTCCTATTTAGGGTCCATTGTGCACACGTGCATGGTAGTGGTTAAAGTAATTTTCTTAAGATCCCAAATCTACCTTTAAATTCAATACTATTTTTGTGAGACCTAATACAGGAAACAATCAGAAGGTTTCAATCAAGAGACATGTAGAAGTAAAAAGAAAGGGGTTCTTCTTATTAACCTGCACCCCCAACACACACACACACACACACACACACACACACACACAAAGGTTAAGTGTAAGAAACAGGACAGCATTAATAATCAGATACAGGAAATATGGTTCCTAGGTAGTTGATAATGAAATGTACCTGAGTATGGCCTACAATTCCTAGAGTGACTTCTTTCCTCGGTAATTAATGTGCTAGCCTTCTTACCATTTAACAGATATAACCAAAAGAGCCTTATATATATATACACACAAACATAATAATTATGAACCGCTTTAAATTTTTTTTCCACATGGCACTAAAATGCATGCAAAATCTGTGTTTTTTTCTGACTAAAAAGTACATTGTATAAGCCCTCTCTCTTATGCCATGCCACTAGTTGTATCTTTATGAAAATGTGATCAAAAAATGGAATATTCAGCAACCACATAATATATAGATCTTTCCTCTCCCATCTCTCATTGCCAATGAGAGATTGGCATTCTTACCAAAGCAAAATTATTCAGCATTCAGAAGAACCATTGCATTGGCCTTGAAATGTTTTATATTATATGATTTGTCACACAAGAAGTATTTCCTACCTCTGAGGGATTTATGTTGAATAAAAAGACTATACCAAGTAAAATGTTTATTAAAAATGAGGAAAAAACAAATGTCAGAAGATGTTTTTTTAAATGAGTGTGGGGTTTCCTTTTTAAAATAAAGAATTTACATCTTATTCAAGCTTTGCCTTTAATTTTATACAGAAAGTCTCATTAATACAGTGAGAACTAGCCTCCTTGCCACATTAATTTTCTTTCTTTCTGATACATGTCAGTCTGTGTGGTCATATGCGGCCTGGAGCTTTGGGTTTGTGAATGAGGAAAGTGAGGGAGGGAAAGGAGAGACAAAAAGAAATGCAGGAAAAGGGAGAGAGGGGTGTCTTAACTAGTGAAAAAGCTGAACAGTAAATTATAATTAAGAATAAATTTGGGCTTATGTCTTGCACATTCCATATTAAAAACTAAAGATCGAAAAAGAGTAACAAACTCACAGTTGTTTTTTGTCCCATAATTATTTAATACAGTCATTCTGAGTTCTGCCTTCTATTTTTAACTGTGACCTTTCTACTGAATAAGAATCACATATACCAGGTCTGAATTATTACAAAGTAGGTTCTGAATTAATGAGATTAATGAGATTTTTTTATACTATACAGGGAATTCGATCCTGGAGTAAGAGTGTTATTAATGAGTGGTCCTGCACTCCATGACAATGTGCCATTTGATGGGTGTATTTTTATAAGGCCCTGTGCAAACATCACCAATTGGGCTCCCACTCAGTTCATTGTGACAGTAAAGATCATGAACATACATCACTGTAGCAATCCTTATTCATTAAAGGAGACTATGGGTTGAAACTGTTCATTATGTAGCAGTGCCATAGAAAGTTTATGCAGTTATGGTGGTTTAAAAGATGTTAGTTTCGTCTACATTGGAGTCCTAAGAGATATCCAGCACAAAACTGGGATTTTTGTGGACATTTATGGATAGTCTGTAATTTAAGCAACTTGTACACAGTTCACAACTTATCATTTCCTGATGCAGATTTATAATACAGTCTGATGTTTCAGGAAAGCTTTATGATCACTTTATACACTCATTCCAGTGTTATGAAGTAAACTGATTATACCATCACATTTTAGTTAAAAACTCAGATATAAGAATCAAGGTGAATTCAGTGAGCTTTAACTAATACAAAAGTTTAGAAAAAAACCACAATGATTGAGTTTCCAGTCTGTTGCTTATCTGCCCTGGCATGTTAATGTTGCTTCAAAGTGGATAAATTATACTTTATCAATATAAAGCCTACACCGTATTCAAAATGATACCAGAGTCTCTTTATAAGAGAATAGCATTTCTTTTTTTCATAAGGTCAACCGAATGGAGTGGGACTCAGTTGCACTTTTTAAATTATTAAAAATGTCTCCAATTCTAATTGTATCAAGATAGATATAAATATGAAAGCTAGCCTTATAAAGCTTCTAGAGGAAAGCATAGAATATCCTCATGATCTTGTGAAAAGCGATACTTTCATAGAAAGGACACAAAAACCACTATGCAAAAAAAAAAGTAGATTGGGCTTCGTCAAAATTAAAAAATTTTTCTCATCAAAGGACATTATTAAGAAAATAAAAAGGCAAGACACAGACTAGGATAAAGTATTTGAAATGCATAAATCTGACTTGTATTCAGAATATATAAAGAATTATAAATCTATAACAAAAAGACAAATGACCACATTTTCAAACAGTCAAAAGACTAAAATACATAGCAAAAGAATATATATGAATGGCCAACAAGCTCACAAGAAGCTGTTCGACATCATTTACTCATCAGGAAAATGGAGATAAAACCACAAAGAAATACAATTTCTTATCTGCTCGAATGGCTGGTTATAAAAGACTGACAATACCAAATGGTGGTAAAGAAGTGGAGCAACTAGAATGCTCATGCATTGCTGATGGAAACATAAAAATGGTACAATCACTTTTGAAAGCAGTTTGGCAGCTTTTTATACAGTCACACACACACACACACACACACACACACACTCACCCTATGACCCTACAAGTCAACAAGTCTCCTCCTAGGTGTTTTCTTAAAAAAATGAAACATATGTTCCCAAAATGATTTCTACAGGATTATTCATAACAATATATTATGATTATTCATAACGACTTTATTCATAGTAGCCCCAAACTGGAAGCCACCCAAATGTCCACCAACAAGAGAATGTATAAATAAATTGTGGCATATTCACACAGTGAAATTCTACTCAACAATAAAATTGAATGGAATACTGATACACACATCGAAATGGATCAATTTCACAAATATAATGCTAAATGAAATAAGCCAGACACACAAAAGTATACCATATGATTCCATTTTTATGAAGTTCTGAAAACAGGTAAAAACTAATCTATAAACAAATCAGAACACTGATTGCCTATGATAAGGAGTAGGGATTGACGGGGAATGTAGCACAGGGAAACCTTCTGGGATGACAGAAGTGGTCTATTTATTAGGATAGCAGTTACACTGAGTTACTTTTATGTAATCATCACACTTAATAATCACACATTTATGTAATCACACACAATCACACATTTAAAATCCATGCATTTCATTATATGTAAACCTTACCTCAATAAAAAGAAAATGATTCTGAGTTCTCTCCTACATTTTTTTAATGCAACATTTATTGAGTTTCTACTACATAGAAACCCTGTTTAGAGATCAAGGATACAAAGATAAATAAGAATAAGACACTGTCTCTGACTTTAAGGAATTTAAAGTCTAAGAATGAGTATTTATAATCTGGTAAAGAAGAGAGACAGATTTCACAGCAAAATAGCAGGAGCCTTAACAGAGCTATGGGCACTAGACCAGAGAAGGGAACCCACTCTCAGAGAACCGCCTCGGTAAGGAAGATCTCTGGAGAAGGTGACACCAGAACATTATCCTGAGAGTAAAGAAGAAGATGGAGGGGAAGGGATTCACAGGCTGGGTAAAAATCATAACAAACTCATGTGGATAAGAAATGGCATGGCTTGAGTGAGGAACTAGAAGCAGTTAAGTATTATTCCAGTTAACTGCTTTTAACATTCCTAATAGTCTCCCCAATATATTTGCCAAGATGAGAAAATTAGTTTGTACTTTTAGTGTCTAAGCCCTACACATTTTTTTCCAGTACCAGTGGCACTTATCTTGCTCCAGAACTGATCACCCCTGCCCCCATCTCTGCCTGAATTCCTGAACAAATATTTGTTCCACTCTATTATCCTATCAGAGCTTTTGGTTGTCATACAATTCCCTCAATTCCATCATCATGGAATCCAAGAGAAAACCCTGTACAATTCTATACGCAATATTTTTTGAGACACTGTCTTCCCTTGGCTTCAGCATCAGCATCATTTTCTCCTTTTGGCTTTTTTTTTTTTTTTTTTTTTGCTTTGCTTCACTCAAGCTTTATGTTGGCATTCCTCTGGTTCTGCTTTAAATAGAGTGACTATATATTTATTACCCAAACTGGGTCAACTTTTGAGAATGAAAAGGCTGCAATTAATAATTACCTTGGGGCAATGCGTGTTCACCGGAACCATCCCAGGCAAGCTGGGATTTATGGTCATCCTATTCCTGGGCCGGTCTTTTCTCACTCCACACTCTCTCCCCAAGTAATCTCAACCACTCCAATGGCTTCTTTATCATATTTATCCAAATGATGCCAAGTATCTCCAGCCTGGACTTCACTTTTGAGCACCAGACCCATAAAGATAAAGGTTTATCCCACTTGGATGTCTTACAGGCACTTTTAACTCATTAACTCAGAAAGAGAACCTACAATTATCCCCTTTACATTCTCATTCACATTCATTCCTAGCATTTCCTATCTCTGTAAAAAGCCAGCTCTATCCTTCCACTCACTCCAATCGAAAGTTTTTTCTGCCCACTCACATCCAATTAATCACCAAGCTCTGTCAGTTTTTTTCCTCTACCCAACTTGAACCCTCCACTTCCCTCCAGCGATACCATTGGCACCCCAGCACAAGTCATATCAACTCTTACTGGAACTAGCCTCTATGCTACCCCCTGTGTGATCTTCTTAAAACACAAATCTGATTACTTTTTTTTTTTTTTAACATAAAAGTATTTCAATTGTTTCTCCTTATCCACAGCCTCCAATCTCAACTTGTAACATGGTCTCAGGTTACTCTGTGAACTGGCCCCTGCCTCTCTCTTCAGCCACACCTTGGCCCTCTATGCTGTGGCCACATTGGAATTCCTTCAGTTCCTCGAAGGTGCCAGGGTTTCTCTAACCTCAGAAGCCTCGCATAATTTTTCTCCTTCAGTTATATGATGCTCCAATAATACAGTTGTAATTGTTTTTTATTTTGAATAATTTGTTTAAAATCTGTCTTTCTTTCTAGACTGTTAGGCTGCAGGATGTGCCTATTGTGTTCACCATTATATCCCCAGCATCCATATAGTGCCTGAGGCTCAGTCCATGTATTTGTGCAATTAAACAAAAGATCTCCCTCTCACAGGAAAAATCTAATTCATTGACTAAGGGGGAAAATTCAAATTACTTCTGTTTTTTATGACAATGAAATCAACAAAGTATTAACAAGAATTGTTTGTATATTTCTCCATTCAAATACATTTTGCATCTTCTGGGGGTGGGGCTCATTGTCCCATCAACAAAATAAGGAGTATATATATCTACTATATCCCCTTCTTTCTCATATTATTTGCTCATTTGAATAAAGTTAAAAACATAAAGGTAGAAAATGAGACAAACCACAATCTAAATTCCAGATTTGGGGTTTTCCCAAGTAGGAAGGATAAAATGTAACATGGTGATTTAATAAATCTGCTGTTTCCTTTCAGATTAGAGACAAATCACAAGGGTAAATGCTTAAGACAATTTTCCAATCAAACATTGCTAATCCTGTTGATTTCTACCATTCAAGAAACCCAGGAGAAATCTAACAGTGGAGTGCTTTGTGTTTCTTATTTAATGAGTATTTGGCAAAAACAATGAGGTGGGGGAAAACGTTCTTGAGGCCCAGAGTCCAGTGTCACTTGCTTACAAAGCAACCATTGGGACATGAGGTGATTGACCATCTGTTTTCAATCTTGGGTCAACATTTCTTTTAATCCAGGATGTAATTAAATCCCTAGTATGTGCAGAGATATCTATTTCATATATATAATTCCCTAGATGTTTAATTATAAAGTAGTTGCAATCATTTGCCCAAATCAGTTCATATTATGTTATTTTGACATCAGGTTTACATGTTTTGGATGGAGCTGTAAAGGACTCTGATGGGGAGAAACTGGTATAATACATAGGAGTTCATCCTGTCTCCTTCATTTCCATCTACCAACAAGGCTGGCTTCCTGTCTTGCCTCTTCTTCCAATATTAAGATAAGAAGAGGTAATTTTGTCAAATCTATGCATGGTGCATTTGTAGTTATCCTACCTGGGTCTGAGTTATAAGGGAATTTCTTAAATTCATATTTTGTTAAAATATGAAAGTCACTTTTTTTTTAACTATTAATTGTGCAGAAAAATACTTCCTTTAAAAATAAAAATCCTTTAACTCTAACACAGGAGACAATAATAGATGGTATTCTTGTTATAACAACTACGCCATGTAATTTCATCTTGGGTTACGTATCTTAGGGTATTTTGGGATGAAAAAAAATCGGAGACTGCTCTTCCTGATTTCATTTTCTCTAAATCTAAAGTCACATAAAGAGGTATACATCCTCTTTTAGTACTCACGTATTCCATAGTTATATCTTTGTATTCTACACAAAGTTATAGAATCAAACAATGTAACCGTGATTATAGTAAAACTAATAAGCTGACATCTTTCTGTTTGTGTTCAAGTAATAGGAAGAAGAAACGGGAATTGCATCAATTAAATTTTTTTTTTTTTGCAAAGACAGTATCATCTGAAAGTCTTATTACATTATATACATTATTCTCATATCTTGGTAGGACATCTAGAATATCAAATTAGCAGTGTATTCAGCAACACACTTTTTTCCTAAGTTTATTTATCTGTTTTGGAAGAGAGAAAGCATGAGCAGCAGAGGAGCAGAGAGACAGGGAAAGAGAATCCCAAGCAGAATCTGCGCGGTCAGCGCAGAGCCCAGTGCGAGTGTCAAACTGATAAACCACGAGATCATGACCTGAGCTGAAATGCAGAGTCACACACCTAACTGAGGGAGACACCCAGGCACCCCCACGATACACATTTCTAACTCCTGTCTCCATTGTACACACTGGATACTATTTCAAGAATCAACTTTTCTATTTTAATATTTTACAGTGATGTTACGTCACGCTATTTAGATATAGTAACTTCGTAAAAAGACCAAAACAAGAGAGAGTGATTTGTTGGTCTAGAAATGAGGAAACAAATCTTTAGATTCTAAGCTAAATCCAAAAGCCACAATAAAAAACTAGTAATCAAAACATTCAGTTTCCAAGAACCATGGAAAAGAGACCAAAGTTTTATTATTTTTCCTCTTTGTTCTTAAAAAAGTCTTCATCCCTTTTTAGTTTATAAATGCTATTTTTATTTTTCTCTCCCCAACATCTCTGCAAAATTCATATTTTCTTAGTACTCTGGGAAATAGATTTCTAAGCTAAGCCACTTACCTTTTTTGTTTGTTTTATCCTTTTCCTTTTTTCTTCTCAATCAATAATTAGTTTTAAAAGAATTTATGGAGTTTCTACTATGTGTTAAGTAGTGAGCATTAGCTCTTCCATTCTTTTTTTTTTTTTTTAAATGAACCTCAATTATCATAGACACAGGTTATCACTTGTTGGGTGGTTTATTTTCATTTTAGTTGAGAGGAAGTTTATTTTATTTATTTTTTTTTTTTTTTAATTTTTTTTTTCAACTTTTATTTATTTTTGGGACAGAGAGAGACAGAGAATGAATGGGGGAGGGGCAGAGAGAGAGGGAGACACAGAATCGGAAACAGGCTCCAGGCTCTGAGCCATCAGCCCAGAGCCTGACGCGGGGCTCGAACTCCCGGACTGAGAGATCGTGACCTGGCTGAAGTCGGACGCTTAACCGACTGCGCCACCCAGGCGCCCCTCTTCCATTCTTTACAAAGAGGTTTTTTTTTTTTTAATTCCCATTTTATCTGGCTGCTTCTCATGAAGGCCCTGGAATATCCTATTAAGTAGTCTGCATTTTCAAAGTAAGGAAGCCAAAGAAGGATTCCAATTAGGGGTGTGTAATAAAGAATTTGGCCCATCTTTGTTATCAGTTCTGGGGAGGTAACCTCCACATCCTTGGATTTCCTGAGTGATAGGAGTATCTTTGTTATTCATGGTGGTCCCCTCCAACCGACTGCTGTCTGATAGTTTTCTAATGAGGTGCCTCAGAGTGGGCATTTGATGACTAGATGATTTTATGCTGACTAGATGACTCAGTGTAGGGCAAGCCACACCCGTAGTCTTAGGACAGAGGGTGGGCCATGCCAGAAAGACCAATCATGTGATGAGAAGGTTGGAGCTTTGAGCCATGTGGCATCAATCTAATCTCAGAGGAGGAGAGGAAAGCAGGAAAGTGAGCTCAACCACAGGGGCAATGATTCAATCACATCTACTTGCATCGATAAAAACTCAGGTGAGCTTTATAGGTTGGCAGTACTCAAAGAATATATCGCCATACATGGATGCCAGGGAGATAATGTGTCCCTGGGGACATGGAAGCTTCACATTTGGAATCTTCCCAGTCCCAGAGTCCACCCTATGCATCTCTTTCTTTGACTCATTCTGAGTTGTATTTTTGTACTATAAAAACTGTAATCATTAAGTGCATTAAGTACAGCACTTTCGTGAGTTCTGTGAGTCATTCTAGCAAATCACTGAACCTGTGGAGGACTCTGGAGACCCTTGAATTTGTAGTCAGCTGGTCTGAAGTGAGGCCAGCTTCAGCCCAGTGAGCTCTGGGCTGCTGAATTTTTGACTGGTATTAGAAGCCTTGAGAAGACTTGGCAGTCCAGTGCGAGTGAGAACACAGATCTGCATCTTAGACAGTAATGTAAAGGCTGGGGTGGAGGTGACTAATTGGAGGTTATTGTAGTTGGCACAGTAGACAGCAATGTGTCTCTGAATGATGTGGCTCCAGGTCAGGTTCCAGGAAGGTTTCAGGGAAGACGCAGCAGCATTTGGATAAACCTTTAGGTAGATAGATTGAACAAATTTAAAAAATGAGAAAGAAGCATATTAAGTAACCTGAACAATATCACAGAGTGAGACAAGCAGGTAAATAATTGTATTAGTTTCCTATTGCTGCTGTAACAATTTACCACAAATTCAGTGGCTTAAAATAATACAAATTTATTATCTTACAGTTTTGGAGATCAGATGTCTGAAATGGGTCAGCAGGGTGACCTTCCGGCCACTCCTCATTCCTCGCCTTTTCTAGTTTCTAGAAGTTGCCTGCATTCCTTGATTCATGTCCCCACATGACCCCAACTCTGCTTTCATCATAACATCTCTTTCTCTGACTAGGATTCTTTTGTTTCCATCTTTAAAAGAACCCTGGTGATTATATCGGACCTACTTGGAATCTTCAGGATCATCTCCCCCATCTCAAATTCCTTAACATAATCACACCTGCAATATTCCTTTTGCCATGTAAGTTAGCAAATTCATGTGTTCCAGGGATTAGCTCATGGACGTTTTGAGGGTAGGGAGTCATGATTCTGCCTACACAGTAATCCCGTTTAAGTGGAAGGCAGGGATGTGTAAATACAGTAGGAAAGTAAATGAGGGTTATATTTAATGGAGAACCTAGGTCTACAGGGCAGAAGACAATAGGGAGGCAATCATAAGTTTATCAGCAAGATAATGGTTTGATTGCTGGTATGATTTTGGAAGCAGGTCTTGTAGTGTAGGCTGGATTAAAGGGGGAACAACCAGAGATTTGTTAGGCTGCTATTGGAATAGCCATGTATGTATGAGGTGCTGAAGCCAGAACCTCCAGAAGAAACAAAACAGAGGGGATTTGGGAAAGGGGCAATTCACGACACTTGGCAACAGATTGGACATGTGATCTGAGAGAAAGGCAGCGTAAAAGTTTTGAGCTAACAAGAGGTAGAAATGGCATTACACTAAATTTTAAAAACAGTTTATTTGGCAGGAAAACAATAAATTACATTCTGAACACGGTCAGCTTGAAATTATATGGAGAATTCTATGAGGGTGGAGCTTCATCTAAGCAGACACCAAAAACTTAGGAGAGCAGTAAAGCATGAACTTGGATATTTGAGTCTCATGCACAGAGCAGATAGTTAACCATATGGAGAGAATCCCTAAAGGAGAGTACAAAGAAAAGAACAGAAAAAGATGAACACAGAACTTTAGGATTTAAAGGTTGTTCATACGTTTAGTAAGAAATTATTATTATAGTGCTCACTTTGTTCCAGGCATTGTGCCCGACACTGGTGAAATAGAAAAAATAAAAAATCAGTCCCTGCTTTCACACACCTTAGAGGTCTAGTGGAGATGTTGGACAATAAAACAAAGATTACAGCAAAGAGTGGAAATGTTAAGTTATCAGTGTTCAAAGGGTACTAAGAATGATACAGTCATCTGCAATCTGAATCATGAGATCAGGGGGTTGGAGGAAAAAGAGGGAAGGAGAGACAGGCTCTCCTGATTAAGCAGAAGAAGGGGCCAGGAAGTGACATTCTAAGACAACTGAATATATTCCAAGTCATGCAAGTTTGGAAAAACCTGATAGATTTGCAGAACTCTGATAGCCCAGTACTCCTGGTGAAAGGAGTATAAGATTTACTGTCAAAAATGAAAAAGCTCTTGGAATGGAGCCAAGAGAAAACTTATTTGCAGCAGAGAAAACCTAGCTGAGGTCAGCATCTTGTATAGTACCTGGCACATAGTTGATGCTCAATAAATATTAAATGAATATATTAAAATTTGGAAAACACTCTTACATACATTGTTTTGGTAGGCAGATTAATGTCCTCCCAACAATGACCATGCCTTAATCCCTGGAATCTGTGAATATATTGTCTTACATGACAACGAGGAATTAGGGTTGCAGTCAGAATTAAGATTGGTAATCAGTTGACCTTAGCATAGGAAATTATCCTGGATTATTGGGGTGAACCCATTGTAATCAAAGTGTCTTTAATGTGAAATGGAAAAATAGCAGAGGAAGTCAGAGGGATGCAGTGTGAGAAAGACTCAACCAGTCATTGCTGGCTTTAAAGATGGAAAGAGCCAGGAGGCAGGGAATGTGCGAAGTCTCCAGAAGCTAAAAAAGGTAAGAAAAGAGATTCTCCCCTGGAGCCTTCAGGAATGAACACAGTCCTGCTGGCACCTTGATTCTAATGCAGCGAGATCTATTTTGGACTTCTGACCTCCAGAACTGTAAATTAATAAATCTGTGTTATTTGAAGTCACTAAGTTTATGCTAATTTACTACAGCAAGTGGAAAGTAATACAGTCATATTGTTATACAAATGATGCCAATTAAAGTGAAAAGAGGTATTCAAAAACTGAGGAAAAAAGAAAAGACATAAATCACCAATATTAGAAATTAAATAGAAGATATCACTACAAATCTTCAACAATTAAAATAAAAATAAGGGATTACTATGAATAGCTTTTTGTTTATAAATTAGACAACTTGAAAGAAACGGATCTATTACTCAAAAAGTGAAACTAATGAAATTCAACCAAGATAAATAAATAATATAAATTCTTTTATACCATCAAAGAAATTGATATTATAATTGAAAAGCTCCAGGAAAATAATTCCCTATACTCAGATATCCTCACTGGAGAATTCTATAAAATCTTCAAAGAAAAATTGACACCAATTTTATGGCATTTCTTCCAAAAAACACATTTTATGAGGCTAGTATCACTCTCAACCAAAACCGAAAAATCGTACAAAAAAAGAAAACTAGAGAGCAATAGCTCTCATAAACTCAGATCCTTTAAAAGGATTAGCAAATTCAATGTAGCAATGTATGAAAAGAATAATACTCCATGACCAAATAGGATTTATTCCAAGTTTGCAAGACTGGTTTAACATTTGAAAATCAATCAATATAATACAAGTTAAAGAAGAAAAATCACATTATTATATCAACTGATGCAGAAAAAGCATTTGACAAAATCCAGCACTCATTTATGATTACAACAAAACCAAACAACCTCTCAGCAAGTTAGAAATGAGAAGAACTAACCCAAATTGGTACAAAGCATCTACAAAAAACCTACAGTTAACATCATACTTAGTGGTAAAAAACTGAATGTTTTTCCTCTAAGATTGGTAACAAAGCAAGGATGGTCACTCTCACTACTCTTATACAACACAGTGCTGAAATTTCCAGCCACTCCCAAAGGCAAGAAAAAGAAAAAAAAAAAGCCATACAAAATGGAAAAGGGTAAATAAAACTCTCCCTATTTGAGATGACATGATTATCTACATAGAAAATCCCAAGAGATCTACAAATAAACTTCTAGAACTAACATTAGTTAAGCAGAGTTGCAGGACAGGACATGAGGTCAACAGACAAAATCAATTGTACTTTTGTATATTAACAATAACATGTGCAAAGCAAAATTAAAAACACAATGATATTTATGATTATTCTAAAGAAAATGAAAGATTTAAGTAAAACCTTAAAATATGTATAGAATTCATATGTTTAAAATTACAAAATACTGATGAAAGATATCAAATAATATCTAATTAAATGAAGACACATGCCATTTCATGGATTCACACACAAAAAATCTGTACAAAAGTGTTCAGAGAAACTATACTCATAGTAACCCAAAACAGGAAACAATCCAGCTGTCCTTTAACAAGGGAATGGTTAAACAAACTGTGGTACATATTTAACATGGAATATCACTTGGCAATAAAAAGAAACATACTATCACTACCCACAAATGACCTGAGAAGGGAATTATACAGAGAAAAAGGGGAGGAGGGTCTGTATTCAGAATCAGGGTTGAAGAGAAGTAGGAGTTCATCAATCTCTTGGTGTTTACAGATAAGGACACGTAATACCTGACAGTCCAGGTGGGATACTTTTAGAATCAGATCAAAGCAGGATTTGAAACCAATTCTGGCATCCACTGAGTTACCTTGACAAGTGACATATATTTTTTAGCCTTTGTGGCTTTTTTACAGAATGGAAAGAGTAATTATATCACTGTGTTATTCTCAGAATTAAATGAGATATATGTATGAATTGTCTGAAATATTATAGATGTTCAATCGGTTCCCTTCCCTCCTCAGCAGAAACAAACAAATAAAACCTTTCCCAAAATTATTCAGCTTTCAATACCCAAGCTCCAATAAGACTCCAAGTTCCTGACTCCCAGTGCAATGTTCTTTCCAGTCTTCTGAACCAGAATTCCTAAATTTGAGGCAGAAAAACAAAAAGTTACATCAGAATCATCATATATAAAATATATTAATGTGTACTGCTTTGCTAATTCGTGGACATAATTACTTGGTGATTTTTCCATATTCACTAACTACCTTAACAATTTCAGTCATTATATATAGAAATTAGAAGACTAAATTGTTGACATAAATGCTACCTCTTTTCTTTAAACTTAAACAGAAGGCCCCCCTTCTACTTCTTAGATATAGGAGTTTTCATGACCAGTAAAGTGACAGATGAAATAAATCTTTGCCTATTAGAATGGAATAGTTCATTCTACCCAATAGGAGCAACAAAAAAAAATTAATAACTTCTAGTTCCTTTTGTTTATTTGATTCAAGGACAAAGGATACTTTCATATTCCATTTTCTAGCCTTAATTAACTATCTCTCACAAATCTTCACTTTGCAATGAGTTTATTTAATGCATTTTTAAAAATAATGTCACAATGGGGTGCCAGGTGGCTCAATTAGTTGAGCATCCAACTCTTGATTTCAGGTCAGGTCACGATCCCAGGGTCGTGGGTTCGAGCCCCATGTCAGGCTCCGCCCGAGTGTCGAGCCTGCTTCAGATTCTTTCTCTCTTCTTCTGTCCCTCTACCTCACTCATGCTCTCTCTCTCTAATATAAAAAAGTAAAAAAAAATAATGTCACATTTACAAACATTGTCATTTCTGGCATTGTACCTCACTTTTGCCAAAAATTAAGACATTTAAAACATATGCTTAACTAAACTTAGACTAAATTACCTAAGGCTGCATGTACATTTTTGTTTCCATTGCTCAAGAACATGGAAACACTTAAATTTAGTTGGCCATTGCCTCCTTTTAAATGTAAGTTTCAGTACTAAAGAAATGTAGTTATTTATCTAAAGCTCTTTCGGGAAAATGCCACACACTTTTGAAAATGCCTGGCATAAACTGAGCTCTTGGTAAATTTTCACTGGGAGCCACTATTATTCTTAAAAATGTTAATATTAAATTTATCATCTCCAGCTTTCATAGGGCAGAGGTGATCTTATTCACAGATCCCACTCTAAGAGAGTATGATGATGAGGTGAGACACAAAAGTTTGCATTCCAAAAGCAACTTCTAGAACTTGGGTGCAGGTAGCCTATAGTCTACTTCCTGAGACAGAAAGGCAAGCCCATCTTAGAGCTGGTCCTTTCCCACCTTCTTATGCTGTAGGGCCAGATAGTCAACTGGGCATCTTGGTTTTGGAAGGCTCCTGTTCTCCAGTTCCTAGCTGTATACAAAGCCTAAAAACACAATGCATTTAATAGTGTCCAAACTCTACTCACATTTAATTTGAGACTCATCCTATTGATTTAGTTGATCTACTGTAGACCTTGGTGCTGACCATCTGTTTTATATATTTTTTACATATTTATATTTATATACTTTGTATATTTATATTCATATATTTATAAACAAACCATGGGGGTGGATGTCAACTTATTAAATTGTAGATGAATATAGGTATGCATAATGGATTTCACATAATGTTTATTCATTTATTCAAAATTCTCTTAAGACAAGGTTTAATCTTCACATTCCATCAACAGGTCCATAGCTATATTTAAAACTTCTAGTTATTTAAATTATTACTAAGAAGGGGCACCTAGGTGGCTCAGTTGGTTAAGTGTCCAAGTTTGGCTCAGGTCATGATCTCACAGTTCCCGTGTCCAGGCCCATGTCCGGCTCTGTGCTGACAGCTCAGAGCCTGGAGCCTGCGTCGGATTATGTGTCTCCCTCTCTCTTTGCCCCTCCCCTGCTCACACTCTGTCTCTCTCTCCTTCAAAAATAAACATTAAAAAACTTTTTTAATAAATAGATAAGTTATTACTAAGAAATAGTATCTCTGAGTCATAGAGACTCATCATGGAAGAAATAAATTGCAAAATAATGTGCTATGCAGATTTCCTTTGCCACAAAAAATATTGTTAATTGTACTTCAACCTGGAAGCACATATCAAATTTTAAAATTTTACAGTTTTTGAGGCATTATCTTTTAGAATGTTTGACCTAGAAGTATAAAAATGTTTACATTCTCCACCTACCTAGCTCCTAACCTTTCTGAACAAGTAACCACAACTATTAGTCTCTTGGGTATCCTTTTTAGAGTTTTTTTAATGATCACACAAAGAATTATGAATATTCATATTTTCTCATTTAGTCCACCAGTTTTAGATGGTAGAACATTCTATATTCTATATACTGTTCTTTATCTTGCCCCTTTCACTTCGTATTCTATTTTGGAGATCTTTTCATATAAGTATATAAATAACTTTCTTCCTCTTGTTTGCTGCTGCATAGTATACTATTACATAGATGATTTTAGTTTATTAAACCATGAGCATTTGGATTTTTGCTAAGCTCTTGCTTTGGCAAGCTGTGCTTCAATGAATAAACTTGTTCATCCTTGTATGAACACATCTGCAGGATAAAACCCTGGAAGTGGATCGTTGAGGTTTATGGACTTGTTGTTTGGCTACATATATCCAAATTCCCATCCAAGGGGATGGTACAATTTTTCACACCCATTAGAACTGTTAAAGAGAGTTTATTTCCTCAAGGCCTCTCCAACACTCTGTGTCATCAAGTGTTTGAATGTTTGCCAATCAGATAAGTAAGAAATGGTACCTAGGTGTGGTTTCATTTTGTATTTCTCTTATAGTAACAGTAGGGTTGAACAACTTTTCAGAGTATATTAAAGACTATGAATATTTCCTGTGAACTAATTATTCAGGTATCAATTCATCTATTGTATTTTTCAAAGACTTATTTTTAATATATTTATAATCGCTACTGGTTTTTTGTTTTCTAATTTATTAATTTCTGCTTTTATTTTTGTATTCCTTCATTTTGCATTTCTCAGAATATTATGTTGTTCTTCAGATGCTTAATTTGTTTTCACCCTTGTTTGTTGATATAACTATGTAGGCTATGAAACATCACTCTAAAAATTGCTTTAGCTCTGTCCTGTATGTTCTGATATATATGTTCTCTATGTCTTGTATTTTCTATATATTTTCTCCGTAAATTTCAGTTTGTATTCCTTCTTTGAGCCAACAGTTGAAGATTTTATGGATTTGTTTGTTTTGTTTTTTCATCTCTAGGTAGCAGGAAGTTTTGTTGTTATTAGTTTCTGGGTGGTTTTCATTGCAATCAGAGATTTTTGTCTATACTATTTAACTTTAGGGAATTTGTTGAGGTTTCCTTTGTGGGCTAATATAAGGTATTATTTCAGGGATACTTAAGATGAAGATACATGCTCTATTATTAGGAAAGAATGCTTGATATATATTATAGAGCTATTTACTTATCAATGATATTACTTAAGTTTTCTGTGTCTTTTCATATTTTTTTGCATCCTCGATCTCTTCTGAACTGAAAGAAAACAAATCCACTACTAGTGTTTTTCTGTCAATTTCTCATTGCCTGTTCTATTTCTGCTTTATGAATGTTGCCACCATGTTATTTGGCATATAAAAGTTATTACTATTATGGCTTTACTTTGAATTGTACTCTTCAAATTTTTATTTGCCTTAAATAATGTTTTTGTTTTAAATTTTACCTGGCAGGTCTGATGAATGTTTTATGTTTGGAGAATCATGCTGGGTCTTTTTAAATGAGTAGGACTTGTCATTACTTTCTCTTCCCCCACCCTCCTTCTTTTGTACAGTTGGGATATTTGTGATGGAACACTACCACTATTGTTCTATGATAGCTCTATAGCGATTTTGCAAAATACCCAAGAAAAATGATTGCCAGCATAAAGCCAGTCATTTGTCCCACTTTCTCTCAGTTCTTTTCTGTCTTCCTAGCTCCCCTGACCCAGCTTTGCTTAGTAATTGATGCCACTGGGTTTACACAATTCACCTGGACCATCATAACACCTGCATGTTTTTCATAACATCATCCTCACCACTCAATCTTGACTCCCAATATGCTCCAGGCTCGAAATCAACCTTCTAGATATTACTCGGATGTTCACTCCTTCATTCAATTAACAAATATGTATCTTGGGCCTAATTTCCTCAGCAACTACCTTTCTTCCACTAAAACCACAAATAGAAATTCAAAGAAAAAAAAAAACCTCTAATGTTGAATGAATGAATGAATTTTTATCTCCAGCTCATTGTCAAAGATAAACTTAAACTTTGGGGGCGCTTGGGTGGCTCAGTCAGTTAAGCATGGGACTCTCAATATCAGCTCAGGTCATGATACCAAGGTTGGGGGATAAAGCCCTGAGTCAGGCTCTGCACTGACAGCACAGAGCCTGCTTGGGATTCTCTCTCTCCGTCTCTCTCTCTGTCACTTCATGCACATGTGTACTCTCTCTCTCAAAATAAATTAAAACAGAACAAAAGACAAACAAAAAATAAATTTTGTAGGCCAGGAAAACTATAGATGGATTCAGATTTCTTTCTTGGTTTTAATTGCTTTGCAACAATAAGCTACATAAAAAGATCCTCAGGACATGAACAAACACATGGAAAATGGTGACTAGCAAATTGCGGTGCAGAAGTGACAAACAAGATGATTTGAGGCATCGGTCCCTCTTTCCTGCTCCCATACCATGCAGTGGGGACTCTCCACCTTTGCTAACTCACTTTTCACTGAGCTACACTGAAGGTGTCAACCTTTGAAAATTCAAATATGCTTCCTACTCTCAGATTTCAGATTTACCAACAGGAGGAAAGAATCTGTCCTACTCTTCTGATATGTAGGAACCACAGAATGCGTTAATTGACAAGCAATGACAATGAAGCATGCTTCTCAGGTGGAGAGGACAAGCGTGAAGAACAAGAAACTAGAGATGGCTGGCACAAGAAGTAAACATTTTGAAGGGCAACAATGTCATGAGGACATCTCAGGCTATAGGCCCCTGGCAGGTGGTGTGCATGTGTGAAGGGGGCCTGGTGGAAGAACACATGACCCCTCAGTCTACTCTCACTTTCTCTCTTTTCATAGAGATACGGGTACCAAGAACTTTTTTTACTCTAAGAAAACAACACAAACATTTTTTTTTTAATTTTTTTTTTCAACATTTATTTATTTTTGGGACAGAGAGAGACAGAGCATGAACGGGGGAGGGGCAGAGAGAGAGGGAGACACAGAATCGGAAACAGGCTCCAGGCTCCGAGCCATCAGCCCAGAGCCTGACGCGGGGCTCGAACTCATGGACCGCGAGATCGTGACCTGGCTGAAGTCGGACGCTTAACCGACTGCACCACCCAGGCGCCCCCAACACAAACATTTTGATAGATAACAACCCCACTCTGCCTCATGGTCAGTTACCTAATCTGAAGTCATAGGGCCTGTGATAAGCACCTTCTAGATTAAGCAGCTACTATTCAACTCCAGCCAAAGGCCACGCTGTGGAAACATGGGCTCAGCTTGGGCAGCTTTCCAAATTTTGCAGAAAAAGTCTAAATCAAGGTTCTTAACTCAAAGTCCTCTGATTTTTATTTTTTAATTTTTTAAAAATGTTTATTTATTGATTTTGAGAGAAAGAGAGAGAGAGCAAGAGTGAGGGAGAGAGAAGGGGAGACAGAATCCCAAGTAGGCCTCACACTGTAAGCACAGAGCCCAATGCAGGACTTAATCTCACAAACCATTGAGATCATAACCTGAGCTGAAATCAAGAGTTGGACTTAATTGACTGAGCCACTCAGGTGTCCCAGTCCTCTGATTTTCAAATGTTCATTTCATTTTTCAAATTACTAGACATGCCAAACCACAGTTTGACCCATGGGCCACATGTGTGTGACCTAGATACATAGAGAAACAGATAGGGTTTATATCAGTATATCCAATCATGCTAGCAATTTCAGAGACTTTGATCCTACTACTAGGAATATTGCCTAATAATGCCTCTGTGGATCCAGGCCCCTTTATAAGGAAAGTGCAATTCATTGGCTCTGGCTCTTGGTGGACAAATTGTGTAACTAGCTCCCTGAAGATCGCACACGGTAGTCCCCCTTATCTGCAGGGGATACATTCCAAGACCACCAGTGGATACCTGAGACTGTGGATAGGACTGAACCCCGTATATACTATTTTTTTTCTATACATATATGACTATGACAGTTTAATAATAAATCATGCACAATAAAAGCTTAACAACAATAACAAATAATACAATAGAATTGTAACAATATACTGTAATAAAAATTATGTAAATGTGGTCTCTCTCTCAAACTATCTTATTGTACTGTACTTAACCTTCTTGCGATGATGTGAGGTGATGAAAAGCCTACGTGATGAGATGAAGTGAGGCAAATGATGTAGGCACCGTGACATATTGTTAGGCTGCTATTGACCTTCTCATGACCTGTCAGAAGGAGAATCATCTGCTTCCAACCACAGTTGAGTGCAGGTAACTGAAACTGTGGATAAGGGGGCACTACTTAAGTACCTAGCACTAATTCCCCACTTGCAAACATACAGTTTACAACGGGGCAAAGGGTGGCTTTATTAAAAGAGAAGAAAACTCACCACTTTTGATTTTGAGCATCAGGCAAATAACAGCAGGCAAAACTGCTTTGTGCTCTGAGTGCCACTCATGGGCAGGGGGACAATGTTTAGTTCAAACAGCTTTGTGAACTTTAGGCCCTGAATGGAGAGGCTTCTCCATCAAAATGTACTGGACCATCTCCCAGGGTTGAGATAGGCTCTGCCCCAGTCTTCTGCTGGGTTTCTCTGTGGCCTCAGCGTTCACACTCAGCTCTTAGGACCTTTTGATCCACTGTTGCTGCCTTCAGATACCTTTTTTGGCTTGGCATTTTATAGAAGGTTTTGAGAGTTCTTCTTAAGCTGTGCAGCTGAGTGGGGATTACAGCCATCAGCAGAGGCTCCCCCCAACCCCCGTCTCTTTCCCTCACATTTATCAAAGACTGTTTTCTTTATATGATGCTGATAAAACCAGGCCTCCTGTAAGTCTATCCTCTCTACTTTTTGCAACTCTCTTCTTCATGTCTTCTGGTTTCTACCACCCTGGGGAGTCACATCCTTTCGGGTTTCCATACAAAGAAGCTGTCCACTTGTCCAGTGTCTTCCTCTGTCACAAACCCACACTCAGAATTCATAAAGTCCAACCAAGTCCTGGTGTCCCTCCACAATGGCTTTCAGTGATCTATTTGCAAAAAACACCGCTTAATTTTCCAGAAACTGTCAGAGTACTGTAGTTCTCTCCGATGTGAATTTCATGTTGCCTTACAAGGGTTAGCAACACAAGTCATCAAAGACTTTGTGATCCTCAGCCCTATGGAAGCTGGATTCTAAATATCCTTTAGGTATCTATGTCCTTGAGGACTCCATCCAACTCTTCCAAGTGCAGAGAGAGGTCAGAATTCTGGTCACACGTACTCCAGCTAATTGCAGTTATAAAGTATACACTTTGAAGCCACATAAAATCTATTTCAGAATCTCTTATAATCAGGAATGTAAATGCATAAATCATTGTGTCTTGCTGAGGCTTCATTTACTTTTTGATAATTTCTGATTATCAGATGTTTGTTTAGCCTCACACGAGATACATTAAAAATGGTGTATAATACCACCACTCTGTCGATTTCCATTCACAATTTTTCATGGGACCTACGGCTGTGGGAGCTCAGCATTCATAAGGAGACTGCCTGTGGTCTAGCCCAGATCCTTCATTGGAGGAGTTTACTCATTTATCCATTTGATCTTTAAATATTTACTGAGTGTTTACTATGTTCTATACACTGTCAGGAATACAAGAATGAGTAAGACATACGCCTTGCTTTTAAGATTATGACAAAGACTTTTGTGATAGTTGGAAAGTTTCTATTTAAAAAATGTATAGTGAGCTTTAGCTATCATTGAAATATTTATATTAAATAAAAATGCATAATTTAAATTTGTAATGCTTATTCATTTTCTGAGACAGAGACAGAGTATGAGTAGGGGAGGGGAAGAGAGAGAGGGAGACACAGAATCCCAAGCAGGCTCCAGGCTCTGAGCTGTCAGCACAGAGCCCGACGCGGGGCTTGAACGCACGAACCACAAGATCGTGACCTGAGTGAAGTCAGATGCTTAACCAACTGAGCCACCCAGGTGCCCCTAAAAATGCATAATTTAAAATAAAATCAGATTGATAGTTTCTAACTAACTTTATAGAAGTTTAAAATGTAACTGATGGGTGAGTTTATTTACAGAATAAGGTAAAGACACACTTCTCTGTCAGTTAGTCAATACTGATCCAGCTCCCAGCTGTGAAGGGATAATGCAGAAGTGAGCTGGTACTCCTGGGTCTGTATGAAGAATGCCCTGACAGAAGGACTCTTGGAGCCACAACTTGGTGGGAAGTGGGAGAGGAGCTTTGGGAGTTTCTCATCTTCTTCCCTCCCAAGTTCTGGAATTCAACAGGTTTGAAGAAAAGAGCTTCGATCAGCCTTGGGCATATTCAAAACAGACATTCAAGTTTGTTAAATAATGTGAGTTAGGTCGAGGGTTGAGGAATCCCAGGAAATAAGGGTTGGGGGAATTGTGCTCAAGGAGAGTTTGGGGTCCTTCCCATCCCCTGGATTTTTGTCAGCTGTGTTCTAACACACCGGTAGCATCTGGGACACATCTTGTCCTCTTTTCCATGTAAGAGCATGCAGGTTATAGACAGAGGATATTACGAGGTGGAAGGCAAAGAAAACATCTTTGCAATCGTCCTAAGGACCATGTTGATTCTATTTTATGTTTAGCGGCCAGGACAAAGTACATTCAATCATATTTGCCTTAAAAATTCTTCCAAACTACAACCATATCAGTCAAATAATTAGCGAGTCAACATACATTTAGGGAGTACCTAATATACACCAGGTAGTGAACTAGGCAAAGATGCAATTGTGAATGGGTCACAATTTTATTTAGCCAAAGCTTAGGTGAGAAAAACAGTGCTCTGAGAGCAGATACATTCCATCCTCTAGAACAGTAATTTTTAAAACTTGCTAAAATACAGATTCTAATTCAATAGCTCTGGAGTGGGGCCTGAGACTCAGCATTTTCAACAGGTTCCCAGATAGTGCTGATGCTGCTACTCTGAGGACCGTGTTGACTAAACAAGGCTCTAGAGCATGTGTTTAAAAATTAGCCCCGGCTAAGCTAGTTGTGTAGAATGTTGGTATGTGTACCTTGAACACTTTCTTCCTCGCCTCTCCACCCTGCCCTCCTCCTCAACACCCACACACCCTGGAGAGCTAACTGCTTCTTGAATATTTTGTAGGACACCCTTGACATGTAGTCAGAGGGCGGTATAAGAAAACCGGCCTATAAAACTCACTTTTGCATCTACTAATAATGTCTTCTAGAAGGCATTGCTTATTACCTCACTTGCTGCCTTCTTTATCAGCAACCGTAGAAAAAATTCTTCCTTGCTCTTTATCTCAAGAACAGTTCCACTTCAAGAAAAAAAAAAAAAAAAGAAAGAAAGAAAAAAGAACAGTTTCACTTTTTCTAAGCACTTCATGGATTTGGCTCACACACATTGTAAATTGCATAATTGCCTGGATTTTGCTTTTGCATAATAACTGATAGAAAGCTTCAATTTAATTTATCACTCATTGATAGCATCATTAAATGGACATGTTTGCTTTCATTTAACTCCTGGTTCTAACTCTGGGCCTCTTGGTTTCCTTCCCTTCCCTCTAAATGTATGTGCTTTAGATATTTCCTGCCACATTATAAGCTACTTATACTGTTCTGGGGGTAAATATATATAGATACGTATTAATAAAAATCATAATCTTATAGGAGAGTTTTCTATAGCTTTGAGTAACTTTCTGCCATCCCCCCTTGCTGGCCATTTTGACTTATCTCTAGGAGGAGATACGTTAGATTACCTTGTAGAGAGGAATCCCATCCCTGTCCTAAGCTAGCTTTTTACTGCTTCATGAAGCATGGAATTTTTACATAATGTCCACTTATTTAACTACACTGAGAACTCCATTAAGACAAGGATAGCTTAAACATTCTGTATATTAGATCATGTAGCACAATGCCTGAATCACAGTATCATTGAGTAGCACTGAATAGATTTTAGGGATGTTGCTTATTGTAGGAGTAATGGGGTATGTATGATTCTGATCATTCAGAATAGGATAGGATTGCAAAAAGCTAATGGAGACTTTCATAAAGAGATACTTCATTAATTAAAACCTAGTTTGGTAACATAGGGATAGATCTTAAGGTACCTAACTGTTCTTTTATCTATATTCTTACTGACTCTGATCGATGTGGTTGTTTGGAATTATACAAATTGACAATTCAAAGAAATAAAACCTTCAAATTTGTTTTCTGGATACCCTTCTTTTTTCCTTTCTGGACAATTCCTTTTTAGTTTTACACAATTTCCTGACTTTGGTACAGGATGATTAAGATAACATGTGTTTGGTGTTTGTTTATCGTGAGTCATGTACCATTATCTTCCTGTCTAATTCATTTTATTTTTTTTTAAGTAGAAAATGTTCAGACAGTTGGAACTCATAACTCCTATTTTTTTTTTCTTTTAGTCCAAGGAAACTCACACATTGAGGCAGTTTTTAGAACTACCCAAATGATTCCAAGTTGAGGAAAAAGCTGGTAACTCGCATTACTTGGCCAGGTTTGAGAAATCATATGTGGAATTTTGGGAGATTAAATGTCTACATGAGAAATTGCCAACTTCATGTTAAAAACATCTTGTGGGTCACCTGGCTGGTAGGGTATGGTTGCTGCCATGTTCCTTCATCAGGTCCATGAGGTGGTCTTTAAACTCTAGGTGTTTTAACAGTCAGAGTCTAACTAGCTGCCTACTTTCACACTTTCCTGGAATTCATTCTTGAAAAGTGGCCAACTCTGACAGAGATTTCAATAGGAAAAAAGAAGTCAAAAAGCCCCCTAGGCCATTATAGAAATTAGAAAGTCATCAGTGCCTCACGAACTCACCCCAAGGAGCCAAATGTCTAAGAAAGTGAGACATTTTTTCCCCAGATAGGCACAAAATCTTAGACGCCATTGATGGTGTTTAGAAAGGGGGAGTTTTGTCAAGAGTGTTGTCAGCAATATACATATTACCCACATGGATGGCTCACCTAACACTGACTAGATAAAATAAGGAGAGTAATAAAGCACTCTTATTTATATGCTGAGGTCTCTTTATGTTATGAGATCAAGAGTATATCAATGATACAATCTCGCTGATCTTTGCAGTATTAAAGCTAAGGTCCACTGTAGTCAGCTTAAGCCATCTTGTATTATTTGTTCTTTCATTTTAATAATGTCGGGGCTACAGACATTCCAGGGTATGTCTGAGCTTCCTAAGTAAGGAAGAAAACTAACATTATGTAGCATCTTCCAGCACCAGCCATCATACTAGGCATAGTTACTATTCTGGGTCTAGCCTAGGAGGCTCCCCAGAGTTGCTAAACTATGGCTTTCTGTTCATAGCCCAGAGAACCTGGCACCAGCCACATTTTTTTTAAGTTTATTTATTTATTTTGAGAGAGAGGGAAAGGGAGAGGAGAGGAGAGAGAAAATGAGAACCAGCGGGGGAGGGGCAGAGAGAGGAGACAGAGGATCTGAAGCAGGCTCTGTGCTAACAGCAGTGAGTACGATGCGAGGCTTGAGCCCACTAACTGTAAGATCATGACATGAGCTGAAGTCAGGCGCTTAACCAACTGAGCTACCCAGGCGCCCCATCAGCCACAATAATATGGGTAGGTGGAAACATTTTGATCTTGGTAGAAGGAAAGCTTGTTGCCGCCTTTCTGGCAGGATCAGGTTGTCATGGCGCTCCACCTGCTTAACTGGGTGGGCCTCACACTGTATGAACCTTCCATTTCCCACTCTGGGACTCCTTATTGCCACTGAGATCTGAGTTTCTGTGAGACCTCTTGGTGCCATGCTTTTGCGATAGCTCACTTGGCTGCCCCATCAGTCTGCAGAGTGAGGATAGGCAAGTGGGAGTCCTGATGACGTTTTGTGGCTCACATTTTGGGGTCTCCTGTGTCAGTTGCTACAGAGGGTGGGTCATACACCCTAGAAATGCAGGGAGCAGACACTCTGTGGGCAAACTTTGACCAATGGGAGTGGGAACCAGTACATGATTTCTTCTCCCTTCCTCCACCCAGAGATATTGTACCAGGACTTGCAGATGATTTGGAAGCAGAATCATGAGGATTAGGAAAATCTGGCAGATTTGTTTCCTTCCTTCCTGGCCTCTCTGCACTTTAACCTTCACTCATGCTTCCCTGGGATTGCATCCCCCATAAAAGTGTTACCATGTAAGCTTTTGCCTCAAGTTCTGTTTCCTAGGGAAACCAGGCTAAATCAGTTACATACATTACCTCAAAAAAATCTTCAGAAAATCCTGAGAAATAAGTGGTTATCATCTTCATTTATACTAATGATAAAAATGAGAATATTGGTGGTAAATAACTTAGCCAGGCCATTAAAAACGGAGCCAGGGGGCGCCTGGATGGCGCAGTCGGTTAAGCGTCCGACTTCAGCCAGGTCACGATCTCGCGGTCCGTGAGTTCGAGCCCCGCGTCAGGCTCTGGGCTGATGGCTCGGAGCCTGGAGCCTGTTTCCGATTCTGTGTCTCCCTCTCTCTCTGCCCCTCCCCCGTTCATGCTCTGTCTCTCTCTGTCCCCCCCAAAAAATAAATAAACGTTGAAAAAAAAAATTAAAAAAAAAAAAAAAAAAAAAAAAAAAAAAACAACGGAGCCAGAATCCACCCAGGTCCATTACCACTAAGGAACTCAGAAAGCTGAAACAAGCACCCACAAAACCAGACCTTGTATTTGCTTTCTCTGAGTTCAAAATCTCCCATATGGAGAACAGAACCATAAGAAGTACAGTCTATGGCATGCTTAAAACTTTCCTTTTGTGGGCACCTGTTGGTTGAGTCGGTTGAGTGTCCAACTCTTGATTTTGGCTCAGGTCATGATCCCAGGGTCATGGGATCAAGTCCTGCATCAGGCTCTGCACTGAGCGTGGAGCCTGCTTAAGATTCTATCTCTCTCTCCCTTTCCTCCATCTCTCTCTCCCCTACTTGTGCTCTCTCTCTCTCTTTCAAAACAACCACAACAAACAAACAAAAGTTGCCTTTTGTATTTATTTATTTTCTCTCCATCATTATTGCCATTGCTGTTCTCTTGTGTTTCTCATATAGATTAAACTGGATCACATAATCAGGAATTAGTATACTTTTTCATTGTAGTAATTCACTACTTACATAACAAGTGGGAGGAATACATTGTACCAAACTACCTGTCATTTAGAATATAGAACTCTAGGGGCGCCTGAGTAGCTCAGTCGGTCAAGCATCTGACTTCAGCTCAAGTCATGATCTCACTGCTTGTGGGATCGAGCCCCGTGTTGGGCTCTTTGCTGACAGGTCGCAGCCTGGAGCCTGCTTTGGATTCTGTGTCTCCCTCTCTCTCTGCCCCTCCCCCACTTGCACTCTGTCTCTCTCTCCCTCTCTCTCTCTCTCTCTCTCTCTCTCAAATAAACATTAAAAAAATAGAATAGAGAAGTCTATATACAACCAAATGCATATATTGGGATGAGAGTTGAAAAATATAAGGAAAATATGACATGAATTTCAAGTTGCCTGAGACAGAAATCTAACTCAAACCAACTAAAGCAAAAAGGGAAATTTATTGGAAGGGTAGCTTGTAGAATTGAAGGAAAAGCTAAAGGAACCCCAATTATGATGTCATGGGTCTTTATGAAACCTATCCCTTGACCATTGTCTGTGGTCAGAGGAATTGACCCAGCATAGGGTCCACCTCTGTAGAGTTGGGTGAAAATGGGGTTACATGTATATTTCTAGAACAAGAGGGAAAGGAAGGAGGTTGGACATATACAAACAAACATATGCAAATAATTCAACAACTCAGAGAAACAAAATAGGGCTCATAAAATAATTAAAGCTTGACTGGGTGCTAGAGAGACTGAATGTTTAGGTGTTTGCAGAAAAAAAAAAAGCAGTATGAGAGAAAACTTCATAGAACTAGTAGAATTTCATTTATTTTTAAAGTTTATTTATTTATTTTGAGAGAGAAAGGGGGTGGGAGGGGCAGAGAGAGAGGGAAATAATCCCAAGCAAGCTCCTCACAGAGCCTCTTGTGGGGCTTGAACTCACAGACCACAAGATCATGACCTGAGCCAAAATCAAGAATCAGACACTTAGCCGGCTGAGCCACCCAGGCATCTCAGAACTTCATTTATTAATTCAAATACATATTTAGTGCTTACTCTCTGCTGGACATTATTGTAGACCCCAGTGAATAAAAGAGCAAAAATGTCCCTGTCATCATGGAGCTTACATTCTACAGGGGGAAGAAAGACAATAAACAGGATAAGTAAGTGAAGTATATTATATGTTAGGTAATGGTAAGTGCTGAGGGAAAAATATGAAGCTAAAGATATTCTTTGAAGTTGTTCTTTAAGGACTGGTAACAAGAAGAAAGAAAGGCATTGGGTAGAGGAGAAATCAAAGAAGGAAAAAAAAGCTCTTGTTTCAAAAAACACAGTCTTATATTTTGTTAGTCCCTTCCAATTTGCAAAATATTTTTATACACATTATCTCATATTAATTCTGACAACATCTTGTGAGTTTTATTTTGTATTATTTTTATGCTGATTTTATAGACAAAGAAATCAAGTCAAATGGTGGTTAATAACATACCTGAAGATATGCATCTAGCAAGTAGCCAAGACTGATGTTAAGATGTAGACAATGTCTGCAATGTCATACTTCTTCACTAAAAAAAACCAAAAAAACAAAAAAAACAAAAAAAAACACCAAAAAACCAAAAAACAAACAAACAAAAAAAACACAAGCGCACTCTTTTTTCCTTTCTTGGTATCATAGCAGATCTTTCAGAAAATAGAGAGTATAGGGGAAGACCTTGGGAGCAAGAAAGCCAACATACAAAGCTTTGCGTTAGTAATTTTATCAACATCAGTACCTTCCTTAAACCTGCAAAAGCCAGGCCCCTCTCCCAGGCTACAAGCCTCAGGGGCCTCCACACTATGAAGTGGTTTTTTTGTGTTTTTTTTTTTTTTAATTTCTAAGTCTCCTTATGGCGCCTGGGACCACCCAGGGCCTGCAGATCCATTCAGAAAGAGAACCAAGCTGAGGCCAGGACCCACATTTCCCCATCCTTCTCCTTAGGCATTCTCAGATCGTCTACCTTGCTCTTGGGATTGACCAGGGGCCCCAAGGAACTCTGTGATCACATCTATGGCACCATTATGAGGCCCTGCAGCTGACATGGTATTTGGTTACGGAATCGTGCAAGACTGGTCCAGAAGAGTGGTATTAACACACTGATTTTATTTTATTTATTTATTTTTTAAATGTTTATTTTTGAGAGAGAGTGGGGGAGGGACACAGAGAGAGGTGGGGGGATAGAAGCGGGCTCTGTGTTGACAGCAGAGTGCCCAATGTGGGGCTCAAACCCATGAACTGTGAGATCATGACCTGAGCCAAAGTTAGAGGCTTAACTGACTGAGCCACCCAGGAGCCCTGACACACTGATTTTAGACAACGCTCACTCAGGTCAGATATGAGAAAAGTTTAGGACTTCAGCCTACTGGGGGTCAGCAATGGGTTCTTGGGCTTGAGCTGCATATTTGAGCCCGTTCATTGGTTCTCGCCCATCCATGTTCCAACTGTGGTAGTGCCTCTGATTTACAGCACCTGAAGTCAATGGGGTAGTAGCAGGCATCCTTTACTTCATGTACTGCTGATATGTAGGTCAATCTATACACCCCCTTTACCTGTTTGACAGTCCTCCAGAGGTGGCAACACTTAAATCATCCAAGGGCTTTTAAGATCCTTGCAGAGCAAAGCTAACAGATCCTTCTGATGAAGGTCTTCTCTTGCCTCCTATCGATGGGGTGACATTAATACTCTTTGGATCTATCTTAAACTGTGAAAGATGAGGCACAGACATTACCTCGAGAATGGAACCATTATTCTCTCTCTGAGCATGGGCACTTCACCCATCCTCCCTGCTAGTGGGCATGTAAAGAAAGCAGAAGTACAGTCAATACTGAAAGAAGTCACATTCTATAAATATGATGAATATGGCCTTAAATAGCTCAAGAAAGCATGATTGGAAGATGCATTGTTCTATGTGAATGTTGTAAAATTCCTAATGGCAAATTTAACATGACCAAGAAAGAAACCATCATGCACATTTTCCTGCATATTTTGGGTAAGACTTGAATTCCTAGGCATCTCAAAAAAGTACAGAATGTGGAGAGCACCACTGGAAGCCAGTTTTCAAGGATGGTATGATAAATGAGTCATCATGTAGCCAGAATTAAATAAAGAGAATTAGGAACAGGCAAGAAGAGTTATATTGTTTCATGGTTCAGAAGAGCCATGGCAGTTTGTGAGTAACGTCAGCATTGCTATCTTTTCTTGTGGTAGGAGATGTAAAATTAGCCAGAAACAAGGCATTTGACAGTAAAGAACAGGAAAAAAATGTTTCTTGGACCTGAAAAGGAATAAATTGTGCCTGGAGAGTACTGGCTATCCAGCTGCATCGATTGGACAATAAACAAACACACAAGTATTTCTCGTCCAACCATGATTATAAATCTTTATGAGAAATCACTATCCCTCACGTGGCACTATGAATCTTGTAGTATACTTTTTACTTAAATTGTCTGTAGACAGGGGCCTTGCAAAAAATGGATGCTCAGTCTCCAACATGCCCTAGGAGTGGCCCTGACCTCTACTAGATTTCAACGTCTGACTCAGTGATGCCCCCAAACATGCCCCTCAACTTCTCAACCTCTAGTTTAAAAACATGAAAAAGTTAGAGTTCTCCTAGACAATTATGGGAAAAACAATGAGAACTTTGATTTAGAATCAGAGAAGTAAAATGAAAACTTCTCCATGGAAGTATCAGTGGTCACATTTGAGGAAGAGTGGCGGGGGGGAGTCCCTGGGGGGAGCACATGAGACCTTCTGTAATGTTCTTCTTTTTGCCCCCATGGGTCCATTCACTTTGTGATAATTTATCAAGCTGTGTGTCTATGATTTGCGCACTTTTCCATAAGCATGTTACACTTAAAAGTTTACCACACAAAAATGAAAAACCACCCATAGGCATAATTAGATTCTGAAGGAAAATGATTTGACAACATGGAGTCCAGTGGTCTGGAAGATAGTCTGTGCCCCAGCATTGCCTAAGGATTAATATGGTGGGTTTCAGGATAAGATAAGCTCTTCCTTCTACTTCTCCCATAACAAGTCAACCTCACAATTAAACTCAGCTCTGCTCACAGCATTTCCCCACCCTGCTTCACAAAATGGAAATTCTTGTAGAGGTTGTGTTCAGACATGCACAATGGAGACTGACACACAGGGCTTGGAGAACTTCCCAGAGGTGGTTTAAGAGTGATTATATAACATGTTAAGTCTGTGTTCCTTTTTCAAGCATAACTGAAACTTTGCCAAAATAACTAATTGCCAGCCTTTTCCCACTGACCCAAATAAAAAAACACACGGTAAATAAATTACAGTTCTGAAGCATACTCTAAAAAAGAAGAGAAAGCAAGGAAGGAAGGAAAGAAGGAAGGAAGGAAGGAAGGAAGGAAGGAAGGAAGGAAGACACAGCCTGGTGTCCAAATGACATCACAGCCCTATGTGTTCAGACAGCACACTCAACTGAAGAGCTTGATGCTAAATTATGTCTTTTTAAGTCATACCACCTGTGGAGAGTTAAAGGGAGAAAATAAATGAATTTAATGAATAAAATAAACCAAAACAATGACAAAAGAACTACCTCTCTCTTGCCCACTGGTTTTGGTCAGAAAAAGCAAACAAAGAATTTTTAACAAGTTGACATGTTTTAGGGGAGCCACAAAAATAAGCATGTGTCCATGTGTCCAAAGGCCTAATGAGACACAAGCAGTAGACCTAAAAGAGATTTAATACATTGCTTCTTTCCCTTCCGATTCCCTTTATGCCTGACTTTTATAGAACTCTGGTTTTATGGAGAAACTCGGAGTGTTTGCACTAGACTGATGTGTGAGTTCTCTTGAATGATGTTTCTCAATAACATGGGAGCCTGTGGTCTGTGTGGGAGTGGAGTTGTGAGGAAGGAGGGGCAGGAGCCGGAGGAAGGCAGAGGTGTACTGGGGCCAGCTTTATGACAGTTAGCTTTCCCCATATCCATGTCCAGTGACTTCAGTTCGTAGCTTGAAATCAGCACTGGTGGGAGTATCTACACCACTGAAATGGCAAGCACTATAGATCATGGCTTTAGCAGGTGGGGAGTGAAGACAGCTGGTTATTCAATACTAATACCAAGCAAGTGTTTAGGCAAAATCTGAAGTGACTGTATAGATATGGTAGTTTTTTAACTCATTCAACCACCTCCCTTAACAAAAGTTAATTCTTGGGCCCCAGCATGGATAGAAAAGGGAGGAGACAATCCCACTGTATTCCATTCAAATTCAATCACACCTGGAGAGTTGTACTTTAAGGATGACACAGAAAAATTGCTATGTGCCAGAAGTACCACGGCATCTGAAGAATACTTGAAAGAACCAAGCACATTTCATCTGGGAGAAGAATGGATCCACTAAGGGTAACTTAATCTCTAGCCTCTCTCTCCACTCCTAGAGATCAGGGGGTGGGGCTAAAGGTCCTAACTCTCTAATCATATGGTTGGTTCCTCTGGCAGCCAACTCCCATTCTGAAGCTATCTAGGGGCCCATCAAGAGTCAGCCTATTAGCATTCATTCATTCATTCATTCAACAAATGTTCATGGAATGCTTTCTATGAGTAAAGTGGGGATTCAATGGTGTACAAGAAGACAGTCTCTGTCTTCTTGAGTATTTTTTTTTCTAAATTTTTTAATGATTTTTAAAAAAATTTATTCTTGAGAGAGAGAGAGACAGAACATGAGCGGGGGAGGAGCAGAGCAAGAGAGGGACACAAAATCCGAAGCAGGCTCCAGGCTCTGAGCCATCAGCACAGAGCCTGATGCGGGGCTCGAACTCACAGACCATGAGATCATGACCTGAGCCGAAGTCAGACGCTCAACCGACTGAGCCACCCAGGCGCGCCTTGAGTATTTTTTAAAATAGGGTTCACACCCAATGTGGTGCTGAACATGGAGCTTGAAGTCAGATCAAGACCTGAGCTGCATCCAAAAGTCAGATGCTTACCTGACTGAGCCACCCAGGTGCTCCCCGACTGTCTTCTTGAGTTTATATTCAGGTGGAACAGAATGATAAAAACAAGAAAGCAGATTGATGATGATGATGATGATGATGAAGTGAGCTTTAAAATCCCGTGTAGGAAATAAACATGAGATACAAAAGCCATAGGAGATAGAAAATGCTATCTCCTAGATAAGACCCCTCAGAGGATGTGATATTAATCTAAGACCTAAAAACAGAAAGAATGAGCATGTAAAGAGAGAGGTAAAGAAGATGCTAAGGACAGGGCCCAAGAATGTGAAAGTGGAAGGAGCTTGGTGTGTTTGGGATCCTAGAAAGGAATAGTATGGCTTCAGGGAAGCAAGAGACAAAGAGAGTGGCTCAGGCCTGGAATAGACAGATAGGCAGGGGATTTCACGCAGGTCTTAGGAACAACCATGGGAGGAATTTGACTTTTAGTTCAAGACCAGTGGTGAACCACTGACGAATTTTAAGTGGGAAGTGGTTTGACCAACTTATGTTTTGAGGAGCTCAAGAATCAGTGAGTGGGGTATGTGTGTGGACAGGGGAGCTGGACATGAGAAAGGGAAGGGCTGATGGTACTCTGGAGGATCTCAGAGGGCAAAGTCAGGGCCATTGGGTAGAAGTTACAAGGAGGTGGATGTCAGGGAGTCAGATCACTTTAAGGAGGAATTTTGGGGTCGAACCCCCATCTTTGCCACTGATTACCATGTGCCTACCCCAGTGGATGGTGCCAATGATCCATTATGGGAGGCACTGTGCTGCACAGGCTCAGGGCCACTATTCATGTCACAGTCCCTGCAAATGCAGTGCACTCCCTGTAAAGAATTCCTGGCCCAGCCCAGCCACATAGTAGGTGCTCAATAAATGTCAGCTGCTATTAGTAACAGTGGGCATTCTACTTCCCATCATGGGGCAAACTTGTACCAAGAAAAGGTGGCCACTTATCAGGATGGTTGTAGAGGATAGCAAAAATAGAGGGCTGATTTTAATAGCAGTCCTCACAATGATAATTTTACAATTCTTTATTCTATCCCTTACACTACCCATTCTGCCATAGTCCCTATCTTTAATTCATTCTCCCTCCTCCCTTTCTTGTTAAAACCTTTCTGCCCTTGAGCAAAACAGAGGCAAGTTCTCACTTGTCCTCCCTCTCTGCTCCATGTAAATCAAGGCCCACCTGTTTCTGCCAGTCCCTCACTTCCATGGGCTGAGTTGGCTCCCTTGGCCTTGGGAGAACATGGACTTTGAGCGTGTCTCATTTGACAGATCAGATAGCAACCCTTGCTACCCCCTGCTAGAAATGTGGGATGTGTACTCACTGCCTTTGTAGATAATCAGGTTCTGACTGAAGCTTTCAGATGTGGGGGTTACAAGACAAGTCTCACTGACTCACTCACTCTTTCCTACCCTGTGTATTGATTGACCTCCTACTGTGTACTAAAGCTGCTCTTGGGACTAGAGACACAGGAATTCCACAATAAATAAGAGACAATGAATGACTTTGCTTTCATGGAGCTTTTTCTAGATGGGGCAGACAGAGACCACCAATTAACAAATGCGTAAAATACTTTTTTTTTTTAATTTTTTAAATTTATTTTTGAGACAGAGAGAGAGCATGAACGGGGGAGGGTCAGAGATAGGTGGAGACACAGAATCGGAAGCAGGCTCTAGGCTCTGAGTCATCAGCCCAGAGCCCGACGCGGGGCTCGAACCCACGGACCGCGAGATCGCGACCCGAGCTGAAGTCGGACACTTAACTGACTGAGCCACCCAGGTGCCCTGGTAAAATACTTTTTGATAATGAGTGCTTCAAAAAGCAAAATAAAGATGGCAAGTGGTGGACCACCACTTTAGACAGGGTGGTTATAGAAGGTAATGGTACAAGTTTGAAGCATCCAGGTCTGGCAATGGGAGAGAAACAAAGCAAGAGTGGAATAATTAAGGTGACAGAGAAATAGAATGATACAGATGGGAGGAACTATTTTCAACTGCTCAGTGCAAATAGAATTTGTGCACACTCGGAGATGCTTTGACAACTATTTGCTAAGGTCAGTATGTGAGCAGAATCCTGGAACATAGGACAGAATTCCTGACTTTCTGTTTCCAGCTCCTCAACAGTGCTATTTAGACAAAATAGAAGTTTTGTGTCTTAGTCAGTTAGGGCTGCTGTGACAGAATAGCATAGACTGGGCGACTTAAACAACAAAGATTTATTCCATACCATTCTGGAAGCTGAGAAATCCAAGACCAAGGCATCAGTAGATACAGCGTCTGGTGGGAATTTGCCTCTTGATTTGCAGAGGGACATCTTCTCCTTGTATCCTCACATGGTAGAGAGCAGAGAGAGGGTTAGCTTTCTTCTACCTCTTATAAGAACACTAATCCCATCATGGGGGGCTCTGCCCTTATGACCTAATTATTTTCCAAAGGACCTTCCTCCTAATAACATCCTTATTGGAGTTAGGGTTTCAACATAAGAATTTCCAGGGGACAAAAAACCTTCAGTCAATAACACTTGGTAAACAATATTTGTTATATTTGTTGACCTAAATCGCCTTGAATTAACTCAAGAAGCATAACAAACCGGGAGAAAAAATTATTTGTATTGAGAAGTTCCTGAATGACAAATCTATAATCTACATTCTCCTGTCTCTGCTCATGCCTCTACCAAAGATAGACCAGTCCAGACAACCAGGCCACACTATAGAGTAGTCAGGACACATGGGATGAAATTAGGTAGCCCAAATATAAAAACAATCTTTGAAATGAGAGTGGTTTTGGGGACCAGCCATCTGCAGAAGATAACCATTTGGGAACTATTTGGAAATGTCAAGTAGAGATGTTCTAGAGAAGAACCAAGTGCAATTAGGACAACTAGAGCATGGGTACAAGTCAGTCCTGGGATCTAATTTGGAAACTTTCTTTCTCTACTCCTAATAGCTGTGGTCTTTAGTGCAGTAAAAGGGGGGTCTCTCATAGGAAGGATGTTTGTTTCAGTGAGCTCCAGGGGAGAGGTAAGTCTGGATCTGCCAGTGTAATTATACTTCTATTTGGCAAGTCAACCCCTTCCTAGAACATTACTATCCAATGAAAGTCCCTGGTTCAGATCTCAATGCAACATTATGACTATAATTTCTAGCTCCTGTGCATCTTTCCCACAGAAAGAGAGTGTACTGACCAGCTAATGTGACCATGTAGCAACCCTTGGCATTTCTGTTCTTACTGAACAGAAATCATCAGTATTCTGGTTTATACATCAATCTTGTGTGAAATTTCTTTTTTTGCCCCTTAGTTTCTTTAAGACAATTTTTTAGAGCAGTTTTAAGTTCATAGTAAAACTGAGAGGAAGATACAGAGATTTCCTAAATATCCCCTGCCCCCACTCATGCATAGCCTCCCCCGTTATCAGTATCTCCCACCAGAGCGGTACATTATGAGGAACGCACTTTGACACATCATCACCCAAAGGCCAAAGTTTACCTGAGGGTTCATTTTTGGTTTGTAAACCGTATGAGGACACCTATCCAACATTACAGTATCATATGGAATAAACTGGCCTAAAGATCACTCGTGCTCTGCCTATTCATCTTTCCACCCTGAACTCTGTTAACCACTGATCTTTTTACTGTCTCCACAGTTTTGCCTTTCCCAGAATGTCATATAGTTGGAATCATACCCAATGTAAACTTTTCAAAATGGGCTTCTTTCACTTAGTAATAAGCATTTAAGTATCTTCCATGGCTTTTCATAGCTTGAGAACTCATTTCTTTCTAGCACTGAGTGATATTTCATTGTCTAGATGTACCACAATGTATCCATCCACTTACTAAAGGACACCTGGGTTGCTTCCGAGTTTTGGCAATTTTGAATAAAGCTGTTATAGACATCTGCATGCAGGTTTTTGTGTGGATATACCTGAGGACCAGATCCGGTTGTTGTTTCCTTCAGAGGCCATTCTTGGGTCAGCTGGCCTTCATCTACAACATTTCAAGTTTGTCTATTTCTTCTTTTTTTAAAAAATTTTTTAATGTTTATTATTTTTGAGAGAGAGAGAGCACCAGGTAGATAGGGAAAGAGAGAGAGGGAGACAGAGGATCCATAGCAGGCTCCAGTGCTGTCAGCAAAGAATCTGATGTGGGGCTTGAACTCACAAAACACGAGGTCATGACCCGAGCCGAATTCAGGCATAACCAACTGAGCCACCCAAGCGCCCCTCAAGTTTGTCTATTTCTAGTCTGGCTGCTTAGATTTGTTCCAGCGTAGCAACTGCCTTTTCTCACATGCACCGGGCAGGATGGTCTCCACATAATGGGTCTTGGAGATTAAGGACCCAACTTCATTTCTAAGTGTCATCTATTTTAGGACGATGATGTTAAAGTTTAAAAGTAATCGAGATCACATGCAGCATCCTGGAACCTGATTAAACAGTTCTGCTAAATTGCAATGCCTCGTTGGGCCGAGAAGGTGATCGGGATGCTCTAGGAGAGGAATTCCCAAAGCCTGTTCTAGAAGCCACTGGTATCATGAAACAAATCATCTGGGAAATTCTGGAATAAACAAAGTTAAACCTCATTTGTTTTTACTACTGTTGGTTGGTTGGTCCATTATTTTTTAAGCACAGAACTCCTCCTAGGCTTATTTTAACCTTGACTAACAAGGCTGACCATCCAAAAGTAAGATCCGCAGGAAGCTTTCCCCGAAATGACCAGAAATCCCTTTTACCGAGAAGCATTGTTCAGAACTGGTGTCCCAAGGTAGACACTCTGGAAAACACGACTCTTTAATCCCCCCCACCCCCAAGTCTGTCATGAGGTTTGAGTCTCAGGGAAAGCTGCGCGGGGTGGGAAAGCCGAAGAGAGGGGACAAAAGAACTTCCCAGAGCATGGCAGCTCCTGAGGGAAGGGCATCAGGAAGAAAAGAAACTGCACGGGGAGTGGGGAGAAAGGCAATTGCTCCCGGGGCGCCTGGGTGGCGCAGTCGGTTAAGCGTCCGACTTCAGCCAGGTCACGATCTCGCGGTCCGTGAGTTTGAGCCCCGCGTCGGGCTCTGGGCTGATGGCTCAGAGCCTGGAGCCTGTTTCTGATTCTGTGTCTCCCTCTCTCTCTGCCCCTCCCCTGTTCATGCTCTGTCTCTGTCTGTCCCAAAAGTAAATAAACGTTGAAAAAAAAATTTAAAAAAAAAAAAAAAAAAAAAAAGAAAGGCAATTGCTCCCTTATACCAGCAGTTATCCCCCCCCCCCCACACCCCCCCCAGGGTGGCTGAACAGAGGCAGGGACACCAGCCTGTGGACCCAGAGGGAGTGCAGCTCCTGGAGTTGGCAATACAGTCACTCTGCAGAATGGACAAGAAGAGGGCCAAGGTAAACATTTGAGAAGAAGCAATAATGTAACTTTTTAGCAAAAAAAAAAAAAAAAAAAAATTATAAAAGGACTCTTCCATTCATTACCAAAGCGAATAATCCCTAATTGACAGACGGGATGGGGAAGTGTTGAGGGGGGAGGAGGGATTGGAGATGGGGGTTGGGGGGGGAACACTCCCTCCTACTATGGGTCACTCCAATTGTGTGTGCGTGTGGGGGGGCTCGCCTCCACCCCACCGCCGCCCCTGCATTGGGTCACTCTCCTTGTGAGGACCGGCTGGGCTGCTTCTGCCCCTGACCTGAGCTCCGTGACTTAAGAAGCAGAACATGTATCTATCTCCCTTTTCTTGGAGAGTAGAGCTCATCAAGAAGTGTGTCTCAATTTCTATAAATACACAAAGAAAAGCAGCGCAGCATTTGGCCGTGTCAATCAAAAGAGAAACTGGAGCAGAAACCCCCTCCTCCAAAGACACCCCCTGAAACCCTAAGAGAAATGTCTACGTGTGCAATAGAGGTTGGCCAGCACTTGATCTTTTTCAGAATACGATTCGTGAAATTCTGTAGAAGTTTTGTGAACTGGCACATACACTGCAGAAGTTTGTCCCGCACAAATGTTACTTCTTTCTGCCACCTTTCTGATAAAAAGAAGGAGGTGATCCTGGAGGAAGGTACTATTCAGCAATATGCTCTTTCTCATTTTGAAACCTTTCAAGTGCAAGTAAACATGTTCTCAGGCCCCAAACACTACTTTTACTCATTTACAGATCAATAATTTAGAAACCTTCTTAATTCCAGGGGGAAAAAATTATCTCCAGTTTGAGATTTAGCAGATCGACTTTCAGGCTAGTTAATTTTTATGTACTTGCTTGCTTCCTAGTAGTAGTTCTACAAGTCTTGAAAAGGCAGGACAAGATAACTGCGGATGCAGCCCAAGGACACCAGCCCCGCGCTCTTGCTTCCGACAATCCCTGCCTGAGCTTGGTCCCTACCTGGTGCGGAAGGCTGCACTCTTAGCGAGGCCCGCTTCCTGAACGCATTACCCGTCTTACAAAGTCCCACTGGGACGTTTGCAGCAGCATGTCCTAATCGCTTGCAGGGTGTGGAAGCACGGGCATACACACGTGTCCTGAAACCTAGGAGAGCAGAATCCAGTCCTGCCTGTCTCCTCTTACTGGGCACTCTCGGAGCTGGAGCTCAGCACAGCGGCACCGAAAAATCAATGTTCCTTTTTGCCCTCTGGCTTCTCTGTCTCCTTCACGTTCATGTTATGCATTTCCTGGTAAAGCCCAGGGGTGGGAAAGGCTCTGTGGATACAGGGGCTGTTGCTGGCTGCTGTTTTCTCAAATCTCCCTGGGAAGTGCTCAGGGGCCCACTCTGCTGGAAGGCGAGAAGACTCTGGAGGAAACTACACCTTGCCCACCTCAGCCTGACTCCAGAGAAGCCATTTATAGAAAATATACCGAGTAATAACTTTGGGGGAAAAAAAGCTAAACCTCGTCAAATGCACGCATTGGTTATAAGCTAGAATCTGTCTGCAGAGATGTGAAGAAAAGAAGCAGCCTCAGAGCAAGAGCGATGCGGTGGGGGCAGGAATAGGAGGGATACTTGGATTCTCCACAGCTGTGGCTGCTGTGCACCTGCTTACTAGAGAAGGAGCTTCCTGCTGCCCCAAACGTGATCTCATTTCATTTGGATATCAATCCCTGCGAAGTTGATATTCTTATTCTCATTTTTGCAAATAAGGAAATTGAGAGGCAGATATTAGGCAACTTTTTCCCAAAGTCCGGCAAAGGAGGGAGCTGGCGTTAGAATCCAAGTGTGACAAGCAGTAGAGACTGATGGTTCCAAGATAGGCTCTGGGGTTAGAATCCTGCCTGTCCTACTTGTAAGTGCAGCTGTAGGCAAATTACTTAAGCTCTTTGTGCTTCAGTCTCCATATCTGTAAAATGGGAACTAATAATAGCAGTTACCTTATAGTGTTGTTTTTCCTCCACATTTGAGGTATAATTGACAAAATTGTAAGATATTTAAAGTATACAGTGTGATGATCTGAGATACATACACATTCTGAAAGGATCCTCCCATCAAGTTTATTAACACATTCATCATCTCGCATATTTGTTTCTTTTTTTTTTTTTTGGATGAGAACGTTTAAGTTTTACTTTTGTAGCAAATCAATGATACAACACAGTGTTATCAGCTTAATCACCATGTTATACATTTGATCCTCAGATCCACCACATTATTCATCATATACCTGAAACTTTTTACCCTTTTACAAACCTCTCCCTATTTCCCTTACCCCCCAGCCCCTGGCAACCACTTTTCTACTCTCTGTGTTTACGAATTCAATTTTCTTAAAAAGATTTCACATATAAGCAATACCATACAGTATTTGTCTTTCTCTGTCTGGCTTATTTTACTTTGCATAATGCCCTCAAGTTCCATCCATATTGTTGCAAATGGCAGGATTCTCTTCTTTTCTTTTAAGATTTTATTTTTAACTAATCTCTACACCCAGCGTGGGGCTCCAATCCACAACCCTGAGATCAAGAGTCACATGCTCCACTGACTGAGCCAGCCAGGCACCCCTAGGATTCTCTTCTTTGGAAAATCTGTATAATATTCCGTATACTTGTTATATAATATTCAATGTACTTGTTGGATTGCTGTTAAGCTTAGAAAGCATGATGTGCTTAAAGTGCTTAGCAAGTGCCTGGTACACACATTGAAAATGCACTATAAATGTAAGCTATTACTGTTATTATTCTGAAGGTGATGGGGGAAAACGCTTTATCAATACTAGATAATAAACAGGCAACTTAGGTGATGATGGGGACCAGTTTCAAAGGTTCAGATTTTTCTAGAAGTCTTGTTCTGCTAAAAGTAAACCATGTAAATAGGCTTTGCCAGTCTTCCTAATACTCTCATCACCAGAAAGAGGAAACAACAAGGGAACTGCTATTCTTGACTTAATTCTGACGAAAAAGAACTTGATGGCTCTTGTGTAACTTCCAGGAACCTAGAGAAAAAATGACTACGTCATTCCGGGTCAAAGAGAGGAAAAGGATCATCAGGCTGAACTGACGTGAGTCCTGGAGTTTGGAAAACAGGCTTTAGAAAGTTCAGAAAAACGATAGCTATGTCATTGGCCTGAAATACCATTCACAAGAAAGGGAAATTCTGAAGAGGCAATAACAACAAAGAAGAAAAACTGTGTCAGGTCGAACACTCATAAATAAATCCTATGAAAAAGAACAGGTGATAGCTGCCACAGAAAAACTTCTCTGAATTGTTCCAATTTCCACAGGATGTGTATAAAGGGCAGAAGGATGTACACTCAGGGAGGCCATGCCCTGTGCTCAGAGCCCGTGCTGGGAGAGGTGGGAGGGACAGGCTGTCATTAAACATGAGGCCTGAGTCGTACTTTATACACATTATTTAATTTTATTCTTCACAATCTCAAAAGGTTGTGAGTTTCGTGTTTCAGAGTGTGATATCGTGATACAATAAGAAACATATATTCGGTCTCCGTTCCTCATTCCTGGCACAGTGCTTCTAAAACGCTTGTCATTTCCTAAGGGGTAGGGGTGAGAGGAGCACCTTTTGTTATTCATAATAAGCCCCCTCACACACACCTGAGTTTATGCTAATCGGGTGACTCCTGCTGAACCCCTGGGTAGCTTTTGGGGGCTGGTTGTCTAACCACTTGATTAGACACTTAGAACTTTCAGCCCCACCCCCAGTATTTGGGGAGTGGGGAGGGCCTGGAGATTGCATTACTCAACAATGGCCAATGGCTCAATGGTTTAACCAATTGTCTTTAGATAACAGAACCTCCAATAAACAATCCCTCTTTGAAACAACATGGTTCAGAGCACTTCAGGGCTGGTGACCATACAAAGGTGCTGGAGGGGTGGTCAGCCTGGAAGCGCTGTGCCCTTCCCTCCACAACTTGCCCTGTGCATCTCTTCCCTTTGGCTCTCCCTGAGCTATGTCCTTTTATAATAGACTGGCGACATTAAGCAGCCGCCTTCCTGAGTTCTGTGAGCTGTTCTAGCAAATTACTGAACCTGAGGAGGGGGTCATGGGAGTCTCTGATTTAGAGCCAGTTGGACAGAAATTGGCATCTGAAGTGCAATGAGCCCTTAGGCTGTAGGATTTGTGCTAGGTCCAGGTAGGTAGTCAGTGTCAGGATCTAATTGACTTCTGGGACAGCCTGTTGGCACCCATGGAGAGCTGCTTGGTCGGGAAAGCCCACACACCTGGGGTCAGAAGTGTCCAGAGGGTAAAAACCGGTCTTCCAAAGACAAAATAAGAAATTTGTGTTGGAGAGGTTGAGAGATTTCCTGGGGATCACATAGGAAGTGGACAGTAGAGCTGGGTTTGAAATCCAGAACTGTCTGAATGTGAAGTCTAAGCTCTTTACCACAGCTCTGCCTGCCTCTTCTGCCGCAGAATGACCTTGGTTCTGAATGTTTGGAGTAAGGGGCCAGGAGTGCTTTGGGCACTACACACACATTTTGGTTCCCCCTACTTGGATGAGTGTTTTCTTCACATTCTATCAACTTTCGAGGATGGGTTGGACAGTGGAGAAGGCCAAGAGTCAAGGTCACCAAAGTAAAGGCTGCCCAGGTAGGGTGTACCACCATCCTGATGCTGTAGGCTTGAAGCCGGGGCCTGGCATCTGCTCCCTTCTCAGCATTGCTGTCCCCATCAGTATGTCCCCAGGACCTAACTCTGATTATCTGCTCCGTGATAAAGCTAGCCAGCCTCTCTTTATCAAGAAAAGATATTATATAATCCTGAGGCTATAGACAGCAACATTTTGAAAATTGAAGCTCCAATAATCTTCTGCCATGAATCTCATACTAGGTATTAATTGAAGAGATAAGTCTATATAAGGAAAGGGTGCATGCATGGAATTTAAATGCCATTAACTAACCTAGGTTCAAACCTAGTCTAAAATCCAAGGAAAGGTCTAGGTACAAGCTCTCATAGATGTCCATCCAAATGGTGACACAGGAAATCTGCAGCTGGTGTGGGGCCTCAGCCATGAGAAGGGTTCAGTTCAGGGTTGGGAAAGCCAATCACTGAAGGATCAGAGTAACAAGCAGGAACTATGTCCATTGGAAAAGAGGGAGAAAGAGACCCAGTCACAGGAGAGAGCTAGGATATCAAAGGCAACATGTCAAACTGATTAGAGGTACTAACCCATGATTCTATCTGTTCCCTTTACTCAAAGGTTGGGGTGGGAACCTCAGTTAGATGAGGCATAAGGTTTAGAGGATTACAGGAATAGAAGCAAAGCAGACCATTATGTCATAAACCTATGCCAGGTCAATTTACTCTGGGGCAAAATTTATGCTTTATATCTTACCTTATGTAAGCTATTTATTATTTTGTTTATGGACAGTATCCATGAGGTTGCTATTTTTAAGCATAGCAACCTTAATTCGTTGACATTATTAAATATATATTTCTCGGACACTGGGTAGAGATACAGCACAGTGTTGAGCGGAACAGAGTTTCAAAAAAGGAAAAGAGGTGGCCATCTGCCTTCAGGAGCTACTATCCAACAAGAAAGAAAGCACAAATGAAACAGTAAAATAATAACATGAAGACAGTTGCAAAGTGCCAGGATGAACCGTGGTTATGGCATATGGCACGGGAGCTCACGGGGAGGAGAGGGGGCTGAAGGCTGGTGGGGGAGGGACAGTTTGCAGAGCAGAGGTCTTGTGCTGTGTGCTGAAGGCTTTCGCTCAGCAGAGAAGGGAAAAAGGGCATGGTGGCTGAGGGTACAAACAATGGAAGGATGCCCAGGTGGCAGGCATGTGGATGGGGAGGAGCAGGAACAAGATGAGGCTTCTTGGAGCAGTGCTGGTCACTGCGAGCCCTCGAGGAAAACAAGTCTGGACTATTAGGGGGTGGTCAGGTTGTTCCAGTCTGAAGGGTTGGACTTCCTCAGAAGGCAGGCGGTGACTATCAGATCCCAGGCTCATGCAGGATGTTTAGAGGAAAGCAGGGGCCAGGAGACTGGGGTGTGCACTAAGGGTGGGATTATGAAACCTGGATTTAACCAGGAGCAGTGGGAACAGACAGGGAGGAAGGAATGGGTTTGAGAGACACAAATTTGGTTTTTGGAAAAAGAAAAGAAAAACTTGTCCATAACCCATACTGCTTTAGAGTGAAACTGCCGTTCACACGTTGGTACACATTTTCCAAAACTTTTTCCCCCTCATTTATGTACTTCCTCGGTTTGAGTCGTGTTCTGCTAGGTTACTAGCTGTGCGATCTTGGGCAAATTACTTGGCCTCTCAAGTCTCTTGGTTTCCACTTTCCTCAACTGTACATGGGGCAAATCAGCCACCTTGTTGGGAATAAATCAGATAAGCTATGTAAGTTCACTTAGCAGAGGGGCTTGCACATAGAGAAAGCTCAATCATTACTTGGGTATTATTATTAATTCTATGTTGTTCATTTTTATACTTGCACAGCATGGCTATACCATGATTTATTCAACCATTCCCTTACTGGTACACGTTTAGGATGTTTCTAGTATTGGGGTTTTTTTTGTAATTGTTGTTAGTACAAACAATGTTGCCATAAACAAGCTTGTACGTCTAACTTTTAAAAACCTGTGTTATAAATTGATTCCAGAAAGGGAGAAGCTGACACATTTTAAATGTTGATACATATTGGAAAGGATACCTAGGAGTTAGCAGCTGTTTAAGGAGAATGAATCCAATATGCTTTTTTCCATTAACAACGTTTGAGCCAGCAGTGCCAAAATGGAAAAACAAACAAACAGACAAAAACAAAAGACACCCAAAACACTTTGAAAACTGCCTTGTAGGGGCACCTGGGTGGCTCAGTCAGTTAAGCATCTGACTTTGGCTCAGGTCATGATCTCTTAGTCTGTGAGTTCGAGCCCCATGACAGACTCTGTGCTGACAGCCTGGAGCCTGGAGCCTGCTTCCGAGTCTGTGTTTCCATCTCTTTCTGCCCCTCCCCTGCTCGCTCTCTGTCGCTCTCTGTCTCTCAAAAACAAATAAACATTAAAAAAAAAAAAGAAAAGAAAGAAAACTGCCTTGTTCATGCACAATTAAAATAACTATATTCTTTCCTTCCCAGTGTCATGGATCTTAACAAGTCAAGTATTACACATTGTTGTCATAGGTTGAATATGTCTTCCCGAAAATGATGCTGAACCCCAACCCCAGTAACCTCAGAATGTGATTCATTTGGACAAAGCATCTGGAGAGCTGTAATCATGTTTAAATTAAGGCAGGAGAGGGATTCTTAATCCAATATGAGCAGTGTCTTAAAAGGGGGAAAGTTGGACACAGAGACTGGAGAGTGAAGACGATGTGAAGACAAAGGGAGAAGACAGAGTCTACAAGACACAGAGAGAGGCCTGAGGCACATCCTTCCTTTGAGTCCTGGGAAGGAACCAACCCTTCATGTTGGGCTGCCAGCCTCCAGAAACGGGAGACACTGAGTTTCTGTTGTTAAACCACTCAATTTGCTGTAGTGTGTTATGGCAGCCCTGAAAAACTAATGAAATTGTCATAAAAATGACAGGAAAAAAAATTTTTTTTTAATTTGGTGTATGTCAACTGGATGAATCAAGATCCTTGATTCATGATACATTGTGATCATTGGGCTGTGAATGGTCAGCCTAAATTTATTTACGTATTATTTTAGAGTTTTTATTAATTTATTTTGAGAAAGAGAGAAAGAGAGTGCAGAAGCAGGGGAGAGACAGAGAGAGAGACAGAGAGAGGGGGGGTGAGAGAGAGAATCCCGAGCAGGCTCCGCACTGCCAGCATGAAGCCCAGTGCGGGGCTCGGACTCACAAATCGTGAGATCATGACCTGAGCTGAAATCAGGAGTCAGATGCTTAACCAAATGAGCCACCCAGATGCCCCTATTTACTTATTTAAAAAAACTTTTTTTAAATGTTTTATTTACTTTTGAGAGACCCAGAGAGACAGAGTGTGAGCAGGGGAGGGGCAAAGAGAGAGGAAGACACAGAATCCGAAGTAGGTTCCAGGCTCTGAGCTGTCAGCACAGAGCTCAGTGAGGGGCTCGAACCCATAAACTGGGAGATCATGACCTAAGCTGAAGTCGGAAACTTAACCAACCAAGCCACCCAGATACCCCTATTTACTTATTTTTAAATAAGTGTAATGAACATGTAATAAACATCGATGAAACCATCTCCCAAAACAAAAATTATGACAGAAAATAACTCACACCTAATCACACATTCCCGCACAAACATGGCCCCTGACCTCCCCACCACTATCCTGAATTCTGAACTCATTTCCTTGCTTTTCTTTCTACACAGTTTTATTGTATTCCTAAACTGCATGTATTTTTACAAATGTTAGTTGCTTTACACTATATAGAGGGTATCATGTAGCATATAATCTTTGAGACTTTTTTATTTAATATCATATTGCTAAGATTCATCCATCTTGTCGCATGTTGCTGTACATCATTTGTTATCCTACTTCGGTGTTTTGACATAAAATGTCCTGATGTCATAACTGGTTCTTTAGGAACATGCGTACATTCCCATTCTTCCTGACCCCATTGTTCCTACTATTTTAGCTTACAGGCCTGATGGGGACCTTGTATTTCAGGAAAGAGGAGTCTCTGGCTCACGTGCCATGAGGACTTTTGGGGCTCACAGCTGCAGGGACCTTCCTGCCTCATTATTCGTCGTATCTTTGTTCATTGTGACTCTCAGAAATTTATCCCCAACAGCTATGAGGACTTACTTCTTAATATGAAGCATTTCCCTTTGGTCATCAACCAAGAGGACAGAACAGTTCGGTGACTCATGTTGCTCAGATTTCAAAGGGTGAGTAAAGGGAAATGTTAATATGAGTCAGAATTTACCCAATGGTTTTGAGTAAATACCCCCAAAATAGTCTTCTTCCCTTGGGTTCCTGAGTGAGAGCAGCATGGTGATCCTTCCCATAGGGAAGCAGTGCGGTGAGGTAACAGCATGGCCCTGGCTGGCAGAAGACCTGGTGGCCATAATCCACCACACTGCCCCTACCTCTTACTTTGTGACCTTGGTTGGGCAAGTCGCTGAATTGAGTGGTTGTTAGAAATACTTTGGGCAATGCTCAACATCACTCCTCACCAGGAAAACACAAATCAAAACCACACTGAGATACAACCTCATGCCAGTCAGCATGGCTAAAATGAACAAATCAGGAGACTATAGATGCTGGAGAGGATGGGGAGAAACGGGAACTCTCTTGCACCGTTGGTGGGAACACAAACTGGTGTAGCTGCTCTGGAAAACAGTGTGGAGCTTCCTCAAAAAATTAAAAATAGATCTACCCTATGACCCAGCAATAGCACTGCTAGGAATTTACCCAAGGGATACAGGAGGGCTGATGCATAGGGGCACTTGTACCCCAATGTTTATAGCAGCACTCTCAACAATAGCCAAATTATGGAAAGAGCCTAAGTGCCCATCAACTGATGAACGGATAAAGAAATTGTGGTTTATATACCCAATGGAATACTATGTGGCAATGAGAAAGAATGAAATATGGTCTTTTGTAGCAACGTGGATGGAACTGGAGAGTGTGATGCTAAGTGAAATAAGTCATACAGAGAAAGACAGATACCATATGTTTTCACTCTTAAGCGGATCCTGAGAAACTTAACAGAAGACCATGGGGGAGGGGAAGGAAAAAAAAAAAAGGATAGAGAGGGAGGGAGCCAAACCATAAGAGACTCTTAAAAACTGAGAATAAACTGAGGGTTGATGGGGGGTGGGAGGGAGGGGAAAGGGGGTGATGGGCACTGAGGAGGCCACCTGTTGGGATGAGCACTGGGTGTTGTATGGAAATCAATTTGACAATAAATTTCATATTAAAAAAAAAAGAAATACCTTGAGCAGCTCTTTCTGGGTCCTATCTTTGTGCTTTAATAAAAACACCTTTTTGCACCAAAAAAAGAAAAAAGAGATACCTTTTAGTCCTAAGATCAGAGGCCACTTTGCTTGTTCTCTTTTTTATAAAACTTAACCCATTTTTAGTTCTTGAAACGTCTAAGTAGGGTTTATGGAACCAGCCCAGTTTTTCTTCACCAGTATAGCAAAATTTTGAGGAAACAAAGACTAAGGGATATCCAGTCCTCATGTCTGGCCATGAAGTTCAGGCTTCACACTCAGAACTCTACAGCCAGAGCCAGACAGAAGCTGCCTCAAGAGCTTCTGGAGATGGATCTTCTGAGCCGGTGGAAGGCAGTCCATGGTCCATGTTCTTTCACTCGTCTGCTTTCTTTGAGAAGCACAGGTTATTGTGTGTGCTCTTTGATGCTTTTCTGAATGCTATATGCAGTGTAAATATGAAAATGAAATGACCTCTGTGCCATAAATTAGGGGATTGGCAGAAATGGCTTATTATGAAGCTGAGGTATATGAAATGTAGAATTTGCTGGGTTGGCAGATTAATCCTATTTATGCTGGGGAAAGTATTCCATGATATTAAAGGATTTATTTGTTTACTAATCTGCTTCAGACTTCGGAGGCCTTGTTACAAAATAAGCAGGTGGAGGAGAAGGAAAGGGTCAGAAAGAAGAGGTTAAGTGAAAAGGAAACCGTTTTCATTCCCTTTTCTGCTCTAAATTTTGTTAACCCAACGCCTAATGAGGACTTCTAAAACACTGTAGAATCCATCCATAAATACAGCATGGATTACTTACAGTATGGACTAGGTAGAGGGGTTTTGTTTGTTTGTTTTGTTTTACACAGTTAATGTGATCATTCTCTGTAAACACACAAGCAAGAATATATTACTTCTGCTATTTCAAACTCAGGTTTAAAAGAGCTGTTTAAGAAAGAAGCAATGAAAAATGTATTTAGGTTTCTAACAAGCTTTAATCTTTATCACTAGATTTATTGGGAGCAATCATCAATAATTATTTCAATTTGGAGCAGTCTCTTAATTTTTAAAACCCCCCTCCCCTCAAATGCAAACAAACGTTTGCTTTACTGTTGCCTTTTTCCTCCTGGATGGACTGCACAGTGCAATAGCCAAACATCCTCTTAATCTCTTTTTCAAAGACTATAACCCTCTTTTGGGTAAAGCAGTCATTTTGTTTTGTTCCACTGCACCTTGACAATGCCGAGAAAACATAATCCTTTGCTTAGAATAGAACCTCAGATTTGCTGTTCCATTACCCGGTAGCCTAAGCATTTGTATTAAAAGACAGTTAAGCTTTTTTCAGTGAGGCATTTCCTTCCTTACCTTCCTCACAGAAAGTTCTACTTTATTTTTAGTAATATCCTGGCTCCTGGTATTGTATTTGTGCACATAATCCCTTCACAATCATGCTTAGCCCTCTGGTGGCACCTTCCCTCGAAGGAACTCAAAGGCCTTTACAAACATTAATTAGTTCTCCCAGCATCCCCGTGAAATGGGTGAGTATTCTATTCCGATCGGTATATTATTATCCACATTTTGTGATCTGGCCAAAATTCTTTTACTTTCTTCCCCAGTGTGCTTCCTAATGGAATTCACCTTTAGTCCGCTGGAGCTGGCCAGTTAAGTGCATGGTAAAGGAACGAACTGAAACAAAAGGAAACACAAAAGAAAGATGTGAAGTGTGGTGTACAGAAAGTTTGGTGGACCAGAATGTGGTGGGGAGTGAGAAGACCCTCCCCATACTTCACCTCCACTGATACACTAGGGAAGGAGAGAGGGGATAAGGGCACGAGGACCTTCTCTTCCCCAAGACCAGAGGAGAAACCTGACACAGGGAGACAATGACAGACAACTTCCGCCCAGAGCGATGGACAAGTTCCTGTGATTCAGAGCTATTGGACCATTTCCAGGGCTGGTGGGCTCCATGATGATGAACTTTAACCCAACCTAATAGGTGAAAAAGACAAGTTGCTCTCAGAAGCCACTGGAAAAATCCTTACTGTTCTTCGGGATTAGTACGATCTCGCTCTGTGCTAAAACTTCACTGTAATACTTTTTCACCAACTTTTTGTAAGAAAACTTACCAAAAATCTCAACATTTTACAAAAGTTTGGGTCTCCATGACTTACAAAATATCTGAAAATGTATGTTAACATGTCTATATCTACTTGAATGATTCCAAGTCCTAGCTTTTACTAGACATTTTGTTACTAAAATGGGAGCTGTGTGGAGGAATAAAGTGGCAAACTGTGAAAGGTGAACCCAGGAGACATAGGACCAGGTTTCTCTTGACTGAACCTGCGAAAGCTTAGTAGAAGCAGAAGAAATGGCTCGCCATTATGCTTTAACGCTCAGCCAATAAGCTCTTTCGCACTCATTCGATCACCCCCATCAAGCTTTCTAAGGAATTCCTACTGAGAAGTTATATGGAGGAGGCAAAGCACAGAAGCGCAATTTTTTTTGTGTGTGGAAATATGCAAAAAAAAAAAAAAAGGATTTTTTAAAACATTTGGTACAGAAGCCAAGTGATTTTCCTTAACTTATAATGGAAATTGGGGATTACATTTGGACTGGTTTTAGGCTGTTATATGCTAAAATAACATGGAGGAAAAAAGAGATAGAAGGAAATTATAAAAATGATACGAATTTAAGGTAAAATATATGAATATGATCAATGACAGGAAATTCTTTGTGCTTTAATTTCATGACCACTGACCCTCGTGGGAACTTAGCTCTGCCCTGCCATCTTACTAGACATTTATGGGCCATTTACTCTTTCTTCTCAAATCTCCAATGCTTCCTCCTCCATCCCCATACTCAGCTGAGAACAGAGCTACCGATTTCATTAAGAAAAATAGTCTAAGTTTCCATCAAATCTCTCCATTTACTGCCCAGTGACATCTACCCTGCTTTTCTTTCTGTAGCCATAGAGAACTTTGTGTGCTCCTGTTAGAGGCCAAGCCTACCCTGGGGCCTGGAACCTATCATCTTTCCTGGATCTGACACTTATTAGGTCAGGATCTAGGGCTAGATTTCTTCATCTTTATTATGCCAGGAAAAGTCTGGCATCTCAATCTTACGAAAGGTAGGCCACCGTTGAGACCATTTCAGACAACCAACCAAGTAAACTTCACAGCACTTACGATATTTCATGCAAATACCAAACTGTTGATGGGTATCATACAGAGAGAGAGAGAGAGAGACAGAGAGAGAGAGAGAGAGAGAGAGAGAGAGAGAGAGAGGAAAGAGATATTTTGGCTAAAATGATTCCAAGAGATTAGAAATGAGAGAAGCTCTATGGACCATCAAACTCGAAATAGAACATGGGCTTTCCATTGCAAACTAAATAAGATCTAAACTCACAATGTTTAACAAATATAGAAAGCATTGTTTGGGAATGGTGGAAAACAAAGTTGTATAATTATGGTGGAATCAGGCTCTATAACTTACTCCCAAATCTAAATATTGTTGAGGTTTTTATTTGTTTGTTTATGTCATGAGAATATGCAGAAAAGATTTTGACCATATGCATTTTAAAGACAATATTTGAACAACTGATGAAATTCAGGAAACAGTACTTTCTTACACAAAAAGAGCAGATACGTGATTACCATATGAAAGTCAGCACCAGTAAGAATTATTGCTGCCATATAGTTAACATAACATATATTTATTTGACAATCCTTTTCAGAAGTCCATAAAAAACCAAAAATGATTCTGACACCAATTCTGAGTGGGGGGGGGGGGGTGGTTTTCTTCCAAACATCAAGCTATTAACTCAATTCAGTTCAATTCTGACATTGGTGATATTGTCAGATCCCACAGGTTAAAAGCTCAGTTCTCTAAGACTGCTCCCCCTCCTTCTTCCAATGCAGCCACCCCCCAACCCCGCCTTCAGATGCCAATCACCATTGCAGGCTGTCACCTGTGCCTATGACTGTCTATAAATCGGAGGTTCTCATGACCCACTCCTTTGGGTTGATTAATTTGCTAGAGCTACTCATGGAACTCAGAGAAACATTTTACTTACTAGATCACTGGCTTATCGAAGATAAAACTCAGGAACAGCCAGATGTAAAGATGCATAGAGCAAGGTATGGGGAAAGGGTACTAAGGTTCCATGCTCTCTGAGCCACTTTTTAAAGATATGTAGCTAGTGAAAGGGGGTTGGCACTATATTAGTCAGAGTAGGGACTGGGAAAACTTCCTCTTTCTTTATGCTCTGAAACAATTTAAATAGTGTAATGATGATTGGGATTGAAAATCTGAATGACTTTTAGCCTATAAAACCATCTGAGCTTACAAATTTCTGAGAGGTAGCTATATGAAAATCAACAATTTCACCAGGGTTTTCACATTTATTGGCACAAGTATACAAAATTCTTAATTTTTTATTTCATTCATAAATATGGTTTCTGTTCCCCTCAATTTTGTGTTTGTGGATTTCTTGTCTTTTAAAGATCAAAACAGACAGCATATTAGTTTACTATTGCTGCTATAATATATTATTGCAAACAGTGGCTTAAAACAACACACATTTTCTGTAACAGTTTTGGAGGTCAGAAGTCTGCAGTAAGTCTATGAAATGGGACTAAAATCAAGGCATTGGCAGGGCTGGAGGCATTAGGGGCTATCCTTTTCCTTGTCTTTTTCCAGCTTCCAGAGGCTGCCTGCATTCCTGGGCTCCTGGACCCTTCCTCCATCTTCAAAGCCAGCAAACAGTGTAGCATCTTCAAATTTCTCTCTCTAACCTCTCCTCCGATTCAGATTCTCCTGCCTCCTTTTCCTATAAGGGACTTTATGTTCCTTGTAGGGACTCCTATAAGGGACTTCCTATAAGGGACTTAAAGTTCCTATAAGGGACTTTAGGATTACATTGGGCCTATGTAGAAAATCCAGGGTTCTCTCATTTCAAGATGTTTAATTTAATCATGTCTATAAAGTCCCTTTTGCCATTTAAGGTAATGTATTATATTCAGTTTCTAGGGACCAGAATGTGTAAGTCTTTGTGGGTACACGTGTGTGTGGGGTATATTCTGTCCACCACAAAAAGATTAATTTGGTGTGGATTTTTTTCTCCAAACAATAGCATTGGATCAATCATTTTTTGTTTTTTGTTAATTTTAGCTTTTACTGTTTTATTTTCCTGAGGTTAATTTTGGAGTTATTTATAATAACTTTTTGAGGAGAATGCTTAATTTAGTTAATCTTATTTTGTTAATGAAAATGTTTAGAATCCCATATTCTGATATATAGTATTTTCATTATTTTGGTTTTGATTTTGTTTTTGATTTTGGTTTTGATTTTCTCTTTGATCAAAGAATCATTTCAAGATGAATTCTGAACGTCTAAACAGTTGGGGTTTTTTGTTTCTACATTTCTCAGTTTTAGTTTTATTACATGGTGGTTATAAAGCATATTCTGCACCATTTCTGTGTTTGCAAATATTTGTGTGTGTGTGTGTGTGTGTGTATGTATGCACCCTATTACATAATTTATATAGATATATGAGAGAATAAAATGATATACATTCTGTTTGCAGGGTGTAGGCATATATCTAAGTTATTTAGATCTCTGTATCTTGAAGATAATTACTAGATCAATTTACAGAGTTTATTTCTTTCCTTTTTTTTTTTTTTTTACAGCACTATAATGTTCCACTGTATGGATATACCATAATAAAGCAGACCCTACTGATAGATACTTGAATTATTCTAATGTTTTGTTATTGTGGTACAATAAGGCTATAATGAATACTTCACCAAAAGGGGGGTGGAGAGGGAGAAAAAAATGGTAAATAATATGCCTTTTTGTAGCTGTGGGGGTATATTTGTGGAATAAATTATAAATAAATCCATTAGCTCTGTTCCTTTTAAATCTTACTCAAATGTTTTATTATACCCTGAATCACAATGCCTATATTTTAACATTTTTAAGACTTCAAAGATGTTGTATTCTAAACTTTTTTTCTCTTTCCCCAGAAAATGTCCCTCCTAATGTGCTCCAGCTTTATCTTTTGGTAATTTGTTTGTCCAGACTCCCAACCTTTCCCCCCAGATTTCTGGCGTCATTCCCCTGTTGCTATTTCCCTGTGGGATATTTCAAACTGTGATTATTCCTGGCCCCAAATAACCTGGGTCCCGTATCCTTGACTCTCCTTTTACCTGTCAACATTTCTATTATTTTTTATGATTATGTTGCTGCAAATAGTATTTTAATTGCTGTGGGTTTATGACAAATATATGAACATATTATTATTACATGTCAGTTCCCATCTCACTTAACTGTATTTGACTGATTTTAATATTTTTCACATTTGACAGTTTCTGAAATCAGGTTGTAATAATATTAATAGTGAAATCACAGTAATTTATTTATTTTCCAAAAAAGAATGTTTTTAAATTAATAATCTGACAACTGATGGTGTCTTGAAACCAAATATTTCCTATCATATGTGTTCTCAAGCAAAGTATATACTGAACTTCCTGGATTCTTTTTAAGTTGGTCCAAAATGTGTTGTACTTTCCGGATAGCCTTTGAAATACTTAACCCAGAGTTTATCTGTTCCCTGATTTCAGCACAGATGAACTATTTATCTTTTTTTTAATTTCCTTAAGTTCTGTTGTGTGTGGTGTGTTAAGTGCACCATTTTAACCATCTTCCCAGAAATGTTTATCACTTAAGTCTTGAAAGAGGAGTCTACAAATTTCCCAATGATTTTGTAAACCATTTAAAACCTTGCAACGTCTCTTTCTGCCTAAGTTTTCTAGAATGAATTCTTTTCCCCAAAATAAAGTCCTAAAAGATATAGGCTATTGGAGTATATTTGACATAGATATTAGGTAAAAAGTCTAAAAGTCTACCCATGCATACAACTATTATAATGAAAACTGAAGGAAGGAAGGCAAATCAATTTGGGGTATTAGAGTTTCTGTGTGGACCTGAGATACCTGGGTGGCTCATTTGGTTAAGCGTCTGACTTTGGCCCAGGTCATGATCTCACGGTTTGTGAGTTTGAGCCCTGCGTCAGGCTCTGTGCTGACAGCTCAGAGCCTGCAGCCTGCTTTGGATTCTGTGTTTCTCTCTCTGCCCCTCCCCTGCTCACACTCTGTCTCTCTTTCTCAAAAGTAAATAAACATTTTTTTTTAAAAAAGAATTTCTGTGTGGGCCATATTTGAAAATTACTGTTGATTCAACCCATATATAATTTCAAAGGGTGCTTTGGTATGTGCTCATCTTTAACAGAAAAACTCAGGGAAACATGACAAAACAAACCAACTCTAACGACCTTAAGTTCAGAAATTTAAGTAACAATAGGCTAGTGAAATAACTTCATTCTACCTTAATAGCAGCTTTCTGCAGCCTTTTCCTGATCAAGATAAATTAAACATATACTCAAGTTTGGTTTTTCTACAACTTCAATAATTATTTTTCCAAAGTGGAAAACCTATACATTATTTAAAAAACCTGTTTAATACATTAGAAATAACACAGAACTGAACATTTTTCAAGCAAAGTTAGGGCAGTCAGTAATAAGCTTACACACTTTCCTGGTCATAGAGGAGTAAAAGCTAGAAGCCATTCTTCTAAGTATTGTTGTTAGATAGAAACACTAATTTAATTATTTGAAATAAAACCTAAACACTGAAAAAAAACATGTCAATGTGAGTATCCCGAAATCCTGAAGAGAATCTGGATCAACAACAAACTTTTGACCAGATGCCAATAAAGTCTTGTTTTCTTAAGACAGGAAACTGGACATTTTCTTTTCTTGTTGAACTTAAATTTTCCATGAACTATACTGTGTAGTTCGATCACAAACAAACCCCAATAATAGGATCACACATTATTTTAAATCCATACATATGACACTCTGGAATCAGAAGTAAAAGCCTCATGCAGATGACACCAGGGTAAATCGTAATTAGTGACCCCAGACCTGCTCTTTTCTAGGACTCTTATTTTCTCCTGGTACTGTTATTAAGAGGGCACAAAATTCAAATAAAAACTATTTGCCTTTTCAATCGCAGTAGTTAGCTAGCTAAAGATATAAAAAATAACTGGTGGGGCGCCTGGGTGGCGCAGTCGGTTAAGCGTCCGACTTCAGCCAGGTCACGATCTCGCGGTCCGTGAGTTCGAGCCCCGCGTCGGGCTCTGGGCTGATGGCTCAGAGCCTGGAGCCTCTTTCCGATTCTGTGTCTCCCTCTCTCTCTGCCCCTCCCCTGTTCATGCTCTGTCTCTCTCTGTCCCAAAAATAAATAAACGTTGAAAAAAAAATTAAAAAAAAAAAATAACTGGTTTGTAATAGATTAAAGATGTAATGCTCTAAAATCTTTTAAAATTCTTAACTTCCTACTCCTGTGTGATCAGTGTCATGGAAACAGATGTCTGACTCCAGATTTAATTTCTCCCATCCCTGCCATAAGGCATATATCACCTAAACACAAACTCTCACCAACAAATTTCTCTAGTGTTTCTTGGGTCCTGAAAGCCTGATTTTTTTTTTTAATTTGGCCTTCTTGCATTTTATTCCATCATACTGGTACTTCTGATTTTCCAGACACACGGAATGGTAGGCACTGTGGATTGCGTTGGATGTCCAAGGATTGGGTGGAATGACAGGACTGTGATGTTGGTTAGGATGCAGAATACGGCTAGAGATACATCTTGCCCTTACACCATAATGTACCAATTTAAGGCTCATCTCTTAAGCATTATTATGAAACACTTAGGGATAAAAAAAGCATAGACTGTATTGCAATCAACACGTGTATTCACATCATGCAGTTTAAGATATGACATTTTAGCCTTTTCTCCCTTGAGGAATTTCCTCCCCCGTATTTGATGCTTTTCACTTCCATTCCATAGTTGTTTATTACACATGTCCCCATAAACAACGTATATTATTTTGCATGCCTTAAACTTAAAAAAAATTGCAAGTATTCTTCCAAAATGTTCTTTTTGAAATTCTTGTTTTCCATGTAGCTCGAATTACTTTTACTGCCATAAGTACAGCAATGTGTAGGTATTGGGTAGAAATCCATTCTCTGACTGATGGGATAGATTGTTTCTAGTTTCGTACTCCTTAGAAATAATGGTGCTATGATTTTCTTATTCGTTACCTCATTGTAAAAAACTTGCTCTGAGATATACACCAAAGAGAACACTTAATTTATAGAATCTTCAACATTACTAGATATGCTAGCTGGCTTTCCAAAGTAGCTGTACCAATTTATGCTCTACTAGCAGAGTGTGAGGCTCTAGGGATCCACAACCTTGGGGATTATACACTCTGCAAGCAGGGTTTTAGCTGTTGGAATCCTCTGTGGCCTGGGTGAGGATATGTTCCTCTGACTACTGCAACTGTTAGTCACTCCAAGGATATCTCCAAGGATGTTTTCATGTTAATTTTTAGGTGTCAAGTTTCCGTATCACAAAGGTGGTACGAATTCAAGCCTGGAACCTGTGGTCAGGTAAGCTTGTAGTCAGAATTCTCAGAGGAGCCTTTTTGTTTAATCCAAAGCACAGACTTAAGTCAAGAGGGCTCCCTGTGACCTCTCTTGCCAGCAGAAGAATTTCTTTTCTAGTCTGCCCTTACACTGAAGGTGTTGGTCTTTAATGACCTGGGCATTCTATATGAGGCTCAGTTATAACTTTGTATGTCACATGGGTTGAAGGGTCTAAGTGGCCATTAACATGTGAACTCCTTGTTGAGATCACCACCTTCCTCCCCACCACCCCACCACCCAGCTTCCAGCTTGAAAGCCCGTGTCAGGTGAAGCTTGCTGTTCTGATTTTTATTTTATTGGCAACAAGAATTTAAAATTTTTTCTGTTTAGGCCTTCTTTTATTTATTTTGCGCCCTTGGCACTTAGAGGGAAGAAGTTATGGTCCTCTAATAACTGAAGGGAAAATGGGAACCATAAAAGTAATTTCGAGGTCCTATTTATTTCATTGAGTAAGCCTTCTATTCTAAATCAGCAGAAACCAACAGAATGTTCTGAGTGAAGGAAGTGGTCTACAATTTATTCTGTCCACATGGCAGACATTTACCACACATGACTACTGAACACCTGAAATATGGTTAACGTGTCTGGTGAACTAAATTTTTAATATTATTTAATTTTAATTCATTAAAATTTAAATTTAAATAGTCATATGTGACTAGTGTCTATTTGACAACAGAGCTCTAAATAGTAGTAATATTCTTTGTCCCCTGGTGATTTCGTGTGTATACTAATAAACCAATGTAGTCTGGGAAAAAAACGCCTTGCAAATCTATTTTTGATAGTCAAAGGATAAGACAGTTGAGACATGACTTCAGAATATCTACCACCACAAAACTGTATAGTCCCATTATTTTGATAATCAGGTATTTCTTGCCTGACTTGTCTTTCTGGAAATTTTCAAAGATCTAGGGCACATTCTTTCCATTGCCAGTTTCTGAACTGGAAGTCAGGGAATCGATTTCCGACAGTTTTTCAAAGATATTTATAGAATATTAAAGTGTCAAGAAATTCCAAAGATAAAGAATTAAGAGCAAAAATAGATATATTTAAAATGCAACAAAAGAAAATATGACTAATAGTACAATTAATTTGGTTTATCTTTGAAATGAAAAAGTTTATTGGTAACCTGAAAATGTGTGCAACTCAAAACATGAGCATACAATTTATTTATAGTATCTTATGAAACAAAACAAAACAAGTCTATTGCTCTAGGCCTGAACTGGGCTTATGTTTCCAATTAAAAAAATTTTTTTTTAATGTTTGTTTATTTTTGAGAGAGAGAGAGAGAGACAGAGACAGAGACAGAGCACAAGTGGGGGAGGGGTAGAGAGAAAGGTAGACACAGAATCTGAAGCAGGTTCCAGGTTCTGAGCTGTCAGCACACAGCCTGACATGGGGTTCAAAATCACGAACCGTGAGATCACGATCTGAGCCGAAGTCAGACACTTAACCGACTGAGACACCCAGGCGCCCCTATGTTTCCAATTTTTTAAACTTGGCAAGGGGGATTACATGAAATAACTCTCAATTCTCTCTCTCTCTCTTTTTTTATTGCCATAAGTAATGATTAAGAAGGCCAAAGCAAACATGTAGGTGTGAATTATAATGAAAACAAATACATATCTAGAAACAGGCCACAAACGTTTGGTTTGTGCATTTGTCTATTCCACTGGCTAGCCTTTAAAAATAATGGTCTGTAAATATTTCTCACTATGGATTAATCCACACGCATTTTCTTTTACTTATTTATTTAGAGAGAGGAGCAAGTGGTGGGGGGAGAGTGAGAGAAAGAGAGAGAGGGAGGGAGAGAGAGAGAGAGAGAGAGGGAGAATGAATCCCAAGCAGGCTCCACGCTGGCAGTGCAGAGCCCTATGTGGGACTTGAACTCACAAACTGTGGGCTAAAATCAAGAGATGGACACTTAAATGACTGAACCACTTAGGTGCCCAACCACATGCATTTTCTATGTTCTTGTATAAAACTGAGGCTCACAGGCTGGGCATTTAGTAATGCAGTGAAACAGATTCTGGAGTGAGGAAAGCATTTCATGAGATGAATAAACTAGGTCAAAAATGAAAAAGCTGAAGTTTGCTCTTTAAAACAGCACACATTTCCAGATAAAACTGACTTAAAGTTGTGTCCAAAGATTTTCATGGACATTCTCATTGTATCCATATGATTTAAAATGTCTTTAAACACTGAAGCCTCTCAGTTTCAGACATTTTGCTTATGAGAGGTTTTTTTGGGACACTCTCAAGACAAAATTTTAAAAAGAAACAAGTTTTCTCTAGAAAGCATTTTTAGCATACTGAACATGCATACTTTCTCAGAGTGTATGTAGCCCGCTCTTCTCCTGATACTCTTCATAGAAACGTCTCAATGATTTAGGAATTCTGGGTGTCACAGTGCTCAAGGCTTGAGTAAAATGTCTTCTCATAATGTGGTTGGCTTGAATGTCTTCTTCCAGAGCCAGAAGAGCCGCCTCTCTACAGACAGCTATAATCTGAAGCAAAACATACAAAAACAAACATACAAAACAAAAAAGGGGAGAGAAAAGACAATCAATATTTCAATGGATTCAACTGAATATATTTCAAATATTCATCCGTGGTAACTGCTTCAACTATAAGCACCCGTGCCAACATTTATCTTCATGGTTATTCCACTTCAGTTTTCAAAAGGACAAAAAGTAGTCATCTTCATTCCAAAACCATGTAGTAAGTACTCAGAATCAGGAGCAGCAAAAAGATATATAAGATATGGCATTCGTTCTTAAGAAGCCCACAACTGATAAAAGGTGGAACAGACACACAGGCACATACTTCTAATACAAGATGACAAAAGATGAGTGTGTATGTGTGGTGGGGGCAGGTAAGTACCAAGTGGTAAGGGGGTGAGGGCAGAGGAGGGAGCTACTCCGATATACAGTGAAGTCCTGCGCATCAGCGCACCTTGTCATGGCATAGAATTTCCACATTACTTTCAACCTTTGATGTATTACCGACATGTAAAAGCATTTCTTTATGTGCATCTCTTGAACAAGTTCTTAAATCTTGGGAATATCAGATAGAGTTTTCTAAGTTTACTTTGGAGAGCTGCTTTAGAACAGAGAAGTGAATTTTGTTTACTCAGTGAGGAAAGCTGCAAGAATTGAAAAGAATCTGGGGAGGGGGTGGAATGGATGCAGAAGGAGGGAGGACAGAGTGGGCGGTAGGAAAACGGAAGGGGAGGAAGGTTCAAGTCTTGAATCCTGAAATGTGTTTTTAAGCTCTCTGGACTTCAGACAGCGGAAGCAGGCTGATGCCAGTGTCATTCTAAAGACACATTACTGTGGTGAAAAGAGCTTGTGGGATGAAAAGAGATATTGTGATTTTCAGGGCAACAGGGAAAACAGTGATTGATACTGACTGCACCTTTATATCGGTAAATGAAAGGGCCAGCTGAAACACATTTGTCCAGCCATTCAGCATATTTTCTCTGTTTGTTCACTTACTGAAAAGAGTTCCTCTGCTTATGCTGGGCTAATGGCTGCCAAAGCAGTTTAGTAGCTTTTTAGGGGATTTAGCAGCATGTTTAGGGAGCTTTCAAAAAACTTGCATAGATTTAGATGGCTTTGTCAAATTACGACAATGTAACTATTAGTTCTGGGCTTCATTAATGAGCACTGAAGTTGACTATAGTGCTTATGCATGTTAATGCTTTTCCAAAAAGAGTGGCTCCCAACTTGTTGAAGGAAAAAAACAAAACTTCCAGGGCTTAGTAAAATAACTTCATCACATATACTGGCGCAGAGAGAGTTATTTTGAAAACAAGATATAATAATTAATAAGCACAGTAAAAGCACATGAAATGCCTAGCATGGTAAACTGGCTATCCAATGGTTCCACTCTGTTCCAAAGGGACCTTGAGGACCTCCACGAAGGGAGGAAAAAGGAACAAAGTGGAGAAAAGCCTCAACTCCTTCCTTCCCTCCATCTCAGCAGCACTTCTGTTACCTGCAAGAATTTGAAGCAATAGCTGCAAGGCTGAAAAGTTTGAAGAATCAGTGGGAGAGGCAGAAAGGCCTGAATTTCCTACTGGCTGGTGGACTTCTAGCTCTTCGTCTGAGACAGTACAGGGAATGTTTCCATCATGTGGGTCCTTTCCCATGCTAAGTGGAGTACAGAAGTCACCAGTGCCATGTCTTGCACACTTCATAACTGAGACTTACCTCAGAGAATACTGGATCCAGTACATAATGGCTACAGACATTTACTGAGTACCTACCCCATGTGCTAGACAATGCTAATGGCAGTACTAATTAATTGCTATGTGAACACTCCCCGCCCCGCCCCTCGATATTGTATAATTCAGGGATCCCACTAATAGTGTACAATATCTGATGGGAGCATGGCAAACAGAGTGGCCAGATAAACGCAGTAAGCTGGTGGGGGGGAGGGGGTAGGGAGGTTGGGTGGAGGAAAGGGAGAGGTGACCACAAGGCTGTCTGGAACCTCTCCAAGTTCCTGGAATTTGGTTCACATGGCCAGATAGTGAGTAGCTCACACTGCTGGTACATCTGAGAAAGAGAACTAACAGTCTAGTAGGCTTCCTCTCTCAATATACAGTAATCAAACTGGGAGAAGAAATGGTTATACTCCTCTAATCATCGGAATCTCAGATAGCCTAACAAGGCATGGTAGAGAAATGTAGGTAATGGGAAGTGACAGGTCACTGAGGCCTTGAAGGCTGTCCTTAGGGTCAGCAACCCTGAGCAATTCCTCTTGCAGATCAACTTTCTTTCCTTCACATCTCTGTCTATAGATTTTCCTAAGCTATAAATTGCTTTTTGCTTTTATGTGGCAGCTTCCAGGACAGTGATGGGGGGGCACTGGTGGCGAGATGTGGTCAGAGCAGTAACAGCCACTTGAAAGCTGGATGTTTGTAGCTTAGAGCCTCCAGCATATGTTAACACTCAAGAGTTACTATATTTAGGACTGGCCTGACCCTTAATTATATTTAGGACTGGCCTGACCCTTAATTAACAATTCCATCCAATTTGGAGAACTACAAAATTGTGAGGTATAGAAAAGTTGGACAGAGTTTTGACGAGAGCACTAACAATGTCTGAGTTAGAAAGAGATGCCCTGTAGAACCTTTGAGAGACAATGACAAGGGAATCAGAGCAGCTGAATCCTGGTATTCAGATGCCACATAGAAAGGTGTCTTCCTCTGTACAGAAGACAGATCACAGTTGTTAGCACTTCCAGAGTGGCAGAAGGACTATCTGAATTCAACACTTGCTTCGATAAATGTTTTCCTGTTTTATATTATTTATCAGGGATGCTCTGAAGAACCAGTCAATTAGGCAATACTTTCTACCATTTTTATTTTGCTATCATATTTGCTTAGCAATACACAACTAGTAATTGAGAGGAAGTAAGACACTATAAATCATTAACCAGTCACTCTTTCATCAATCAACATCCACTGAATAACTACTCTGTATAACAACTAGATGAGGCCCAGTAGAGGATTCAGAGATGTCCAAGATGTGGTATCTGTCTTCTGGTACTCTCAAACCAGTAGGGAATGAACATCAATTGTCCAATGTGGCATGGTATTAGAGGTACTGTTAAGTAAGGCAAAAGGAAAAGTGCTTTGGTATGGAAAGAAGAGAGAAATTACTGCTTCATAAACCGAACTGGGAAGGACGGAATTTAGATATACGTATAGGGGAGAAAAGGGCATTCTGAGCAGGAGGGATAAAGTGAGCAAAGAAACAGCAAGGTGGGAAGAAAGAGACCAGAGATTGTACTCTTCCAGCCTCAGTAGCCAAAATGAAGAATTTAAAGAGAGAGAGAGAGAGAGAGAGAAGTTCTGTCATCAAAATGTCACTAAAAATAACAATGATAGTTTTCAGAAGTCATGTGGGCCATAATGACAGTGAAGGCTAGTCAATGGCAGTCGTCTCTAAATCTCTAAACCCAATTCACAAGCAGCTGATGCACAAGCAGCTGATAGAGAATAACTCCTAAAGGTTCCTTTGTTTTTATTTCTTCCTCATGAAAGAGCTTCTTAGAAATTCCAAAATGAAAGCATTAATTGGATTATTGATTCTCTCTTAACCCAAATAGAAAGGTAGGTGTGAAAATGGAAGTATTCTTAGGAGGCTCATTTCATGATGGGTGGTTTCTATTTGCTCTGGGGTCACTTACTTTAGCATGAGTTCCAAAGATACCATACTTCCCAAGAAAAGTGCAGCTTGCTCTCAGGGCCCCTGCCAGCATTTGCCCTGCCATATTAATGTCTTTTCAGAGGAACAAGTATTTCGTGATCAAGTTTTAGGTAACAGTACATATATTCTGTTTCCCACAATACACAGAATTGCCCTGGTTTTGGCAGAACACCTATAAGTGGCTATCTCTTGAATTACTGGTGATCTTCAGCAAACGTTCTCGAAGGTGTTAACCAGTACAAAACAATTCAATAAGGACACAATATGGCTTTTGCCTATTTCATAGCCTTTTTTTTTTTCTTTTGCTCTCTCCTATTCCAGAATGGAGAAAAGAGGGCAAGGGAGAAAAAAGATACTGGAGAAGGACCAGTCTGTTTAATGGGGTCAAAATGCAGCAGCCACAGCACACATTTGGGTTCTGGAGATACAAATGGCCAATGCATATTTGTTGAATCGAACTGAATAGTTCCTTAACTATAAACAAAGTTTCCAAAAAGTACACATTATATGTATCTTTTTCATATTTGGTCTATATCCTATAATATTTTAATCTATGTTTCATATAACCTACACTTTTGTCAGTTGTACTTTGTCAGTTACATTAGTAACAAAAATTGTTTAACACTGTGATATATGTTGTCTTAAGCAATGTTTTAGTCTGGGGACCTACTTTAAATCTAGTTCCTTCCTTAGAAGTAATAGAAATTAGAAATTTTATCAAGAATACAAGTATGTCTGTGTTATTTTGAGGGAAGCTTCCTGAGGTATCAAAATTTGTTACATAGGGACGGGAACGTTTTTGCTGTGTTGTCATGGGAAAAACTGTGCTGTAATGAAGAAACATGCCTGAAAATTTACTAATAATGCAGTAATTTATATTAGGTTTGGGGACTGAAATGGAAGCTTTGGTGGTGGGGGGGGAGAACCCCAAAATTGTGCAAATGGTGATCTTTTGTCCCATTTGATGAAAATAACCTGGTATCAATCAACTGTTGATGGATTTTCTTTTCTGTATTAAACTCTGAAAGAGTGAGGTCTTTTTTAGATTAAATTTGCCAATACATCTCTCTTTATTTGGGATTGGATACTACAGAAACTGACAAGGGCTTTTAACTTCAAGTGGGAGTTTTCTCATTACTATCTCTAAAGTTTGTAAGAAAACCTAATGAGATAAGTATAAGTATGCATATATATATATATATACATATATATGTGTATATATATATATATATATATATATATATATATATGGATGCCAGGAGAATGATGAGTTGTGTGGTCCCTGTATACACTGTATACACTGTGTGTGTGTGTGTGTGTGTATATATATATATATATATATATATATATACACATACATATATATGTATACAGTGTGTATATATATACACACATATATATATGTATACAGTGTATATATATATATATACACATATATATGTATACAGTGTATGTGTGTGTGTGTATATATATATATATGTATATATATGTATACAGTTTATACAGTGTATACAGGGACCACACAACTCATCATTCTCCTGGCATCGCATTCAAAACCACATGGAATCTGGGACTGTTCAGTGATGGGGGAATTCAGCTGAATTTCTTCCATGAGGCTACAGAAGAACCTCATGAGAAGATGTGTAGATGAATAGATGAATTTGAATCACAGACTGTCTGGAATGTGAAACCAACCCGTTTAGAAAGAAAACTCTTGGCACTCGAATGCATTAATATCTTTGGCAAAAAGGATTTTGGAAGCTTTCCCCTAATCCCTTCACCATGTCCTTCTCTTCCCCCATAGGCTGCAGACTAGATCATTTAAATGAATTATTAGCCAACTACCAGTAAGGTTGCTTTCGCCATTAGGCTGGAAAAGCAACACTGTTTTGGCTGGCTCTGTAAAACTGAGTGTCTGAAGTCTGTGTTCTTTTTTCAGTTTTGACTAAAAAATTTATTCCCAAACTTTTAAGATGTATATGTGCCTTGCTGCAAAAGTGAAAGTATTATTTGTTTGGGAAAATGAGAAAATGAGACAAAAGACAAGCAGAGTGGGCCTAAGATTTCATTGTCAGAGCTAAACTAAGACACGTTGTTTCGGTGGCCATGACACCCATTTCTTTGGTGCCAACATGCCACAAATTCTCTTTTCATGTATTCTACAATAGTAATAGAGCCAACAGATACCTTAAAGACAACATAAAAAGCAGGAACTCTCTATTAAGGTGTATCTGAAATGAGCTCCCGACAGGTAGGAAAGGAAAGAATTTTTAGTGAAAATATTTAGAAATCCTCAAAACAAAGTCACTGAGGAAAATAGTAATCATTTTCAAATGCAGGGAAAAAGTAACTCAGCAATGAAAGAGGACACATGAGTATGAATTTTTATGCTATATTTGCCTTCTGAAAAAGCAGTGCCTTTAGAAGAACAAAACAGCAATAACTGGATTACGTGAGACAACTCCACTCGGGAGGGTGTGGGGAAGCAACTTCCCAGGAGGAGAAGGCTCTTGACCATTGAACCTTGGGAAATCTAATTACCTCACTTTTAAATGCAAAAGGGCAAAAGAGGCAATTGTGCAGAATTCTGAATGCCATGAAGAATAAGAACAATGTCTTACTTCACTGTGGAAAAAAAATGAAACCTCTTATACACAGCCTAGGGTTCTTTCCCCCAATGCACGAGACAAGAAGAGTTTAAACAGGTGGCTCAGCTTAGTAAAAGAGAAACAGGGGTACTGCGAAAATGAAAACCCACACGGTTTCTAAGCAGGCAGTAGTTAAAAAAAAATGATGTGACAAATAATCAAGGCAAAGACTTTACCAAAACCTAGTCATTGGGTAGAAAAACCTGAAAATGCTGGGCGGTACTTTGGGTATCCTGTGCTATAGCCCTGCCTGTGTTCTTTCCAGTTTAACAGGAGCACCACCTTCTTTCCTGGGCACTGACAGATTAGAACCCAACATTAATTTACGTACAATTGCTTCGACTTCCAAATAAGGCCTGGGTAGTATGTGCCCTTTTCTGTTGGCTGTAACCAGATTATGAGAAGGACATCAGGAACACATCCCCATGAGTGGCATGTAAGGTTGGGAAAAAGGGATGCTGCCCCAAGTAGGCCTAATGGGGGAGCTAAGAACTGCTTGCGCACTTCCAACCGGCAGGTTGAAATGCTAACTTGACCGTCACCAAGTTCCTAACGACCTCGCAGAGATTATGTGTCCTCCAAGAGAGGCGGGAGGGTAACACAGCTGACGTTCTGTTTGGCTCCCATCACCCCACTCTGCAGGCAAAGGAAGGCCTCAGATCTGTGGAGAAAAAGTCGGGAATTTTAAACGTGCCGGAAGAGGAGGCTTATTCATACGGTGTCCTCGGACGGTGAGAACCGCGGCTCTGGAGAGCTGACCTCGTGTACCTAGTTTAATCAGTCCCTGGCAGTGCTGCTTCAAAGTTCTTAGGGAACCGGCCGCGGCAGCCTAGGGACTGCAGGGTATGAGTACAGGGATACAGCCAGGGGGCAGTTTCTAGCACGAGCAGGTGAACGGCACGGTACGCGGCAGAGTATCCGCAGGGATGGAACCGGAGAAGAGAGCCGCCCCAGCCCGGGCCCGGGCAGCTGCACAGAATCCACGCAGAGGCAGAGCGGTGTTCCCCGGGCCCTGCGGCGGCCGCGCTGCTGCTCCTGCTGTTTGGCAAGAAGAAAGGGCGCCTTCCAGCGAGGCCTAAATGTGCTTTTCAGCTTCTTTGTATTTCAAGTGTACTAAATAGCTTTAAAGAATCCACCAAAAGAAATGGGCTGCAGTGCTTTAAAAAGTCTTAGGTATTTTCAAGAAAGTGGTTTTGTTAAAAGCATCTTCTGTCTGGAACACCTGTGACCTGTTGAGCTTAATTGGGCTGCAGCTGGCGCTGATTGTGGCGCAGCCGCTGGCGGCCGCGGGCTGACAATGTGTGCGCTCCCGCCCTCCCGCCCCCTCGCCTTTCTTTTCTCTTTCACAGCCCGGCGACCTCCTTCCCCTGTGTGTCGGAGGGATTAGGAGCCCAGTAGAGAGTGGTGTCCTGCTGTTTGCGAACAGCGTGCACTGGAGGTGCTTCAAGGAGGAGGCTACCTGGGAGATTATGTGCTCATGTGGATGCCGAGGGCCCATTCTCCCCGGCCCATTGAGACGTGCTGAAAGGTGGCTGAATGGCCGGGCATGAAAGATGTGACTGAAGGGAGCGCAGCAGGCTCCTGGCCGCAGAGCAGCAGATGGAAGTCAGGCTGTCACACGCACAAACGGCGAGGGGCGCCCCAAACTGCCAAGAAAGCAGCTCACGGCGTAAAACAGGGCCCGAGAAGGGAATTCAGACGGGAAGAGAGTCGCGCTTGCTTTAGGGAACTTCACAGTGCCACCTCACCCAAAACTTTTTATGTGATGAGGCTAGAAGTGAGGATCGTGGGGGGCAAACTTCGGATTTAAGGAATTGCCTATTGCCCTTGGGCTAAATTCCTTAGATTGTCTGCAAAATAAGCTTTATGATAATTAATCCATCTGGGATTATGTTAAAGTCACTATCTAGAATGCCATGCCTGGTACTGAGTCAAAAGAAAAGAATTTCTGTAAAAACACACTAAAGCTTAATGACATTAAAGAAGGTGGAGGAGTCCATTGGTTGCTTAATTTTGCTGATCTGTACATAACACTTAAGTTTATGTACATCAAATGTGCAACCTTTCATCATTACCACCTGCTCGGAGAAGCCCATCCTAGTTTTCTTTTTTTTTTTTTTTTTTTACAATTTACAAACAAATCTATCATTCCACAGAGGAAAGAGCTGGGGAAAGAAAGACTTGGGAGTTTTCATTCTTACTGTTTCTACAACCATATGTACCTATGGGAATTTTAAATGTTTCTAACATTAATTAAACCATATAAGAAAAAAAGTATTTTTAGTTTTGAAAAAAAAATACACCAACTCGTATGGTAATGCAAAAAGCAGGAACCATGTAGTAGGGGAAGGGGTGAGAGGGCAAACAGATATTGGGAGCCCCTAATTCATTCCTTTACTCAAAAAGTCTTTATTGACCACCTGCACGGTACCAGGTACAACGTACCCACAGGAATAGAGCAGTGAAGAAAACAAAATGTTTTCATGGAACAAGATGTGCACAGTACTGGCTAACCTATTTACCCTTCAAAGTTCAGTATAAACATTTCCATTGGGAGGCATTCCTGGAGGCAAACTCACTATCTTCCCAGGTCTGATTGCTTCAGGATCACTTGTTTAATGGTCTGGTAGCAACTTGAACTATTCTATCATATCACAGTTTCCAGGAAGCATATAGAGTTATCTGTGGTAAATGTCTATCTCCCTCACTAGACTTGAAGTCCCATAAAGGGTCTCCAGCCTTTGCTCTGCTCTACTCCCCAACTAACAGGTTAGCATGTCCCTTGACCTTTGGGAGTCTGCAAAAAGGTCTCCTGCTGAGGTCATCTCTGAACAGTGATATAAATTAGTTTTTGCCTTAACCACACACACACACACACACACACACACACACACACACACACATACACACACACACACCTCTTGCTGTGACAACTGCAGCCAAGATAATTGTCTACTATGCATTAAAAAGGTAAAAACGTCTTGGGAACAATGATTCATCCTAAGTGGAGGTGTGTACTTGTGAATCTTGTAAGACTGCCGACCAAGCTATGGCCAGAAAGCTGGAAAAGGTACCAGTTCTTGGGTAAAAGCATCCATAAATGGGAGACCTTGAGGTTGGCTCCAGGCAAAGAGGAGAGAAGAGCAGGACAAGGAATGTTTTTGGGAGAGGAGACCCAGGAAAGGTCAGCTTGCTATAAGCCTCTCCTCTAAGTCTGGAGGGTTTGATCCTCTCTGCCAGTGTTGTGGGAGATAGGGAGGTGGTGGCTTTGGGGATGGGTAGGGAGAAGGTGTAGGCAGTGGTGTTAAACCACACCACATGTTTTCTCTCCTGTCAGCCATCTTCACAGCCAGTCCCCACATCTTGCCCTACTAACACACACACAAAAATGTTTCCTCTGAAACTCTGTAGCGTCACAGATGCCCTGGGTAGCTTTTTTTGCATTTTGTTCAGCTCAGGATCTTTGAGCTCTCACAGAGTAGAGTATTTGGGAGTTAGATCGTTTTCCCCCTTTACAGCCATTTTTTTTTTTTTTGAGCAATGATGGAATAGGACATTATATTACTTTCAGATATACAACATGATTCAGTATATATATATATTATGAAATGATCACCACAGTGTAACATCTATCATCACCACATAGTTACACACTTTTTTGTGTGTGTGATGAGAACTTTTAAGATCTACTCTCTTAGTGATTTTCAAATACACAACACACGATTATTAACTATAGTCACTATGCTGTACATTACATCTCCAAGACTTATTTCATAACTGGAAGTTTGTACCTTTTGGCCACCTTCACCCATTTCACCCACCCTAATGCTCAGTTTTAATCTATAGTGAGCTCCTTTCTCTTTTTCCATTCTCTGGGCGGCTGCATGCTGGTCCAGCCGATCAGCAGCCTTGCATGGCATCTCTAAAATCATTTTATAGAGTATGGCATGCTGTTTAATGGCTATCTGTGTTAAACAGAAAAAAAATGACTTGACAATTTGTAGCTAGCTAGGGGGCTTCTGAAGATAGGTCCTGGTGAGCAAACACTAAGCATACCATCAGCACATGACAGGGAGTGAAAAGATTACTTACAATTACTTATCTTATACTTTATGCACATCATATTATATGTAAAAACTTTACCAGTTTTGTGTGCTTATTGGCCATATAATAAAGATTTTTAACCTAGGGTCTATGGATATCCAAATGGATCTAAGAATATATTGAAACCCTTAAAAACTTACATATACATATATATTTTTTCTTTTTTTTTCTAGAAAGATGGTTCAAAGTGTTCATCATATTCTAAAAAAGAAACCATTATCCAAAAAGGGTTAAGAACCACTGTGCTATAGTTACTATATTTCAAATCTTTTAAAATCCTATGAATGCTTCATAATAATAGCTATCTTATTATTGTAAGAATGTAATTTGGCTAGAATTATCACAGTTGAGGAGTACAGGAGTTACAATGTGGAGTTAATCCCTGTAACGGGAAAGTAGTTTTTGCTTTCTTAGACCTTCCTCTTGTACCTTATAAACATTCAACAGCTGCCACCAGGTATAACTTACTTAGGTCTTTATTGACATGAAGAGGAACCTAAAGACCAATATCGTATTTCATTTATTAAAAAAAAAAGCTAAGGTAATACACAAAGACTGAAAATTTAAGCACACTAGTTAAGGAATTAAAAACCTAAGTATCCAAGATAAGATTAGGATTTACAAGTGACATATATTAACTATGTGCAATTTTAGTTAGCCCATAAGTGAATTTTCAGACTTAAATACCTAATGTAGACTTTGATGTTTGGTAATAACAGTACACATTGGGTATTTAGAAACTGATGGGGTTGTTTTCTTACCTGCAAAATTATACGGCTTATTGTCTTATACTGCATTTCCATTAAAAAGGGAAAAAAGGAAAATCTTTGTGTTTATTGATTTGAAAGACACATGAGATACAGCTCTTACGTTTTGATACTAAAATCATTATGTATGTGATACAACTTAGAAGAAGTTACAAGTACCTGTAAAAGCCACACAGGACAATCATTTTCATTAGTTACTCATAGTCCAAGTCAAGGTGGGGAATAAAGATAATTTGGTTTATGAAGACTAACTAAAACACATGTTTCTCTTCTGACCTTAAGTCCATTCTTAATGGATTATGGAATCTAACCATTCCTTCTTAACTCCTTTGCAAAACTGCTTATGAGAGAACAAGGTTTATGTCAAGTTCAGCAATGAAAAAGCCAGAAAGTTTCCTAAATAAAGACTTAAAAATGTCCAGTTGTAAAGACTAAACTAAAAACTATGAGAAAGGCCATTAGAGCAATCAACAGATGTAGAAGGTGTTGTGGGAAAGCAAGGTAGATGAAACTACTTATTGATAATAAAAAAATCATTAAAAATTTAATTTAAAAGGTGCCTTAAATTATCACTTAGTGGGATTGGCTTGGTTATCAGAAATGTGGCAGTTAGTACATTGAAGAGCTAATGGTGAATTTTTAAAGCACAAATTATTCATTAAGTTCTTAAAATCTAAAGACATAAAATTGAGTGAATTTGAGTATGTATATTTAATATATTTCAAGACTGTATCCATACTTTTACCTAATTGTTTTATACTAGGCAAACTTTGCTCAGATTCCTAACCATCAAAAAAATATATCATTGGAAAGAGACTGACAGACATTTCTCATGAAAAGAATTTTTCTTTTTCACAGAGATGAGTCAACTGAACACAAGGGGATTATGATACAGTGGAAGCTATTTTGCAACCTTAATGTATTTTCTATTATAAATGGTAAAAAACATACACATAAAAGCACTCTATAATGTTATAAAATGGAGAAAATTGAAGCAAGTGTCAAGACTTTCCTCTTAAGGGTGTACTTTTTCATTTGTAGATCTAATCACTAGATTTTAGATAGGGTACACCCTGGGAACAAGCACCTCCATTTTAGCATGCTGGTATCTAACTGGAAATAAACCCATATCACCTTTGCAACAGTGTGTTCAAGATATCCTTTGTACTCATTCCATAGTTACACTAAAGAATGGGAAAGCCAAGGGAAATTCTGAATTATTTTACAGGTCCATCTTGCTCTCTCCCCCCAGCTCTGTTCTCTTTGAAATAAACATATACATACATACATATGAAGGTAGACAATTGTGTTTACACACACACGTGCATACACGTGCACACTCATTTGCAGATGCAATGTAAGTTCACAAGATGTGGCATGAGTTTAAGCAGTTTTTAAAGTGCACAGTACATTTTACCATGTAGTTCTGAAACCCAGCATTTGCAAATCTTTTAAAATTAACCGAACTGTTAAAATCCCATCACTCTGGCAGTAACCCAGCATAGCTGTCTGTGCCTTTAACAAAAGAATTCTGTAATAAAACGAGATTTTACATGCTGAAACAGAATATTTTAAAACATCTTTCTGCCGGCTGCTCATTTTAGTAATATTTGTGGAATTTAAAACCACACACACATACACAAATGTTCCCATGGAAGATTAGGCTAAGTTTTTAGGTTAACCTCAGAATTATTAAATTTTTATATCAATCTTTTAATGAACACTTTTGATTTATTTACTTTAAGAAGAAACCCAAGTACTGAAAAGACTTTTAAGGCTATGTATTCTTTAATTGCCGTAACAAATGCGACCAGGCTAACTTTAATCAAAGGAGACTCATAAGTAGTTTTCACACTACATTTGTGAATGCCTCTGAGCAAGGTGGACTGAATTCTGCCTCAGCTTCTCTTGTGTCTGGAAATAGGTGCAATCAGCTGTGACATCTGCTGTATATTAGGGCTCAACTGCTAGGGACAGAAACCTAATTAGAATCAAAAGGAGGAATTTATTATAAGGATATTATTGAATCTAACAGAACCTAAGGACAAGAGTGAGGCTGGGCACAGCAGACCATCTGGAACCAGGGACTTGAATGCTATCAGGATTCTCTGCTTCTCTCTGTACTTTATTTGGTTTTATTCCTCTTTAACTACAGAGTGGTTTTCCCCACATAGTAGAAAACATGGCAATACGGTTTTTATGTTTTATATCTTACAGCTTCAGCCACTACCAAGTCCTCATTTTCTCAGTTTCAGTGATGAAAACTCCTGTGGAAAGTGTCTGAGTACCGTGGTCCAATCACTGTGGCTGGGGAGAAGGGTATGATGATGGGGCCATATTGAGGTAGGTCATTCCCCTGTACCAAATCAACTGTATGTGTGTGTGTGTGTGTGTGTGTGTGTGTGTGTGTGTGTGTATCTGTGGTCACACTGTGATGACATGGCAATTCTGTAATGTTTTTGGAGGCAGGAGGTGAAGATCCATGGAAGGGCTGGAAGTACAGGTGATTTAAGGCAGGCGTATGTTGGCGGGTGGAAGGAATCAAAGGGAGGATGTAAAAAGTGGCTTTCCTCTTTCTCTATGTGCAGGTAAACTTGTGTTGCTTATACAATGCTCTCAAATGTTCTCTTGGCAACATATTACCTCTAAATGTTCTGTGAGAAGATGCCACTCTGGAACTTGTGCCCAGTGGTGCAATGGCCTCCCTTGCTTCTAGCTGGCCATGCTTCCAAAAAAACACTGCTCAGCATGCTGCAGGGGGCTCCAGTTGTTTCTAGCTGCTGTTTTCTTAGACCATGCTGCTCATTAGGGGTTCAGGTAACATTCTGAGCTGTACAACTGATTTCCAGGCCACAGATATCCAAAATATGATAAAGTTGAAAAGCCTTAGGGGCCACCAGTCAATTTCTTTGGAAATGATTATGGAAGCTATAGGAAAAAAGTAAAGCTATTCTTTTGAATGATGATTCCAGAATAGGTTATGGTTAAAGTTATCTTTGTGTTAAATCCATTCTCTTTCTTATCAGTTGGAGAAGTCACAACGAAAATCAGAAAAGAAAGCAAACAAAAACTCAACTTTTTACGGGGGAAGGGCCATAAATAGCTAATACATACAAGGTTCAAGTCTGGAGCTGTTTAGTTTGGAAGTTATGGAAATTTTATTTGGAGACAGTCCCTAAATTCAATTGTAACTGGAAATGCATGTAACTGGAAATGTGTGTTGACAAGGCTTAAGGAACAGGGGAATGAAATGGACAGCATTTGAAGCCTGCAGTGCTCTGACTTCATTATATCAGCTGAGTGGCTGAAAGATGACTGGAAGTGTCTTTCATGACAGCACCACCATACTTTGTAAACCTGCCCAATTCTTGCCCCTGAGAAGAGAGGAGAAGGGGGAGATAGAGGAGACTAAAATCCTTAGTAAACATTTAGGGAGATAATAGTATCTCCCTCCCTTTATTTTTTTTTTTTAAACTAGAGAAAATGCAAATATACACAATAGTAGAGACAATAACGAACAGTGACCTCTCATTAATCTGTTGCTTAGCTTTAACAACAAGCAACTCATGGCCAACCTTATTTTGCCTACACTTCACCACAGCACTAAAGTTTTTAAAGCAAATCCCAGAATCACAGCATATTTAATATATTTAGTATTTAATCCATAAATATTTCAGCATGTATCTAAAAGAATGATTTTTCCTTAAAAAACCCACATTATTATTCCACATTAAAGTAGCAATAATTCCTTAGTATTATCAATATTTAGTCAGTATTACAATACTGCCATTTATTCATAAACGCATTCTATAGCTCTCTTGTTTGAACTGGGATCAAAATAAGACCTACGTATTGTATTCAGTTGATGTATCTCATTTCTAAAAAATCCTCTCCGTCTTCTCCTTACAATTTATGTTGATGAAACAAGATTATATGTCCTACACAGTTCTTTATTTTCTTGACAGCATCTCTGTGGTGTGATTTAACATGTTCCTCTGTCTCCTGTATTTCCTGTAAACTCATAATAAGATCTAGAGGCTTGAGTGGCTTGATGTTTTGGGAACAAATCCTTCATACATGATGTTGGGGTACATAAGGTTTAGTAGTTTTCTATGGTTTCATAGTTACTTGTGATTGTCTAAGTCCTTTACTTCATTAAATATTGTGAAATGGTGCTCTTACGTGTTATTGCTTCTCCATTTATTGGCTGGGATATATTTAAAAACTGAAGCTTTCCTACCTCCTCTTGCCATCCTCTTCTTTAAATGTTAGCATACTATTCACACTTTTCTCTGCCTTGCCTTTTTTTACTTAACAATTTATCCTAGAAACCACTTCTTATTGTTTACAACTGCATAGTTTATTCAACCAGGTCCCAAGTAATGTACATTTGAGTTGTTTCCAGTCTTTTGTTCCTTTTTAAAACTTATTTATATGTTGGTCAAAGTCTAAAATGGTCAAGTAGGACAAAAGTGAAAAGCAAAGAACCAGGTTAAGATGCTCCTATTCACTGTAGCATGGATATGATTACAGAATCTTGCTTTTCAACCATCGCTCATTCAAAATTTTTAAAAAGGTCTTTTTTTTTTTTTTTAATTTACATCCAAGTGCAATAATGATTTCAGGAGTAGAATCCAGTGATTTATTCCCTATGTATAACACCCTGTGCTCATCCCAACAAGTGTCTTCCTTTAATGCCCCTTGCCCATTTAGCCATCTCCCCACCCACAACCCCTCCAGCAACCCTCAGTTTGTCCTCTGTATTTAAGAGTCTGTTATGTTTGTCCCCCTCCCTGTTTTTATATTATTTTTGCTTCCTTTCCCCTATGTTCATCTGTTTTGTATCTTACATTCCACATATGTGTGAAATCATATGATATTTGTCTTTCTCTGACTAATCTCACTTAGCATAAAACCTCTAGTTCCATCCACATTGATGAGAATGGCAAGATTTCATTCTTTTTGATTGCCAAGTAATACTCCATTGTGTATATGTACCACATCTTCTTTATCCATTCATCTGTTGATAGACACTTGGGCTCTTTTCGTACTTTGGCTATTGTCGATAGTGCTGCTATAAACATGGGGGTCCATATGTCCCTCTGAAACAGCACACCTGTATCCCTTGGATAAATGCCTAGTAGTGCAACTGCTAGGTTGTAGGGCAGTTCTGTTTTTAATTTTTTGAGGAACCTCTATACTGTTTTCCAGAGTGGCTGCACCAGTTTCCATTCCCACCAGCAGTGCAAAAGAGATCCTTTTTCTTTGAATCCTCACCAACATCTGTTGTTGCCTGCGTTGTTAATGTTAGCCATTCTGACAGGTGTAAGGTGGTATCTCATTGTGGTTTTGATCTGTAGTTCCCTAATGATGAGTGATGTTGAGCATTTAAAAAAGGTGAGTCTTAAAAATCATATTTTCTGGCTCCTTTATTTGCCTCAGTTCTTCCAATTTTCTGCTTTGCTCAGCTCCAACCAACCTTTGAAGACCTCTAGCCTCTACCAGCTCTAGTCACCGCTGAACCTCTCCACATCTCCAAGTGGCATCATGCTACAGAACCTGCCTGCCTTTTCTCCAAAGCTTGGCTATTGAAGCTCACACTCAGTCACTACCTCCTGGTTACCACTACTGGGACTAGTAGGCTGCTGTAATGGTAAAGGCAGCAGTAGTGCTAATGGGGATACTAATGGGATTAAGGTCAGCTCAGATACGGCAGCATCATGGACTTAGGGAAGTGATAACAGGAAAATCGGGACTCTTCTTTATCCTGGTGATTCAAACCAGTGTGGTTCTCCTACATCAGTTTTTCATGTACATGATAATGTTCTAGGACTAGCTTCCAATTCTCAGAAGATCACATGCTTACACGCCATAGACATTTCCAATACAGATACATTATTCTTGGCCTTTGGTTTCTAGTTTTTTACCTGTCACTTCTTGAAAAATGAATCTCCTCTCATGTCTTCAATTATCACTCCTATGCAAATATCTTTGAAATATTCATCTTCAGCTCAGGCCTCTCTCTAGGGACCTACAACCCAAGGTATTCAACACCAGATGTATCACCTTGATCTGAAAACTGCCTGCCTCACCAACTCATTTTCAGGGATAGATACATCATTCTCCAAATCATCCAGGCTTAAATCCATTGGTAATATATTCTTTTCTCTTTGCCCCGTACCATTTAATCTGACCAAATTCTTCTGATTTACGTGGAGTCATGTGAAAACTTAGAACTGACAATCCTATCACAAGGGCCTAACTAGTGGATAAAGGTTGGATTGGAGGTGATTCTTTAATAGCTACGCTTTGTCTGGGGGATAAACATATCAGATAAAAATCTTGCTGGCATGCTAGTTGGGTATAAATAGAAACACTGAATATGTAGGAAAAAAACAAGCATAGGAGAAAAAAGACCCTAAAGTCCAGGACAAATGAGTCCTGATTAACAAATGAAACTGATAAAATAAGCCTGACTCCTCTCAGGAGAGAGAATAGATGCGAGAGGGGTTTATATCACATGCCAAAAGAAACACCAAGGATTAGGTAGGTAGCCAGAATGAATGAGGTCAGCAGTGAGAAATCAGGGAAACCCTCTAGTACTCAAAAGACTCCTGGAGAAGGACTGAAGCTGTCACCCCTGTGAGACTCTAGAAAGCATTAGTAGGATCAGTGCTGTAGAAGACAAGTTTTTGCTCAGTAAAAGGGGGGGAAAATATATGAATAATTTATAAGCTAGCCAAATTTGGAGATAGCTCTAGAGATAGTGAATAAATGAACATATGACAGGGATATTGTAGATTTTATTCAAACACTGCAAATGAACTTTGTTTACATGTCAGAAACGAACTTTCAATATGTTACCACCACTCAACCCACCCTAGTCCATTTACTTGTGCTTGCACACTTACTTTTCCTTCCTGTTTCAGTGGATGAACTATCTTGATTGTCAAGAGCAGTCCTTCCATTTATGCACTAGATTCCATTCTCTCTTTCCTAAGTCAAGATTTGCTGCTGTAATTGCTCCCCATATATAATTGCACAAAAATATGTTGCAATTACTCGTCTTAAAAGCATAATCCCTCCCTTGTCTCCATACCTGCTTCAATCTGCCACCAGTAAAAGTCCTTGGAAGAGCTGGCTTTATATGTTGTTCTCCAGTTCCTCTCCTCCCAATTCTCACTTACACCCACTCAAATGAGACTTTTGACTCTCTACTGACTGAACTGCTCTGTCAAGATCATAATCCGATGATAAGTCCTCAATTCTCAATATGTTTGATCCATCAGCAGCATTTGATACTAATCATGCCCTCCTGCCTTCTTCAATTGGACACTGGAAGACCTCCACACTCTCTTTACCCAGCCAGTGACACTGGCTTCTTGGCTGTCCTTAGCCATGAAAAGCTTAGTCTTGTTCAAATCATTTGCACTTGTTCCCTCTTTTGAAATGCCCTTTCCTCAGATAACTAACTTGCCTTAGGTCTTTACTCAAATGTCACCTTTTCAGACAAGTGAGGTTTTCCCTGGCCACCTTATTTAAAACTGCTCTGCTGCCTCTTCCCCACTTTATTTTGCTCCCTTCTCTGTTACTGCCATCCCATATATTGCATTTTTTGATGGTTTGTTTCCCCTCACAAAGATGAAGCACACACAGAATACAGACTTTTGTTTATTTTGTTCACTAACATATGCTAGTGCTAGAACCTTACCTGGCACATAATAGGTGCTCAATAAATATGTGTTGAATGAATGAATGAAGACAATGACAGAAACAAGGAGAATGTATGATGTGAATAAGGTCTGATGTTTGACACTGTTCAATGATGTTAGGACTTCTAACAATTTGTTTTTTGACTAAATGTAGCATTTATGCCTTAGAGTAGGTGCTGTACTTTACTTCAAATATACTGCTTTGGCAGAATATTAAGGCTTACCAAAAGCCAAAAAAACAACTATCCCACAAACTTCAGAACCACTAAACTTGTATGCTCATGTTCTAATCTAGATTCAGTAGAGCCAGCTTTGACTACTATTGATTTGAAGTGTGCTCTTGGCCAGCCTTGCACAATATGGCACTGCATTAAATACCTAGTAACCAAATAAAAATAGTAGAGATTAAGAAGAGATTAGAGCTAAATGGAATGTCAAACAAAACTCTCAGCTGGGATACTATTTTATATTCCTGAGTGGTTGCAAGTAATTCCTGAAATTATTCTGAGGGTGAATTCAGTCTGCCCTTGGCCACTGCTTCCCTTTCCTTACCCCATTACTACGCTAAGCACACTTTCCTGGAGCTCACTGCAGACGTATCCTAAACTCCGGTGAAGCACAGCTTGTTCAGAGCTCTGAGTATACCATCTGATACTGAGCTTTGCAAAACTGCTCCAAAAAGGCTTTGTGACTGATGAATGCCTGACCAGGGGAGACCTCAGTGACTGTGGGTCGCCGGTACTTCTAAAAAGTACTCCAAGTGGATTTGTGCTGTTTTCCCAAGGCCTCTCAGTGCTTGTCTGGTCTGTCACATCCACAAATCGCAGCAGTGCCCTGTCACAGAAGTTCAGACCAGTAATGGCATGATGGCTCTTTCCCTACTTCCTCCTTAAAAAACCACCAGCAGAACTTTAATCTACATTCCTGGTCCTCTGAACAACCAACAAAGAGCCACTTCTGAGAAGCATCAAATCTGCTTTCCAGAAATATATTCAGAGATAGAAAATAAGGATTTTATAAGAAAAAAAAAACATTGTGTAAAAAGAAAAATGGCTAGTTACTTAAGCTAAAAAACTGTGCAGTTGGCTTTGAATTTATAAATCAGAAAGTATAAAATCAAAGACAGCCACATTTTAATATAAGGAATTTAAATATGTCTTAATTTTCTTATTTAAAGTATACTTTACTGCTGATAGCACTTACATATAAAATACAAAGTAGTATTTTCAAAAATAAGAATTATTTCAGGCTATCTAAGATAGCGCTAACATATAGGTTCTAAGTCTCCGAGGAATTAAAATGCAATCATTTCAAAAGCCAGTTTCAAGATTCAGTATGACAAATCTAACAACGACTTTTTAGTATGCTAATATTTGATTAAAATGTGATGACAGAGCTACAAACAAAACAGCTCTGAATCCTAAAAAAATTTTTGAAGCCAGTATTTCTTCTAAGGAAGGAGAAGGGCTATTCTGTTGAACTCAATTCACATAGGACAGCCTACGTACAGGTCATTGTTCTATGCTCTTGGGAGTAAGGAATATAAAGACAGCCTCTAGGAGCCTAGAATTCAGAAGGGAGAGACAATTCTATAAATGCCTACTTAGAAAGAGAAGTCCCTGACATGAGAGGCATGAAATGTTGGGATGGAAGAATAATATTGATGAGGATGACGTTAGTTACCAACACAACCACCAGCACCACCACAAATGGTCTAGACGTTCACAGATCTAAGCTACCCAGCAAGCCCCTGAGGTAGGTTGCATTCCCCTTCCCTTCACCATTTATAAATGAAGAAACTGACATTTATAGCATCTAGGTAAATTTGCCCAACATTACACAGACAGGCAAGTGGTGGGTCCAGATTTAAATCCATTATCTGCCTGACTCCAGAACCTTTGCTCTATCTACCATATCAGGCTGTCTCACCGTAGTTCAGATGAGGAAGAGAAAATATCTCCTGGGAGCTCAGTAACACTGAGGAATCCTTCAGGAATGAGCTTTAAAGGAATGTGAGGATGAAGGTGGTGGCACTGGAGGCAAGGTGCTCCATGTGGGGGAACACTCCTGCAAGGCCCAGCAGCGGCACAGGGTGGGCTGAACTAAGGGACTCAGATGTAGTTGCCTGGGGTGATTTTCAAACTATGCTTCCTGCAGCCCTCTAAGTTCTCTTCAAGTGTCTCAGACACTGAGAAAGGATGAGACGGAAAAAGCTTAGAGTATAGGGAGGGAAGAGGTCCAAGAAACACAACTCTGGGAATACTTTCGCTTAGCTTGATACTAACAGAGGAGTGTGCACAGAAGGTGAAGAAATGGAAGAAGCTAAATCACCCCATATGAAAACTGGAAGAGGGTCTCAGGAAGGGGGTATGAATTCTGGCAGATGGGCAGAAAGGCCAGAGAGCAAAGGACTCAGAAGTGGCTACTGGATTGAAGATGAGGAAACAGTCAGTGACATCAGCTCAGCAGTGGTGGAGGGATGGAGAAGCCATCTGCCAGGGTTTGAGACGTGAGTGAGGAGTGAGGAAGCGGAGGCACTAGGTGTGCCAGACTTTTAAGAACTTTGGTGGTAAAAAGGAGACAGGTTGTAACCTAAGAGCAACAAAAGATCTAAGGAAGATTTAAAAAGGAATACACTACCCCAAAGTGGATGTAGAACATGAAATGTATTTCCAGAGTTAATTTTTAATTTCCTGAGTTCACTGCTGTAAGAATTTCAAGCCATTTTGGCATATATATCCTGGCATGTGCATGAACCTAACTGTGGAGATAAACGCAGTAGCAGCTCAGACAGAAACCAAAAATCCCCTGTAAAATTACTGGAATGGTCATATTAAGTCCTCCTCGAACTTCTAATCACCCCATAATTTCAACTATAACATAATGGTTAGAGGTCTCTCCTCCAATGGGTGAAGGCAGCTGCCCCAAAATGTAGCTCAGTAAAGTTTGTTGAATGAACACTAGCACTAGCACAAAAATACCTAACAACACATACAATAATGATTATTCAAAACTTCAGATCTTCTCCACTGTTAAATACTTTTCCTTTGTATTCATGTTTTATTTGTTTTACCTTAAGTCACCCCCAATCATGCTGACATCTACTACCGATGATTATATTAGACCTAAAAGTGTTCTTAAACAAATGAAAAATACTGACTTCCATTCCTGAAAGCCCTGCTTCCAATTTTCAGGAGGAAATTAAATAATGTATAAATCAAATACTGGGCCTAAGCCCAGACAGCTGAACATCGTTTTGTCCTTTCAAGGCAAAGAGGAAGTGTCTGCTGTGGCAGAGACATGCCAAGAGAAATAAAGCTTAACCTCAGCCCCATGTGAAAGTGATTTTAGATAATCGGGGGTGTCTGCAAATAGGTTAAAAATGGGACCACATACTAACAGGGAACTTTCCATGGAAGTTAAAAAATGTATCAAGATCTAACCTCCACCTTAAAAACAAAATATGTTGGGAAAATGGCATGGCCTTAGGAATTCTATATAAAGGCTGCAGAGGAAAGGGAAAGCTGCTGGGGAGGAAAGACTTGACAAGGCAAAGGGAAATTAAAACGTGTTTTTGCTTATCAATTACTATAGGCTCACAATTTGGTTTCTTTGTAATTATAATTGCCAAATTAAAAAAAAAAAAAAAAACGATGTCTGTGTGTGAAGAGGAAAAGAGGAAGGGGTAGGGGAATAAGGGATGGGGAGAGAAAGTGCAAAAAAATATGTGGGTAGAGTGGTAGATGGTGAAATTATTTAGGTCAGGGGCTAGCTAATTTATTCTCTAAAGGGCCAGATAGCAAATATTCTAGGCTTTGTGGAGAACGCAGTCCCTCCTGTAACTACTCAAATCCGTTCTTGTAGCGTGAAAGCAGCCACAGGCAATATGTAAATGAATGTACATAGCTGTGTGCTAATAAAACTTTATGGACACTGAAATTAGAATTTCATGTATTTTTCTTCTTTTGATTTTTCTTCAAAGACTTAAAAATGTAAAACTATTCTTATCTTATAGGTCTTAGAAAAACATATTGTGGGGGCAGATTGGACCTGGAGACTGCAGGCCATAGTTTGCTGACCTCCGACTTAGTTAACTCCCCATTACACAGAACATTCCTATGAAATTGGGCTTGAGTCAAATTTTGGATTCTGGATAAGAAAAACTAGTGTTCTTCCTTTCTTTTTTTTCTTCCAGGAGATAACCAAAAAGATGGTAATAATGGTAGGAAGCATTTATTTGAAAGATACAGATCTTCTCAGCCTATAAAAAAGACAAGCATCTCTACTTTTTTTCCAGTAGGACACTTACACTAGGTAGCATATCAAAGTTTATGTAGTAAAAAATTTGAAGCCAAATGCTATATAACCATTAATACGTAGCATTATTCAGAGATCAAGAATGATTTTAAAATATTATCCCCTTCATCAGAACTTAACATTTTATAAACATCCTTTGCAGCATAATGCTAGTCTGGAATTATTTGTAAGTTTCCATCATCACCTCTATGGAAACCAGAGGGCTGGTGACTAGAAGGATTTTCTGGTGGAACATATGCTTTACAGATCACATGGTGATAAAAACTTTATGGAGCATCTGACCTAGACTTCCAGAAACAAAGGGAATATAAAAGTACAAGGCATCTATGTTCATGGTTTTTGTGAGGAATAAGTTTTATATATTAAATGTACTGTTATGGAACAAACACAGACTTTCCTTTTCTGTATTGAAAGAGAAAGTCTTGTAAAACATCCTGGGAGGTGTCTCAGAACCTTGATCTGGGAAATACAACATTCTTTTTTTTCCCATCCCTGTCTCTCTCTTCTTCCTTTTATTTATTTATTTATTTTTGGAGGGGGAGGGGAATAATCCCAGTTAGTCTCCTTAGTTATCTGAGCAAATGAAGCCACCTTCTTTAGGGAACTGCTCCTCAAGTACTCCAACACTTTGATAAGCCAGTCATAGTGCCCTGTCCCTCAGGCCACCAGGGTAGCTGCATGATAGAGCTGGTACAGACAGGTTGTATCCCAAGGGTAACAACGATCCAAGGAAGATTTAAAAGGAATACACTATCCAAAAATGGTTATAAATTATGATTATTTCCAGACTCGTATTTTTATGGACTAATCACCCATAGTATACAGGATCCCAATCAATGTGTATTGTATACTCAAGCTCATTATACAGAACTTGGAGCATACCTTTTTATTTGATGGCAAGTTCTGGGCAGGAATGCAATCCTCCATTGTAATATTGTTTGTATAAGGAAATATAATTCTTTCAACAATGATCTGTTCTGTGATGGTCTCCTTTATGGCACAGTTTCTAGGAACTGACTGCAGGAGAAAAAGTTGCTTTAAACATCCACATAAAAGTGACTGAGGCTAGAGGAGAGGGATGGCCACAAAGAGTGGAAAGGCCAAGTGTATACAACAGGCAGTGGCAATGAGGGCACTCAGTGAATACCTTTTTTTATTTCCTCTCATCCTGTTTTTTTTTCTTAATAGACTTTATTTTTTGGGGGGAGTTTTAGGTTTACAATAAAACTGAGTGGTAAGTGCAGATACCTCCTGTGTACCTACATAAACACAGCATCCCCCATTATCAACATCCTCCAGAACTTTGGTACATTAGTCACAATTGATGAATCTACATTGGCACAGCATTATTACCAAAGATTAATAGTTTACATTAGAGTTCACTTTTGGTGGTGTACATTCTATGGGTTTAGATTAATGTATAACAATATGTATCCATCATTATAGTATCATACAGAATAGTTTCACTGCCCTAAAAATCCCCTGTGTTTTGCCTGTTCATCTCTCCCTCTTTCATAACCCCTGGCAACCACCGATCTCTTTACTGTTTCTATAATTTTGCCTTTTCCAGAATGTCATATAGTTAGAATCATGCAGTATGCAGCCTTTTCAGAATTCACTGCTTTCACTTAGTTATATGCATTTAAGTTATATGCATTTAAAGTTCCTCTATGTCTTTTTTTTATGGCTAGATAGTTCATTTCTTTTTAGTTCTGAATAATATTCCATTGTCTAGATGTACCAGTTTATTTATCCATTCACCTACTGAAGGACATCCTGGTTACTTCCACACTTGTTATAGTTATTCTTTTAATTTTTCTTTTGCTTTAGAGTCAAAGTATCAGGTTTCCAGTTATGAAATGAATAAGTTATGGAAATAAATGGTACAGCACAGGGAATGTAGTTAATAATATTGTAATAGTGTTGTATGCTGACAGATGGTAGCTACACTTGTGGTGAGCATAGCATAACATACAGAGTTGTCAAATCACTATGCTATATACCTGAAATTAATGTAACATTGTGTGCCAAGTATACTAAAAAAAAAAAAAAAAAGTATGCAGAATTAATCATGTCAAAAAAAAAAAAGTCAAAGTATCAAAAGTAGACAGGGACTTAATTAGAAACCACTATAATCCTCAATACAGGTATGAGGAAACAGACCCAGAAGGGACATAACTGGTCCATGGAGTTTTTCCCTTCCTGCCGCATTTGTTCGGGCCAACTGGCAGCCTGTGGGTTGAAAGATGTTGGTCTCTGTAGTAGGGTGTTCACTCCATGCTTAACACCCCAAATGTCATTTTTTAAAATAGTTTATTTTGATACATCCAGTTTTACAAAATACTATGACTCACACATCTCTAAAAAAATTTATTGGCTGTGTGCTTACTCAAATTAGAGATAAAATATTCAGGTAATAATTTAATCCTCACTATGACTCTGGGAAGTAGGTGCTTTTACTGTAACTACTACACATATGATGGCCATAAGGCTAGAAAATGTCAGAGATGGGATTCAAATCCAGGTCTGCCTAATTCCTTGAGACTGAGCTCCTTTTATCTCTGCAATACTGCCTGCCTATCTATCTATCTGTCTATCTATCTATCTATCTATCTATCTACCTAATTATATATACATTTTTTTCCAGTTGAAACTTTAAAAGAAACTGTCTTTTTAATCAGAGACAATAAGAACTCACAGTAAGGAAATAATAAGTTTCAGATTTCTTTACCATGGTCCTAAATCTTGAGGTCTATTTCAGCATCCACAAGATGCAAGGTGCCATTTATATAAGAAACATAGAGATTAAGATTTAAAACTGCCCCTTAAAACTTCAGCATACAAGCTACCCTAATTTGGAAATATAACCAATTTCTTGAATGTACATACCCAAGAAAAGGCATCATATTGTAATTATGCATTTATCACATACTTTATATTTTTAGTTTCAGAGACAAAAATTAAGACATAAGCCAGTTAAGTCAGTTAGCTAAGAATATAGGTCAGATTGCTACTGGACTTTCTGTCCTCTCCAGGTCATTTTCCTGGCCCCAAATAAAATAATGAAAAAACAATTGTAGGTAAGAACCATTTAAAAGAACAAATATAACAGAAGAGGCTACTAGAACTTTATTCAAACACTGCTAGCAAACTTATCTGCACCACCCCTAGGGAGTCTCATCATTTGGTTTCTGCAGGCTCCCAAAGTCATTTAGGAAATGTGAATGCCTGGACTCCAGGGTAGAAATGGGATATTTTTACAATGTGTTACTGTGGTTGTTTACATTGAACTGGAACACCATGGGGTTAAAAAAAAAAAAAAGTACTATGGAGAAAACTAAGGTGGATATAATTCAATTAAAATATAAACTGTTTCCCACACTCTTGGATGTGAAGGCTAATGCATCTGTACAACTCAAGAAACAACAGTAAATGTGCTTGTGCTTAATCACACAGCATATGAGTTGTTTTTATTCCAACCCTGGAACTTTGGGAATCTTCTTCTTAGTGAAAATATGACTCTCAGTAAACTTGACTTTGACCAAAACATTTCAGATAACTTTTGTGAGATCAATTGATGGTTCTTCATTCCCAATTCTTGCCTCAAGTTCTTTCATATAAGAGTGACACCCTGTCATTACCAGATGGTCTTTCAAATACATGAACTATTCTAATGGAGAGTCCTATGATTATTTCCAGATTTAATCAGTGCCTAAAGCACTTGTGCTAGAGAAATGGGTAACAGGATATGATAGGGGTTTTTAAAAAATGTATTCTTTTATGTAATTAATCTGAACCTTGCCCCAAACCAGCACTGATCCAAACTTGTTATCATCAAAAATCAAAATTCATACCCAATGTAAAAGGAAGTAAGCAAGGTCTCTTTATCTCCAGTGAGTGTTTTGGTGAGTGCCTGGGACTTGAAAGTATTTGTTACTAGACTCAATGGTTTCAGACAGTCCAAAAAGAACACGTACTACTTCTTTCCTGAGACAGAGAGTTTTTAATGTAGTAAATTTTTACAAAAGTGAAAACTGCATGCATTCAACCTTTCATTAATTAAACCTGTGAGCCAGACACTGTTAAATCTTCTCTGGTCAATCAATTCATTCTAAGATTCTGAAGCTTTAACACTATTACAGAGGCATTCTTTCTAGAGAGTGGAAATGGTTCTCAGATCATTGCAAAAGGGCAAGTATTAAAATAATTAAGAAAACCCTTTAAAACTACACTGAGCTAAAACTAACATATAGACTCACTCTTTGTGATAGTGAATATGAGACTAGATTATCAAGTAGGTCAGAATGTAAAAAAAAAAAAAAAAAAGCTATAGTAGAAGTTTCATTTGAGCGAAAATGTTAAATAGACAAGATCACTAATATGATCAGGTCGTGACCTAAACAAAGTATGTAAAACCATGAGACTAAAGGATAATTTGTCACATCAGTGTATTCAATCTGACTTTCTTATCTAGAAAGTAGTATTAAAGTATACTAAAAAATCCCATTTCTATAAGCATATGATCATCCACACATATAGAGCTTCTTCTTTCTCTTTATGTAATACATCTTATATTAATTAAATTTTTACATAATGGATCATATTTTCATTTGAGGAGAAATTCCAACAAAATGAAAACTAGTCTAGATAATCAACTCCATTAAGAGGATCCACAGATGCCTCAAACTCAGTATGTTTACATTTTTAAAATGTGAATTTATGTATATTATTTTTCAAAAAGAGGGACTGGGCTTTTCTATGTATTACACTACACATAGTAAAGGGTAAAAAAATCAATCTTATAATAGTTCATTATATATGGATTCAGTAATTCTATGGGTCAAGTAAAAGACTCATGAAATAGACTCAAGTTGACACTTGCAGATCAATAAACTCAATCCCCTTTTCAACTTTCCAGGCCCCCTACCTACAAAATCATCTATATCCACCCTATTCTCAACAATGTAAGAGGACAGGGCTCCCTTCCTTCAGCTAAGAGCCAAACCTTTCTTTGTGCTCATGATCCCAGTCCTCTGTGACCTTCCTTCATTAGTTACTCCTTTCCCCATTTTCTCTCTTGGATATTTTCACTCTCCCTCTGACTCTTCCTCCTCAGCCTGTAAACATGCCCATCTTTCTCATCCTAGTCCCTACCCCACCAATATTTCTCTAGATACCAATCTAATCTCTTTTCTCCTTTTGTTCAAATACCTTAAAGGAAATACCTACATCAATACCTCACATTCCATTTTCATTTCAATTCTCCACAATCTAGATTTTGCCCTCACTACTCCACTGATACTGCTCTCAGTGAAGTCACTAATTGACTTGCATATTGCTAAACTCAATAGACCTGAATCTTTTGGTTGCATTTGGTAATGTTTTTTATCCCACCAGTTTCCAGAAGCCATCTCTCTCTAATAATTTCTGTTATGTTTCTTATGTCTACCTTTTAGATTTTGGTGTTCCAGGTTCATTCTTGAACCTTTTACTATTCTCATTTTATATATTCTACAGCATGATCTTTATTCTCTTGGTCTCATCTCTTAGTTTGTATATTCAGCTACCACCTGCTGACATCTCTTCTTAGATGATTCAAAAGCCCTTGATATTGAACATGTCCCAAATTGGGTTTATTACTTTTATCCCCAAACTGACCTATATTTTTTCCTCTCACTTGATGGTCCTATCATCACCCAGGGTAGCTACCTGAGTTGATTCTTTTATCTTCTTGACTAATTAATCCTTCGTCTTACTTCCTAACTGCTTTATGAATATCCTTCATTTCACTATCTTTAACTAATACAAGTTTAGGCCCTAATATTTCTTCATCTGGGCCATTATATTTTTTTTAAAATTTTTATTTATTTATTTTTTTATTATATATATATTTTAATGTTTATTTATTTTTTTAGAGGGAGAGAGAGCATGAGCAGGGGAGGGGCAGAGAGAGAGGGAGTGAGAGAATCTCAAGCAGGGTCCCGACTATCAGCACAGAGTCCGATGCAGGGCTTGCTTGATCTTACAAACCATGAGATCATGACCTGAGCCGAAATTAAAAGCTGGACGCTTAAGTGATTGAGCCATCCAGGTGCCCCAGTCATGTCTATCTTAACTCTACTTTTCATACCACAACTAAGGATATTTAGTTAAACCTTCCAGGGGCGCCTGGGTGGCGCAGTCGGTTAAGCGTCCGACTTCAGCCAGGTCACGATCTCGCGGTCCCTGAGTTCGAGCCCCGCATCAGGCTCTGGGCTGATGGCTCAGAGCCTGGAGCTTGTTTCCGATTCTGTGTCTCCCTCTCTCTCTGCCCCTCCCCTGTTCATGCTTTGTCTCTCTCTGTCCCCCCCCAAAATAAATAAATGTTGAAAAAAAAATTAAAAAAAAAAAAAAAACCTTCCAGTAGAGAAACCAAGTGCCGTTTTGAGGCTCATTCGCAGGTCCAATCTCAGGATGGATGGGGGTAGTACTAGATATTGTAGCCAAAGAGGACAGAGCTGAGTTAATAATGAGTTGGTGTTGGATCCTGGTAACCTCTGAGGCAGAACATCTTGTACTACCATGACCATTGGTTAGGAATAATGGATGGTTACCACAATATTACACAAACAATTCCACTGAGCTCAGACTTTTTAGAAATGTAGGGGATTTGAGTCATGTCAATAATGTAAGAACTCTACTTTGATTTGATAAAATACTACTCAAAGGCAAAGAGGAACAGGAAGTGTCAGTGGAGAAAGTAAGTTATAAATACTATGGTCCCATTGTCAAGTACAGAAATCATGAGTGTAGCCTTTACCACTTTGTCTTTGATTACAACTCTTAGCTATAGTATCTAAAGAAAAATCCTACTCCCTTCCTTTTTATTTTCCTATTTTTAAACGACATTTTGTCATTAGTTTTTCTTCTGCCATCTTCCTTTCTCCAATTAATTGTATATAGAGGATACTAGTGACAGTTAAATTTACAATTTAATCCCTAAGTTATAGCCTTTTTTTTTTTTTTTTTTTTTTTTTGGCTGTCAAACAATCGTTTACTGAAATATTTTCCTTTGTAGTTCTTAACTAGCTGGGTATTCTACTGCACCACTACTTAAAATTTTTTTTTTCTTCTTTTAATGTTTATTTTTGAGAGAGAGAGACAGCACAATTCGGGGAGGGGCAGAGAGAAAGGGAGACACAGAATCCGAAGAGGCTCCAGGCTGTCAGCAGAGAACCCAACACAGGGCTCAAACCCACAACTGTGAGATCATGACCTGAGCCAAAGTTGGATGCCCAACTGACTGAGGCACCCAGGCACCCCTCTACCGCACCGCTATTGATGTCATCCATGATGTCACGAGGGTAGCGGCCACCAACATTGTAGCTCACATACTGGGTAGTCCCCAGGATCTAATGTTTCCAGAGAGATTTCTGGCTAAAGATTAGTGCTGCATCTGTTGGGCAATGTTGACAACCTCATCAAAAGTGGTATTTCCACTGTGTTAATGTTTTTCTGTTTCTTCTTTTCTCCTGACAGCTCCTTGAGGGCTTTGACAATCAGGGCAGAGGCAGAAGGTACTACTTTAGTCTGGGCCTGTCTGCTTTGAATGGTTAGTTTCACTGTAATCTTTCCAATCAGAACCTTCCAATCACCGGTTGCCTTGGAGATGCCATCACCAACCTTTTTTGGATAGAGACCCAATCTTTGGGGTCAGGGAAGACGCAGAACCAACTTCTGGTGCATGTCAGGTATATGACTTCCAGGCGCCTGGGTGGTTCAGTCGGTTAAGCGTCCACCCCTCCCCTGCTCACACTCTGTCTCTCAAAAATAAACAAACACTAAAAAAAAAAAAGATATATGACTTTGATTTTGCTGGGATTTAACTTAGGTAGCATGGTAGAGGCAAATGGTGTCAGATGAATCTGGATTCAGGATGACCAAAGAGAGTTGCACCTGAACCTCCACCAAGTTGAAAGCCAAAAGACCTAAGTTATAGTATCTTGCAAGGCCACAGGCAAGATGGAAACATGATCAAACCACAGAAAGAATGGGAATCACCCAGAAGACTATGCACTTGGAAGAACAATGGTCACATGGTATCACTTCTTCTTCCTCTTCTTCTTCTTCTTTTTTTTAATGTTCATTTATTTATTTTTGAGAGAGAGAGAGAGACAGAACACAAGTGGGAAATGGGCAGAAAGAGAAGGAGACACAGAATCTGAAGCAGGCTCCAGCCTCTTAGCTGTCAGCACACAGCCTGATGCGGGGCTTGAACCCACAAACCATGAGATCATGATCTGAGCCAAAGTCAGATGCTTAATCTACTGAGCCACTCAGGCGCCCCCACACAGTATCACTTCTGAATGCTATCTTTAGTTGAGGAGGGCACAGTACATTTATAGTTGTTTACAGAGAACAACAGTTTCACATATGGCAGTATGGGATAGTAAGTGTACCTAATCTGCGTATTCAAGAATAGAACATACACACTGATCAATTACATATGGCCTACTTCATATTTTTGCCTTCTCTGGGAAATACCCATGATATTAGTCTTCCAGCAGTCATATCAGAACAATTAGTTCAGGGGCAGTCACATGACTCAGAATGAGCCAATCAGATTCTTTCTCCAGGGACTTTGGAACTGAGAAAAACAAAGAAAAGCTGAGGGTAGCTGATTCATATTCACAGCTACAGAGCAGTTACAATTTCTGTTGTTGAAGATTGTGGAGTCTTTCTAGACCCTAACCTTCCAAAGATCTATTCCTTAAAAACTGAGAGATCTTCTAGTTTGGAAACATTGTTTTGTTTTGTTTTTGCTCAAGTCAGTTCTAGCTGGTATCTTTTACTTGCAACAAATAGAAACTTAACTACCATATTATACTTGTTGATATAGAAAAACCATTTCAGGTTTCAGGCTGAAAATGTTAGAAGTCAGTTTTGATGCTTGACTTTTAGTCCTTGTTATTCACCAATTACCAACTTTTACAATTGTTAACATTAACTCTCATTGTCCTCATTTTTCATTTACACTGTCTTCGTTCTACTTTATACTACCCTTACCTTCTAGTAGCTTCCTGACTAGCCATCTTGCTTCCAGACTAAGTTTCCAAAATCACAGCTCTGATATCACTTCAAAAATCTTTGAAAGTTCTTTAGTGTTTACCTGGTAAATACTAAGATTTATTCTTATCATTCTTATTCTGCCTACAGAATGTGCATATTCTAGGCCCCTTACAAAATAATCCTTACTGACCTTTAGAGCCTTACCTCCCAACACCGGACAGCCCATTTTTCAGTATATGTCTAGGCCCTACTGAATCACATATCCTTCTTTGTCTCTGCCTCTGCCTAAAATGCATTCTCTCCTGTGATTTTCTTACAAAACTATGCTTATCTTTTAAAGGTTCATCAAAATGTTAACTCTTCTGTGAAGAGTTTCTGATCTTGCCCCACTGGATGTGTTCTTTATTTCCTTTGACGTTTCATTGCATTTATTTCCCTTTCTGGACTTCCTACATAGCTCTTATAATTCCCTTCACCATTTACGTTAGAACTTTTGGGATCTTTTCCTTCTGTGAGGGTTAGATTTCATCCTGGAAACCTCTAGAGGCAAGCTCAATTTTTCCAACAGCTACTCACGATAAATTAATGGCTTGCCAACTTGAGGTCTGATTTGCTTTGCTTTAGTCAAGGTACTTCAGGTCATCCTAGAAATACATAAAGATGGCATGGAGAAGGTCCATAATTTGATACCATTTTTTCCTTTACTTTCCTTAAAATCAAAATTTATTTTTCTAAATTCAATTAATAGATGCACATGGCTAAAACAAACGAGTAAGGAATAGTTTATAAAAAAAAGCAATAGCCCCTTGCTCTCCCTTCCTTGTCCCCATTCCATTACCCAGACTAACAACTTCTAATATTTATTTATTTAAATACTTTTGTTATGTTTAATTCTTCTGGTGGTTGCCTGTCTTCAAATCTTGATTCACCAACTTCAGACACGACCTACTAATGCCCTATTATAGCACACATATATTTAGCTTATTTATCCCACCACTTTCTTCTTTTACTTTGTAACATTAAACAATATGCTTTAACCTCTATTTTTTTTATTCCATTAACTATAGACAGTATTTATCTTTCATTCCTTACTTTGTGAGATTAGGATATTAATATCATTTTCTTCAATGTACTTCTCTGTCCCCTTCCTTCTCTTAACTTTGTTATTGTTAGTGTTTATAACCTCTAATTTTTGTTCTATAACCAAAATTAAGCTTTATCTACAGATTGAAAATCAATAAAGAATGTTTAAGTAAATTATCTAATCACCCTTCTTAACCCAATAAGCACATTTAATATTGTTTTCCTCCTTTAAGATTTGGGTTCTTCTGGCATCTCAATCATTATATCTAGTCTATGGAGCCTACTCTATTTACCCTGACACCAGCCTCCTGGAACTCTACTTCCTCCTTTCCATACGGACTGACTGCCCTCTAGCCCTGCAGCACAGTGCTCATCCTAAGACTTTCCATTATTACTTTTTCCATGTCTTCCCATTTCTTGAGTTATTTCTTTGTTTAGCTGGCATACAACCTTAACTAAATTTGTAAAAACAAGTACATGTTGAATCCCTTCTAGAATATTATAAAATGACTTTATTCAATCCTCATGTTTCTAAAGTTGGGTTTGGCATATAATGCTAAGTTAAAAATCCTATTCCTCACGGTTGTGAAGGAAATCTTCCACTGTCAGTACCTTTGTCTTCTCCCAACTATCCCCGCCCCCCTCCCATTTACTGAAAGCATTCAAAATAATTCTAAAGAACAATGGACATCCAAGGAAGTTAGGATTTAAGGGCATAGACTTTGGAGTCACACTTGGGTTTAAATATTGATTTCACTACTTGTTAGCTGTGAGACCTTGAAAAGGGTGACTTTATAGTTTTCTCTTCTACAAAATGAGTATACTAATTTTGTACCTCAGAGGGTTGCTGTATTAAATTAGATACATGTACTTTATGTAAAGTACTTTTATGTAGTACTTTACGTAAAGTACTTATTATTACATCTAGCCCATAGTAAGTGCTCAACAAAACTGTGACAAATATTCCTAATATTATTAATATATTATTATTTCATTATTGAACATATAGTGAAGGCCAATAAAGAATCTGGTGGCTATGTACTTATCTACCATATTTTCCCCAACAAAAATGATTTATAACCTAATTCAAGTGGAAGTCACTGTGAGTGGCCTAGGAGGCTTATATCTCATGTATCCTTATAAACTTCTACAGGTAGATATGCTCCCTTCTGGTTGTAACTTGTCTCCAATTCCTGAAGTTCCAGCTCTTCTGGAGCATTTTCTAGAGAATAACTGAAGCTGATAAGTGAGGGTATGATGTGAGATGACTATCAGCAAAGCAATCCCAAACTAATGTTTAGCATCCAGCCATTTGGCACCCAGTGAAGACTGAAGAAGAATGATTTATGTGTATGTGTGTGTGTGTGTGTGTGTGTGTGTATTTTTTTTTAGAGAGAGAGAGAGAGAAAGAGAGAGAAACCATGTGAGTGAGGAGGGGCAGAGAGAGAGAGAGAGAGCGAGGTAGAGAGGATCCAAAGCAGGCTCTGTGCTGACAGCAGAGAGCCCAATGCAGGGCTTGAACCCACGAACGGTGAGATCATGACCTCGGCCGAAGCTGGACACTTAACCGACTGAGCCACCCAGGTGCCCCAGGAATGATATCGTTAAACAGCAAACCAACATGAGGGAATGTGGAAGAGAAGTTCATATATTCAAGACATAGTTGTGCATAGCCAAGTTTTGCAAACGGTAAAATCCTAGAGATGGACTTTGTGTGTATTTAGTCAGAAGAGGTCTACCAAAGTCACAGTGGTATTTTCATTACATCCATAGACGCAGAGAATGGGTTATCTCTCAACAGCCATCTTTGAAAATGGAAAACAAAACATTTTCTAGCAGACAGAAGCCCAACAGTGTCACCTTGACTACTGGTATTATCTGAGCATCAAGATTAAGTGATGAAATTCTGCACTGCCTTTGCTGACTGGTAGAAGCATTTATAAGCTGATAGGAAAGAACACTGTTGCCAACACCTCAAAGAATTTCATTATGTACTGTAGTGCATTCTTGTTAATGTGATCATGATTCTTAGCATTTGAAATACTGATTATCTAACCCTTTCAAAACTGGGTTTGGTAAGTAAGTCTTACTTATATTTTGGAGAGAAAACCAAAATTATCAATTTCATTTTGGAGCATGAAAAAAAAAACCAGTAACATATTAAAAATAATGTGCAGGGTAGAATTTTAACTGTAGGGCCCAGATGACTTTCTAGTGTAAGTTACAAATGGCAAACAGAAAGTTTCAATTTATTAAAATATATGTATGTGCATCACAGTTCCATCAAATACACAGTAAGTCTCAAGTACTCAGAGAATTTTGTGCTCAGGAGTAAGCAGCTAGAAACAAAAAAAGAGTAAGAAGAAAGCTTCACTCAGAGAGATCAGGACATCCTTCAAGCTATATAAAAAAATTTTTTTTAAATGTTTTTATTTACTTTTGAAGGAGAGAGAGAGAGAGAGAGAGAGAGAGAGACAGAGACAGAGCATGAGCAGTGGAGGAGCAGAGAGAGAGGCAGGCTCCAGGCCTCTCTCAGCAGAGAGAGAGGCAGAATCAGAAGCAGGCTCCAGGCTCTAAGCTGTCAGCACAGAGTCTGATGTGGGGCTCGAACCCACAAACTGTGAGATCATGACCTGAGCCGAAGCCAGCAGCTCAACCGACTGAGCCACCCAGGGGCCCCTTCTTGAAGCTATATAAAATGAGGCTTGCAGGCAAGGCCACAGTGACTTAGCAGTACCTAAGTCAAGGGGCGAAATTCACAGGGACCCACCCTGGAGCTATGCATTGCTGTGTTCCATTGGCAAGAATTCATTAGTGTCATAAACTTTTGATAACAAAAGGATCCCCATCTAATTTTTTAAGTTAAAAAAATTTAAATGAAAAAAAACCCCACAAAAGATGGATATTTTAAACTATTCCCACAGGTGGAAAGCCAGGAGATGGTAAAGAGAGCTGAAGATTCGTATCTTCAAGCCATTCCGACTATTTTCTTGCCAAGTTGGGAAGGATAATTTTCCTTAAAGGTGTATCTAAGTAATGCTTTGACCATGAAATAGCTCCTAAGTGAAGGTTTTTTTTCTGGAGTGCTACAGTCACTCTCCAGCATTGTGCTGCAGTAGATGATAAGGATATCATCAATCAATCATGCTAAATTTGGGCATATTCTATAACTTATGCGGACATAACTCCGTGGCTCTGCTTCTTCACAGGTGTCACAAAAAGTCTCCTCAGAGAATGACTGAGTGATAAAAATGATGGACTGCTCTGTTAATTTTTCACATGTAACTTAATTTCATAGTCTTCAAGATAAAAACCTACCCTCTGAGTTGAAATGGTAATCTGTGCATCCACTTTTTAGGTTGAGCATAAGAAGGTAATAATATCTCTAGCTATGATAGAGTATTCTTCTAAATGCACCTTGATCAAGCTTCAGGTTAAAATAATTTGCCTGCCAAGATATGCCCTTGATTAGGGTTTTAATCCTCAAAATTACAGGTGGAGTTTTTAAAATGTTATGTTCCTCTTTTAATTTAATAAGCTATGTTTTCTGCATTATTTAGTTGAAGAATCTAAAAGGAATAGATGAATGGGAAAGCAATATGAACTTAAATTCTTTGATACGCATGGCACAAAAGATTTATAGTTATATCTTCATTATATTTCTAAGCCTTACAAATAAATATTAAACATCAGCCAGTTCTCAAAATGTTTGGTTAGGGACTACTGTTCCTTACAGAGAGGATGCAGGTAATAAAGGCAATAAAGTTGGTTATTTTTAATACTCACCAATGATAAATCATTTTTCAGATGGAAAAGCTATTGCCATGCTCTACTAATGTGAGTTTTATATTTTCATGGTATGGAGGCAGATTCAAACCCCATGTCATGGGTATCTCATAATGACAACACTATACAAACACTCAAATTCTCATAGCATTAAGTTATGTTTTTATTCTTTAATCTCATCTTTTAGTTTTATTTACCAGAGGAGATTGTATCTGGAAAGCTATTTAAAACTATAAATCTGTTGACAGTTGCTTTTACAGGAGTGACATGGGAAAAAGAAAGGATAGTATTAGGAGGGACAAAGGATGCATGACAAGGAACACTTGAAATGCAGGACTTCCCACTCCAAATACAGTGTTATTTGGATGCTCTATGCCTTAGCTTGTGCGTACAAGGGAAAGGAAATATAAATTACAATTTTCAAACTTAAAAATGTCAGGAATGTAAAAATTGGAGGTTCCAAATTTTATCTGAAACTGAGGCAAAGGCATTTTATTAAAAACAAGACTGACAGGTGCACACTTGTCAAGATGGAATTTTAGTGGAACTTCTCATATACACAGATACACAAACTCGCTGTGTAAGCAACACCACATCTATGTTCTGCTTCTTGAGTTCATGAAACTAATGGGTGCTCAGGTTATAATTCTGGAAAAGAATAATAAAATCAGCCATGTGTTCAGTAGTTTTAGCTACAGCAATAGTTTTTAAACTGCTCTGCAGAATCTCTAAGGTGCTCCAGAGGTCATAGCAGGAGGAGGAGGGAAAGGTATGTAGGGGGGCCAGGCCCCAGCCAAAACAGACTCATTCTTATCTTTTTATATAATAGTCTTTCCTCAGAACATTTTATTTGAAGGAGGGGGAAAGGTTCTGCTATTAAAATCTTTTGGAAACTACTCATCTTTAGTTTCAAAACTGATAGAAAAAACTAACACTGAATTCTAAAATAAAGCTTTCATGGAGAAACACAGCTCTGAACTGGAGTGAGGAGGTGGAAAGAACATATGATCAATTTTTGAAACAATATTTTTCTTTCATAGTTTCCAAGTGTAGCTGATGTAATCTTCACATACTAGTCTTTCTTACTATTTATTCTCAATTAGAAAGCAAATTCAGCCAAATAGTGACAACTTGATAAGAATGCCTTTTCCTTGCCAGCTTATATAGAGAAGCTTAAAAGTGTGTGTGTGTGTGTGTGTGTGTGTGTGTGTGTGTGTGTGTGTGTGTGTTTCTGGAACTTCTCTTCAACATCACCATGGGAATTCCCTTCACCATTCTCCTGTGTTGAACTGCTTATTTCCTGGATCCCATGTCTTTTCTTTGTTTTTGGTGGAACACATCCACCAGTAGCTTTCCTAAAAACAAATTACATGGAGATGAATTTGTTTTAGATCATGCATGTCTGAAATGTAGTTATTTCATTTTCACATTTGACTTCACAGTTTGGCTAGCTATAGAACTCTAGGTTGGAAATCATTTCCCCTCAGAAATTCAGACGCATAGCTTTTCTGTCTTTTGGCTTCTGCTGCTGCTATAGAGAATCCAGTGGCAATCCAAATTCTTGGTCTTTTGTATGTGATGGGTTGGGGCTGGACACTTGGTAGAATTGATACAGAAACTTGTGTTCCTCAATTCTTGGAAGGAAATTATCATAGTTTTCTCTCCTCTGATTTTTCTGTTTTCTCTCCTCTGATTTTTCTGTTTGCTCTTTCTCAGACCACTATTAGTCATCTGTATCCATTGCTCCAGTTTTCATTTGTCTTTTTGTTTTATTTTCTGGGAGACTTACTCAACTTTTTCTTAAAATTCTTCTACTGCATAAAAAAAATTACCTGAACATTTACAGATTTCAATTAAAGATAAACTGAATATTCTTTTGTAGAGTCTGTGGTGCTTGTTTCATGGCTGTACTTTTTCTCATCTTTTAATCTGCTCCCTCACTGTCTCTATTTTCCCTGTGTTTTAGAGTGCCTTTCATACTGGAAGCTTTCTTCAAATATTAGTGATCCCTAGTTTTCCATTCATATTTAAGAATGAGGCATTAAAATTGGAAACTATGTGCATGATGAGGCTGGTCAGTTGTTAGTCCGCACAACTGCAATTTAAGTATCTGCAGAGCTGTTCTTTTAGACTTCAGAGAGTAATCTTCCAATCATTTGCTTGTCTGACAGCATGATAGGAGCAAAGCAGGGGAGGGGGCTTGGAAATCTTCGCATGAAGTATATAGATTTTCATTTAATACTCTATTTTTGGTTTGGCATGCTACTTTCCCTCCATCAACAGATGGGATTGTTAGCTTCATGTCTAGAACCTGTGTACTTCAACTTTTCTAAAAATAATAAAGAAAGAAAGAAAGAAAGAAAGAAAGAAAGAAAGAAAGAAAGAAAGAACGCAAGCAAGCAAGCTCTAGCTTTCTGTTAGGGGTCGTCTCCTGTCTATGAGGATCAGGGGAAAGAATCTAGCTATCTATTTCCTCTGTGTAAAGACTCGCAACAAACCCTGTTTTTGACCCTTTCCCCCTTTCTTCAAAGGTGCCCTATATTCTGATTTATTGGGTTCTGTTGTGACAATCAGCCTATATATATTGCCTATATGTTTCAGCATTCTCTAACCTGCTCATTTACTGTTCAGATTGAAAAACTGAGTTTATATTTTTATCTGCTGTCATCTTCTCCCTCATTCTCTTTGTCATTACTGGCTTATGCATTTCTTATTCTTTACTTTCATTTTAGTACAGTTTTAGGAGGGAAGAGATCTAAATGAGTGTGTTCAGGTTACTATGTTTAGTGAGAAGTTTAATGATGTTCAGACAGTTTCGACAGGTCACCCTATACATTCAATGTATCTGTGTCTCATTAAGTCAGCATTCAAGATGCAGAGCCACCTGCCAGTAAAACCATGCCAGCATTCTGTGTCCTGTGTCCTGGACATCGATACCTCAAGTTCTTAATGTTTTTCTAAATTTTCTAAACTAAGACATGTTTTTCTAAATTTTTAACATTTAAAATTAATATTTGTCATAAAATAGATATGCACATTAAGGGGAAGTCTCTATGCCTCCAACACACATGGTCACTGTGAAACTATTACGAATTTGATGATATCTCTTACACCTGATGGCATTTTAGAATCAAGGATACAAGGTAGTACCTATCTGACAGGGTTGCTGGAAGACACAAATGAGATAATGCTTATAAAATCTTAAGTAAGAACAGTGGCAGAGCAATACTATGTGTTTATATTTTAGTTGTTCTTACTAGTTTTTCCAATATGCTTCTGCATGATGAAATGTTTTCTACTATTCTGTTAAGATAGGTTATTATGTTAACATAAAGTATATAAAATCACCAGACAGACATAATGAGCTGCTGGCTTATTATTTTTTAAAAATGTGTAGATGTATAAATAATTGCTATTTTTTGAAAAATGTGAAATGAGAAAGAGTCAGCATGAAGTTCACAGTACTTGTACCCACGAAGCACTCAATATTTCCTTTAGTCATTTATTCTTTTATGTAAAAAAAGTTATAAAGCATCTCTTAAGTGCTTAGGTTCTGGAGACTCAAAGATATGACATAGATCTTCTCTTAGGGAAGCTTACAATTCAGCAGTTGCAGGTTACTATGATGCAGTCTGTTGAGTGGCCCATGCAACAGAAGTCATGAAGTTCTTGATGGCTGATTTGGATATACTGATTTTGGGAACCTACTTAATAGTATCCTACTGAAAGTTACAGATTTGCATATTTTAATAAAATAGGAGGATTTGACTTTAGTTTAGAGCCTATGAAAGAAGGAATTCTTTGCCAAAAGGCGTATAATAAACACTTTTCCTTTTGCCATAGCATCCAGATGAATGCTGGCCTGAAGGCAGGATGTGGCTACCAAAGAGAACAAAGATACAGACACAAGGTTTCGGTTGGAAGAGACAGAGCTGCATAGCACCACTGGGCATAACCAGCATTTTGATGCACAAATTAGAAAAATAAAGCCCTTTTTTGAAACTGATTTTTAAGGGCTCTATTCTAAAGGCTACATTGAGGAAGTACACATTCTAGGACTTTGCAATAACAGCCCTGGAACAACAACAACAAAAAAGAACTTGTGGACACAGTATGAGATAATAGCACCAAGACATGTGGTTGAGATGCAAAAGTGAACCAGAATATTTCCCACAGCCATACTGCAGAAATGAGAAATTATCAGGAACTATTACAAGAGAGATATGTCAGTAAAATCTGCTAGAGTTTTATTACACTGCATATGTTAAGATATTTTCAATAACTTTTCTCCATTATCACCAGGTGCTAAGTTGAGGAATCCATTTTAGCTTAAAACTACCAACCCCCTCCCCCCCAAAAAAAACAAACAAAAAAAAACTGGCCCAGGTGTATGCTAACTCATTGGTCAAGATTCTCAAAACCAATTACAGTTGCTTTTACTTATTCTGTCTTAACAAAGGTTTAAAAAAACAAAAATCTAGATATGAAAGAGAAATGTACAAAATATTATGGGATACAGAGTATAGGTATCTAATCTGGGCTGGAGGTAGTCATAAATGGCTTCCTGAACCTAAGCTGAGTGAGAGCAGAAGACTCAATTGAAAAGTTATATGAAGCTGCAGCTATACAACAAAATGTTCTAAATATCCTTGTATTCCTCATCCAATAAGATAAATTTATCCCCATGGAGGTGGGAGATGATAGCAGCTCTATACGTGATAGGCAGATGGGAAAAGCAAAGCATAATACTATAAAGACAAGATGTTGGGGCCTCTGGGTGGCTAAGAGTGTTAAGTGTCTGACTGTTGATTTAGGCTCAGGTCATGATCTCATGGTTCATGGGATCGCATTAGTGCAGAGCTTCCTTGGGATTCTCTCTGACCCCCCAACTCTCTCTCCCCCCCGCCCCCCCCAACTCACCTTGTCTCTGTCTCTCTCAAAATAAATAAATAAACTTTAAAAAAAGACAAGGTGTTACACAGGAAATTAAACTGACAGCAGGTGAATCTTCAATCTTTAATATGCTAATATAAGTTAATGTTGTAATAAGGTCTGCAAATAAAGCCCATGGGTCTCTCCAGAGAAATAAGGGAAGAAATTGAATAATCCTAAGCAAAGCCCAACAGTCTCCCCCAGAACAAAGAAACATTTCTCAGAGTTTTGCTTATGATTACCAGTCCTCAAACAAAGCTTCCAAATTACTCATTAAAAAATGCAAAAAGATAAATCTAGATAATAACTTATATTCTGCTCTACTACTAACTCCCATTTGGCATCTTTTAGTTTCTTTAAAAAAATCTTTTTTGGGGGGGAGGAGCCAAGATGGCGGAATAGCATGGAAGTTTTCTGTGAGTCTCCCGTCCATGAAATACAACTAGACCAACACTAAACCATCCTACACACCTAGAAAACTGACTGGAGGATTAACACAACAATCAGCACAACCTGAACCACAGAATTCAGCAGGTACGTGGTGCGGAGAGGTGAACTTGGGGAGAGAGAAGCCAGGGGCGGGCAAGGAGAGAGGATGGAGATTGGGGCGGGGGAGAATACAAGAAAAGCACCCCTCCCTAAAAGCAGCTGGAGAGAAAGTGGAAAATTGGAAACAGCCGCAGGGACTAAACTAAAAAGGGAGAAAGGAGAAAGGAGAAAGGAGAAAGGAGAGGGCTTAAATTCCATTAAGACTGTAAACAAGGGGAGCGCAAAGGCTGCAACTCCACAGCTCGATACCTGGCGGTGCTCTGATGGGAAGGGCGAATCCCCAGGAATAGAGTGGAGTCCGGGAGGTTCTCGGACCACACAGGGAAAAGTGGTTCCACTGCTGGAAGGACATTTGGTAGAGACTGTTGAAGCCACCTGGTCCCAGCAGACCCCAGAAAACGGCCACATTCGCTGGTGCTGGAACAATGTCATTAACGGTGAAGACTGGTGCCAGATGTGTGTTGTGATTTTCCATAATCCCTGAAAAGCTGCTGCTATACTATCTTGCAAACTTTTTCTGGGGCAGGCTGGCACCTGGCCACAGTCTTGGGGCACCGACAGCAGCAGGGTCCAGCAGGTGTTCCTGGGTGTAACCGACATTCGGCCATTGCTCAGTGAGACCCTCCCACAGAGGGGAGGAACGGGTCAAAGCTGCAGTCCTTCAGAAGTAAGAGGCCAGGGAAAACAGCCGCATCTGAGACAAAACTGAAGAGAGAAGTACTGCTTGGGGCTTGGTCACGGACAGTGAAGAAGTGAGGAGTGGATGAAAGCTGAAGACAGAGGATGGGTGCGCAAGTGCTGATGTGGGAGAACAGACTGGGTAGCTGGGTGACGCCATTTTCACCGCTCCCGCCCATGCGCATACACACCTAGGAGTCCTGCAACAATCAACCCCAGTAGGCTAGCAGCGCCATCTAGTGGAGAACGAGCTGTTACACTGAGCCCCGCCCAACTGGCTCAACCTCAATCTTCAAGAACACAAGTCTCACTGCCGGCTTAATTTATGGACTATAAAGCACTACATAGTCTGACTTCTAGGGGAAAATGAAGTAATTTCAGTCCTATTTCAGTCTGTTAGCAGGTCCATCTATTCAATTTTCTTTCTCTCTTTTTTTCCCCTCTTTTATACTATTCTTTTCCTTGAATACAGAAAGAGAAAAAATTCATTTTTATGAAAAATATTTTTCTTTAAATTTTTTACTATATTTATTACTTTTGTGAAAATTTTTTCAAAATCTATCTTCTTTCCATCATTCTATTTTAGTCTACTTCAGTGTATTCACCTTTTCAAATTTTCAAACGATTTTCTTGTTTTCTTCTCTCTTTTTCTTTTTTCTCTTCTTCATTTCTTTTCTTTTTCTTGAATGCAGAAAGTGGAAAACTTCATTTTTACTTTCAATTTCTATTAAAAATATTTTTATTTAATTTTTTTACTATATATTTTTTTGCTTTTATGTAAATTTTTTCAAATTCTATTTTACTTCCCATCATTTTATTTTAGTCTACTACAGTGTATTCACTTTTTCAAATTTTCAAACAATTTCGCTTTTCTCTTTTTCATTCCTTTTCTTTTTCTTGAATACAGAAAAAGAAAAAAATTCATTTTTATTTTTAATTTATATTAAAAATATTTTTTTCCTACTATATTCTTTACTTTTGTGTAAATTTTTTCAAATTCTATTTTACTTCCAACATCTCATTTTAGTCTACTTCAGTGTATTCATTTTTTTCAAACTCTCAAATGATTTCCTTCCCCCCCACTGCCTTTTTTTCCTCTAATCTGTCAAACCACTTTCAACACCCAGACCAAAACAAACCTAGGATCTAGCATCATTTATTGGATATTTTGTGTGTGTGTGTTTAATTTTTTAATTTTAATATTTTTTAAAATTTTAACTTTAATTTTAATTTTTCTACCTCATTAATTCCTTTTCTCCCTTCAAAATGACAAAATGAAGGAATTTACCCGAAAAAGAAAGAGCACGAAGAAACAACAGCCAGGGATTTAACCAACACAGACACAAGCAAGATGTCTGAAACAGAATTTAGAATCACGATAGTAAGAATACTAGTTGGGAGTCAAAAATAGATTAGAATCCCTTTCTGCAGAGATAAAAGAAGTAAAAAAATACAATGAAATTAAAAATGCTATAACTGGGGGTGCCTGGGTGGCGCAGTCGGTTAAGCGTCCGACTTCAGCCAGGTCACGATCTCGCGGTCCGTGAGTTCGAGCCCCGCATCAGGCTCTGGGCTGATGGCTCGGAGCTTGGAGCCTGTTTCCGATTCTGTGTCTCCCTCTCTCTCTGCCCCTCCCCTGTTCATGCTCTGTCTCTCTCTGTCCCAAAAATAAATAAACGTTGAAAAAAAAAAATTTAAAAATGCTATAACTGAGCTGCAATCACGGATGGATGCTGCGGCAGCAAAGATGGATGAGGCAGAAAAGAGAATCAGCGATACAGAAGACAAACTTATAGAGAATAATGAAGCAGAAAAAAAGAGGGAGATGAAGGCAAAAGAACACGATTTAAGAATTAGAGAAATCAATGACTCATTAAAAAGGAACAACATTTGGGGTGCCTGGGTGGCTCAGTTGGTTAAGCTACTGACTTTGGCTCAGGTCATGATCTCGCAGTTTCTGAGTTCAAGCCCCGCGTCGGGCTCTGTGCTGACAGCTCAGAGCCTGGAGCCTTCTTCGGATTCTATGTCTCCCCTTTCTCTATGCCTCCCCTGCTCACACTCTGCGTCTCTCTGTCTCTCAATAATAAATAAACATTAAAAAAAAAAAAAAGGAACAACATCAGAATCATAAGGGTCCCAGAAGAGGAAGAGAGAAAAATAGGGGTAGAAGGGTTATGTGAGCAAATCATAGCAGAAAACTTTCTGCACCTGGGGAAAGACACAGACATCAAAACCCAGGAAGCACAGAGGACACCCATTAGATTCAACAAAAACTGACAATCAAACAAGGCATATCATAGTCAAATTCACAAAAAACTCAGGCAAGGAGAGAATCCTGAAAGCAGCAAGGGAAAAAAAGTCCCTAACCTACAAGGGAAGACAGATCAGGTTTGCAGCAGACCTATGCACAGAAACTTGTCAGGCCAGAAAGGAGTGGCAGGATATATTCAGTGTGCGGAATCAGAAAAATATGCAGCCAAGAATTCTTTATCCAGCAAGGCTGTCATTCAAAATAGAAGGAGAGATAAAAAGTTTCCCAGACAAACAAAAATTAAAGGAGTTTGTGGCCACTAAACCAGTCCTGCAAGAAACTTTAAGGGGGACCCTCTGAGGGGAGAAAAGATGAAAAAAATAAATACATACACACATACATACACACATACATACATATCAAAAGCAACAAAAATTAGAAAGGACCAGAGAACACCACCGAAACTCCAACTCTACAAGCATCATAATGGCAATAAATTTGTATCTTTCAGTACTCACTCTAAGAAAACCACTTTAGACCTAAGACACCTTCAGATTGAAAATAAGGGGATGGAAAACCATCTATCATGCTAATGGTTAAAAAAAGAAAGCTGAGTAGCCATACTTATATCAGACTTTAAAATAAAGACTGTATCAAGAGATGCAGAAGGGCATTATATCATAATCAAGGGGTCTATCCACCAAGAAGGCCTAACAATTGTAAACATTTATGTGCCAAATGTGAGAGCACCCAAATGTATAAATCAATTAATCACAAATATAAAGAAACTCATCGATAGTAATACCATAATAGTAGAAGACTTCAACACCCCACTCACAGCAATGGACAGATCATCTAATCAAAAAATCAACAAGGAAACAATGGCTTTGAATGACACACTGGACCAGATGGACTTAACAGATATATTCAGAACATTTCATCCTAAAGAAGCAGAATATACATTCTTCTCCAGTGCACATGCAACGTTCTCTAGAATAGAACATATACTGGGACACAAATCAGCCCTAAGTAAGTACAAAAAGATCAAGATCATACTGTGCATATTTTCAGACCACAACGCTATGAAATTCGAAATCAACCACACGAAAAAATTTGGAAAGGTAACAAATACTTGGAGACTAAAGAACATCCTACTAAAGAATGAATGGGCTAACCAAGAAGTTAAAGAGGAAATTAAAAAGTATATGGAAGTCAATGAAAATGATAACACCACACCCCAAACCTCTGGGACACAGCAAAGGCGGTCATAAGAGGAAAGTATATAGCAATGCAGGCCTTCCTAAAGAAGGAAGAAACATCTCAGATACACAACCTAACCTTATGCCTTAAAGAGCTGGAAAAAGAACAGCAAATAAAACGCAAAACCAGCAGAAGACAGGAAATAATAAAGATTAGAGCACAAATCAATTCTATCAAAACCAAAAAAACAGATGAATGAAACCAGAAGCTGGTTCTTTGAAAGAATTAAAATTGATAAACCAGTAGCCAGTTTGATCAAAAAGAAAAAGGAAAGGACCCAAATAAATAAAATCAAGAATGAAAGAGGAGAGATCACAACCAACACAGCAGAAATACAAACAATAATAAGAGAATATTATGAGCAATTATATGTCAATAAAATGGGCAATCTGGAAGAAATGGACAAATTCCTAGACATATACACTACCAAAACTGAAACAGGAAGAAACAGAAAATTTGAACAGACCCATAACCAGTAAGGAAATCGAATTAGTAATCAAAAATCTCCCAAAAAACAAGAGTCCAAGGCCAGATGGCTTTCCAGGGGAATTCTACCAAACATTTAAGGAAGAGTTAACACCTATTCTCTTGAAACTGTTCCAAAAAATAGAAATGGAAGGAAAACTTCCAAACTCTTTCTATGAAGCCAGCATTACCTTGATTCCAAAACCAGACAGAGACTCCACTAAAAAGGAGAACTATAGACCAATTTCCCTGATGAACATGAATGCAAAAATCCTCAACAAGATATTAGCCAACTGGATCCAACAATACGTTAAAAAAATTATTCACCATGGCCAAGTGGGATTTATACCTGGGATGCAGGGCTGGTTCAATATCCACAAAACAATTAATGTGATTCATCACATCAATAAAAGAAAGGACATGAATCATACGATCCTCTCAATAGATGCAGAGAAAGCATTTGACAAAATACAGCATCCTTTCTTGGTAAAAACCCTCAAGAAAGTAGGGATAGAAGGAGTATACCTTGAGATCATAAAAGCCATACATGAATGACCCAATGCTAATATCATCCTCAATGGGGAAAAACTGAGAGCTTTCCCCCTAAGGTCAGGAACAAGACAGGGATGTCTACTCTCGCCACTGTTATCCAACATAGTATTGGAAGTCTTAGCCTCTACAATCAGACAACACAAAGTAATAAAAGGCATCCAAATTCAGCAAAGTCACAGGATACAAAATCAATGCACAGAAACTGGTTACATTCCTATACACCAACAATGAAGTGACAGAAAGAGAAATCAAGGAATTGATCCCATTTACAGTTGCACCAAAAACCATAAAATACTTAGGAATAAATCTAACCAAAGAGGTGAAAAATCTATACACTGAAAACTATAGAAAGCTTATGAATGAAATTGGAGAAGGCACAAAAAAATGGAAAAAGATTCCATGCTCTTGAATAGGAAGGACAAATATTGTTAAAATGTCAATACTACCCAAAGTAATCTACATATTCAATGCAATCCCTATCAAAATAACACCAGCATTCTTCACAGAGCTAGAACAAATAATCCTAAAATTTGTATGGAACCAGAAAAGACCCCAAATAGCCAAAGTGATCTTGAAAAAGACAACCAAAGCAGGAGGCATCACAATCCCAGACTTCAAGCTATACTACAAAGCTGTAATCATCAAGACAGTATGGTACTGACACAAGAACAGACACTCAGATCAATGGAACAGAAAAGAGAACCCAGAAATGGACCCACAAACGTATGGGCAACTAATCTTTGACAAAGCAGGAAAGAATATCCAATGGAATAAGGACAGTCTCTTCATCAAGTGGTGCTGGGAAAACTGGACAGTGACATGCAGAAGAATGAACCTGGACCACTTTCTTACACCATAACAAAAATAAACTCAAAATGGATGAAAGACATAAATGTAAGACAGGAAGCCATTAAAATCCTCAAGGAGAAAGCAGGCAAAAACATCTTTGATCTTGGCCACAGCAAATTCTTACTCAACACATCTCCAGAGGCAAGGGAAACGAAAGCAAAAATCAACTACTGGGACCTCATCAAAATAAAAAGCTTCTGCACAGCAAAGGAAACAATCAGCAAAACTAAAACGGAACCTATGGAATGGGAGAAGATATTTGCAAATGACATATCAGATAAAGGGTTAGTATCCAAAATCTATAAAGAACTTATCAGACTCAACACCCAAAAAACAAATAATCCAGTGAAGAAATGGGAAAAAGACATGAATAGACACTTCTCCAAAGAAGACATCCAGATGGCTACACATGAAAAATACTCAACATCACTCATCATCGGGCAAATACAAATTAAAACCACAATGAGATACTACCTTACATCTGTCAGAATGGCTAACATTAACAACTCAGGCAACAACAGATATTGGTGAGGATGCAGAGAAAGAGGATCTCTTCTGCATTGTTGGTGGGAATGCAAGCTGGTGCAGCCACTCTGGAAAACAGTATGGAGGTTCCTCAAAAAACTAAAAATAGAACTACCCTATGACCCAGCAATTGCACTACTAGGCATTTATCCAAGGGATACAGGTGTGCTGTTTTGAAGAGACACATGCACCCCCATGTTTATAGGAGTACTATCAACAATAGCCAAAGTATGGAAAGATCCCAAATGTCCATCGATGGATGAATGGATAAAGAAGATGTGGTATATATACACAATGGAGTATTACTCGGCAATCAAAAAGAATGAGATCTTGCCATTTGCAACTACATGGATGGAACTGGAGGGTATTATGCTAAGTGAAATTAGTCAGAGAAAGACAAAAATCATATGACCTCACTCATATGAGGACTTTAAGAGACAAAACAGACGAACATAAGGGAAGGGAAACAAAACTGACATAAAAACAGGGAGGGGGACAAAACAGAAGAGACTCATAAATATGGAGAACAAACTGAGGGTTACAAGAGGGGTTGTGTGAGGGGGGATGGGCTAAATGGGTAAGGGGCACTAAGGAATCTACTCATGAAATCATTGTTACACTATATGCTAACTAACTTGGATGTAAATTTAAAAAAATAAAAAATAAAACAAGTTAAAAAATTAAATAAAAAAATTTCTTTAACGTTTATTTATTTTTGAGAGAGACAGAGAGAGAGACGGGGTGTGTGTGAGAAGGGGAGGGGCAGAGAGAGGGAGACACAGAATCCGAAAACAGGCTCCAGGCTCTGAGGTGTCAGCATAGAGCCTGACATGGGGCTTGACCTCACAAACTGCGAGATCATGACTTGAGCCAAAGTTAGACACTTAACTGACTGAGCCACACAGGTGCCCCTGGCAGCTGCTAGTTTCTTAATGCAGGCAACAAGACTTGGCAAAGAAATACATCCATTTCTGGTCTGGTCTTTGGTTATCCCTTGCATGCTTGATATCACTAAAAGAATTTTGATTTTATACTATAAAAAGAAAAGCAGTTAGGAAGTCAACCAAGATGGCAACATAGGAGGTTCCAGAACTTCTCTGTTCCCACAGATACATCAAATGTATATACATGGAACAATCATCTATGAGGGACTCCTATACATTGGGCAAATGAGAAAATACACTGAAGTGGGTAGGAAAGGCTAAGATGTACTCTTACTAAAAACTCTACGCCTGGCACAGCATCATACAATCTGGAGAAAACCCCCAACTCTCAACTTGTCCTTGAGGAGTTAAGGGTTTGGATCACACATCTAGGGCCCCACCTGAAGATTGGGTTCCCCAAACATCCAGCTCTGAAAGCCAACAGGGCTGGCATACATGAGACTAATAAGACTACGGCAAACAAAGAAGCAGTGCTTCACGGGCAGATGAGCATTCACTGCAGCTATCCCCTTAGGGCTCAGCACAGAGGGAACCAACAAAACTATACATCTTCTAGTCTTTCCTGGAAGGGGGTCTGAATGCATACTTTACAAGCTGCTGCCTGAGGGCCTAGCTTCTTAATTATAGTGTGCATTTAGGGTTGGCTGCAATCCTTGGGGGAAGCCAGCAGACATTTCCCTGCCTTCTCTTTCTGGCTTGCTCAAACAATAAAATCAAGTCGCCAGTATCTCCCTAGAAGGACCTAGTGAATGTCTGGTGACCTAGCTCTGAACTATCAGAAAGAGAAACTAAGAAAACAGTATCATTTACAATAGCTTCAAAAATTAAAATGGTTAGGACTATATTGAAGGAGATAAAAAAAACATCTGTACATTGAAAACTATGACAATGATGAAAGGAATTAAAGAAGACCAAGTAAATGGAAACATATCCCATGTTTGTGGATTAAAAGAATTAATATTATTGAAATGTCCATTTCAAAAGTGATCTATAGATACAATGAAATCCCAACCAAAAAGCCAATGGCATTTTTCACAGAATACAACAATAATCCTATGATTTGTATAGAACCACAAAAGACCCTGAATAGTTAAAGAAATCTTGAGAAAGAAGAACAAAGCTAGAGGCATCACACTTCCTGATTTCAAAGAATATTACAGAGCTATCGTAATGAAAACAGTACAGCATTGGCATAAAAAGAGACACATAGACCAATGGAACATAATGGAGAGCCCAGAAATAAACCCATGCAAATGTGGTCAATTAATTTCAGTAAAGGAGCCCGAAACAGAGGAAACAATGGGGAAGACAGTGTCTTCAATAGACAGTGTTGGGAAAACTGGGTATTCTCATGCAAAAGAATGAAACCGAACCCCTGTATTATACTACACACAAAAATCAACTTGAAATGGATTAAACACTTGAACATAAGACCTTAAAGTATAAACTCTCTAGAAGAAAACATAGGGAGTAAACTCCTTGACACTGGTCTTGGTGATGATATTTTAGATTTGACATCAAAGGCAAATAAAAGCAAAAATAAGAACTGGGACTATATCAAACTGCAAGGCAAAGAAAACCATCAAACAACGAAATAGCAATCCATGGAATGGGGGAAAACATTTGCAAACCATATTTCCAAAAAGGGGTTAATATCCAAAATATATATGGTATTCACATAACTCAACAGCAAAAAAACCTAAATAACTCAATTTAAAAAATGGGCAAAGGATCTGAATAGACACTTTTCCAAAGAATCCATGCAAACAGTCAACAGGTAAATTAAAAGGTACTCAAAGTCACTAATCAAGAAAATGTAAACTGAACCACAATGAGACATTATGTCATACCTGTTAGGACAGCTATTATAAAAAAGACAAGAAATAGCAAATACTGGTGGAGATGTGGAGAAAAGGGAACCCTTGTATATTACTGGTGGGAATGTCAACTGGTACAGCATTATGGAAAACAGCATGAAGGTTTCTCAAAAAATTAAAAACAGAACTACCTTATGATCCACGAATCCCACTTCTGGGTACATATCCAAAGAAAATGAAAGCATATCTTGAAGAGATATCTGTACTCCCCTGTTCACTGCAGCATTAATTATGATGGCCAAGGTATAAAAACAACCTAAGTGTCCATCAACATGAATAGATAAATACAATGTGGTGTGTCTGTGTAAATACAGAAACGTCCTTATGCACACAATGGAGTATAATATAGCTTTAGAAAAGGAAATCCTGCCATTTTCAACATCATGGGTGAACATAGAGGGCATTAATCTAAGTGAAATATGCCAAAGACAGATATGGCATGGTATCACTTATATGTGGAGCCTAATAAAAAAAATATAATAAATAAAACGTAAGTTGAATTCAGAAACAGAGAGTAGAAAAGTGGTTGCCTAGGAATGGAGAATTTGAGAAATCAAAAGAAGTTAGTAAAAGGGTACAAATTTTCAGAAGATTTATAAAAGTTCTGAGGATCTAATGTATATATAACATGATGACTAGAGTTGATGACACTACTGTATAACTGAAATTTGCTAAGAGAGTAGAAGCTAAATTTTTGCACATATACACAAAAAAAGTAAATATGGGGGGTAATGGATATGTTAATTAACTTGAAGAGGGAGCCTCACAATATATATCAAACCATCATCCTGTACACTTTAAATATCTTACAATGTTGTCAATTATACATCAATAAAGCTGAAAAAAAGGAAAGCAGGAGAGAGTAGAAAAAGCAAAGGTGAATGTTTATTGTCTATATTAAATTCCAAATGATAGCTTGTCTGTTATTGCCACTCAACATGTAACTGTATATTTAGTTCTCCTGCCAGGCTTTCATTCTCCGGAGTTGTTGTAACATGCAGGGCTTGACCTATTCTATGGGCATTTTTAGCAATGTAATAAAAGGCACTAGTTTACTCTATGACTCCTATAAGGTAGCTTTGTTAATTTTTGGGAAACTTGCAAGATATGAACGATAATTTGGTTTCAGCTAAATTTGAAGTTTTAATTTCTATCATCTGTTTATGACCTGGGTGGATCTAAACATGCATACATGTGCTGTGGTAACAGAACACTCCACAAAATACACGTAAAGGTAAGTCAATGTAACACAAAAAATTATCTTAGATTGCTCTGTAGTACTTTAGTATATAGTATTTTGTTAAGGTATTTTTTTTTATTGTGTCACCAAAAAGAGATTGCTGAATAAAGGGATCCACCGATACTCATTTAGAAACAGAAATCTTCAGATTAGCATTTGACTTTATCTGAGACAATTTAAAAAAAGCAATTTTCATTTTCATACTAATTCATTTTTTTTTAAATAAAATGACTATTTCAAATCTTTATCTTTACAAGTCCTTTCTTCCTTAAGAGTATGGTCTTAACTAATGTTCATTCATCTAATTTCATTCCTTTTTAATCTCATATTAATTATACAGTTCACCTACAGAAAAATTTTACCAACGAGGGTCATAAAAGATGTGTCAGTTACTGAAACAGGAAGAGAAAGTGAATCAACCACACACCCTGTCACTCCACATCTTTGGAGTTATTCTCAGCAGACTCTGCTCCTCTGCTGCTTTTTTCCTTCCTAGTCCCAGGTATTTTCACAAGAAAGATACTATCAGCCTGGGAAAAAACTTTTGGGGGAAAAATGGGTTTTGGTGGGCTCAGTATAAATTAATTAGTAATGGGGCAGAATTTCATATTGAGAGATGAGCAAGTCTAAAGATGGACACTGTCTTCAAAGTCTAAAGCGCGTGTCTGAAGTTCTAAACTTCCCTCACAAACTATAAAGTTTTATGTACAGATTTTTGAATTTTTTTGTCATTTTGATGACTTATGAATCTCTTCTAGAATTTTTTTAGTGATTTAGCTTACTTGGAAGATTCAGAATTTAAAACACACATTGTTTAAAGAGGAGCAATGTAAATTCTTATTAAGATACTGGAAAATATTTCAGATAGCCAGGTATAGGAGTACTGCTGATACAAATCTGCCCTTGGTTTACTGAGACAGTAACTTAGGGTTCCATAAGAGGTGGCAGTTGACCCACTGCATATAACTGCTAGGTGAACTTGAGTCCTAATAACAAAAATATTAAGAATATTATTCTAGTTAAAATCAGATAAAGAACAAAGTAGGACATAAAAACATTAAGCCAAAAGAATCCCAAAATTTTAGGGCACTATTTCTATGTAACTTGGATGCCATTTAGTAATGGTTCCTCAGTTTTTATTATCTGCCTTCCCTCTGCTTTCTTCATAGGGGCAAGCAGAAAGAATCGTAGTCTATAAATGTTATGCTTTAAGCTTTTCTAATATGAATAGAATTACCAAGGAATGACAGTGTTTTGCTGCTCTGTACCTACTGGGATATATTCCAAATAGATGCATGTCCAAAAGCCGTGTCAGCTTGTTATCATTTAAAAATCCTCAATTAATTTTGAATGAGATTAAAAAATTAGAAAATACCGTATGTGAAACAAAATTTCTTGCTTTAAATTTCTCTCTTACTATTTTATAATGTGGGCAATATTTGTATTTTTTATAGACAATTTCCCTTAACATTAGATCTAATACTCTTTGAAAATAACAGGTAGTATAGTGCAAAGTAAGAGTCATAAAGATATGTAAAGATAGGCTCTCAGGAATTATTTCCTTCAGCATAAAGATACAGAAATACAAAGAAAGTAAGACTTGTTTGAGGTCATAAAGTGACTTAGCAGAACTTAGAGAATGAGACTTTATTACATCACTACCAATATGTGATGTGACAAGGTTTTTGTATCACAGAAATCTTAAAAAATATAAAAACTTCTTTCTATAATGTACTTCCTCATTTAAAATGTCCCTCTCCTAGGGTCGCCTGGGTGGCGCAGTCGGTTAAGCGTCCGACTTCAGCCAGGTCACGATCTCGCGGTCCGTGAGTTCGAGCCCCGTGTCGGGCTCTGGGCTGATGGCTCAGAGCCTGGAGCCTGTTTCCGATTCTGTGTCTCCCTCTCTCTCTGCCCCTCCCCCGTTCATGCTCTGTCTCTCTCTGTCCCAAAAATAAATAAACGTTGAAAAAAAAAATTAAAATGTCCCTCTCCTCATCTATCATCTCCTAGTACACCTCTGTGTTTTGAAACACGACTGTATAGTACTGCCATTGTGTAGTGTGTGATCTACATATAAATACTGCATGTGCCCAAGTTAAAACTACTCCCATTGAGTAGGGAGTCCCAGTTTCTAAGGAGAATGTTTTTCTATTCATGCAGGCAGAATATCTGACTCAAATACAGTAGCATAATGTTCAAAAGAAAAGAGAATGGTTTTCTTCATGGTTAACAGTTCTTTGAGGGAATAATTCTCCCTTGCCATTAAAAGTTATAAATCACCACAGCTATAAAATGAGGACAAAAATAAACCAGTGAGCAAATTTGGTGATTTTTTTATCCATAAACATTTACAAAGCATAAACTGATTCCAAATAGATCTCTTTTTCTAGAAATAATACATTTAATCCCTTACTAAATATATTTTGAAAGAAAAAATTAGTAATTCATTGAAATTAAAAATTTCTGGGGTGCCTGGGTGGCTTAGTTGGTTAAGCATCTGACTTCAGCTCAGGTCATGATCTTATAGTTTGGGATTTTGAGACCTGTGTTGGGCTCTGTGCTGACAGCTCAGAGCCTGAGGCCTACTTCGGATTCTGTGTTTCCCTCTCTCTCTCTGCCCCTCCCCCATTCATGCTCTGTCTCTCTCTCAAAAATAAATAAACATTAAGAAATTTGTTTTTTAGGGGCGCCTGGGTGGCGCAGTCGGTTAAGCGTCCGACTTCAGCCAGGTCACGATCTCGCGGTCCGTGAGTTCGAGCCCCGCGTCAGGCTCTGGGCTGATGGCTCGGAGCCTGGAGCCTGTTTCCAATTCTGTGTCTCCCTCTCTCTCTGCCCCTCCCCCATTCATGCTCTGTCTCTCTCTGTCCCAAAAAATAAACGTTGGAAAAAAAAAAAAATTAAAAAAAAAAAAAAAAGAAATTTGTTTTTAAATTTCTGCTCTATGAAAGATATTGGAGTGAAAACATAAGCCACAGACTAGGAGAAAATTTTTAGAAAACAATGTAATAAACGAGTGACATCTAAAATATACAAAGAACTCTTAAAATTCAGATAAGAAAACAAATGACCTAATTAAAAAATGGGCAAAAGATCTGAATAGACAGTTTACCAAAGAAGATATACAGACAGCAAATAAGCGTATGAAAATATGCTAAACATCATGTCATTAAGGAACTGCAAATTAACAATGAGATACCATTATACACGTATTAGAATGCCTACGATCTAAGATACTGACAATATCAAATGCTGATGAGGATATGTAGCAATAAGAACTTTCACTCACTGTTGGTGAAAATGCAAATAGAACAGCCACATTGGAAGACAGTTTGTCAGTTTCTTATAAAAGTAAACATATTCTTACCATATGATCCAGCAATCACACTCCTAAGTATTTACCCCAAAGGGTTAAAATCTTAAGTCCAGGGGCACCTGGGTGGCTCACTCATCCGACTCTTGGTTTCAGCTCAGGTCATGAACTCTCAGTTTGTGACTTTGAGCCTCGCATTGGGTGCTGTGCTGACAGTGCATAGCCTGCCTGGAAGTCTTTCTCTCCCTCTCTTTCTGCCCCTCGCCCATTCACTCTCTCTCAAAATAAGAAATAAACTTAAAAACAATTAAAAAAATAAAATAAAATCTTAAATCCATAAAAAAACTTGCACATAATGGTTATAGAAGCTTTATCACCCAAATTTGTAAGCAACCAAGATGTTCTTCAGTAGGTGTATGGATAAACAAACTACAGTACACGCAGACAATGAAGTATTATTCAATAGTAAAAAGAAATAAGCTATCAAACCACAAAAAGACATGAAGGAAACATGTGAAAGATTCCAATAATATTTTACTCTGGAAAAGGCTAACCTATGTAGACAGTAAAAATATCAGGGGTTTGGGATGAGGGAGGTAGGGATGAATACAGAACCACAGGGGACTTTTAGGAAAGTGAAATTATTCTATATGATATAGTACTCTTGTATACAAATGTCATTACACATTTGTCAAAATCCATAGAAAGTACACCATCAAGAGTGAACCATAACGTAAACTGTGGACTTTAGTTAATAATATATTGGGGTGCCTGGGTGGCTCAGTCAGTTAAGCATCCAACTTCAGCTCAAGTCATGATCTCATGGTTCAGGAGTTCAAGCCCTGTGTCAGGCTCTGTGCTGACAGCTCAGAGACTGGAGCCTTCTTTGGATTCTGTATCTCCTTCTCTCTTTGCCCCTCCTCTATTCACTCTCTCTTTCTCTCTCTCAACAATAAGTAAAACATTAAAATATACATATATCAATATTGGCTCAACAATTTTAGCAAACATATCACAATAGTGCAAGAGATTAATAATAAGGGAAACTGGGAGGAGGAGATGAGAGGGTAAATAAGAACTCTGTATCTTCCACTTCTTTTTCTTTTTTCTTATTTTAGAGAAAGAGTGAGGGAGAGCACACACATGTGGGAGGGGGCAGAAAGAGAGCGAGGGAGAGAGAGAGAGAGAGAGAGAGAGAGAGAGAGAGAGAGAGAGAATCCCAAGGAGGATGTGAGATCATGACTGGAGCTGAAATCAAGAGTTGGATGCGTAACCGACTGGACCACCCAGGCTCCCCTTCTACTTATTTTTCTGTAAGCCCAAAATTGCTCAAAACTAAAATCTATTAATAAAACATATACATATTATTAAAAATGACATTTATGAGATAATTCTAGCTATTCAAAGCATATCTTTTAGTATGGTAGGAGAAACATTCCTAATTTTTCTAGTGAGATAAATGTTTGGAGAGGAGATTCCCATATATAACTTGCATCACTGAAAAAGAAAAAAAAATTGATCTTTTGACAATAGAAAATACTACTTTTCAGAATTTGTACACAAATACTACAGAAATATGGTGTGAAGCATATATAGTCTAGTTTTAGGGGTCATGCTGAAGGATTGGTGATGAAATATTTATAAATATATCTTCTTTAGAAGTTCTTTTTTTTTTTAAATTTTTAAAAATGCTTTATTTACGTGTGCCTGGATGGCTCAGTCAGTTAAACATCTGACTTCGGCTCAGGTCATGATCTCACAGTTCCTGAGTTCCAGCCCCACATCAGGCTCTGTGCTGACAGCTCAGAGCCTAGAGCCTGCTTTCAGAGTCTGTGTCTCACTCTCTCTCTGCCCCTCCCCTGCTCACACTCTGTCTCTGTCTCTCAAAAATAAAAATAAAACATTGAAAAAAAATTTAATGTTTTATTTTTGAGAGATAGAGAGAGAGGGAGAGAATGAGCAGGGGAGGGGCAGGGAGAGAAGGAAACAGAATCCAAAGTAGGCTCCAGGCTCTGAGTTGTCAGCACAGAGCCCAATGAGGGGCTCGAACTCATGAACTGCAAAATCATGACCTGAGCAGAACGAAGTTGGTCGCTTAACCGACTGAGCCACCCAGGTGCCTCTCTTTAGAAGTTCTTTAATTGATTACTTCTACATCTAATATATTTCCAAAAATTTTACATAAAAATGTTTAATAAAGAAAGCTTCTTACAAAGGGCAGGAATTGGTTATTAATTTTATTCTTTATCTCAGCTGTCTTTTTGGTCCTTGTGTGGAAAACTGAATTTTCTGCATTTTAAACTATGAATTTCATCTTAAACTGGGGCCTTCAAACCAAAATTCTTTTAGGAACAAATCCTTGTCACCAAACAAAATCTTACAGATTAAAATTGAGCTCCCCCAACTGAAGCCTGGGTGAGGGGCTCTAAGATCCTTTCCCTTCTGTGCTTCTATTCTAGTCCTGAAATAACTCCAAAGAACTCTAATGCTTTCAGAGACAATGTTTTAAACTATCCTCTAAAATATAAGGATTTCCCAAGTATAAAATCACTTACCACAGTATCTTCTATTACCACTATCTTCCTTTTAACTTCTTCCTGAAAGTCCCCTAATAAGGCTCAGTAAAATATAATAGCAGTGTTTAGGATGAGTTAGACTAATACCATAGAGTCAATAAAATGTATTATGCAATTTGATTATAACCATGTAAAAATGTAATTGCATACAATAGAAAGGATTGGGAAGTCCTTTCAACAAACTGTAAACACTTTTATTTATGTTCATTGAATGCTTTTTAATGTAAAAATTGTTAGTGTGGAATAAACCTTTTTTACAAGGAAACTTGAGCCCTTCAACTATCTTGAAAGTCAGCAGAAGGGGGAAAGCAAGAGTTAAGAACAAGAAAAGCTACAGAAAGCACAGTCGAATACTCTGGAATTCTTTTTTATTCACTTGTTTTTATACAACTGGAAAAGTAACCAGTTAGAGGTTTATTTGGGAGAGAAAAATTTTTAAAAATGCAGATGCCCTTGTAGTAATACTGACTGATGATTTGATTTGATTCAGTCAGATGTTGTTCTGAGACCATTGATTGGGACTGTCAAAAAAAAGCACTTAGAAAAGCAGGTCTAGAGGATATGGGCTGGGGCGGGGTGGGGGGGGTGCTACAGAAAACTTGGAAGGTGAAGGGTGAAAAGTGAAGACAAACTTTGTCTAATCTAATCTTCCACGGAACTCACTCTGTGCCTGAACAAGAAAATAAAATCTTTTTTCCTTTGGTTGGCTTTAATAATGCATGTTCTGCTCTGGGAGCTACAACTTGTTTGCAACTTTCAGATTAGTTATACTAGTGGTGAAATATATTTTGGGGGACTACCATGGGAAACTATCCATTCTAGAAGCACTGCTTCTAGAAATAAGTATATTCTGAATTCTCAAAAGGCAACTTACTGTAAATTTTTGGTAAACTAGGAACTGCCTATAATCATCTGATTCTCAAAGACAATTAAGGCTGAAATTAATGACTATAAATTAACAGAAATAATCTTCATTAGTTACAAAGAAAGAACCTCAAAATATAACATAACCAGTGCTATAAAGATGCAAACTATAATGGACTCAGCCTGCTCAGGCTGCAATAACAAAATACTGAAGACTGGGTGATGGAAGCATAGAAATTTATTTACTATCACATCTGGAGGCTAAACATCTGAGGTCAGGTGCCCCTATGGTCAATTCCTGGTGAGGGCTCTCTTCCTATCTTGCAGACAGCCACCTTCTCATTGTATTTTCACATGGCCTTTCTTTTGTGCATACAGGAGGTCTTATTAGGGTCCCACATATGAATTTATTATGAATTTATGAATTTATTTAATCGTAATTACCTCCTTATGAGCTCTACCTATAAATATAATCACATCAAGGGTACGGTTTCAACATAGGAATTTTGTGGAAACAAAATTCAGTCCATTGCAGACTACTTAAAAATTATAAGCAATTACCATTAGGAAAAAAGGAAAGAAAGCTTGAAACTTATTAGACACTGACATCTCCCTCCCCCGCCCTCCAAGGCTGTGGCTTTCCCTGTGAAGCACATAAAATGGTAGCAATATTCTCTTTTGCTTTATTCTACATTTTGTCTATTATATGACTATAAACATGAATTATACCTTGATCACCAAAAGTATTGGCTATCAAAGAAGAGAATATACTATCTTCATGAATGGTTAGCTTACAGAACATGCTCAATTTATACAGAGAGCTATATTTAAACAGCTTTACAGATGAAGGTGGTTCAGGCAGCAGGTCAACTGATTCTTTAAATACCTATGCAGTTATGTTTAGGCCCCTTGGAGGTTCTTAGGATGTATCACTACTTGAATATCAAAAATAATTCAAAATAATACAGAACATAGTTATATACTATTTTATGCTATATTATTATGGAAAAAATTATTATTATGAGGTCTCTTGGTACTAACTGCAAAAAACCACTTGGGGTAGGATCCAAGTTATGTCCACATTAAACCAAATTTTATACTAAGCTAGGTCATGTTAAAGTTGAACTTCAATGTGTTTTAATTTTTACATAATTTAAAATGTATAATAGCAACCAAGTCTTGTCCTTACTTGAGTTATTTTATTATGTCCCTAAAATTCAATTATTGCTTTTTAGTTGTATGTACAAGTACAAAATGAATGAAAATATTAATGTAACTTACTTTACATAATTCTCTAAAATTTTGTAAACAAATATTTTTTAAAAATGCATAATTTAGGGGTGTCTGGGTGACTCAGTCAGTTAAGTGTCCAACGCTCAGGTCATGATCTCACGGCCCATCAGTTCCAGCTATGTGTCGGGCTCTGTGCTGACAGCTCAGAGCCTGGTGCCTGCTTGGATTCTGTCTCCACTCTCTGCACCACTCCTGCTCGCACTCTTTCTGTCTCTCTCCCTCTCTCTCAAAAATAAATAAACATTAAAAATTTTTTTAATGGATTAATTAAAGCACTGAAGGTATTAATGTATCCATGAAAATATCCCATAGGGTTTAAAATTAAAGTGGACCAGCCATGGCAGGAGGTTTTTGATGTGTGGCACAAAGCAGATGTACAATACTAATTTCATAAATGAATGACAGATGAAGTCACAGCATAAGTGTCTTTCATTAAACTATAAGGAAGCCATTAATGAACCATCAGACCAGCTTTTGTGAACCTGTGCATGTGTGAATATTTCATGTCAATTATGACCAACTCAGTGGTATACCAAGAAATTTCATTTTGCATTGACAACTTTTAGAATTAAATGATTCCCCACCCCAATCTCCAGTTCTAGTATAGGCTTAGGGCACACAACAACGACAACAACAACAACAACAACAACAACAACAACAACAACAACAAAATACGAAATGCTGGGGGACTACTATTTTTATATCTGAGAGTATTTGTTTGACCTTTTATATTTTTAAGGATTCTGGCAAGAAGTTAATGCTAGGCAAACTAAATAAAATTCTTGGTTTTAAATATAAAACCACTCCTTAAGGATTCTTTTGAAGTGAATAAAAAAATATGCCAAGGGGCTACTTTTGCTACTACTGAAAGAATGTCTTGTTCTAATGCCAAAAACAGTTTAAGTGAATTTTTTTTTAATTCTGAAGAAAAAGAGAAAATAATTAGTTTATAATTTGAAACTTCCACAATGGTAAATACAGCATGTGCATTACACATAATGTCTTGAATAAGGAAACCTTCCTAAAATATAAAAGCAAAAAAAAAAATCAATTTTCCAGATTTTTTTTTTAATAAATTTTTTTTTTTCAACATTTATTTATTTTTGGGACAGAGAGAGACAGAGCATGAATGGGGGAGGGTCAGAGAGAGAGGGAGACACAGAATCGGAAACACGCTCCAGGCTCCGAGCCATCAGCCCAGAGCCTGACGCGGGGCTCGAACTCACGGACCGCGAGATCGTGACCTGGCTGAAGTCGGACGCTTAACCGACTGCGCCACCCAGGCGCCCCTCAATTTTCCAGATTTTAATAGCAAAAAGAGAGGTAATTATTGTTAAAGAACTCCAGCAATAATATTTGGAGGTTGAAAACATAGATTAAACAAAAAAAGAGAGCTCTGAAGATCTCAATAAGGCTACTTTTCTTTCTAGTTTAAGGAAAGGTTAGATTCTGTTTTTAAATTTCCAAAACATGGTGAAGGTTATATATATTTAAGAACAATATAATGACTGCACTGCAACTCTGAACAACCATTTTAGAGAGTTTAAGTAGCATTTTAATAGAATGACACCTTTGAGAGCTCAGAAATTGCCATTTGGGGATGAAGAATGAGAACATCCTTATGTCACCATCATACAGCAAATGACATGTAGTGCTTTTGTCATTAGTGTTAGCTTTCTGGGATTTACCTAAATACCTGGGTTTAAACCTAACCAAGGGCACAGTAATTAGGAATGCTTATTTCCTAAGTGATTATTCTAGTAGAAACAGAAACCCTCAACTTTCTGAAGTTGCTAGGTTCACTTTTTTCAACCAACAAAATTTATGTTAAAAAAAGTTAGAATTAAGTTGTATACTAGTAACTAGGATTACCTTGAAGAATATGCTGATACAGGGATATTATGTAAGCAGTTTGTAAGGAAACATTAGCTTTACACACTTGAGAGTAAAAAACAGTATACATGTTTAACAAGAAAAAATAAAAATAGGGATAACAATGTTTATAAATATAAACTAGCTTAAATAAATACTGCATGTAACAATGAAACATAATTTGAGTTTAAAGAACACACTATTAAGACTAAAAATATGACATACATATGAAACACTCATTATGAGTGCTCATAAAATCTAAGGCAATGAAATATAAAAAATAAGCAGATTGTGGATTTTTTTTATGTTAAACATCACTTAGATTGAGTTTGCTGATTTAAAAAAAATATAATGAAAATGACTTATTTGGCACTTGCTGTTACTGACAAGGATAAGTACCTTACAGGAATTTCATCTATTCTGGACAATAGATCTATGAAATAGAGATTTTTCTTAACCTTATTTACATATAGGGAAACTGATCACAAGGTAGGAAATATTAGGCATTTGGATTTAGATCTGTCTCATTCCATAAGCCATTTGCTTAACTAAAATGCAATTTTGCATAGTTTAAAATATTCTTTTTAAAAAAAAAATTTTTTTTTAACGTTTATTTATTTTTGAGACAGAGAGAGACAGAGCGTGAACAGGGGAGGGGCAGAGAGAGAGGGAGACACAGAATCTGAAACAGGCTCCAGGCTCTGAGCTGTCAGCACAGAGCCTGACGCGGGGCTCGAACTCACAGACCGTGAGATCATGACCTGAGCCAAAGTCGGATGCTTAACCAACTGAGCCACCCAGGCGCCCCTAGTTTAAAATATTCTTGAAAAACAGTTTTCACATATGTTTTTGGCATTCTTTTCATATATAGAATCAAATTATTAGAAATTAACCTTCTATCACCTCAAATAACCAAGCAAAAATATCCAACTCTATCAGAATCTATAAAATAGAATTAATAGCACGCTTTATACAACTTTTTAAAAATGTGTTCCTCTCAAGTTCGTAGAACCCTTAAATTTTATAACTCTTCTGAAAATGAAGAAGCATAGATTAAATGTGCAAAAATTCTAGGGAGCCAACATGTGTTAATAGAAACTAAGGATCTGGAAAAGGAAAAACAAAGCAGAACATTAAAATGCTTAAATCAGCACTACTGTTGGCTTGCGTAATTCTTCATAGCTACAGATTCAGCCTGGGCCGATGTTTGAGGACTAGATCATAAGGTCTTGACAAATTGGTTGCCTTGATATACTGCTTCCTTATAAAGAAGTTTCAGTATTTGGTTATAAAATGCTCTATTAAGTTTGTTGCTAGCCAGGCTCTCATTCTATGTCCATTTCCTTTCTGACTAATGCTTCTTGTAAGCTGACAGCAGCTTTAAACATCTGGCAAGGAGTCAGTAATACAGGTATTGCAGCACAAGGTGTTCTGGAAAATGATTTGCTTCGGTGTAAACATCTTATCTAAAATATAAAATAGCCTTCAGGTAAGCTGAATTAAGGTTCTTGTATTGCCAATTTGAGTAGAAGCTAAAGTTTACAGATACAGAGGATGTTTATATCTCCAAACACTGGACATTTTAAAAACTGTACATTAAAATGAACATTATAACTTTGTAACTTACACTTACTTTCATAACAAAGAGTTTAGGGGAAAAGTGAGCTGGTGTTTATTTCCATTTTACAACACATTTTATCATAATGCCTCCAGAAACACACACACACACACACACACACACACACACACACACACAATCACTGGGCATCTCTGAGCAGATAAAACTTTCATTTTCATTCAGTGGAAAATTGCTAAGGAGAATTTTATTAAATTCTGAATTCTATGCACTGTCACTCTTTCAATGTTCCTCTTCCTCTGGTGCTATGATTAGAATCTCTAGGCCACAGTAGCAAATGTTTAGAGACATTGACTAAGACCCTAAGATCCCAGGTTTCTAGAAGCATTGTAAAGGAAACAAAACCACGTTATATATCCCTAGAAATCCAATCCCTAAGTGATTCCTTATACAATTAATTTAATCTATGACAGGTATATAACCACATAGATTTTTAACACAAGAAAGAATCACAGAGACCATATTCCCACCTCCCCTGTTAAAATATGAAAACTGAGTTCTAGAGATGATAACTGATTTAGCCAAACCAATAGTGTAATACATGGCCAAAATAGGATTAAAGTCTAGATCTTGGCTTTTACCGAACTTCTTCTGTAAGTATGTAGATTGTAAAATTGTGGGGAACGGGGAAGAATAGGGGTGTAGTGGGCTGCCTTAAAAGTTACAGCCTGACTATCTGCTTTCAGTATATGCTGATTTTTGCTCTAGAGATTCTATCAATTCATTTGCAAGAGTAGGCACATTTTAGCAACCGAAAAGTGCTGTGGAGATAAGGTGCTGGCCCTAGGAGCTTATATTTAGTATTATATGTGATAAGACGGCTCAGAAGATATAACACACCTTACTTTCAACACTTTGGCCATTCATACCAGGTGCTGCACCTCATGGCTGGTTTAACGCTGCACAAAAGACATCTTTGTTGTTGTTCTAAAGCAAGGCAGACCTCATTTGGATGTGTGTCGAATCTTAAGACTACCCTATGTTCTCCTACAAATGGTACTTGAGAGCCTGTCTGGATGTTCTGGCAGGGCAGTGCAGCTACTTGTACACCCTCCATCAAAAAATGGTCCTCTTCAACTGTACACATAGCTTTGGGAGGTATGCACGTGGAGCCATGAGGGAGGAAGAGGACACCAGTCTAGCCAGCCAGATCAGCTGAATAAACCCTAACAATCAATGGGGTGACAGATGTTGCAGCCAGATCACTCTCGCATCCAAAAAAGACACTGCATAAAGACATCTTTAATATTCCCATCTCCCTCCATAATGGATAATAAATAACAAATTCTCATAATTTATCCCATTCACAAAATATGTTCGTCCAAGGGTTTATGAGGCAAATCTTAAAGTCACAGAAAATAGTTTATCTACTTGGGCTGTAAAAATCTAAATTTCTTTATTCAATGACTACATATGAACTTTATATGAATTACTGTGCTGGGCACTCTGAGGGATATTTAAAAGTGGATAAGCCAAAAATGAGACAGCTTTGTAAAGATGTGAACGTTGTGTCCATACAAGGATGCCCAGCTTGGGGAGAGGGGGTAAATAAGGACTGAAATATGGACTTTATGAAAGCTCATGTTCTGCTTGACAAGCCTTTTGATCTGGCAAGTAGCTGTCACCAGGTAGGACCAAGGAGCATATTTTTTTAATTCACTTAGCGCTTGGGTAGGCTACTTAATGGTGGCTTTGACACAAAATGCCACCAATCTTTTGATAGCACAAATTTGATGACAACATTTCTTACTAACTTTTTCAATGGTTCTCCAATGCTTAAAGGAGAAAAGCCAAGTTTGGATGATATTCAAGGTCCTTCACATTGTCTTACCTACTTTTCTTGCTTTATCACCTACTACTTCTATAGGCAGACTCTTTCTTCTGGTCATGTTTCAACCTTTAACCAAATCTAGAACAATCCATGTTCTTTTCTTTTTTAAATAGGCTTCACACCCAGCACAGAGCCCAATGTGGGGCTTGAACTCATGACCTTGAGATCAAGACCTGAGCTGAGATCAAGAGTCAGATACTCAGCCAATGGAGCCACTCAGGTGCCCACATTGTGTTCTTTTGTGCATCTCTGCCTTTCTATCAGGTAGGAATGCTCTCTTCCAAGCTTATGGAACTCTACTTATGGAACTCCTATTCACCCATTAACACTCAGATCGACTATCCCTTCGTTCAATCCCAGCTAGTGTGAGTCACACCCTGTTCTTTCTCCCAAAGTATTCTGCACATCATTAGATCGTGCCACATGAATACATTATATGGAACTTAGTTGTTTATATGTTTTTCCTTCAAAACTGCAGGCCTTATTCTCAATATCTGAAAAATATGGTAAATGAATAGATGAAAATATAACTTCAAGTAGCTTATACTTATTTGGGAGGATGACAACAAGGTAACTAAAAATAATCACATATAAGATAAGTACATATAAAAACATAAAGATGTTTCATATCTGCTGTTTAGTTCACTAACTCACTGTTCATAAAAGCAGGCAAGCCTTTACCAAAGATTCAGATATGTCAAAGGGAATAGTGAAACACTTTCAAAGACTCTTTAGATGACTCAGAGGAATGGAGAAATCATGAAGAGTCTTTTAGGAGGAACTGAAAGATTTGGTTTCTGGTCCTGGGTTTGTCACTTACTTGCTGTGGGACTTCAGACAAATCCACTGTTTTTGCTTGGGTCTAGTTCTCTTGTTATAGCACTATTCCCATAGGGTTAAGATTCTCAAATAGATAATGTGTACAAAAGTACATTTAAAACTAGAAAATTCCACTTTAAGTGAATGTTAAAACTGACATTTTTTTTGTTGGTGAAATGACAGATTAACACATAAATTTATGATTCATCCAACATTAACATCCACTGACTATGAGACACTGGAGATAGTCTAAGAAGTAAAAAAAAAAAACCCGGTTTCTGCTATAGAGAATCTTAGTTTATTTGGGGGAGATGATGGGGCTGCTCATATTAAAATAACTACGGGGGAAAATGTGCAAAGAGCTAAACAAGGGAAACCCAAATCAGTGTAAAAGAATTAAAAAAGACAAGTCACTTGTGCTGGGGTGTTTTCATAACAAAGCAGTGATTTCAGTAGGTTATGTAAAAAAGAGTATTTTGAAACTCTGGGGTACAGAATTTTAAGGTAAATGCACATGAAGGGGTAGAGAGATAACAAGGATCTTAAGAGCAGTAGACCAGTTGGTTGTAGCAGTATGTTTTCATAGGGCAGTTTCTGATTAGGTAGGACAAGTAGGTTACAGTGTACAGGAGGTTGCTAAGTACTGTGGTACTCTGCTTCACTCTAGGGACAGGAACAGTCCTGCCAAGGTGCTCTCTAACAATACTAACCAGAGAGCCTGAGACTGGCTAACAAGTGTTTGTTTATCACTATCTCAGAGGTATTGTTAGATAGAGTCAATCTATGCCACATTCGAACACATTGATCCTGATTTTTAGTTTGGGAAAAATTGTCACAAGAGACTTCATGTAGGAAGAGTACAGACATCCTAAATAGCTATAATTGTTTTTTCTGTTTTCACTGTGTTGGAGAAAAGAGAGACAATGTCAGAAGGAATGTTAATCAACAAGACAGTAAATTAATTTACGGTTCTCCCTTTATTAGCTATAATAGCTTCAGCATGGTGACTAGAGCCTTCTTGAATAAATGAGTTACACTGGGAGGTAATTTTTTAATGTCAAGTTGGCATGAAGACCTTGAGCTATTAGACCCAGAAGGGCAAAGACTACAAAACAAAATCCAGGGCAAGGTAATCATTTTAGTCAAACAAGGATAAAGAGACTAAATTTATATGGAGTTAAAGCTTTTTAAAAACTTAGTGTGGAATGTATTTAACTCTAACAAATTGCTTTAAGAAGACTTTCTAGTGGTAGGTTGATAAGATTACCCTAAAATTACCATACTAAGCATATGTTATATTTTGAAGAAAAGAACAAGAAGCAACTCATTTATTATTTAGCTTTCAGATATATTATATGGTTACTGAGGGAATGCAAAACATTACCATCTTATAGCAATATCATCTAAAACTTCAGTGGTAAATATAAATAGTGAACAGATAAGAGGAAGAAAGAATGAAGGGAAGTAACATTTATGAAGCACTCTTTATGTGTCACACATTGCTTTTTGGTGCTTTTATATTTGTTACCTCATTTAACCCTCAAAACAATTTCAGTCATTGGAGCGCCTGGGTGGCTCAGTCAGTTGAGTGTCTGACTTCAGCTCAGGTCATGATCTCACAGCTCATGAGTCCGAGCTCCACGTCAGGCTCTGTGCTGACAGCTCAGTCTGGAGACTGCTTCAGATTCTGTGTCTCCATTTCTCTCTGCCCCTCCCCTGCTCATACTCTGTTTCTCTCTCTCTCTCTCTCTCTCTCTCTCTCTCTCTCTCTCTCTCTCTCTCAAAAATAAATAAACATTAAAAAAAAAAAAAGAAAAGAAAACAGGGTGCCTGGGTGGCTCAGTCGGTTAGGTATTGGACTTCAGCTCAGGTCATGATCTCGCAGTTCATGGTTCGAGCCCCACGCTGGACTCTGTGCTGACAGCTCAGAGCGTGGAGCCTGCTTCAGATTTTGTGTCTCCTTCTCTCTGCCCCTCCCCTGCTTGTTCTCTGTCTGCCTCTCTCTCTCAAAAATAAATAAAAGTATTTAAAAAATTTTAAAAAACCCAACTTCAGTCACCTAGACATTTTAAAAATGAGAAAACTAAGGTTCTAAGAGGTTGACTAACTTGTCTGTAACTATCCTGAAATAAAAAGACTACTATTGTATTAAAAGTCTACTCCAATGCAACACTGAAATTCTTTTTTGTTTTCCCTTTACTGCCTCTCTTGGAAGTTGAATCCTCAAATCTTAATATATGAAATAAATGTTAGAATTGCCTATATTATTTATAAAATGTATAACTGATACCTGGCTCTTAGACATATTATCAATTTCACTTTATGAGATAATCACTAAAAGGAAATTAACATCCAAAAGCAAGTAAACATTCAACTCAAATTTTACAGATACTAGTTGTCGGCCTATGTCAGCAAATTCCTACACAGAGAGGAAATTACATATCTTACTCGTCACCTCCGTTCCCAGGCACATGGCACATGGGTAGTGGGCCCAGTTATGCCTTTCATGTGCATATATTTTTGAATGTTGATTTCCTGTTGGTTGGGTAAGATAAAAGTTTTCCTAAAGTAACTAATTGGATAAAAGACAAATGAAAAAATGAAGTGGAATCTGCTACAAATAACTTAAAAAACAAAAATCAAAGCAGAAGAAAACAATAGCTATAACCAAAAAAGACTTATTATTTCCTCCTGAACTGAATTCCCATCTGCTTTTAAATGGCAACATGTTTTTCCATTAACTGGAAGCTACAGCCAAGAAGCCAAAGACAATGAGGTTTTGGCCACCAGGGAGTAGAAGGCGCAGGATGGCTGAAGGATGCTACCTGCTTCAGCCTCTCTGTAAAGGCTGTTCCCTAGTGACCCTATTCCCCTTCCAGCTGGCAACAAACTTACTGTTGGGACTCTTCTGAGAATTAAAGAAATGTTTCAGTTCTCTGTATACCCTCTCCAGGGAGGGAAAATGGAGTAACTCAGAAAGGTATGAGAAGCCATTTGAAACACTGTGCCTGTGTAAGCTTTTAAGAAACAACACGACTGGGCAAAATAAACCACCAGGTGAAAAGAAAACATTTTAAAAAAGTAACTTCCTTCCATCCCAGTCGTTAAAAGTACCCATATCATCTACAATCACCCTCTATAGACTTTTATGGGTTGTCATTTATTTATTTCTTTAAAGTAAGCTCGATGCCCAAGGTGGGGCTTGAACTCACAAGACCGAGATCAAGAGTCACATGCTCTACTGACTGAGGCAGACAGGCACCCTTCTCAACAACAGCTTTTTAATTAAAACAACAACAACAACAACAACAACAACAACAACAACAACACACTCACCACAGTTAAACATCTTATGTTTCTAAAAGATAGACAATGGTGTGAGCAAATTCCTCATCTCTGGCTCACCTGGCCAAATTCTTGTATATATAGCTAATAATATACAGTTTAAAATTAATATATAATACACATAATATACCAACTATATAATATTGATGATACTATTCTCTTATGAAGACAATTTATCACCATTTTCATTTGATACCAAGAGTGGCCAATGAGACACACTCTAAATCTGAAAAAGTAGCTGTGCCTGTAGCAGTGTGTATTGCTACAAAGTTAGAGGGCTCTCCTTATGGTAAATAACAAAGGGAAGTTTATTTTTCCTAAATACAATCTTTAAAATCTCTTTTCTTCTTCTGTTCATTAAATGTTTGATAAATACGTACTATGTATTAGATTCTGTGCTGAAGGCTATGGCCCTGGCCTGAGGAAGAAATAAGTTAGTTATATCAGTGGTAAAGCACTGGGTCTGTAGGAGTCAGGTGACTGAGTTTCCAGCTTGAATTGGTCTTACTGCTAAAAAATCAAAAATCAAAATGAATTTTAGCTTTCAATATTGCAGCATCATTTTCATTCTGATGGAAAGAGGTGGGGGGAAAGATGGGAACTTATATTTTATTTGAAGCTAAATGTTATCAGTCTTAAATTTCCTATTTATTAATTTTAAGACTTTTAAGAACATAATTGTTCTCTTCAAACAATACCTTCACACAGCACCTGTGTGAACTGCCTAAAAAAATCAGACCAAAAAAAAAAAAAAAAAAACAAACCAAAACCAAAACCAAACCAAAAACCAAAAAACAAAGCCAAAACAAACAATATGAAATAAATCTGTCTTGCTCAAACTGAAAATTCCAGAACTACTAAGATACAGCTCTGAACAAAATTCCTATGAAGTTGTAATAATATATGGATTACAATTAGAACCATAGCGGGATATACATCTCCCACCTCAACATAATGGGACCAAAAATGTCATTCAACGAGGCACAGAATTTTCTGTGACTTTTCCTGTGACTATTATTAGAAGATCTGATATAAAAATTAATGAGAAAAAATTAATGAGAAATGAATGTGCTTATATTATAGATTCAATAAGGCATGCACTACATAAGAACTAGCAAGCTGGTACAGTAATTCCTGAGTTTTTTCCTTTTAGCCAGATGAACCTCATTGGCTTTGATTTTTGTTTTTCATCTCTATGTTACTACCATGAATTACTCCAAAGTGAGAAAGGCACATTTATACCTTGCTAACTGCTCTTCCACTTCCCTCAGCTCAAGTGAAAGATTTATGGTTTCTTCCCTTTGCTGTTTCCTGTAAAGTGACATATATATATATATATATATATATATATATATATATATATATGATGCTACCCTTGGTCTCACATCAAAAACTGAATTCTAGAAATACCTGAGCAGTCAGTTAACAGCAACTAGATGTTCATTTTAACTTAATGGACAGTCGTGCCCAAAAGATGCTCATAAGGATTATTTTTTCAGGTAGGAATGTACTTCAACTGCCTCTCGAAGTACTTTCTACATGGATTTTGTTTTTTTTAACCTCTAGTGAAAATTTCCCCTCTCTACAGGGGGAAAATTAAATATACATAGTTCATAGTTGAGACAAAACAGTGAGGAGATTTTGGATTTATTTTGGTTGTTGTAATTAGCTATGACTGCATGATAGACTCAGTCCAATTTTGCATGTAAATTTATCTACAATACTCTCTGAGTACCACTAATGATCTGTTATGTATGAATCTCTTTGGTATATACAGAAGAAAGATTACAAACAATAGTAAGCAGATAGAATGTAGAGTCTCAGTCTATTGAATAACTCAGAATAAAAAGAATCTACCATTTCTTACTAAAAAAACATTAATTTCCCAGTACAAATCCTTATCAGTGGTATTCAGAAGATATTTCTATTTTGAGGACTATAGTCTGTCCTTTTCTTAAGAAATGTATGCAGAAAAGATGCACAATTATCTTAGTAGAATTTTATTTTGTAAATAAAAATGGCCTAACTAAAAAGTTGCTAAGGAGAAAAAAAAAAGTGTTTATCTGCCATACTTAAAATTTTCATATTTTCACAGAGGTCTTGCTGTTCCTATTGAGAGTATACTTTCACAACTAAGGGTAGATTGTCCCTTTTACAGTTTTTATGAGAGAATCTTTGTTAATATACAAGTAGAATGACATAATTTTCCAAGATGTTAAAAGATGGTAATAATACAATTTCTGCCAAATCTTTTACTTCCTAAAACTTGCATGATATCCTAATTTCATTTTTATGCTCTCTATAAGAAAATATGTAAAGCTGTGTATCATTTCCATTTGATAGATTAAGAAATCAAAATCCAGAGAAGTGTGTGAATGATTGGAAGCTGATGTATCAAGAAACCAGAAAGAAGAAACTTCTCGCCCAGTGTTCTCTCCACTGTATCATGTTAATTCTCTGAAGACTACATTTTGAGAAGCAACAGAAGCCAGGTAAAAACAACTGAGATATAATACAGGCCAGGTAAAATGAAATTTAATTTAGTGATTACCTGTCATGTAGTGCATTTCCTGTTTTAAGATTTCTTAACATATGGCTATTTTTGGCATCAAGCAGTCTTTTTGCTAATGACCCCAACCCACTGTTTTCCTGCCACCAAGGTATTTTGAGAAGAACTGTCTTACCTCTGCTCCTGAATATGTATCAGTTTGGAGGATGAGTTCAGCCAGATCAACGTCATTACCGACTGGCATAGAATGAAACTGCAGGTTAAATATTTCCCTTCTTGTTGCTGCATCTGGTAACGGCACATAGATGATTCTATCAATTCTTCCAGGCCGCATCAAAGCCTGTAAAGAGGATGAGACAATGCAGAAAAACCAAGCTCAGAACTGACATTCCACATGAAAGGTGGATATCTAGAATCTCATGAATAACCCACTATTACTCATAATTAGTACATGAAACAAGTACTAGAGATGCTATAACCTATTTTAAAGATTCAAACAAATAAATCATGTTCAGAGTACTTTTGAAAGTAGCAGAGCAATACTTCTGAGAGGCTTTCTGCTCCTCAGCAACTGTCAGGTCAATAAAAGATGGCTATTCTCTTTTAGGGAAGTGTGTAATATGACTTGCATTCATTGTATCAAAAGACTTTTTTTTTTGGAATTTCCTGCAATATCTCTTAAAATATGGGTTGTTTTAGAGAGCCCTTAAAATAGCGCAGCTCTAATAAAAGAATACTTCTAGAGCTGAAAGTAGTCAAATGAACTTCCCTCATATTTTACTGGAGGCTAAGGCCTAAATTATCTTAGAGCTAATGAATTTATGTATTCAGAAAACCTTACCGAGCATGCACTATACACTAGACATTGTTCTTGGTACTAGAAAATAGCATGAATAAGATAGATATGTCTAAAATTGATTGTGGTGATGGCTGCATGTATTTGTGGATATACTAAGAGCCACTGAACTGTGTACTTTAAGTGGGTGAATTTTATATTTATTCTATCCCAATAAAGTTACTAAAACAGATACAGGTCTAAAATGTGTGTGGGTGTGTGTGTGTGTTAAGGAGTTGGGGCAGCTTTTAGTTGGGATAGTGAGAGAAAGCCTCTCTGAGGAGGTAACTTATGTTGATATCCAAAGGAGTCAGCCTTTGAAATATCTAGGGGAAGGGCATGCAAGGTAAATGGAACATCAAGTGCAAAAGCAAGAATGACTGGTATGTTCCAGGGAAAGAAAAAAAAATCAATGTGATAGAGTGAATAAGGAAAAAAGAGGTAGGAAATGAGGTCAGAAAGATAGTCATAGGCAGATCATAAGACCTTAAAAGACATAGTAAAGAGTATGGATTGTATTCTACTTTTCTTTTTAAAAAAATTTTTTTTTCAACGTTTATTTATTTTTGGGACAGAGAGAGACAGAGCACGAACAGGGGAGGGGCAGAGAGAGAGGGAGACACAGAATCGGAAACAGGCTCCAGGCTCTGAGCCATCAGCCCAGAGCCCGACGCGGGGCTCGAACTCACGGACCGCGAGACCGTGACCTGGCTGAAGTCGGACGCTTAACCGACTGCGCCACCCAGGCGCCCCTGTATTCTACTTTTCATGAGAAGTCATTGGAAAGTTTTAAGTAGAAGGTGAATTGGTAAGATTTACATTAAAAGACCACTCATGGGACAATATCAAAAGGTCTAATATGTGTTACTATAATACCAGAAGGAAAGGAAAGAGAAGATGGGGCAGAAAAAATATCTGAAGAAAAAAGAGCCAAATTTCCTCCAATTGGTAAACAAACAAATTTACACAATCAAGAAGCTCAGTGAATCTCAAATAAAATAAATACAAAGAAAGCCACACCTACACGTATCATAGCAAACTGCTGGAAACAAAAGACAAAATCTTGAAAGCTGCCAGACTGAATATGGAGAACAATAATTTGAATCACCAGTGACTCTCAATCAAAACAATGAAGGGCAGAAACCAGCAGAACAATATCTTTATAGTGCTGAATGAGGGGCACCTGGGTAGCTTAGTCAGTTAAATGTCAGACTTCGGCTCAGGTCATGATCTCACAGTTTGTGAGTTCAAGCCCTTGTGTCGGGCTCTGTGCTGATAGCTCGGAGCCTGAAGCCTGCTTCAGTTTCTGTGTCTCTCACTCTGCCCCTCTGCTCATGCTCTCTCTCTCTCAAAACTAAATAAACACTAAAAAAAATTAAAAAAAATAATAAAATGCTGAAATAATAAAAATGTCATCTTAGAATTCTAGTCCCAGTGAAAATCTTCTTTTTCTTTTTTTTTTCAGAGAGAGAGAATGCAAGTGGGGGATAGGGCCTTTATGAGAGAGAGAGGTAAACTTAAGCAGACTCCACACTCAGCCCAGAGACCAATTTGGGCCTTGATCCCACGACCCTGGGATCATGACCTGAACCAAATCAAGAGTCTGCCTGCCGCTCAAATGACTGAGTCACCCAGGTGCCTTGAAAATATTCTTTAAGAACGAAGGAAAAATTAAGTCATTTTCAAACAAAATAAATTTAAGAAAATTTGGTTCCATCAGAACTGCACTACAGAAAACACTAAACGATGTTCTTCAGGTTTAATGGAAATGACATAAGATGGAAAATTGAATCTTCAGGAAGAAATGAAGAGCATTGGAAATGAAACACCACAAAACTGTACATGCCTTCCACCTCTAAAAAAAATTCACTCTTTTGGCTGACATATCAGAAATGGGATTTCTTGAAGATTTAAGAGACACTCACTTATAAATAGTGAAACACAGCAATTTCTACATGTGTACTTTTGAATGAAATATCCAGAAAAAATGTGTGATAGAAGTAAATGTAGAAACTAAGGAAGACAGGAAGTCAAACATAAACATCTTTTAATTAAAATAATAATAATAAAATAAAATAAAACCCCTGACAATGTAGCTGTGATCATACATAAAACACTATGGAAAATACAAACATTAAAACCTTATGTGGTTGGCTCTGTGGAAATTAGTTCTTAGAGAACCAGCACATGCATACACACGCACACACCATGATATTCTGTGAGTAAGGAACTGACCTCTATCTCTAACCCAAGAATCCCATATCTTTTGCCAAGCTACCATGAAATTGTGGAAGGCTGATTTGTTAGCTTTTAAACAGGGTAAAGTCTCAGAACTTTTATAGTTCTGGACATGTATGTTCCTAATAATGGAGCCTCAAAATAATAAAAAGCAAAAATTGATAGGATTAAAGAGATAAAAAAGGTAACTCCACAATCACAATATGAGATTTTAACACTCTTCTATTAGCAATTATAGAACTAAAAAACAAATCAGTAAAGATACAGAGAATCTGAACAAGGCTATCAATCATTGCAACCTGATATTTATTTATGGGCTACTTTACCCAACAACAGCAGAATACATATTTTTTAAGTACACTTGATATATTCACCAAGATAGCTCATATGATGAGCCATAAAACAAAAATCAACAAATTCAAAATGAGTGAAATCATACAAAGTAGTTCTAAGAAGAGTAAATTAGAAAGGAATAACAAGAGAGGAAAACCTCAAACACATGAAAAATTAAACAACACCCTTCTAAGTAAACCATAGGTCAAAGAAGAAATTATGAAGAAATTAGAAATGTTTCAAGTCGAATGATAATGCAAATATAACATCAAGATAAAGTAGTGCTTAGAGACACATTTATAACTTTAAATGCTGATGGTAGGAAAGAAGTCTAAAATAAATGACCTAAAGGTTCAAGAGTAAGTACAAGGCTGGAAATAATAAAGATAAGAGTAGAAATCAATGAAATAGGAAACAAACAATAGAGGAAATTCAAAGTCAAGCATGGTTCTCTGTAAAGATTTTAAAAATCTTATTGAATTCTAACTAGATTGCACAAGGATAAAAGAGAGAACAAATCACCAACATCAGAAATGGAAGAGAGGTTATCACTACATATCCTACAGATAGAAAAAAGAATAATAAGAATATTATCAATAGCTTTAGGACAATAAATAAACAACTTTGATAAAAAATAAGTTCCTTAAAAAATCTAGTTATCAAAATGGACAAAAAATGAAATAAAAATCATAATGGCCCTATATTTATTTTTTTAATGGAACTGAATTAATTAAAAATTGAATTTATTATGACTAACTTTCACACCAAAAACATTCTGGTCTAGATGGTTTCACTTCTGAATTCTGCCAAAGAAGAAACAAGATTGCACAGCCACTTCAGAATAACGAACATTTCTCAAGTTGTTTTAGAAGGTCAACATAACACTAACTCCAAACCTAACAAAGATATCACAAAAAATGAAAATTACAGATTAATGAGCCTCATGAAGACAGACTCAAAAATCCTTAAAAAATATTATCAAATAGAATCTCACAATATGAAAAATGGATAAATCATCTTAACCAAGAGTTATTTCAGGAATGCAAGTTTAGTTTAACACTCAAAATCCAGTTGGTATAATTCACCACAAAAACAGAATACAGGAGAAAATTCACATGATCATTTTAATACGTACAAAAAAGTTTTGACAAAATTCAAGATCCGCTCATGTTGAAAAACCTTCAGCAAATTAGTAATAGAGGAGGACTTCAGTATGGTAGGTAGTATCTAGAAAAACCTGCAGCTAATACAATTAATGTTGAAATCTTGAGTGCTTTCTACCTAAGATCAAGAAAAGGCAAAAAGTCACCACTTGTACTGATAAATATAACAGAGGTACTAGTCTTTATTACAAAGACAAAAGGCAAAAGACAAAAACTGGAGGGGGAAAAAGGAAATATAGAACTTGGAATGGGCAAAGGCAAACTATCTTCATTTGCAGATGACATGATTGTTTATGTAGAAATACTAAGGAATAAAACTACTAGCAAGATTACAGAATACAAGTTTATTATAAAATTTGTATTTTTATATATTAAGCAATAAGCTAATAGAATATGAAGTTTTAAAAATCCACTTTATGAGAATACATAAAAAGCACAAAAAATAAAAGACAGAAATAAAATTAACAAAAAAACACTTCACTGAAAAACGATATCACTATAGTAAGAAAAATTAAAGGCCTATATAGATACACCATTTTCATGAATTAGAAGGCTCAATATTATTAAGATATTCATTCTTTTCCAATTTATCTATAGACTCAATGCAATTCCAATCAAAATTTCACAAGGGCTTAAAAAACAACCTGACAAATATTATAATATTTATATGGAAATGCAAATGACTGAGAATGATGAAAGCCAAGTTAAAAAAGAAAAAAGCTCAAGGACTTATACTACTTACAATGCTAAAAAAAAAAACAAGATAGTGTGACAAGGTCCAGAGGACAGAAATATAGATCAATGGAATAAAATAAGGGATTCCATAATGGTTTCTATCTTTAAGGCATTCAACTAGGAAAGGAAAGCATTAAAACTAATAATGCTCCAACAACTAGATACTCATATTTTAAAAATCAACATTGATCCTTACCTGGCACCATATTCAAAAATTAACTTGACATGGATCATAAACCTCAATGTATGAGCTAAAACTCCAAACTTAATGTTTATGCAGCCCTGAAGAATCTATAAAGCATTTTCACATACTGTATTTCACTTAGTATTTCTCCAAATCCTATGAAGTAGATTTTGTCATAGCCCTATTAAGAAAAAGAAAATGAGGCCCAAGATCATACAATAAATGGCAGAAAGTGAGCCAATGTTGAATCAATCCTTTTTCACTTTACTATCCTGCCAGTACAAAATGATACACAGTACTGATAGACAAATGAAAAATATTCTTATACTGAAATATGATATAGGTAACAAAAAAAATTAAATAATTCTTGCGTCAAAAAAACATTATACATCTACTGTGGGCCAGGCCCTGTTTTAGGTGCTGGGGAAACAGCTGTGAATAGCTTGGTTACTTTTTTTAAAGTTGAAGTTATCCTTTTCACCCTTATGGGAAAACTCATATTCCAGGCTATTTTAAAATTTCCTTTCTAATAGTTGAAAGAACAACACAGCAAAGGATATAGAGCATACACGTCACCTAAGTCACTGGAACAACACTCAGCATGCATCTGTTCCACCCCCCCCCCTCCTTTCTCCCTGCCAAGTTGTAGCTGTCCCTGGGCAGTGCAGGTTGAGTACACTTCAATGATTGTAACGTTGCCTGGGCCAACAGCCAGCTAGTCTTTTTCTGGTCTGATCTTGTCAGTGAAAGTTAGCTTAAAAAACGGTAGGAAAGAGCTTTCCTTCCTGTAGAACCCTGAATGAGTTAACACCCTTCCTAGAATTTCTTTAAAAATACTGTTCTGGGATATTAGGGTGGAAGAGTGTGTTCTGAATGATGGCATTTTCTGTTATTTTAAAACCACCATATAACAACTCTCAATGAAAAAACAAGCCAAGGCTTCCTAATACTACTCTGAGCCCTTCTAGCCTCAAGGTCATAGATACTGTGGCTGCTACATGAAACTCTATTTAAAAATGTCATAGGGCATACTGCCTTTTCAAGAGAACTTATTCAAGACCGTGGCAAGTTTCTACACCTCAGCCCCAGTTTCTTCATGTGTGAAAACGAAGGTGGTTCTTTCATCAGATAGGGCTATGTGTATCTGACAAGAATTCTCCTCAAAATACACAGATGAAAAAACACCCCCATACAATTTTGTAAATAATTCCATAATGTTCACCTGAAATCTGCTCGTGCACCCAAGATTATGAATTATTACATGAACTTTTATATGGGCCTTCCAGCCCCAATTCTACGACTCCATTATAGCATCTTTCCCAAGGAAATGCCCACAACTTACATTACATGGTCATTACTGAAAATGTGTTATTACTATTTTAGTGATTACACTAATTAATTAAACTAATACAATTATCTTTCCTTCTTCTGACCTTTACAAAAAGGACTTAAAGCATTTCTGGCATTTCATATTAAGGGTTCGTACTGACCCAACCCTATTACCAGTTACAAGGCTGTCTTTTCTTTTTTATAAATTCTGAAATTTGACATGTGTACTTTCATATTCTAGCACTGCTCAAATCTAATTTAGTTAGCATAGAAATACTTGTTCAGACCAAGATATTAAAACAGACACTGAAAAATCAGGTCCCGGGGCTCCTATTCATTTCAAATGATCAACAAGGGTGTGTATGTGACTATAGGGAGTGCCTCCTCTAGGAAAGAAAAGCAGTACTAAGCCTTTACATTTTACTCTAATAAAAATGTATCCATGTATCATGATTCATGGAGAAAATAGTTCCAGAAACTGGGGAGAGTGTGGATCCTTGGTAAGAGTTCAAATATATTTAAAAGACACCCTGAACCTATTTTAGGCATTTCTTGCCCTCCCTCTAAATTTGACAGAGTAATAGGCATGGCTAATGCTACTTCTTAATTCTCTCTTGAAATGATCATTTCTACTCCATCTTCTTTATTATATATTTATGTGTTTTCTTACTGTTTATCCTTCCCAACAGACTGTAGGCTGTATATAATGGCAGGTATCATATTCTTTTATTCAACACTGTAAACTCAGCAATGGCATATACAAGGCACTCAAAGTAGTCAAGGCAACACAATCTCTTGTCTAGAATATCATAACTGCTTTGCTAGTTGTCTTCATGCAGACTTATTCTTTCCTTTTTCTCCCTTTCTTGATCTACATCATTGCTATAGGGATCATTCTTATACTGAAAATACTGCAACTTATTTTCTAATCATTTAATGGCACCTTAAGGGAAAAAGTAAAATTAAAGCATAGGATCTCAGACCTCTATAATTTTGTTGTAACTGTCCTACCTTATCCGCAGCTACTTTATGCTCACCTAAGCACTCACAGTTAGCCAAAATCACCATGCTGCCTTCTGCCTCCCTTGTCCTCACAATATTTCTTTCTATACTCAGAATATTTTATCTCTTTGTCCATCAGACAAATTCCACTTCTTGTTCAAGTCTCAGCTTAAAAGTCATTCTTTTTTCTATAACCTTCTATGACTCTTCCAGGTATGTATGTATGTGTGTGTGTGTACACACACACACACACACACACACACACACACACACACACACACACATATATAACTTGTAATTTGACATACATGTAAAAAGTTAGGACAAAAGAATCTGGCCTAACCAGGTTAAAATTCTCACTCCGCATTTATTAGCTGTGTTTGGACAGATCAGTTAAACCTCTTGGTACTTTAAAATCCTTAACAGTTCTAGTCTCTATTTAGAGGATGGCTGTATGAATTGAAGAATATGACCTAAATAAAGTGCTCAGTACAGTCTGGCACATGGCATGGATACTTCCATTTAGATGCTATTGTTATCATTACTGTGTCTGTATAATTATCCCTAGTACTTGACCAAGATCCTTAAACACAGGAAATGTTAGTTATCTTTGGATCTTGGCACATGGTAGACATTAATGTTCTTTAAATGAATGAAAGAACAAATGTTATAAAACTACAAGATTAGAATAATATTAGAAAACTAGGCTTAAAACATAGATTCTTGATCTATATTTCTAAATCTCAATGTTTAAAAAGGATTGCTATTTAGTAATTCTACTTGTTTCTTCTTCTCCCTGCTTTTACCACAGCCTCTGAAATTCTCAATTCATTGCCCTTTCATAATAGACAAAGGAATCACTAAAAGAGAGGAGGCCCTAGAACATGCCTGTATTTATTAAATCTTTCCATGTTGTTGACCCACATTACTCAGCCTAGAGATGGACATATTTGACTTCTGGAAATGTTTTTATTTCATTAAAAAAAATTTTTTTTAATGTTTATTTATTTTTGAGACAGAGAGAGACAGAGCATGAATGGGGGAGGGTCAGAGAGAGGGAGACACAGAATCTGAAACAGGCTCCAGGCTCTGAGCTGTCAGCACAGAGCCCGACGTGGGGCTCGAACTCATGGACCATGAGATCATGACCTGAGCCGAAGTCAGCTGCTTAACCGACTGAGCCACCCAGGCGCCCCCTGGAAATATCTTCATTTTTGACTTTAGCTGCTATCTTAAAAACTTTATTTATTCCCAACTTTAGTGAGGAATAACTAACAAATATAATTGTATATATTTAAGTGTACACCAAGGTCTGATATACATATAATTATGAAACAATTAGCAAGCTCAAAGTAATTAACATATCCATCACTTCACATAATTAACTCATGTTTGTATGTAGTAAGAACACTTAAAGATCTACTTTCAGCAAATTTCAAGCACACGACCCCTTATTATTAACTATACTTACTAATGCTGAACATTTAATCCTCAGAACTTATTCATCTTATAACCAAAAGTGTACCTTTTGACCAAAGTGTCCCCATTTCCCCATAGCCTCTTGCAACAACCATTCTCTTCTTGGTTTCTGTGAAACTGTGTGTGTGTGTGTGTGTGTGTGTGTGTGTGTGTGTATACATGTGAGTATGTTTAAGATTTCACTGTACGTGACAACATACAGTATTTGTCTTTCTGTCTGGTTTATTTCACTTTAGCTGCTATCTTTTAAGGCTTCAAATCTCAGTGTTTCAGGAATACAGTTTCTTAATATCTTTTATGTAATTTAGTGATCTAAATGTTTAGACTGAAAAAATCTTTTTCTAAAGAATAGCTTTAGAAACCAATGAAATAAGCAATATTTTATAAAACTCATGCAAGCCCTTGTAAGAAATACTCTTCATTATATTATTTGGTAACTAAACTTTGAGACAATGAGAAAAAATATAAATTGTACTTAAGTTGGGGGAATGATCTGCTGAACAGATATCAGGAAAAAGAAATGAATTTTATATACAATTTGAATGAAAAAATATTAACTCTCCACATGATATTTTAAAAGTAACTAAAGGGGCGCCTGGGTGGCGCAGTCGGTTAAGCGTCCGACTTCAGCCAGGTCACGATCTCGCGGTCCGTGAGTTCGAGCCCCGCGTCAGGCTCTGGGCTGATGGCTCAGAGCCTGGAGCCTGTTTCCGATTCTGTGTCTCCCTCTCTCTCTGCCCCTCCCCCGTTCATGCTCTGTCTCTCTCTGTCCCAAAAAAAAAAAACAAAAAACAAAAAACAAAAAACGTTGAAAAAAAGTAACTAAAAAACATTGAGAAACTTTTTTGTACAAAGCACTATTTTTTTTTAAATTTTTTTAACGTTTATTTATCTTTGAGACAGAGAGAGACAGAGCATGAATGGGGGAGGGTCAGAGAGACGGAGACACAGAATCTGAAACAGGGTCCAGGCTCTGAGCTGTCAGCACAGAGCCCGACGCAGGGCTCGAACCCACGGAGCATGAGATCATGACCTGAGCCGAAGTCGGCCGCTCAACCAACTGAGCCACCCAGGCGCCCCTACAAAGCACTATTAACAATACAAAGAAGCATACAACTTGGTCCTTACTTTTTCATTTCTTAAGTTATGTATGTATGTATGTATGTATGTATTTTGAGAGGAAGGGAGAGAGGGAAAAGGAGAGGGGGAGGGAGAAGGAGAGGGAAAGAGAGAGAAAGAAAGAATCTTAAGCAGGCCCTGCACTGTGAGCATAGTGCCCTATACGGTGCTCGATCTCAGAAACAATGAGATCATACCCTGAGATGAAATCAAGAGTTGGACGTTCAACTGACTGAGCTACCCAGGTGCCCTTAGAATTCTTCTTTTACAGTTTTTAGTTTAGTAAATCTTTTTATAAGAAACAACTTGCCACCTTTTAATTCTATAGTTTAACTGAGAAGTAGTAATGATATTTTTTACACTATGCACATCATACTTGAAATAAGTAACCACTTTGAGATCAGTATATTTGATACCATGGGGGAATATAATCTATGGGGGAAAGAAATGGTTTACAAAAGCCAAAGAAGTGAGACTTTTTATTTATATTCTTAAAAACATACAATCATTATTGGTGCAGTAGGTAATTGTCTAAATGATTACATCTGGCTCAGAAAATGGAAAATGAGAATTTTCGAGAGTTAAAATTAGTTGATTTAAGATAAGACTTTGGAAAGGAAGCACTTCAAATTTCCTTTTAAAAAAATCTAAAAACATTTCCCTGATGTAAGTAAGCTGGGCCTGAAATGACAAGTAGGGGAAATTTACCAGGCTGAGAAGGTAGGAAAAGGCAGAGTGAATGCTATGCACAAATAACTAAAGGTGCAGCAATGGAAAAACCATTCCTGTGAGGGCAAAAGATTTACTAAGGTGACAAAATGAGACAGACCTTCCGAACTGCTGCACACAGAATAGATGATAGTTGTGTTTAGGATATTGCTTCCTTCAGCTCTCAGGTGGGCTAGGAGCCCAGAGAAGCCAGAGGCTCTAGGCAGGCAGACAGTGACTTTATCTGGTCATTATTCCAGGTGTGACATGTCATGAAAAAGTTTAAGAAGCACTAGCAGAGGAATATTGAGAACATGGGGAGATGAAGGTAGACGAAATAAAAACAAACAAAAAACAACTCCAGGTGTATGATTATATACATATAGTGGGTAATGTCAAGGACTTTGGTCTTGATCTTATAGCTCTTTGGAAACTGTGGAAGGTTTTTAATCAAGTGAAGGATAGGCTCAGTTTTCTGTTTAAGAAAGCAAACAATTCTGGCAGCAGTGGGAAGGTGGCATCAGAATGAAGTGTAACTTCCAGTTAGGAAGCTAATACAATCTTGAGGTCTTAAATTAGAACATGAATAATAACAGAGGCAGTGAACCTGTAAAGGACAATTTAAGAGATTATCTTTGAAGTAGAATGGCGCAAAGTTTTCAACTTATTATTAGACATTTCCCCCTTTTGACAATGCCTCTCCATTTTGCAAAGGAAGATAAAGACAAAGCAGAATTTATTTTAGATAGATTTGTATTTGCATTTGTATTCTGCAAAGAGAACGATACTTGCCAAATTAAATCTGGATCTTATAATAAGCCACGACTTCATTTTTCAACTGCTGGAAATGCTTTTTAAACAACATTTCAATTCATATCGCAGCTACTTAAGATATTCAGTTACTCCTACAGTTAAGGGAGTTTTTTTTCGGGTTCAGTTTGAGACTTCACAGAGTAGTTCAATTCCACAAACATATGCTGAGTGTCTAATATGTGCCAGGCACAAGATTAGGTACTAGGATTACAATGTTCTTTGTTCTTTGAAAAATAATTCTTTTAAAAAGGATTTGTGTATGACAACATCTGAGAGTGTGTTTGTATTAAAACAAATAAATCAATCAGTCTGTAGGCTCTGTCTAATGCTGGGCATGCTCAGTTTTGTAAAAACCCGTAGCGCTGTGCAAGAAAAGACTTGATGCATTTGACAGCAGGTGTGTAGGAAGAATGTACCACAGTAAATAGCAGTATTTGGTGGTGAATACAAAAAAGAAAACAGAACAACAAAAACAACAACAAACACACACACACTCTTAAGATCTTTTACTAGAATGATGTTTTTTATCCACTTCTATTTAAAAATGCCCTTTTACAAGGCAGGATAAACAGAATTTATCCAGAACTAATCCTAATTCTTCCTCTTATGAAAAGTCAATCTGCTTTTCGATAAGCCACAGAGGATAACTGAAAACAATGCAATTAATCTTTTGAATATCCAATCTTTTAAAAGTTCTCCATAGGGTATAAGTAGTGGGAGTTGGGGACTTACATGTATACATTGATTTTTAGGGTATTTAAATATCAAGAAACCCACAGGCTCTAAACAGGGGTGAAGGGTGAAGGGTGGTAGTGATGGGGAGAAATCATCTGTCCCCTGCTTATTTCTCCAGTATCATCTTCCATTATTTGGCCCTTCCTTGCCTTTTACTCTCTACCACTACTGAATTTCTTGTAGGTCTCTGAAAATAGCACATCTCCTCGCACCTCTGTACATGCTGATCTCTCTGAACAGCCCTACTCACCCCTATGTCACCCAGGAAAGTTCTAATTCTTCCTTCAAATCACTTCTGCATACACAAAGGAGTATTTTCTTCTCTATATTACTTCTAAACACTGTTCACATGTCTGTTGCACATATTACACTACAATATTTGTTTACATGTTCTAATGCCCCCATTGGACTATAAGATATTCAAGGGACATATATTTTTCCAAATTAAAAAAAAAATCAGTTCATCAAAACGTAAAGTGATCTATCTGCAGACACCTACCAGATGCAGAAGAACGCAGACAATATATAAGATACCAGGTGATACAAAAATACATTGCTGAGAGTATGAATTTTCTGGATAGTTGTTTTTTTTTTTTACTTGTTACATACAAATCACTTTTAAAAACTTAAAATAGAAATCTGACATACACTACATACAATGGATGATATGTTAAATGTAAGCAAAACTTTTCTTGTTGACTCACAGTTTTCCACCTCTCTCATAATTAAACATTACTTGGTGCCAAAGGAAGCATCAAGGATAGAGGATGTAATGTGACTTGAATGGGCACCATGGGACAGATGGGACCCACTGCGGAGCAGCACTGTGCATACTGCCTCCCTGCTCACACCTGTAGGGTTTGCATTTTTCTACAGTCACTAAACTGAACACCGGTGTTTCCCTGCCTCCCTCCCCAAACCGACTGATCATTTCTCTTTTTCCCTCAGGCCAACACCCCAATTTTTTAGGGCACAAAATACCAAAGTATAGGAAGGTATTTCTTATCAATCCAACCATCTGAGATGAGACCGCAGGGCTGTTCTATCCTTTTTTCTCCTCTCCTTTTTGAACAAAACAAAACCAAAAACCTCTCAGGCTGGGGCTGGCCCACTTCTGAGCTCCATCAGTACTGCATCTGGTTTGGCTATTCAGTGCACCTCTCTTCTTCCTTGCCTTGTATGCCTGTTTTTTTTTTTTTTTAACAATTTTTTTAATGTTTATTTTATCTCTGAAGAGAGAGAGAGAGAGAGAGAGAGAGAGAGAGAGAGAGAGAGAAAGGGAGAGAGCATGAGCAGTGGAGCAGTGGAGACAGAGGATCTGAAACAAGCTCTGCGCTGACAGCAGCGAGCTCGATGCAGGGCTGGAACTCATGAACTGCGAATCGTGACCTGAGCCGAAGTCTTATGCTCAAGTGACTGAGCCACCCAGGTGCCCCTGTTCTTTTCTGTCTTATCTTTGATAATACATACTACAGGCTTTTCTTTCTTTTTTTTTTCATTTTTCATTATTTCATAGTTCATAATTCTGGCTCTACTACTTACCAATTAAATTTTAATACAGTAGTTTTCAATCCTCACATAACCAGCAGCATCTGAGATTTAGAACATGGTCTAATACTGGCTCAGTGAGGCATGTGGGGCCGGACCACATAGTTTGGTAAAGTATAATCCATGAGCCAAATCTGTCCCATCTCCCACTTTTATAAATAAAATTGCATTGGAACACAGCCATGTTCAGCCATTTAATTATTATGTATGGATGGCTATACATACATCCATACATCACTGTAGGACAGCAAACCTGAGTAGTTGAAACTGATAACTGATATAGACTGATATCAGATAACTAATGTTGTCTGCAAAGCCTAACATATTTGCTATCTGCTCCTTTACAGAAAAAGTTTCCAACTCCCTTACAGTAGTGACTCCTTTTTTTTTTTTTAGTAGTTTCATTTTTAAAAAAAGTTTAAGAGAGAGAGTGCATGCATGTACATGTGAGTGGAGGAGGGGCAGACAGAGAAAATCCCAAGCAGGCTCCACACTGTCAGCATGGAGCCCGATGTGGGGCTTGAACTCACGTGCCATGAGATCATGACCTGAACCAAAATCAAGAGTCAGCCGCTTGACTGAGTCACCCAGGTGCCGCTATGGTAGTGATTCTTAATCCTCATTGTGCATCACGTTCACCTGGTGAACTTTTTATTTTATTTATCATTTTATTTATTTTATCTTATCATATTTTATTTTTTCAGTGGGCTTCATGCCCTATGCAGGGCCCAAATTCACAGCCTTGAGATCAAGATCTGAGCTGAGATCAAGAGTCGAACACTTTACCTGATGAGCCACCCAGGCTCTCCTCTGGTGAATTTCTGAAAAGTAGGTTTCCTTGAAGTCCTTTCTTCATAGATTTTTCCCAAGTCCAGGGAAATTATTTTTCCAAGGCTCCTCAGGTGACTCTACTGTGCATTTAAAGTCAAACTACTGCTCAGGATTTCTCAAACCTCAGTGTGCACAGGAATCATCTGACTTATTTATTAATCTAGGAGAGTCCCGTGATTTATTTACACTCCATTTGGATTTATGACTTGGAAGGAGAATCGAGAACTCTGTAAGTTTAGTAAGTATGTCAGCTGACTGATGCAGGGAGTCTTTAGATCAAACTTTGAGAGACTCAACTTGTAGAAGTTGCTTTGGAAAAGCTTCACAGGTAAATTTGAACAGTCCTCTCTCCCTCACCCCCACTAATGAATCAAATCACTCTAATTGCTCTTAAGCCTAAGGTTTTTCATCTGTAAAAAGGAGACTCTTTCTCTACCTGCCTTGTCTGCTTCAGAAGCTTGCTATGAGAAGTTCTTTGTCAATTAGATTGTCAATTTCTAATTCTCTCATCAAAATAAGATACTGTTTTTGAATATTCAGATTATATCTGACATGGCCTTCTAACAACTTAGATAATTGGGGCACTTAGGTGGCTCAGTCTAAGTGTCCAACCCTTGGTTTTAACTCAGGTCATGATCTCACTGTGAGTTCGAGCCCTGTATTGGGCTCTGCACTGCCAGCACAGTCAGCTTAGCAATCTCTCTCTCCTCCTCTTTCTCTGGCCCTCCCCCGCCTCTCTCAAAATACATAAATAAACATTAAAAAACTCACATATCGGGCACCTGGGTGGCTCAGTCGGTTAAGAGGCCGACTTCAGCTCAGGTCATGATCTCACGGTCTGTGAGTTCAAGCCCTGCATCGAGCTCTGTGCTGACAGCTCAGAGCCTGGAGCCTGTTTCGGATTCTGTGTCTCCCTCTCTCTCTGACCCTCCCCCGCTCGTGCTCTGTCTCTCTCTGTCTCAAAAATAAATAAATGTTTAAAAAAAATTAAAAAAAACCCTCACATATCATATAGTAAGCAGAAAATGCACATACCATATTTGAGCACTATTCCAAGCACAGACAAGACATAACTAAGAATTGTGTCAATGTCTTTCTGAAATCAAACCTGGATAATAAAGGGTTTCCATAAAGCCAGTCATATACCATAGTGATTACACAGTGACGCTTAGGTTGGAACACAAATGTAGCTAAATCCACTGTCCAGATGATTTCAACTACCTACAGAGATTCTTTGATAGGCTTAGGGAAGGGAGTACCTGTAAACCCTTGAAATTGTAGGCCAAATTTTACATGCATACTTTTTCAGGAGAGTGTATCTATTGGATTCCCAAAAGAATCTACTCTCCAAGAGAATAAGGTCAGTCACTTACCCTAGGTACCTATGGCCTAAGACCTAGGTCATATCAACCCATTATAAGATATTCTAACAGAAAAGAAGTCCTTTATGAGTTATTTCCAAATACTGGTGTCCTAGTTTAAAATAAACACATTTAAGAAAGAAATCTTTGGCTTTCCTGTATTTCTGGTGTTTGTTTACTTATTTATTTTAGAGACAGCAGGGGAGGGGGCAGAGGGAGAGAGAGAAAGAGAGAGAGAAGATAGAGAGAGAATCTCAAGCAGGCTCCACACTCAGCATGGAGCCTGATGCACGGCTTGATCTCATGGCCCTGGGATCATGACCTGAGCCAATATCAAGTCAGATGCTCAACTGACTGAGCTATCTAGGCATCCTATTTCTGGTGTTTTATAAACAAACTAGGTAAAAAATTAATAATAACTTCTCCATTTCTATAGAGATAACAATATTTATAATAAAAATTTTTAATGTGCCAGAAAAGTCTCGATTGTGTTGCTATTAAATATAAGCAAAAAAGGAATTTGGTTATCCTGTGGGAGTATGTTTTTGTGGTTTCTGGCCATTAAGAACAGCAGCATTTTCTTACATGGCCAAGTCCAAATATAAGTACTGACTGACCTGACATTGCTCAGACATCTCATTATTCAGTCACATCAAGTAGTTGACACACCCAGAATAATCTGGATTCCCAACTATGTTTACCCTATCTTTAGCAAAGAACTCAGTGGATATGGTCTTTCCAAAAACACTGGAGTTATGAAAAAAAAGTCTGACTTGCTTCTTTAGTATATGCTATCCAGTGTAGCAGACAATTGAGACTGGAAGTTATGTCAACTTAACACCACCTTTGGAAGACACTGTCTCTTTGGACTGTTGTCTCTAAACTTTTGTGATCATTCATTCATATTATTAAAATTAATTTGAGCACTTTTCCCCAATAGTTCTATACTTATTCAGAAAGTGTATATATATGCGTGTGTGTGTGTATACAGACACACACACACATGCATATATATATATATGTCCTTATATTAACGTATTGTGTATATTATATAACATACATAAGCACATTTTTTTTTTTTTTTGAGAGAGAGAGACAGAATCTTAAGCAGGGTCCATGCCCAGCACAGAGCCCCATGCAGGGATTGATCTCATGACTTGAGATCATAACCTGAGCCAAAATCAATAGTCGGACGTTTAGCTAAGAGCACCCCACACATACATTTTTAAAAAAGAATGCTACATAAAATAATCATGAATACAAATTTCTATTATTTTCTTCCCTTACCCTCTGATATGTGCATGCATTGTTTGAGCTCACTCCTAAGGAATAGGCAGCATATAAGAAAGCTTATGGGTCTATCTCTGTATTTCAGAGAACCAAATCCTTATTCACCTATTATAATATCCTCATGTTATGGTTAAGAAGCAATGGAGAGCCTGTTCCAGGATGATGACGGTGATGATGATGAAGAACAATACCTGCATGTGAAATTTACTATATGTATGATCTGTTCTAAGTCCTTTATATAATGTAACTCATTTAATCCTCCCAGTGTGAGTTAGGTATTATTATTAGCCGCACTTCGTAGATAACAAAACTGAGGTAGACAGAGGTTAAGTAACTAGCCCAAAGCCACACAGCTAGTATGTAATGGAGTCAGGAGTGGAACAATGGCAGTCCAACTCTAGTGTCCATACCCAACCACTATACCAAAATACACCTGATTTAAGATTCACAGTCAAAAGTAAAGCAAACAGAATTGTAAACAGAAGTCAGGTTCCTTGCTTTGTTAGTAATGAGGGCAAGAATAATTTTAATCAAAAGCAAACATTTTTTTCATTTGATATGAAGAAAATTAGAGAATCACAGGATATTAGTATCACAAAGACTCCTTCTATATTTAACGTCTTGCATTTGCTGAGAAGACTGAAGTCTAGAGAGGTTACATTAATGGTAAAAGTCATACATGATTAAGTGGTAGAGCTTAGAATAAGCAATCTAATAATATAAATGCTAATGTTATTGAGTGCCTAGTATACACTCAGAACTGTGTTAAGTGCTTTCCTATGGTAATTCATGCAATCTTCACAGTAACACCCAGAAGAAGATATTTTTTGTACCAAGTTTACAAGAAAGGAAATGAAGGCTTGAAGAGGTTAAATAATTGCCAAAAGTCAGGAGGACATTAAGAAGCAAAGCTGGAATTTAAACTAAGGTTTCATTCGATACCCTCAGACCGGGTAACTAAACTATATATTTCATTATTCCATACTGCCATCGTAAGACCAATTTCTAGGCAAATTAAAATATTATTAAAGTTTTAGAAAAAATTTTGGGAAAAAAGTGTCTATAAACCCAGATAAATGTGCCTTTGTTAGTGGATGGAAGTTTTCCTCTTTCTTTGGTAATAAGTGCTACACATCAGGAATGTAAGTTATGTGCATGTATTTAACCCTGTTTAAATGGAATCTCAATAAAAGGACACCTTAAGAAAAGATAACAATTACATGTAATGGAATATAGAACCAGATTCTCCTGGCAATTAATCACCTAATGCAAACCTATAGGCTGTTTCTGACAGATCCAAGAACTTTGCTTGAATTGTTGGATAAGATGTGTCTGGACTAGCTTATGAGAAGAGGTTCTGTTTAAAGTCTTTGAAGGTGTTTTAACATATATTTACACATATTGATGTGTGTGCATGCAAACATACTGCAAATGGATTTCAGCAACATACATATGTATGTATATATGTGTGTATATATGTGTGTAGTATGTATGAAATTGCAGAACTGTTTTATTGCTCAAAAATATACAAAGAAATGAAAGTAATCTTCCTTTACAGGAACAGAGAGCTATCTATCATTTAACACAGATACTTCCTGTTTTTAAGCAGTTGGGAAAGCATGATTTCCAACCCAAATACTTAGCTTGGCAAGTTAGTGCCATGTTGATAGATGCTTTTATAACCACTTTTATTGCACCTTAAATATCAATATGAAAAAGAGAGATGATTTATTTTTTCTCTCAACTTTTCCTTTTTTTAAGATGTGGGAGAATAGGAGAAAGAGATGAGAGGAAAGGGAAGGAAAATATTGTAATCAGAACAGGTGGGTGATCGAGTTTAGTATAGCTCTGACAGAGGTAGCTGTATCATCTCAAACTTACTCTGAGGGTGAGGGAAGCAGTGATTTATTTGTATGAAATAAAAAGAAAAACAATGGAACTCTAGCTAAATCTTACAAATCTTTAAAGAGGAGATTTTGAAAGTTACAACTACAAGTCCCCACATTCTCTAACAAAGCACTTAAAAAAATCTTTTATGTGGGCCATGGAATTAACACTGCCTTGGGCATTATAGTTAAGACTGTGGAGAGGAGTGGCTGGCTGGCTCAGTTGGTAGAGAATGCGACTCTTGATCTTGGGGTCATGAGTTTAAGCCCCACATTGGGTGTAGAGCTTACTTGAAAAAAAAAAAGGCTGTGGATAGAGATCTCAAATAGGCAATTCTGCTTAAATGGTTTAAAAAAGTAAACTTTGCTTTTCATTACTTGATACTGTACGTTGATGTCAATTTAATATCTTCATTTGTTTTTGTTTTGTTTTATCTTTGTTGTAATAAGGAAAATTTTCTTTAGGAAAAGTAAAGTACTTGCCTGGTGTTCATGATTTTAGTGTTATGGTAAGAACTGACATTTAGACGTGATAGTATGTTTTATGTATTTTACCTAACTTTATACCTGACCAGGTGTTCTCCTTATCCAGAAACCATTCCCTCATCTTGCCATAGTGGAACACAGCACTGTAATTATCCCCCGCTTTGGGGTAACTTCAAGCTCTACTCTATTTGCTCTTTTCCATCATCATTGAAACATATCAGATACCTTCTGCTACTGAACATCCTTGTTCAACACTCATGCTGTCTTAGCTCCTGCCCAACTTCCTTCTTCCCTATGCATGGCTAGAGAGTTGTTTAAGCTCTGTTTCCAGTTTCTCACCTATCACTCTTATCTCAGTTGACTCTAATCTGTCCCTATTACTGTACCAAAATGACTCCTGTTACGATCACTAATGACCTCCAGATTGTTAAATAATTAAAAAAAAAATTACTCTTTCTGCACATATCTTGCCTAAAATTTCAGCAGGATTTAAAAAGCTGAATTATTCTTCTGTTCTTAAAACACTTCATTCTGACACTCTGCGTTATTCCTCTTATTTCTCTGGATGTTCTTATTCAGCCAAGTTTGCTGGTGGATTCCTTTCCCTCTACTTTACCTTAACTTAGAGGGTGAAGTTCTGCAGAGCTTACACCTAAGCTTCTTTTCTTTCTCCTCACTTTCCTATCCATTCCTTTGACTTCAATTACCATCTACAAATACATATCAAATACAAATACAAATACAAATACATATTTGATTCCCCAAATTTACATATCAGGTCCACATTTGTCTTCTGAACATGACTCATATGTTAAACTTTGTATTTGACATCTGTACTTATATGTTAAATCGGCATATCCAAATAAGCATATCCAACATAATTCATAATTTTCTTACCTGAAGCTTCGATATTTCCAAGATTCCTGTTCTCAGAATATGGACTTTACACCAACCCAGAAACCTAGGAACTATACATCTTCTTTCTCACTTCTCACTTTGAAAACTGCTAGGTTCTGTGGATTCCAAATTAAATACTCTGTTCGCATTGTTCCATCCCACCGTTTGAATTACTTTCTTCTCATTCCTCCTTCTTATCCTTATGTCTGCTCTTGTCACATCACTCAGTGATTGTTCATATGATATGTTGGTATGATGAAACGATATATCTTTTAAGATTATTTATTTTGAGAGAGAGCGAGCACATGTGCATGAGTTGGGAGGGGGGAGAGAGACAGAGACAGAGAGAGAGAGAGAATCCCAAACGGGCTCAGTGTTGTCAGTGCAGAGCCCTACATGGGGCTCTAAAATCCTGAGATCATGACCTGAGGTGAAATCAAGGGTCAGATGTTTAACTGACTGAGCCACCCAGGTTCCCCCTGAAATGATTTTTTAATGCAAATGTGGTAATTCCAGCCACTCTGTACCCACATTCTTAATACTTTCCATTGCTTCCCACTGTCCTTAGTATAAAGGACATAATATGCTCTCTCCAACCTCATGTGTTTTCAAATGCTGAGTCCTCTGAATAGAATCATCTGTGCTCCACTTTCTGCTTTCTGGCTAACAGCCTATTCATTCTTTAGAGTTGGCTTAAAAATCAGTAATTCAGGGAAACCTTCTCTAATTTCCCAGCCTAAGTTAACTCTCCCTCCTACATGCTTCCATAGCACTTGATATTTATTTGCAGCTCTTTGAATACCTATAATTATTTTCATATAAATATAAAGTGATTTAATAAAAATGGTATATACCAGAAATTATATTCAGAAATTGTGCCAGTTCTGCTAATATACATTATTTCATTTAATCCCAGAAAAATCTTAAGAGGTAGCTAGAATTACCACATTTCTCATCTTTACACTATAAGCTCCATGAGAATGTGGAACCATATTTATATTCATTTTCATTTCTTTTCAAAAAAATTTTTTGATGTTTATTTATTTTTGAGAGAGAGACAGAGACAGAGTGCAAGCGGGGGAGGGGCAGAGAGCAAGGGAGACACAATCCAAAACAGGCTCCAGGCTCTGATCTGTCAGCACAGAGCCCAATGTGGGGCTCAAACTCACAAACCCTGAGATCATGACCTGAGCTGAATTTGGACGCTTAACCAACTGAGCTACCCAGGCACCCCGTTATCATTTTTATTTCTAAGATGTGGTTATTCTGCTACCTCTCAGGGTTGTTCTAAGGATTAAATGAGATCATGTATATTAAAAATATCAGCACAATTTCTGGTCCATAGTTTGTTCTAAAAAAATGGAAGCTATCATTATTCAGAATAATCTGGCCTTCTGTATTCATTGTTCAGTATTTTGTCATTCCACTTGTTCTGCTTTGCATGGTTTCTATAAATAATCAGAATTATGTACTTAATTTGTATGTACTATATCCTTTTTCTCCAGCTGCTATTAAGATTTTTCTCTTCATCATTAGTTTTACACAATTCGATCATGTGACCTTGTGTAATTTTCTTTATGTATATATTCTGCTTCGGGTTTTCTGCTCCAGTTTATTTCTTTTGAAATACTCCAATCACATGATATGGTCTCACAGATTGCTGAGGCTCTGTTCTCCCTCCCACTGTCCCTTGCAAAGTTTTTTTTTTTTCTTTCTTTCTGTGTTTCAGTTTGGATAGTTTTATTGCTATGTAGTATTTAATCTGTTGGTAAGTCCAACCAGTGAGTTTTTACTTCAGATACTTTATATTCCAGCTGTAGAATTTCTTTTTATCTCATAGCTTCCATTTATCTCCTATGTTTTTTTATATCTGTAAGTGCATTTACAATAGCTATTTTAAAGTCTACTATTTTATGTCATTCTTATTAGTTATGGTCTATTTATGTTGACTGATTTTCCTTCTAATTATTCAGTTTTCTTAATAAAAAACATCAGGTTAAACAAACAAAAAAAAGACATCAGGTGTGACTGAGGTCAGAGAAGATGGTACAAGAAGTTTGAAGAGAGAACACAGGAGATGACTGTCTAAGAAGGTGGGAATAAATGAAATGTTGCTCTAGAAGAAACAGATTAGGAAAAAAAAAACTGGGAAATCACAGTTTAATAACCTTCAAGGAGATTTGAGGAGGAGGTTCTGAAATAACAGATAAAGCATCTATTTTAAGCAGCTCTAAGAAATTTAAAGAAGCTCAAAAGTAAAAGATTAAAAGAAACAGTGTGATCATTGTACATAATAGGAATTGCCATTATACTGCTAAATATCTGTTCAAATGGAATACATGGGCCGCCCTTTCAGATTTTTCCTAAGATTCGGTTTATTAAACAATGTTGGCTCAGACACTCAAGACTAAGAACTGACGCTTCACAAAATGCTTTAGGGTCTCTTTAAGCATTTCCTGACGTTAATCGAAGCCAGGAAACTTCTGCCAGATCTCTGCTGAAAGAGTAGTACCTTTAAGTCATCCTTTCACCAATCTAGGAAGCAAATCACCATCAGTTTTGGATATCGATCAAGCCTGACTAGAGACAAGAACTTTAGAAAAATAATCTGGAGGAGTACAACATAAACAGTAACAAAAATATGGGTCCATTTGGCTTTTATCTTGAAGCAGAGTATTCTCTTGGCTCAAGTTTCTTCAGTTCACAGACCTATCTGTTATTGTCCTACTCTCTAAACCCCTTCCCTGCTCCTACTCCATGACCCTGTGGTAAAACAATTAACTGGAAGGACTTACTGAAAATTATCCTTTCTTATAAATCTATCTGCACAATAATATGCATATAAAAAGCAACCACAAATAATCTATGAGCTTAATAATAAGTAAGAAAGGCGGTAGGAAGTAGTTTAAACATCTCTAAAATGTTGGGGCCTTTCTTTGGTCAGTATGGACCCAAAAACTTAGTCACAGCAATAATGTTCCGTTGTGATTATGAGGGAAGTTCCTTAACAAAACTATAAGAATAATAATACTATGTCAAAGATTAAAACCATGCATGGCTGTTATTACAGTGACATTATAAAATACACAGCAAGTACATACCAGAATATTAGTGCTTAAGAATTTTTGATGCCTGAAAATGACACCTTTTAGAACAAGGGAAACATGTGCTAAACCCATCCCAGAGCTTTAAAGGAGAATTTGAAATTTAAAATAACAGACACACAAGAAAGTGTTATGTTGTAAAGAGCTATTCCTGACATAATATCCTAACTTATTTTACCAGATCTCTAGAAGTGAAGAAAAATTCTGTTATCCTATTAGCTCAGGCAAAACTGCATTTCCTACAAAAAGCAGGACATAATTGGTAAGTAAAATCTGGAACCCACCTCTGACCCGGGACCTTTCAGCTCTCAAATATTTCATACCACCAATCTGATTATACCTGCAGCAGCATCACAGGTCATCATCCATTTAAACGTAAAACTCTAGATCAGAGGTGTCTAATAAAAATACAGTGTGAGCCACATATATAAGTTTTAAATTTTCTAGTACCTATATTTTAAGTTCTTAAAAAAGATAAAATTACTTTTTTTTTTGAAAGAGAGAGTGCACAAAAGAAAGCAAAGGAACCTGTAAACTATGTAGACTTTTACTTGTTAAGAGAAATATGTAATGGGATTGTATTGTTTCTATGACACTGAGTCCCAAATTCTTGTCATAGACTTTATAGTATAATTATATAAATTAATCGTCCTATATTTTGTGCTGACCTGGTACACTAAGTGCCAATATGAGGAAATGGTGGCTAATTCATTTTGTCACAGATTTTGATATGTTTGGATGTAGCGACGGCCAAAGCACATAGATACTGAAATATAAAAACGATGCCCAATATTACCGTTCCCTCCAGTTTCTACTCAATTTTAGGGTGATTTTATCTTTTCATGCTAAAAATCTGTAAATTGCTATAGCAAAAAATATTCCCATTCCCAAGCTTCTGAAGTCAGAAGCAGCAGAAATTAGAAGGTAGGCCCATGTGGGTGAAACCATTCTTATGCAAAATCACTTGCATTAAAAGGCAAATTAATTAATTAATTAGCTAACTAAATAAATATTTATGGATCTGGTACTGGATGTATCAAAGGTAAACAATACCAGCCTTGGAGCTTATAGAATAATGGAGATGACAGGTAAACAAAGAATTTCAACTCAGGATGAGAGCTCTTAGAGAGATCTGAGAATTTTGTTCTTAAAGGCAATATCTGTTAGCTTGTTGAAACAAAATAATCATAACAAAAACCTCTCAAATGTCAAACTATCTAATGAGATGGGATTTAGTTCAGTTCAATAAAAAGCGGAATTATCTTTTTTTTTTTTTTTTGGTGTCAGTTGCCTACTTTTATTACACCTGCACACAATTCAGTACAAATAGCAAATGAATTTCTTCATTTCTCCAGTTTCCTATTTTCTGTAAGATTCATTATTGTACTTGACATCCAGGTCACTAAAGAGAGCTAAAATTCCTCAGGGGAAGAAATTATAAAGGAAATCTTAAACTAAAATCCCCAGTACACCATCCTGGTCCTGCACAACTGCTTCTCTAAATCCCTGCTTTTGGAAAAGGAAATACTTTAAACAAACTTCCTCAAGTACTTGCACATATGCAGTCGTCCTGACACACAGGACTTCAAATTTTATTATCTTGGACAGAGGGAGTCTGATAATATCAACTCAGATTTGATTCTAAGTCCCAGAGAGTTGTTGAGGACCTATGCAGCTACAGCTGTGAATGGTTATGCCACTTCCTCCTCAGTGAATAATATTGATATGGATTTCTTATTGCCTGGTATTAACTAAATAGGGAAGGAAAGAGAGAGAGAAAATACTACAAACACTAGAGTCACATGCTGCAATACAGGATACCTTGTCTGACTTGTTTTTAAACCCCTCAGAGCTGATGATACAGTACTTTTAAAATAACATGATTATTTCTAAAAATAGCCAGGGAAAGGCACTCATGTGTCATGTTAAAGGATCTGGTGTGAGTGGGAGCAGTATGACACAGTCACTCACTACATCCTCCACACATAAACTCAGACTGTCATTTACTTCAGCTAGTTGTCTCAAGTTTTTTCTTTAAAAAATGTTTTCTAACCAAGGAAATTTCTCCCCTATAATATATACCTAAAAATAAAATTGCTGAGTCCAGACGAATGGAAAGAGATGGTCTCCCTTTCGTGAAATTCACCAAGAGAATGTTTAAAACATGACTGAGTTCTAAACAATGAGTAAATCTAAAGACTGTTTTAAAACTGCCATGTAGTTCTGGACTCTGCCAATACTGCTCTGGATCGTCATGCTGACGTCTCCCCTGGGCTCTGTCAATATCTTAGTTTCCCTCTACCCCCTGCCACTTCTCTGACAGCAATACTTTTGCTAAGGAAGTTGCTGGTGAGAAATATGACCCCACACCCTTTGGGAAGGCATTCACTTCAGCTATTATGGAGCCAAGAATGGCTCAGGACTCCTAAATGGGGAGGAAGATGGGAGGAGGATTAGAACTGACATTTAGGCTTAAAGTTTATTATTACCCTCCTATTACATGCAAGGAAATTTAAAACAAATTAAGTCATACTGCTAATAAATAGCAAGGTTATGCACATTGAGTTTATTTTTATTTTATTTATTTATTTATTTTTTTTTTTCAACGTTTATTTATTTTTGGGACAGAGAGAGACAGACCATGAACGGGGGAGGGGCAGAGAGAGAGGGAGACACAGAATCGGAAACAGGCTCCAGGCTCTGAGCCATCAGCCCGGAGCCTGACGCGGGGCTCGAACTCACGGACCGCGAGATCGTGACCTGGCTGAAGTCGGACGCTTAACCGACTGCGCCACCCAGGCGCCCCATGAGTTTATTTTTAAAATAAAAATAACTTGACTACTTTCTCTGAATAGAAGAGTGATTCATATGATTGTAAACAATTTTGACACAATGCTGATTAACACTAATTACAAAGTAAAAATCATCAAAATGATGGCTTTGGTGATATTCTGAGGAACAATTTTCCAGACGACTGCAATGTAGACTGTTTTACATAAAAGGTGTATTTATTATTGTTTTGTAACCTACTTTTATTTCCCAGTAAATGTAACGCATAGACTTCTTTTAATATATCTATGTATATTTAATACTTATTACTGTTATGTACATATGTAATATTTAATCCTCAAAACAACTCTCTAAGGTAAGTAGGTACCGTTAGTCTTATTTTACGGATCCAAACCTATAATAAATCCTGCAGTGAACATTTTAAACTATTACCTTGGATTACTTGTCTTATTGTATCCCAGGATAAATTCCTAGAAGCATAATTAGTAGGACAAAAGGCGAATAACTTAAAAATTTTTGCTATATATTAACTACCCTCCAGAAAGGTTATGCTAATTTATACCTCATAATCACTTTTATCTATATATATTTAGTAAGTATAATATGGTGATGTCTAATGTTGGAAAAAAATGTGGAGTTCTTTTTGAAAATGTCCAAGAAAAACCTGCCATAGGTCAAATCGCATAACATTGTGCTGCATGTATTCTTTTGGTATCTTGGAACATAAAATTTAGGGTCCTAAATGTCTGTTATACACTTAATTACCACTTAATCTCTACATATATTAAAAAAAACAAAAACAAAAAACAAAAAACAAAAAGCCTTTCCCCTTTTTACTTGCCCTTACTAGGAGATCATATAGTAAAAACAAAAGGTAAATACCCAGAGTTTTTAAGAGACTCTGCAGTTCAGGAGTGAACTAAAGAACAAGAGAAAATGAGAAGTGAGACAGGAACGGACAGATTCACAGCACAGACAGACAGACGGAATAGCCTCCACATTAGCAGCTCAGGGGCCCCAAAGAGCTCCTCTGACATCGGAGTGCTCATTACACCTTGGTACACGATTTGAATATGCTACTTAGAGATTCATGCAGGCAATAAACATCCCTGGAGGCAGAGAGACAATGGGGATTACTAACTTTTCTTTGGTGGGTATTAAGGGAGGGTAGGAAAAACAGTAAGTTATCTGGAATGTGGAAGGAGCACCTTGGGAAGAACAGACAGGTGGGTAGTTAAAAGTGGGAGGTACTATAATATGGTATGGAAAACACAAGTTTTAGAAATAGACTGGGGGATCAATTTGCAATATGTACAAATATTGAATCATTAACATTGTAGACTTGAAACTAATATGTCAATTATATCTCAGTTAAAAAAAGAAAGACAGGCTTAGAAGCAGAATTATACTTGGCTAAAACTGCCAGTTGGTTGGCAAGACTATTTTCTTCTTCTTTCATATTCTTAGTTTCCTCATCTGTAACATAGTGATCATCATAAAACCCCTCTAATAAACTTGATATAAGAATGAAAAAAAAAAAAAGACTGGAGTTCATATCCACAGGTCTGTTCTCCTCCTCTGTGTGACCTTGGTGAAGCTCTTCATTTTTGGACTTTTAGTTTTCTCATCAAGGAGAGGGACTGGACCACTATATATAGCATCTCCTTTAGTTCACACATTCTGATAAGACTTTATTCTACAAATAAAGTCTAGTAATCATTAAAACACTCACAATTTATAAAATCATTTCTAACATTTAAAAAATAAAATTACTGATCCATATTACCCACATCATTACAATTAGCATTAGAAGATAATTTTAGTCTACAGCCATACCACCCTAAATGTGCCCGATCTCATCTGATCTCGGAAGCTAAGCAGGGTCAGGCCTGGTTAGTACCTGGATGGGAGAAGATAATTTTAGGGCCTGATCAAAACATAAAAGTAGTTCATGGAAAAGTGGGCAAATCTCATTTGTTAACTTTGTCTTAACTGGTTCAGTTTTAGACTGGGTTTAATGTGTGAAATCATTACATGTATATTCAATATTGAAAATAAACAGAGCAGAATGGGTATTATTTTTCAATTTTAATTTATTTCAATTAAAATAAAACATAGTTGTTGACCTATATTTCTATATCTACATAATATTATTTTAAGGTTTTAAAAATATCTCCAAAAAGCAGTCATCCAGCCAAAACAAATAATTTCAATAAGACTAATGTTAATGCCATATTTCTAAATTCTCTCTCACATATTATAACTATGAAACCTGTCATAATTTGTTTTCTTTGCTTACCAAATTTACTATTAATGGCAAAGTAATTGAGGACATTGAAACAAATACGTGTTACTAATTTCCCATGCTTTTCCTCAACCGCTTACTCTGCTGTTTTAAATCCGTGACCTTTGTTTATATTAATAATAAATATATTTGACAGTTTAAATCACTAATCTAGCATCAAAATATCCAAAGGTATTTGTTTATATATATGTAATTTGAGATAGGAAAATTAAGTAAGAGCAAATCCAGTGGGCTTTAAAGGACTTATTACATACAAGCTAATTTATATTAATTATTAAGTTATATAAAAAAATAAACATACAAATTACTCTACATAGCTTCTATAAATATTTGCTGAAATGACTGATGCACACGTTTACTCTCCCAAGCTAAATCAGACCAAACTGAGTTAACCGGGACACGGAGGATTTCTGTTTGCAAGTAAGGTTCTTTTTAAGAGAGAATGAGATACACTTATTTTAGATTAATGTCTATTAGGTACTATGCACATGTGCAAAAATAATCTATACATGAAAACTGCAGTGGTATTATATGGACTTTCTGGCAAGGAAGCCTCATTTCCTACCTAGAAGGCTGGTTGACAGGAGTTCCCTGCCAGCCATCAATAAAATGCTTTAGACGGTACTGAGCCTTCAAGACAGAACATGGAACATAAGCCTTCAAGACAGAAATACCCCAGAAAGCAAACTCCAGCTCCAGCAGCCTCCTGATCAGCTCTTCTTAGAATCAGGGTACTAAATGTTCTATTATTTGTCATTCCCACAAAGTCTTACAAATCCATGTTCAGTATTCACCAACTCCACCAATGGCTCATTTTTAGTAATAGCTAATTGTATCCACCTGAACTCAGACATGACTTGTGCTTTGCTCAGAAGTGCACTGAATAATAGTTTTTTTGGAGTGCCTTTTTTTCCCTAAATTAAAAATAAATTTGTAGATTTGGAACTAAACATCTGATTTTAATCAAATGGAGTCCAAATTTAAATAAGACTTTTTTCTGTTAGCATACAACAGAGGTATGCTTAGATGTCTTTGCATAAGCATGTATGAGTGAAATTCGCAAAAAGGAAAATGAAATTCAGAAAAGACTTTATTCATAAAAGAGTTTATTCTCTATAGGATATGTACCCATTAAATACTGTTAGCTCAGAGCTTAGCTTTTTCACCTTGTATGCAAGGATCAACCTACATATAAGAAATAGTACCAAAACTCCAAATACTGGAAACATACTTGATAAATACCATTACCATGACATTCTGCTTTAAAATAATTTTTTTAAATGTTTATTTATTTTTGAGAGAGAGAGAGTGTGTGTGCTCGTGCTGGGGAGGGGCAGAGAGAAAGGGAACAGAGGATCTGAAGTGGGCTGTGCACTGACAGCAGAGAGCCAGATGCGGGGGCTTGAGCACATGAGCAGTGAGACAATGACCTGAGCCAAAGTTAGATGTGTAACTGACTGGGCCACTCAGGTGTCTTGCCTTGTTTGTTTGTTTGTTTGTTTTAAATAAAATGAATAATTTTGTAGGTATATGAAGTACAAAAGACTGATGCTGGTGATATAGCCTCAAATGCCAAAACTATGAGTAAAACCTTTTTTTTGGTCTTTTTTTTCTAATTATAGTATTATTATGCTAATAATAGCTGAGCAGGCATTGGGCTAAGTATTTATTTTATTTTATTTTTTACTTTTTAAAATTTACATCCAAATTAGTTAGCATATAGTGCAACAATGATTTCAGGAGTAGATTCCTCAGTGCCCCTTACCCATTTAGCCCATCCCTCCTCCCACAACCACTCCAGTAACCCTCAGTTTGTTCTCCATATTTATGAGTCTCTTCTGTTTTGTCCCCCTCCCTTTTGTTATATTATTTTTGTGTCCCTTCCCTTATGTTCATCTGTTTTGTCTCAAAGTCCTTATAAGAGTGATGTCATATGATTTTTGTCTTTCTCTGACTAATTTCACTTAGCATAATATCCTCCAGTTCCATCCACATAGTTGCAAATGGCAAGATTTTATTCTTTTTGATTGCCGAGTAATACTCCATTGTGTGTGTGTGGGTACACACACACACACACACACACACACATACACACACACACACACACACACACACACCACATCTTCTTTATCCATTCATCCATCGATGGACATTTGGGCTCTTTCCACACTTTGGCTATTGTTGATAGTGCTGCTATAAACATGGGGGTGCATGTGTCCCTTCGAAACAGCACACCTGTATCCCTTGGATAAATGTGTAGTAGTGCAATTGCTGGGTCGTAGGGTAGTTCTATTTTTAGTTTTTTGAGGAACCTCCATACTGTTTTCCAGAGTGGCTGCACCAGCTTGCATTCCCAAGGGCTAAGTATTTTTTATTTAATCATCTAACAAAGCAGTGGTACTTTAGAAAAATTTTTTTCAAATATGATAAAATTAAGGCTCAAAGAGCCTAAGTAACTTGGCCAAGGTCAGACACTTTGAAAAGTGGAGTCAGATGCAGAGGCCAAGCTCAAACCATAGTGTATTTCCAGGCAAATGACTCACCAGGTGAAAGTTGCCACTCTGGTAATGCAGGTCTCTGAAGCTACATGTATCCATATATATCTCCCCCTTTACTTTGAGGCTAAAACTACTATCTGTGGCTCTGATTCCTTGTTGAAGGACTTCCAGTCATATTACAAAGTAGCAACGATTTCCAATTTTATCACTTCCAAGGTTGGAAGCCAACATTCCCTAGTTATGCTAAACTCCTTTCAGTGGATTTTTTGTATGGTATTTATTTTGCCCGTTATTATTTTCTGAGGGTACCTAAAAGCAAATAAACTAAGAACATTTCAGTTCTTTGTAAACAATACATTCTCAAAAGGCATAGAACTAAATGGATTCACTGGAATGGTTAAGAAAAAGACAGCTGATATACATGTGTGGAGGCAGTGAACAAAGAGAAAGCTTTATGTATGATCTGATGATATGGGTTGCAGGTAGGTGATGAAGAAATAAACTGACTCTACTACAAAGCTGTAATCATCAAGACAGCATGGTATTGGCACAAAAACAGACACATAGACCAATGGAATAGAACAGAAACCCCAGAACTAGACCCACAAACGTATGGCCAACTCATCTTTGACAAAGCAGGAAAGAACATCCAATGGAAAAAAGACAGTCTCTTTAACAAATGGTGCTGGGAGAACTGGACAGCAACATGCAGAAGGTTGAAACTAGACCACTTTCTGACACCATTCACAAAAATAAACTCAAAATGGATAAAGGACCTGAATGTGAGACAGGAAACCATCCAAACCCTAGAGGACAAAGCAGGAAATGACCTCTCTGACCTCAGCCGTAGCAATCTCTTACTCGACACATCCCCAAAGGCAAGGGAATTGAAAGCAAAAGTGAATTACTGGGACCTTATGAAGATAAAAAGCTTCTGCACAGCAAAGGAAACAACCAACAAAACTAAAAGGCAACCAACGGAATGGGAAAAGATATTTGCAAATGACATATCGGACAAAGGGCTAGAATCCAAAATCTATAAAGAGCTCACCAAACTCCACACCCGAAAAACAAATAACCCAGCGAAGAAATGGGCAGAAAACATGAATAGACACTTCTCTAAAGAAGACATCCGGATGGCCAACAGGCACATGAAAAGATGTTCAGCGTCGCTCCTTATCAGGGAAATACAAATCAAAACCACACTCAGGTATCACCTCACGCCAGTCAGAGTGGCCAAAATGAACAAATCAGGAGACTATAGATGCTGGAGAGGATGTGGAGAAATGGGAACCCTCTTGCACTGTTGGTGGGAATGCAAATTGGTGCAGCCGCTCTGGAAAGCAGTGTGGAGGTTCCTCAGAAAATTAAAAATAGACCTACCCTATGACCCAGCAATAGCACTGCTAGGAATTTATCCAAGGGATACAGGAGTACTGATGCATAGGGGCACTTGTACCCCAATGTTCATAGCAGCACTCTCAACAATAGCCAAATTATGGAAAGAGCCTAAATGTCCATCAACTGATGAATGGATAAAGAAATTGTGGTTTATATACACAATGGAGTACTACGTGGCAATGAGAAAAAATGAAATATGGCCTTTTGTAGCAACGTGGATGGAACTGGAGAGTGTGATGCTAAGTGAAATAAGCCATACAGAGAAACACAGATACCATATGGTTTCACTCTTATGTGGATCCTGAGAAACTTAACAGGAACCCATGGGGGAGGGGAAGGAAAAAAAAAAAAAAAGAGGTTAGAGTGGGAGACAGCCAAAGCATAAGAGACTCAAAAACTGAGAACAAACTGAGGGTTGATGGGGAGTGGGAGGGAGGAGAGGGTGGGTGATGGGTATTGAGGAGGGTACCTTTTGGGATGAGCACTGGGTGTTGTATGGAAACCAATTTGACAATGAATTTCATATATAAAATAAATAAATAAATAAATAAATAAATAAATAAATAAAGGTTAAAAAAAAAGCTTCTGTGCAAGAAAGGAAACAATCAAGACAGTAAAAAGTCAACCTATGGAATGGGAGAAAATATTTACAAACCATCTCTTATCTGATAAGGAGTTAATATCCAAAATATGTAAGAACTCCTACAACTTAATAACAAAAAAAGCAAATAACTCTATTTAAAAATGGACAAAGGACTTGAATAGACATTTCTCCAATGGCCAGTGGGTATATGAAAAGATGCTCGACGTCACCATTAAGGAAATGCAAATCAAAGCCATAATGAGATATAACCTCACATCTGTTAGGATGGTCATTACAAAAAAAATCAGAAAACAACAAATGCTAGTGAAGATGTGGAGAAAGTGGGACCCTTGTGCACTGGTGGGAATGTAACATGGTACAGCTATTATGGAAAACAGTATGGAGGTCCCTCAAAAAATTACAAGTAGAACTACCCTTTGATCCAGCAATTGCGCTTCTTTGTATTTATCCAAAATAACTGAATGAGATATTTGTACTAGCATGTCTATTACGGCATTATCCACAATAGCCAAGAGAGAGAAACAATTGAAGTGTCCACAGATGGATGAATGGATAAAGAACTTGTGGTATATACAATTGTAGTAATACATTGCAGTATTATGCAGCCCTAATAAAGAAGGAAATCCTGCCATAGTCTACAACATGCATGAAACTTAAAGACACTATGCTAAGTGAAACAGCCAGTCACAAAGGACAAATACTGCATGATTCCACTAAAGCAGTCAAACTGATATAAGCAGAAAGTAAAATGATGGTAGTCGGGGATGGGGGGAGGGGAAAATGAGGAGTTTTGTTCAATGGGCATAGAGTTTTAGTCATGCAAGATGAAAAAGTTCTACAGTTCTACTGTATGTATAACAATATACATGTAATTAACAATAGCATTGTATACTTAAAGGTTTATTAAGAGGGCAGATTACCTGTTCCGTGTTTTTTTTTTTTACAATTGAAATGATGTGTTTATACATATCTTTAAATATCTCTAAGTAAAAAGAAGTCAAGATGTAAAAAAAAAAAAAAAAGAAAGAAAGAAAGAAATAAACTGAGAGGCTGTTAATTAGAACTAGGGAAAAGAAAAAAAATTCAGGTAGCCCCTGTAGGCTGTTAAAAATAAGTAAATGGGGAATATAGGTCCAGGAAGAAAAGCTAGGAAACCAGTAAACCAAGGATGAGATAAGAACAGTCAACATAGCAAAAAAGGTGTCCTTCCTGTCCCCATCTATTTGTGTTAACTTATTGAGAACATAAGCTCATGGTAAAAGAATAACAAAACAAGCAGTATAGAAATGTGTAGTGTGAAAAGCAAAAATCTGTTTCTTCTTCCAATCTTCTAATTTCCCTTCATAGAAACCATTTTCTTCCAGACATTTTCTATTCTTAGATATATCCAATTGTCCATTAAAACAAACAAAAAAAACAGCAAAACGAGAGTATACTTTCTTGCTTGTTTTTAATCTGCTGGTCAAAATTTATCAGTCTTTGCCCACAGCTTCTTAAAAGAACCATGTCACAATCTGACAACTAAGGTTTACTCTACTGGGCCCAGGAAGCAGGAGGGCAAAGTGCTTTCAGTGATATAAAGCAGCAGGATTTTCAAGATTAATCTTCATTCCATTACTCATTTGAATCCTAGAAACAAGTTAATCTAGGTAAAATAAAATTAAGTGACTAAAGATTTCTCAGCATTTACTCTAAATTATAAATGGTAAACTAAATGTGAAAAAATATACCACTATCACTGACTCTTAACTACAGACAATCCGTATATAAAATGGTACTTTCCAGCTTGTATGTTGTGAGAATCTGTACAAAATGTAGGTCCTTCATGACTTCCTGGGCTAAATGGTATGGATCTAAAGGATTGAAAACTCTACTGATTTCTTCCTCCAGTTCGTAGTTCACTCTGTTTACAAGCAATTTCTAAGGACTATAACTAGCTTGCTGATAAAACTGACAATTGCCACAGAACATTTTTCTTCCCTAACCAAGCACGCCAGGAAAACTTAAAAATTGTTAAGGAAGGTATTGTTACTCTGTGGTTCCTGGTTGAATGTCAAAGGATTGGTGAACAGGTTAAAACACACATTTTTATGTTTATAGGTACTTTTATGGGAACATGGTCTTTAGCATGAACCAAAGAATGTTAAGAATTACTAGTTTATTAAGAGTATTCTAGAGACTAGAAAATGAAGGTAATAAAATATAAAAATTAAGCTCATTTGCTGGTAAAATGCTTATCTTCTAAGTGAATACTGAATTTAAACTTCAAATTTCTCTGTGATACTTTGAGTCTGAAAACAAAAGACAGTAACAATAAATAGAAGAGACTCTGTTAATCTACCTCTGTTTATCTGACATCCTAGATTTAATCTCTGTTCTACACTTCCTTTACAAAACATTATGGCTTCTACTGTAGTGATATCAATCACAGAATGTCTATGATTTGACAAGCCAAAATTGTATTAAATAATAGAAAAGTAAAATAAATAGAAAAGTAAAATAATAAGTTATCCAGGGTTCTGGCAGGGATTTTGAAAAGATGTATCAATTTAGGAAATATTTCCAGAAGAGTGGGAAAGTTAAAGAGTCTCTACAAGTGATTTGGAAGAACCCAAGGTGTAGCAACTACAGGAAGCTGATACTGCTTAGGAGGCTAGGGGTCGGGACCAGAGGCATGGGAGAGAGTTGTATCAAAACTTAAATAAAGGTGAACCTCCTGGCTGGGGGGACGAGGGGTGTGGCAGCTCAAAGTATAGTATTAGGAGATACAGTCTACAAGATGACATGGCCAATGTTGGAATTACGATACTATGGTAGAGAAGAAGTGGGAAGACATATTCTGACTTCTTTCTCCTCCCACCTTCTAATCTGTTGATGCTTCCCACTGGCTGAACCCAGTGGAATGCAAGTCAGGGCTATATAATCCACAGGCATCACCTCAATCTCCCTTCTTTATATAGACATGCACATGCAACCCTGACAAAGGCAAGAATATAAATGGGAAGTGAAACAAGAACAACTAGCACAATGAACTACAGAACACTTATTATTTCTTAATATTGTTTGATAAGAATCACTTTAGTATCCTTGAAAATATGCCTAACTCTCATCATCATCTAAATATGTTACTCCCAAAGACTTTGTTACATCCTATCCATAACACTACAGATGCTTAGCTTTATAAAAGTCTAACAAACCTTCCAGATAAAGTCTGGAGTTTAGTTACTGTATGCAGGTTAACTGCCAACAACAACAAAAACCAGTGGATAGTTAGATAATCTGCTTACTTGGATCTATTTTGTTTTTATAATAGTTTTGTCATTGTGGTCTGGGTTTATTGTTTAGCCAGGATGTTCCATTAAATCTGTTCTTTCTTTGTGCTTTTGGTGTCATACCTAAGAATCCACTGTCAAATCCAAAGTCATTAAGATATATTCCCATGTTTTTGGAAAGGAGCTTTGTGACATTTTCTGTTGTGTTTACGCTACTGACACATTTTGAGTTAATTTTTGTATATTGTTGAGATAGAAGTCCAACTTCAATTACTGCACATGGAAATCCACTGGTCCCAGCACTACTGATTAAAGAGTCTATTATTTCCCCATTGAATGATTTTAGTACCTTTGATGGCCGTATGTTCATGGGTTTATTTCTGGATTCTCACTGGTTTTATACAGTCTATCCTTATGTTAGTACCACACTGGTTTGATTGCTGTAGCACTGTAGTAAGTTTTGAAATCAGGAAGTAGAAGTCCTCTAACTTTCTTCTTCTTTTTTTTTTTATCAGTATTGTTTTGACTATTCAGTACCCCTTGTATTCCATATGGATTTGAGGACTGATCTTTCATTTCTGCAAAAAACACTGCTGTAATTTTAATAGGGATTATAGTAAACCCGTAGGTTGCTTTGGGTGATACCTACATCTTTACAATATTAGGTCTTTAATCCACAAACATGGGACATCTCTCTGTTTGTTTAGATCTCCTTTAATTTCTTTCAGGATGTTTTATAGTTTTTAGTATTCAAGTATTTCACCTCCTTCGGTAAGTTGTTTATTATTATTATTATTATTATTATAGTTTATTTTATTGTTTTGGATGCTATTGTAAATGAAACTGCTTCCTTAATTTCATTTTCTGATTGTTCACTATTGGTATATACAAACACAACCTAAAGTAATTTGAGTGCCACCTAGGAAACAGGATGGCCAGAATGTGATCTAACTTTTGAGTATCATATTGCTTTCATCTAGAACATTTCATGCAAAGGTGATCTAGTAGCTAATTTTCAATAGAATTCTCTAGAATGCATCAACATTTCATTCATGACTTTCTTCCTAATTCATTTCTTCCTAACATAAAAGTCATTGCTTCAATACCCTATTGCCATGAGGCTGGCAGTTAGGATACACACAGTTCAGCTGCCATATTAAAGTAGACTTTCTTGTGAATTGCAATATATGGCAAATGAAATATAATAAGAAAGTCTAATTTTTCACTTGATTCTATGAGATAAGCAAAAAGCTCTAGCAAACTTTTCAATATGTTTTGTTAATTGTTTTGTAGAAGATACTTTAAAAATATTTACTGAAGGATGAGTAAAAAATAAAATGAGAGGTAACTGACTGTACTAGCATAATGGAAAACCGCTACTGTCAGACCAGGAAGAAAAATTTGTAAATTTTATATCATATAATGACATTTGGAGACAAGGATTAAAACTTCCTGTAGGGACAGAGGGGATGGAAAGGACACTTAATCTAAAGCAACATGACACTCATCCACTCGAAACATATTTCAGTATGTCTTCCTTGCAGCTTCTCAAGTTTTCTAATAGTTGTTCCTGGGTATTGCCTGTAGAAGGAGATTTGAATTCCAGCTCTGAAACTGAGGAGGTGTATAGTTTTGTGAAATTCACTTAAGATCTCTGAATCTTCACTTTGTCATCAAAGGTTGTATGAGAATAAAATAAGAACATATTTAAAGTATGCAGCACTAACCAGGAATTGTTAGTTATACTGTACTTCATCCAATAAGTAAGCCAGAACACACACAAAAAAATAGGACTACCTGCAGAGTCTCTCCATAGTTAACATTTTCCTGGTAGAATGCCTCTCAGTTTTAAACATCCGCACCTCAGGGAATATATGTCTCTTAATTCATCATTTTCCAGCTGATGTTTATATAGGAAAAAAAATTATACTAATATTCCTCAAACTTAATATAACATTTTAAACAAAAGAATGTATGGGGAGGGGGAGTCATATGTTACATTCCAAATACAATAGGTGGAAAGAGGACATCATATGTATTATTGACATTTTGGAAAGCCCTCTGAGTGTCATCGAAGCAACTGTTCCTTAACAACTGATTTGATTGTTAGGTTAGTAGGAAGCGATGGCTTAAGCATTTTACACCCTAAGATTATAATTTGTTATTTTAAAGACATTTCACTGTATTCAACTAGGTTTTAGGAAATTGGTTGGGGATTTTGGGAAATGAGATCTTGGCTAGTGATTTCAAGCAGTACGTCTGATTTTCTAGGATGTCAAGTTTTCAGCAGGGGATACTCAAATGCTAAAAAGGCATTCTAATATTAACAAAGCATTTTTAGTTTAATCGCAAAAAAGCTCATTTCATATAATTTAAAAATAATCTTTATCTTTTTAATTTATATTTTCTCAGAAGAAGATTTCTTATTTATATCTCCCAGAGCTTTTTCTCTCAAGAGAACAGAGTACATACTCAACAGCATACAGCAGGTATTTAGTAAATAAGGAATGAATAAATTATATTCATCCTATTACACATATGTATATATACTGTTACATATTTTTATGTCCAGTGCCATACCTATAAGATGAACTTTTCCCACAAGTGTTCCATTGATTCAAAATTCACCTTTTCAATTGTACTAACTCGTGAGGTAGCTGTGTTCTTAGTACTGTTACGTACTTAGTTTATTGAATGTCATGTGGTAAAATTTGCTGTGACTACGAAAAACATTCAGCTTGCTGTGCAGAGATTATAGAGGTGATGATCATAATAGTACAACAGTTAATCTTTATTGAGTCATTACCTGCTAAATGCTTTGTAAAAATCATCTTATACAAGCTTTATAAACTATGAGACATACATTATTACTATCACAATTTTACATATGAGATAGTATTGTCCAGGGCTGATCAGCTACTAACTAGAGGTGGGATTTGAATGAAGACTATATGATTGCAAAATCCATAATCTAATCCATACCACTAAACTATATGACTTATTACTGTCTGATATTCTGGAAAATTATAATCCTGAATAAGACATAATTGATGAAAAATAAATAAAATGGCAAAAAATGTATAATCTGGTACAGAGAATGCCCCGACATATTTATTCATGACATATATCTCAGTGAGTATTTATTTACTTTTTAAGGGAAAAAACCCTGAAAACTCAATTTCTTGGCAATTCTTTGCCTAGTTCCACCAGCAGTGTGCTGATAAACATTGAACGATTCTTTCCCCAGAAAAAAACACAATAAAACACTGATCTGTAGGGACTGCCGATTTCCATAGTTTACATAGTCCCATCATGGCAACTGACCATTTAAAAACTGATTTGCAACATTCTTGATAATTTCAAAAGCCGTCCTTGTAAGGTGGCAAGAGCCAGTTTGAGCATATCACTGGGTCCAACTACTTCAAATCAAAACAAAGTGTTAACCTGAAACACAGTTTAAGTAATGGTTACTGTCTCCTGTAAATGCTTGCTTTAAAATCCCATGAGAGGGGTGCCTGGGTGGCTCAGTCAGTTAAGCATCTGACTTGATTTCTGCTCAGGTCATGATCTCATGGTTCATGAGATCAAGCCGTGCTTCGGCTTGAGGAGCCTGCTTGGGATTCTCTCTCCCCCTCTCTCTCTCCCCCTCCCCTACATGCTCACACGTGCGCTCTTGCTCTCAATAAATAAATAAACTTAAGAAAAAAAAAACCATGAGATATTCATGATTTAGTATATGGCATCACTCACATAGGTGTGAAATGAGATTTTATAAAGTTTCCCATAAGCAAAAGAACCTGTTAAGAAGATAAAATGATAAGCTACAGACTGAGAGAAAATATTTGCAAACCACATATCTGACATTAAATACATAAAGAACTCCCCAAATATAACAGTAAAATAACAAAGAATCCAATGAGAACATGGACAAAAGACATGAGAAGATATTTCACTAAAGAAATGATATGGATGACAAATAAACAGACCGAAAAAAGTTCAACATCATATAACCACCAGAGAAATGCAAATTAGAGCTATGATGAAATATCTCTGCACTCTTGGTACACTAAATGCTGGCAAGTATATGGAGAAACTGGATTTTTCATATATTGCTGGTAGAAATATAAAATGGTACAGCCACTGCGGAAGATAGTTTGGAAGTTTTTAAATAAAGCTAAACATAAATTTATCATGTGCAGTAGGCAGAATAGTGCACACCACACTCAGTTATTCTCCCCCCATCCCATCCCAAGATGTCCATAGGCTAATACTTGGGACCTGGGAATGTTACTTTATTTAGCAAAAGGAACTAAGGTTACACACGGAGTTAAGATTGCTAACCAATTGACTTTAAAATGGGGAGATTATTTTGGATTATCCAGGTAGACCTGTGTAATCACAAGAATTACATTATATAACATTACCTAAAGATTAAATGTAGAAGAGGGAGGTAGTACAGAATCAGTCAGAGGAAGATGTGACTATGGAAGAAAGGCACAGAGAAATGCAACTTTCCTGGCTTTGAAGATGGAGGAAGGGGACATGAGTTAAGGAATATTGAGAAGAACTAGGAATGACAAGGAAACAGATTCCCCCCCAAGGCCTCCAGGAAGGAATATAGCCTTATTATCACCTTTATTTTAGTACAGTGAGACCCATGTTGGACTTCTAGCATACAGAAATATAAAATAATAAATTTGAACTGTTTAAAAGCTGCTGGTCTTGTAGTGATTTTTTTAACATTCTTTTTAACATTTATTAATGTTTTTGAGAGACAGAGAGAAAGCATGAGTTGGGGAGGGGGAGACAGGGAGAAGGAGACACAGAATCTGAAGCAGGCTCCAGGCTCTGAGCTGTCAACACAGAGTCTGACATAGGGCTCCAACTCACAAACTGCAAGATCATGACTTCAGCATAAGTCGGATGCTTCACCAACTTGAGCCACCCAGGTGTCCCTTGTAGTAATTTCTTAAGGCAGCAAGAGGAAACAAATATACCATGTGACCCAGCAATCACATTTTTGGGCATTTATCCCAACGAAAGTAAAACTATTCACACAAAAAATATGTACATGGATCTTTATAGCAGCTTTATTCATAATAGCTCAAAACTGGAAAAAACCTAACTGTCCTTGGATAGGTGAATGGTTAAACAAACTCTAATACATCCATACCATGAAATACTACTTGGCAACAAAAAAGGTACAACAACTATTGATATATTATCCAACTTGGATGTATCTCAAGAACATACTGCTTAATGATAAAAGCCAATCTTAAAAGGTTACATGCTTACTGTATGACTGAATTTATATGACATTTAAAAAAGTTTTAATGTTTATCTTTGAGAGAGAAAGGGTGGGGGAGAGAAGAAGTGGGATAGGGGCAGAGAGAGAGGGAGACACAGAATCTGAAGCAGGCTCCAGGCTCGGAGCTGTCAGCACAGAGCCTGATGTGGGGCTCAAACTCATGAGCCGTGAGATCATAACCTGAGCCAAAGTCAGATGCTTAACCGACTGAGCCACCCAGGTACTCCTTATATGATATTTTTGAAATGAGAAAACTGTGGAGATAGACATAGACCAGTGATTGGGAGTGGACAGAGATGAGAGGAGTGTAGTACTCAACTGTAAAGGCATAAATAAGATAGTTTCTTTGTGGTGGTCTAAGATATAGTGCCATATCTTGACTGTAGCAGTGATTACATGAATCTATAAATAGGATCAAACTGCACTATACTAAATACACAGAAACACACATGCATATACACACACAAGTGAGTACATTCAAAAACTAGTGAAAACTGAGTAAGGTCTGTAGTTTAATTAACAGTATTATACCAATGGCAATTTCCTGGTTTTAATACTGTTCTATAATAAGATGTAACTACTGGGGAGAGATGGGTGAAAGTTTCATGGGATTCTATTTACTATTTTTTTCAACCTTCTGTGAGTTTATAATAATGTCAAAATAAAAAATTACAAAATAAGGGGAAAGAAAAAATAATCCACTGGATATAAAAGTAAGATATTAGAATAGATATTTAAGATATAAAATGTTATCCCTTAAAAATTTTAAGTTTTAGGGGCACTGGGTAGTTCAGTCGGTTGAGCATCCAACTTCGGCTCAGGTCATGATCTCACAGCTCATGAGCTCGAGTCCTGCGTCAGGCTCTGTGCTGACAGCTCCAAGCCTGGAGCCTGCTTCGGATTCTGTGTCTCCCTCTCTCTCTGCCCCTAACCCATTCACATTCTGTCTCTGTCTCTCTCAAAAAAAAATAAATAAACATTAAAAAAAATTTTTTTTTAAAATTTGTTTTATATGTTTATGTTTTTTAATGTGTTGTATAATGTACTTATATATAATTTATAAATAAAAAAATATGCACTATTGGTGGTTCATGCTATAATGTTCCCATAGATACATGGAATAAAAAAGTTTACAGGCCACTGCTTTGAAGTATTATCTTTATTAAACAGTGAAAAGCAAAATGCAATATGGTATTTCTATGCAATATTATCTCTAAAATATTCATCTAGCATTAAACAATAACAGCAAGTATACTAAAAATAAAATAGTTTACTAAGTAGCAATGGAATGAAGCACCAGCCCACTCTAGCAATTAGTAGTTTATATTGCTTCTTTCTAGAAAAGGCAATCCTGATACACTTGTCCATCATCTGTAAAAAGCCTTTTATCATCTAATTTATGTATATTGTTGTTGTTATTATTATTACTAATACCTTATGTATTCTTATTCATTTTTTTTTAGATAATTTGTGACTTCTAATTAACACTAGCAATAGTTTTGGAGGTTATGAGAACACATGAAAATAAAACTGAAACACCCAATTTTTGCTCAGCAAGGTATGTTTGCTCTACAATGCATATTTGAAGAGCACTGGAAATTACCAATAAAGATTAGAAAATTCAAGTTTCATTTACCTGCAGACCATTTTGTTCTCAACCAAGAGTCTCTTTATTCAACTAGTGATTGGTGTTTTTAATGCATTTCTGAAAAAGAACAATTTATGATTTTGGAGTGGAATCTGGCAAATGCAGAACTGTTGCTAGACATTAGCTATTCAAGAGTTAAGCCATAAAGACTCTTATCTCTGTATCTGTCAATTTTTGAGATACTGTTCTACAAAGTAAATTTAGAATTATTCATGGAAATTTGTTAAGTCTTAGGTGGACTTATAGCAAGTGATTAATTGGCTTAGAAAATATTTAAAACATTTAAAGTCACTCCCTCAAATATGAGGATGTTCACACTACAGCTATACTGGTCTTTCCTGGTTTGATAAGGAAAATAGGCAAGGAAAGATTAAATTTAAAATACACTTTTATTTTTTTGTTGTTTCGTTCATTTTATTAAAGTTAACTCATTGTTCTTCCATTGCGCATTCTTGAAAATCTTCCTCTTAGGGTAGCTGGCTCTCTAAACTGGGCTTCTAAGATTTTACTTTGAAGGTAGAGCATCATTCACTACAAAAAATATGATTTAAAATCATGGAATGAGAAACTCATGTGAGGACATTAGATCTTTACTATTATACTGAGACTCAGAGCCTGTGATTTATTTGCTTTTTGAAAGAAACTGACACCCAGCTCGGAGGCTGGAGCCTGATTCTGTGTCTCCTTTTCTCTCTGCTCCCCCAACTTGTGCTGTGTTTCTCTATGTCTCTAAAAAAATTAATAAATGTAAAAAAAAAAAAAAAAGGAACTGACACCTTGTCACAGCTACCTTGCTGTGGAGAGGTTAAAAAGTTGTCCAAGTTCTAGACAGCGAAAGAGCAGCCTCTAAACTGACAACATGCAACGTGCTTGGACAAGCACTTTCTTTTTACAATGAAGTAACAGGATTACTTTTTCGGTGCAACCAAATTCAAACAGTGAAAGAAGCCACTCCAAACCGTGAGCAATGACAAACTGAGGGCCAAGCTTATGGTATACACAGGAGCATTCCCAACTGGGCAGCATGGGCAAGCACAAGTTTTCTCTTCAAAGAAATATTTTAGCAGATTACATATGCTTCAGCTCCTCAGCTACCCTCAGTTATGTTAGCAGTATGTTATCAGTATGCATGGGTAAGCAGCACAAATTGCCGTTCTGAACACAACATTCCCTTGGAATTTCCAAGACAATGTAAAGTAAGAGTGGAGAAAATAAATGTAACTCCTCTGATAATCCTGAGAACTATATGAAATGGTTATGGAAGGAGACAGATTAACTTACATAATGTGCACTTTTGGAACAGAGTAATTGGTGCTAGTGTTTTATTTATCCATTTTATTCAGGGTTGGTGCGTACTAAAGTCATATGAAGGTAGGTCCATCTCTGAAATAATCAAAGTAAACTACCACATATCTTTTGCTTCAAAATTTGAAAAAGAAAAAATTAAGGTCTTGCTCCACATATCAATAAAGAGAGAGGGAGGGAGATAGATATATAAGGACACAGAATTAACAAAAGTGTTCTATGGTATACAAAGGAATCTTAAAGATATTTTTCATTCCCTTAGAACAATTAATTAGCTTCAATGAAAGATACCTATCTGAGAATAAACTCAAAAACAAAGTATAATTCTAGCAAAAGTCTGACAGGATCCCTTCAAACAAGGCAGTAGTCTCAGGCAGGGTTCAACTAGGGAGCCAGAGACCCAAGGGAGATAGGAACACTCTAGTCAGACAGATATATGCACACACATGCACGTGTACCCCTCCCCCAATGCCAAGCAAACTGGGCACGTGATGTAAGGAGGAGGCTCTGGGCAGTTATACGCTGAATGCCTCAACTTGGTTTCTCTTATCAGCTTAAGCATGGTTATGCTGGAGTCTTTAAGATCGCAGAGATCCTACCATTAATGTTATTTAAAATAATTTGTAAGCCAGCGTTCAAAAACTTAATTTATAGAGTTAATGCTTTGAATAACACCTGCTTCTTTCTTAAAGTATCCATGAAAGTTAAGTACATATGCTTATGAAAAAGGAACTGGAGTGAAACTAGTAAGTACGGTCAGGGAGCCAAGCAGAGAATTTAATATGTTTTGACTTTTGTAAAATCTTATTTGTCTTTACAACATCTGCTACATGCAAGCGTCTTGGTTCTCAGCCTAGGGACAGATTTAAGAAATACTAGGAATGAATACTAGGGATAAGTAGGGAAAAATATATAATTATGATAAACACTAGTGGTTATTCATATTATTTCAGCTAATATTGTCTAAAATACAAGAACCAATGCCTTCCCTAAATTGTTGTATTGACCGGATTGATGGGTTTCAATATGTTCTTTAAATGTACTTAACTACCTATAATAAACTTAGGTATGGTCAATGTAAAGTGTGTAAATCCATGATTTTAGAAAACTCTCAAATGATTGATTATTGCAATAAAGACTGTTAATATTCTTGCTTATAGTTCTAATGAAAAACAGGAGAAGGATACTTATTCTTTTAAAGCAAGTGTCACTGTTAATATGGATAACATTATCATCTTTGAGACAAAATGACAGCATTCTTGCCCAATATTATTAATGATCATTTCAATTCATTTTATTCAGTGTTCATTGTTTAAGAGACAGGTTTGGATTGACAGAAAAATGGCTGCTACAAATCTAGAAATAGTAAAGATACTAACATTACACATAGGGCTGGGAATGGAAATTATAATGACACTGTTTTTAATACTATTAAATAGTCACAAACTTGGAAAGTATCACAAATCGGCTTCTGTAATTTTCACTTTGCTCTCCCTCATTCAATCTCCCACCATACTTGACCAATAAAGAGCAAATAAACCAAGATCTTATTAAGCATGCACCATATGAAATTCTTTAAAGTTCAGAAGTAATGGTCTAATGTGAGGAAAAAAAAATTACATACTTTTTCTTTTTGTGTGAAATGTTCAGGGAAACTATGCTAAGTCACTTAGTATATAAAGACTCCAATCACCTCACATGTGAAAGAGGTATTAATAAACAAAACCTGCTGCTAGTGGTGTGGGTGGGGGTGGGTTTCAGAGAATGGGGGCTAGTGAAATAAATTACCAGTATTTCCAGGTTGGGCAGGAGTATTGGTTTCTTTTCAGGTCAGACTGGCTGTCGCCACCAATACTGACAGGAAGAGTTACTGGAGTGATGCTCTACCTATGATGACTGAGGGACACAGAGACAGCAGAACAGGAGGGAAATCGTATCCCTACTACCTTGTAGATCACCACCAAAAGAAACCTGTTATCTGGGCTTTGTTTTGCTTTTCTTTTCACAGAGGATTAAGATTCTTATCTTAATAAGGTATGTTGTTAAACTTGAATTTTGTATCAGTTTTGTAATCTAGACTTTAAAAACATAAATGTATACTGCACATATGTAAACTTACAATCCCTCTCTCTACGTGCGCTATGTTTTGAAGCATTTACAACTGAGATTCTTCCATTGAAATATTTCCATGCAAAAGTATTAACTATTAATTGAATCTGACATTTCTTAATGTAAGTTTTAAACAATTTATTCTACTATTAGAAAAAAAATTGAAATTCAAAAGACTAACCTCATGGAGCTATATATTTGTGATAAATTTTGGCAGGTATCTTATACATTAGCTTTAACATAATTCAGACTGAATTCTCAGGGTAGCATATAAATGTGAGGAAAGGGAATGTCTGGGATCAACCCTTCTCTACATAAAACAAATTGGTTTGATATATTTACTTGCTTATTTTTTACTTGACTAACCGGCATGATGCCTTAATGATGAGAGAAGGATGTAAAATATTCATGCTTTTGTTTTGCTTTTGTCAAATTGTTTAACTGCTTGAATCACCATACGATGTCTATCATTAGGCTTTTATTAATTTAATATTTAGGAGAGGAATGAATTAATGAGTGAATGAATGAAAGAATGATGAAGATTTATAGTTACTTGACTTGTCTTTGCCTTATTTTCCCTATATACTATTTAGGAATAATAATATCATGGGGGATATCCTAAAAGGAAATTGGAAAGTAGATGGTAATCAAGTAAGGAATATTATTCTAATTATAAGAGATCATTATTTTCGTTACTACTTCTACTATCATTAATAAGCACCAGTCTTGCCCAAGAGCCTAGGAACTACCAAGTTTTGTCATCACCATGAAACTAGGAAATCTCATGGTTAAGGTCATACACTGATCATCAAGTTTGAGTCAGCTACTCAAAAATTTAGACATTATTCTAAAATCCAAATAAATGAAATTTTTAATCAAAATGCAATTGAAATACTGATATTTCTTTCATATGTTTTTGAATTTTTGAAATCCTTTAGATTTTATATAACTCATTGAGACAAATTTGCTTTCCCTGTAAATATATTTTTAAAAATGATTCAGTCTTAATGTAATATTAAATATCTTTAAGAAAAGCGACCGTAAAAAGTAAAAAGAAATAATGAGGGTTCAGTGAGTTTTTCTCCGGTTCTTACATCAAATGTGCTTTCTCTGTGCTAATGCTACTGTTTCTTATGGCAGGAAAGCAGATGATTCCCTTTGGCAGTCTCCTGCTCTTAAATCCCTAAAGCCACCCAAGAACAAATAATGAATTGTACAAATTCTTTAAAATTTCCAAGAATCACTTATAAAATATGGTAAAACATAAAGCAGCCTATGAGTTACGTATTAACATAAAAACTGTACAACTCTGTAAGTTACCTTATAAAAAGAAATCTGATGATTAGTTTGTCCAAGACTACAGTCCATATATAATAAGACATTTTATAGAAGTCATTTCAAGTTGTTGCTTAATAAAGCCTTATGATTCAATAAAGTACAGAGATTAATTACTTTCTCACCCTAGGAAACACTGGAAAGTAAACTGAGAGGCTGATGGAAGAAAACTTGCCCTATTACACTACACCTTTCCGTTCAATACACTGGGGACGTTAGTTCTGATGCCATTAAGTCTCTCTTTCCCCCTTTACATTTTAAAGCCTTCTTGGCTTAAAAATGTTAAGTCTGTGTGTGGTCTGTTTTCAGGAATGATTCAGATGGGCTATACATGTGTTATTTTTTTTTCTTATTTGTATAAGTGATGACATTTCTATACTTCTAATTTTTGAGAAATATATTTAAAGATGTCAACTTTGGTTTAAGGTTTGATGAAAGTACAAGTCTGTATTTTATGTTCTTTTTCACATTTTGATGAGGAGACAAAGCTACACTTCATATCAGATGTTAAGATCAATCTTCCTTGCTTTTGCTCTGACCTAGTGAACTTCTCTGGTAATTGTACACCAGAGAACAGTTTTGCTGTGGGTTTCAGTCTTATTAAATGCTTTAAACTGTTAAATCATTTATTTATCCACTGGCTACTAAATGAATATTATGCTTTTCTCTTATCTGTAGTACTTCAAAGTGAAGCTTGTTATTATAGCATTCAGTGACTAAAAGTTTACTAGGAATAATAATAGTTATCTTCAATCATATTCTCTGCATATTGCATTGTAGGTCAACATTTCATATTGGTAAATATATAAAAATGTTGTAACATTAGGGAGTGTTTAAAGAACAAACTTTATTAGACAATTTGACAATAAATTATATTAAAAACACAAAAACACAAAAAAATTAAATGAAAGATAAACTGGAAAAAATAAAAATAAAAAACAAACTTTAAGAACAGTGTTTTTAATTTCCTAGATGCTTTCTGAGTGCACTGAAGTCTGGAGTATTTATTTTAAAGTTGGTAGCATTGCATTAATATCACCAAGGATGATAATGTGTACTTGCATTAACAATAGCCTTATTGAAAACAGTATCAGGCAGTTTAGCTTTTAATGCTGCGAGCTGGATTGTTCTCACTGTGTTAATCTGCAAAGTTTATAATTCTCCCCACAAAATCATGTTTCAGCAAAGTTTTACTAGAAGCTTCAGGTTTCCGAGACCACTTGTATTCACATGGAGTTTACTGGCATCCTCAGAGGAATTAAAGTTATTCAATGATTGAGCAAGCAAAACATAGAAAAAGAAATGAACAATGTACTTTTTCAGATAAAACCTAGACTTCTTTTTTTTTTAAATGCTTATTTATTTTTGACAGAGAACGAGTGAGCATGAGCAGGGGAGGGGCAGAGAGAGAGAGAGACAGAGAGAGAGAGAGAGAAGCAGACCTGAAGTGGGCTCTGCACGGACAGTAGCAAGCCCGATGTGGGGCTCAAACTCAGAGACTGTGAGATCATGACCTGAGCCAAAGTCAGACGCTCAACTGACTGAGCCACCCAGGTGTCCCATAGACTTATCTCTTAGTTATTCACATGAGTACCTTAGAAATGTTAAGCAAATATTCCATTATAATTTATGTTTATGTTTAAAATTAATGCTGAATTGGTATATTTCTTAATAGACCAATTTGTTTACTTGATAGATAGGCCTAATCAAGGTAGGATAAAAAACTAGATTTGGATTTAGAAATAAAAACAGACTGACTTAAAAATAAAATATATTTAATTTGAATAGAGTCAGCTCCAAATTAAGGATAAAAGAATCAAACTTTTATATAAATGAATAATATTTTAGTTAAGAAATGCAAGCTTGAATGCTGGGTAAATTGCATTTTTGATAATGGAGGTCTGGGTAATTTGAACAAACTGTCCTGCTCAGTCAGAATAACTATAAAAACTGGAGAAAAACATTTCATTGAAGGAATAAGAGAACTAACAAGTAGTAATGTGGACTATAGAGATGAGTCCTGTATTTAGGGCAGCTTTTCACTTGGGAGCAGCTCTAACTCATGGGAGAAGCTATTGAGAGATGAGAGCTAGCTGCCTTTTCAATACAGTTGAAAAGGGTCCAGGAGGAGAGAAACTGGAATCAAAGCCTACTAAAAAGAGGGTCCTGGTAAAGTTACTAGGAGAGAGCAAAAGACTCCTTAGTGCAGTGATGGAGATGTTCTGTATCTGTACTGTCCAACAGAATGGTCGTCAAACGCAAGTGGCTACGGAGCACTTGAAATGAGGCTAGTGTGAGACTAAAGAGCTGAATTTAAAATTTTCTTCAATTCTGATTTAAATTTCAATAGTTATATGTGGCTAGTAGCCCCTGTATTGGACAATGCATGTCTTTATGAGGGGATTAATGAGTATTTGTTGTAGCACTGAATATTATATCAAAACTCCAGAGTGATTAAAGACAGAAAGGTGTACAGAAGGATTTCTTTAAGAAGACATAAAGAACACAAAAAGAAAAAGACTGGTAAATATGATTACATAAAGTAGAAAACTCCCCTACAATTAAGATACATAAAATATAGGGTGCCTGGGTGGCTCAGTTGGTTGAGTATCTTACTTCAGCTCAGATCATGATCTTGTAGTTCGTGAGTTCAAGCCCCACGTGGGGCTCTGTGCTATCTCAGAGCCTGGAGTCTGCTTCGGATTCTGTGTCTCCCTCTCTCTACTTCTCCCCTGCTCGCTAGCTCATTCTCTCTCTCTTGCTCTATATCTCTCTTAAAAATTAAAAAAAAAACATTAACAAAATTTAAAAAAAGATACACAAAATATAAACAAAATATGAAGATAAGCACTGGGAGAGGACATCTGAGTTACATATAACTGACAAAGGATTCGTAATTAGAATATATGAAGACTCACAAAGTAACAGAAAAAAGACAACTACTCATAGAAAGCAATCCAAAAAAATGGCAATGATATTGTTAAAGTTTTGGGAGGGAGTGTGTGCCACAATATAATCCTACCTTCCCAATCTGAACACAGCAGGGGATGAGTTGAGGGTGGGGAGGCAGGGAGGGAGAAAGATATGAGACATGAGAATACAGAGGATCAAGAAACACAGAGATCAAAATATCAAAATACGTATTTTCATACTGGAGAATGCAGCTTAAATGTAAAGTCACATGGGCTTCTTACCATTTCACCTCTAAATTAGATGCATTTACCCATTCAGTCACCACAAGCTCTTCCTCAGGGGCAAACTTTCCCTATAAGCTAAGAGTAAGGGAGAGTACCATCATGGTACTTCTCTGCTTCCAGGTGGCTCCAAAAATACTAAAGAGCTCAGATGGGTTGATGTGGGCATGCTCAGTTCCTTTACCCAAACCAATCAATCAGTTAAGACATTTTTTATCATGGAAGTGAGGTAACACTGTACAGTTGTTAATACTTGACAAAAATATCTACAGGGAGGGTTTGTATTTCTCCTGTGGTAATATCACTTGAATGAATCAAATAGTAATTTCACTTTTAAAATGACTAAATGAATACAAACAACAGTGTCCCTTCCTTTACTTTTCTGAATTATTCTGCCAAACCGCCTGTAATTGATACCTATCTACCATAAGCTAGCAGTCCATGAAAAGTGTTTCCCAGATAGCATGAGGAAGGCATTTATTAGGGTAATGAGTCAAAGGTGACCTCTCTTTAAAGTATTGCACGGAAGCAGTTTTTGAAATCTCTGTACTCTTTCAGACAACTTTCAGGTTAACAACACATATATGGAACCTTTCTGCAGTATCACAGTGAAAGGGCTGAATACTGTAAACACAGATCTTAATGAAATCTGAGGCAATGTTCACCTACAAACTGGCCTGTGAACATTCTTCACAATATTCACACAACTGCAGAGTGGATTTTGTAACAAATATGGATAACAAAATTCCCCCAATATTACCAGACAATACAGAAATCATGATTCTATCTGATAAACCCACCCATAGTAGCACCTGATTTCCTTCAGGCATCATCAATTCTTCTTTTATTCCTGTGAATACTGGTATTATTAACTCCATCCGCTAATCTATGAGAGGAAGTCTTTTAATTGGAGGAGGAGAAGGAGGAGGAGGAGGAGGAGGAGGAGGAGGAGGAGGAGGAGGAGGAGGAGATGATGATAGAGGTACCCTTCAGACCCTTTCTCATTCTGCTAGCTCTATTAAACATGCACAGGAAAGATGGAAATCTAACTAGAAAAGTGATACCTCAAAGTCCTCTATTCATCTCTGTGAAATCTGGCCATGACCATGAAATCAGATGAGGTTAGATACAGAAAGCACACTGCTTTATTTTTGCCTCGATCATTAGTGTTGAGATGGAAAACTGATGAAACAAAATGTGACACGTATTTTTCCGGAATTAATTCAGATGCTGGTATGGTGCCAAAAGTGCTATTAGTGAAGCAGAAATATATCCACTACTTCAACTTCTGGTGAGTACAACATCATTAGGAGCTTCTCTTTACCATCTCTTAAACCTTTAAACTGATGTGCATTTTTTGAAAAGAATAATCACAGTATTGTTATAATATCCTGGGACTATTACCTAGAAAGAATGTATTTCTAATATTCAAGTGACTTTACTAAATGGGTAAGATTAAAATGAACTCAGACCCAACCAGTAGAAGCAATCTAGGCAACAGGTCAGTATAGACAAAGGGAAAGCAGTGATCAGGAAGGAAGCCTAAGGTGGTAGTCAAAGTGAGCAGACATGGTCAGGGAAGTGGAGAGAAACAGTGGCAGAAACCTTGTTCAGGGTATGGCCCTAGTGAATAGTCCATCTTAATTTTTGTGTGCAAAGTGAAAGCTTCTACCTTATCATTAGCAACTTCATCTGAATATGACTAGTGTAAGTTAAAAGTGATTTCTGGGGTTAGTACAGTCTGGAAAAGCCAAATTACAGAAAAGGAGGTTCCTGTAGGAAAATAACTGAGTTCTGGTATGGCTCTAGTCCCTGGGAGTATGTTCCAGGTCTCAGTTGTGGTGAACTTACAACTCTGAGCAGATGATAGAGAATGATAAAAGTAGAAACAGAAAATCACAGGTGAATAAATTTCCTATTAAAGACAGGGGGACTATAGAAGAATGAGAATACCATAGGGCACGGTTTCTTAGTATCAACAATAATAACACATGGGCCAGATAATTTTAGTGGTGAGGGGCTCTCCTGTGCATTGTAGGATGTTTAGCAGCATCCCTGGCATCTCTACCCAACAGATATTAGTATTACTTCTCTCCAGTTATCAACCAAAAATGTCAAATTTCTACGGGTCAAAACTGTCCCTGCTTTAGAGGAAAAAGCAGTCATTTTAGGTGCCATATTGTCTCACAGGAGCACCCCATACTAAATTTTATGTATGCAACATATAGTATCTCTGTTGCATAAAATGGAGAATAGTGATTTATTAGTCACACCCTAGACCACCAGGAGTCAAAACAGTGGCTCTACTTGTGGTAAAACCATCTGTACCTCTTCCTCTTTTCTTTTTTTTAAAGTTTGGGTTTTTTTTTTTTTAAATTTTTTGAGAGAGTGTGCACATGCACAGGCAGTTGTGGACAAGTGCACGCACAAGCAGGGGAGGGACAGACAAAGAGAGAGAAAGAATCTTAAGCAGGCTCCACGTTCAGCCCAGAGCTGAGGTGGGGCTCAGTCTCATGACTGTGAGATCATGACTTGAACCGAAATTAAGAGTCGGATGCTTAACTGAGCCACCCAGGTGGATCTCTCTCTCTCTCTCTCTTTTAAATGTTTATTTATTTATTTGGGGGGGCGGGGGAGACAGAGAGAGAGAGAATTCCAAGCAGGTACTGTGCTGTCACCACAGAGCCTAATGTGGAGCTCAATCCCACAAACCATGAGATCATACCTGAGCTGAAATCAAGAGTTGGACACTTAATCGACTGAGCCACCCAGGTGCCCCTCATTTGGCATCTCTTAAGACATCTTATACTTTAAATTAATGTTAAAAACTACAGAGACATTTAACCATTTTTCATATGCTTACTTCAGGCTACCTAAACCAGACTATAAAGTTCTTCCTTACAGAGTATCCACCACTAAGTGTGGCATAACGTCTCACTCACAGCAGAAATTATTGCATTTATTGATAGGATTTAATATAGCCAATAAAATATTTGTTTATGTGATTTAATGCTGTCAAATCCAATCTCAATTTAGCCTAGATACGGACCACCTTCATGCTTTTTCATAACTTTGTTCCAATTCTCCACAACTTTTTTTCAATAACTCTATTAGCCGAAGGGTGGGTATGATAATACTCAATATGCTTATTGATGGGTAATCACCTAAAATATACATGTGAAGATGGAACATGTGTTTCTGAGCCTGGGTTATGACTAGATTCACTGAGTCACCAATTCCTAAATGTGACTATTTGTTTATGTATTTAGCAATCATATACTAAGCACATACTACATATAAACCATTATATACAGGTTAAATAGATACAAAGATAAACCACTTGATTTCTGCCCTCAAAGAGCTTATACCCTAGAGACTGACACTGAATGCTACAATAGAGATATATACAAAGTGAAAGGAAAGTTGCAAATGAAAGTAACTATCAAGTCTATCTCTGAGGTATGAGCAAGGCAAAAAGTGGCACCAGGGCACATATGACATCTCTATACTGTCTTTTATAGAATGAGCCAGGGCTGGTTAGACTGAGGGGGGCAGGGCATTCCATGAAGGGGCAATAATGCACAAAGGCTAAAGCAGTGAAGATATGTACATAATAGCTTTTCTGAACAAGAGGGTCTGGAGCATAAGGTTTAACTCCAATCAATTGGCTCCTGAAGGTAAATTCGTAAAATGGAGGCAGACTGTTGCATAAAGATGTATTTGGAAGCTTAGAATTTTAATATCCAGAAACCAAATATGTAATGCTATTTTCTGAATCTCAAATTTTTAAAAATATTTAACTAAAGCACATGCTAATGCCTGGATTCTGAAATTTAGAAATTATACCAAGAAGCCAATAAACAAGCCTGACCAGGAATACCAGGGTATATTCATATACAAAATTATTTTTCTGCTATTTTAAATTAATACAGCTTTACATAGGGTGATGTTCAAAGAAAAGTTACCAAGTAATAAGCAATTTCCACGTTTGCCTTTTCCTGTTTTCTTTATTCCATCTAAATGATCCTGCTTTTTCATATATTACTTAGTGGGTTATAGGGAGACTACTAGAAAGACAAATAGAAGAAATTTTTTTTCATATAAGGAAGAGATTGGAAAAGCATTTGTGCATTAGTCCCATCATTTCTTAACCTTTTACAACCATTCACCATCCACCTGTCCTCGGCTGCTGAGTAGCCTGAATCAGCACAAAATAATGTTATTTTAAAATTATTGACGTACGATGTTATACTAGTTTTAGATGTACAATATATTGATTTGAGAAAGAATAATGTTTTCTGAGGCTGCACATAAAACCCCCAAGAAGTTCTTGGAAAGAAGTGTGACCCAGGAAGAAAGATGACATAAAGTAGTGATAGCTATAACCAACAAATATGTTTGGTTCTTTAGTGTTCTATAGAAATAATCTCATATACTTAAACCATTAAGAAGGATGTGCATTTAAAAATAATGAAGAGAAATTCACCTGATAAAGCTGCAAATTTAAGGAATTTATCAACTGCCTCAACATTGCTTTACAGAACAAAAACTAGCTGATTTACAGAACTCTGGGGCCCAGTATGACATCTAGTAGTCTACAACTACTAGGATTTCTAACTATAATCTGATATAATCTCATATATATGATACATAATCTGATGCGTTTATGATTTCATATATAGCAGATAAACCCTCAAAACAGAACTATTTTTTATGACCAGAATTTTAAAATAGAAATGATTCAAAGCAAGACTTTTGGAAAAGATCAGTAAGTTTTGAGGAAGAAAAAAGACTAAGAAAAAAATATTGTTAACTTGGAACTAAATATTTGAAGTGATAAAGCAGTTCTACCCTAGCATAAAAGTGTAGCCTAATCCCTAAAGCTCATGTGATCATCCATGATTAAAGAATGGTCTATGAAGAAAAATGAGAATGATAATCTTTCTGCCAAAGATTCTGGCTTTTATTTTGAGTGCACTGCAGAAATGTTATCAATATTTCAAGACTGTTAATATTTTACGGGAGAGCTATTGCTTTTCTTTCAAGGATACAGATTGTATAATTTATCAACTATACTTCAATAGGAAATGACTTTGACAGATGTCAGAAATAGAAAAATGGTTTACAATTTTAATGTTATAATGGAAATCATTGGGAAAATCACTTTAATAAATAGAAAGTTGTTGCGCAGCAAACTTTGTAGGAAACTATTCTATTAAGGAACAGATACTAGAATAAATACATCCTTAAAATATATAGAATATTAATTTACTTGGACTACATAATATTGTACTCTATGTATTTAACAGCACAGAATAACAGTGAAATATTAAGAATAAATGTAATTTCATTTCCTTTCTTTTCTTTTTCTTAAAATCCAGAAGCATAATATTTAAAGGCTAGAGTTCAACCTTTTTTCCCTAGGGCATAAAGAGTTGTGGAGGATCTTTAGCTTAGATATAATTAATAAAATGACTCAATTATTACATAGAGTCAGCAATAAATATTGTTTTGATTGCAGAATTTTCTAAGCTTCAAATAGAAATATTCAAAAGGATATATATTAACAAATAATTAAAGACTGTACTGTTTCCATAATATTCTAATTACAAAGAGAAAATGAAAATTTCAGTATATTCTTGGGCAAAAGCAGAATTCAACTATCATAAGTAACACAATGGTCACTCAATGTCATTAAAATTTTCTTCTTACATGTGGTTTCAGCCTTCCCAGAATGAGTTTAGGGAATGACTACAGATGTAAATTAGTGCTAATAACTTCATAAATGTGAGATGATGAGAAGTAAAGAGCTTACAGAAGAAGTGATTGTGGAAGATTTGTTTCAGAGGATACTGTAAACACAAATGTGTAAACAGTAAAAACCAATGTAGAATGGATGAGCCTTGAATTCTCGCTTTTGTGGTCATTTATATTTTTGAATGTCTGGATTTGCTATTTTATTTACAAAGGAATAATAACAAAATAGGCATTTACATATATGTGCTTTTTCTTCCCAGTCTTTCCTTTAGTATCTATGCATGCCCCCTTCTTTTTTTTTTCTTTCCTTAAAAAGCAGTGTTCAGGAGCCACTGCAATGACATAGTCTTTTATGCAGCTCAGCCTGCCATGTGCTCCTTTCACATGCCAGCAAGTGCCATTGATCAGAGTTTTGCAGGTACTTATTCAATGCAACACCCCCCCCCCCCCCCACCAACACCTCCCATACCTGTACTCCCAAGTTTTGAATGGTCAATAGCATCTGGTGTTCTTACAATGAAGGTATCATCTTAGGAACATCTCAAAAGGCTTTACACTCCTCATCCCCAAAGACATATATGTTCAGTTCTTTTAACACTGTGTACATGAATACAATTTACATTACTTTCCTTTCATGATCTTAAAGGTCAATATTTTTAAAAAATGAAACCTTAAGGAAAACTACAAACCATGATCGAAGGCATTCAATTAGACACTCCAACTAGAGTTCAAATTAAAAATGATTTACCTTTTACAAGGTTATTAGATTTTGGAAAACTAAAGCTTACAAATCAGAAGACTACATTACCTTTAGAGAAAAGAAAGCATCCAGCTTTGAAATGCCCACCAACTTCAATCGGAACATGTTATAATTGTTTACCAAGCTCTAAAAGTTGTTGTAGGCAGCATATAATAATGTCAAACTGCCTCATGTTCTGAAACGCCTTAATTTTGGAAAAGTAAAAGTAAAATTTCCATCCTTAGTAATTTTTATTCAGCTTCCCACTGCTTGTGTCAAAAATCATCCCTTATTTTAATTAGTCTGTAGTCATAATATCCATCTAAGATGAATCAATATATAATCAGTATCAATCGTACTATTAGTAGTTGTGAACTAAAATGTGTGTATGATCTGTCTCCAAAATAATTTTTACACAGGATTTCCTAAGCTACCATGTTATTAATTATTAAAAATCTATAAAAATGTTGATATTACATTCTTATCATGAATTTGTGACTTTAAATGTTTAATCAGACTAGCTACAGAAGATCCAAAGCTTAGCATTTTGAATCTTTGTTTTGACTTCACCTAACAAAACTCCTCTTGACACACACCTGGAGATTTCTGATTAGTTCATACAGAGCCCAATACAACAGATAGTTTCTTTCTTTCTTTCTATATTAGGGAGAGAGAATGCATTCATGTGAGCAGGGGAGAGAGAGAGAGAGAGAAAGAGAGAGAGACAGAGAGAGAAGAGAGAGAATCTCAGGCAAGCTCCACATTCAGTGCAGAGCCTGATGCAGGGTTTGGCAGGGCTTGGCAGGGCTTGATCCCATGACCCCGGGGGATCATGACCAGAGCCAAAATCAAGAGTTGGATGCTCAACCAACTAAGCCACCCTGGCACCCCACAACACTTAGCTTCTAAGTAATTTTTAAAGTACTTGCATATTATGGCACTAAACTGACTTTCTACAATTGGATAACAAGAAAACAGTAACATATTTTTAGAGCATATAAATTGGAAGAACTCCTACATGTTTAAGATGATGCCCTGTTCTGATGTTCCTACCCTATTTCCCAAGTAATGCCAATTTTACTCTAGTAAGCATCATGAGTATGGCTCTGAAGAAGTAAAAAACAAAACAAACAACAAAAAAAGGTAGGAAAGGAATGAAATTTGGAGTCAAACCAGAGTTCAAACATCAATTTGGCTGAATTTGACTAACTTACTGTAACCTGTTTAGTGACAGATGGTACATGTTTGAAATGTGAATATTCATTCATATTTATACTCTCACAAGGCTGTCCTGAATATTAAAATAAATAATATGTAAAACACAAAGTAAAGGGCAGCGTCAAAAACAAGGTCCTACAGTAGCTATTCTAATAATAGTTAATATTATGCTTGTTTCTGATGTTATCAAATTATTAATATTAGATAATAAACTCTAAAATGGGCATAATAATATCTATCTCATAAGGTGATACAATACAAATTAAATGAGAAATAGGTAAAGTACCAATTCAGTGCTGGAATAAAGGTGCACTATTTTTACTAACATTATTCCAATTCTTCAGATACCTGGTCTCAATACCCTCTAAGAATGCATCAACCAAATCCTTCTTTGGGAAGGGGTGAGCACCAAATCATCATAACCTAGGCCTCATCTTCTAAATAAAGGGATAGCTTCCCATCAGAAGACCAGAGTTTTAAGCTTGATGCTATTACAAACTAGAGCTTTGACTTGGCCAAATTCATCTGATCAACATGATGCAAAAACTTATATGGCTACTCCTAGGAATTTATTATTCTAAACAAAGAACCAGCATTGTTGGCTATTTTATAGTGGCTTTTTACTGCTTATTTTCATTTTAGAAATTATTATCCTAGCAATCCCTATCAAAGTAACACAAGCATTCTTCACAGAGCTAGAACAAACAATCCTGAAATCTGTATGGAACCAGAAAAGACCCCAAATAGCCAAAGTAACCTTGAAAAGAAAACCAAAGCTGAAGGCATCACAATCCCAGACTTCAAGCTGTATTACACAGCTGTAATCATCAAGACAGTATGGTACTGGCACAAAAACAGACACTCAGATCAATGGAACAGAAAAGAGAACTCAGAAATGGACCCACAAATGCATGGCCAACTAATCTTTGACAAAGCAGGAAAGAATATCCAATGGAATAAAGACAGTCTCTTCAGCAAGTGGTGCTGGGAAAACTGGACAGCAGCGTGCAGAAAAATGAACCTGGACCACTTTCTTACACCATAACAAAAATAAACTCAAAATGGATTAAAGACGTAAATGTAAGACAGGAAGCCATCGGGGCGCCTGGGTGGCGCAGTCGGTTAAGCGTCCGACTTCAGCCAGGTCACGATCTCGTGGTCCGGAAGTTCGAGCCCCGTGTCAGGCTCTGGGCTGATGGCTCAGCGCCTGGAGCCTGTTTCCGATTCTGTGTCTCCCTCTCTCTCTGCCCCTCCCCCGTTCATGCTCTGTCTCTCTCTGTCCGAAAAATAAATAAACTTTGAAAAAAAAATTAAAAAAAAAAAAGACAGGAAGCCATCAAAATCTTCTAGGAGATAGCAGGCAAAAACCTCTTTGATCTTGGCCGCAGCAACTTCCTACTCAACACATCTCCAGAGGCAAGGGAAACAAAAGCAAAAATGAATTACTGGGACCTCATCAAAATAAAAAGCTTCTGCACAGCAAAGGAAACAATCAGCAAAACTAAAAGGCACCTGACTGAATGGGAGAAGATATTTGCAAATGACGTATCAGATAAAGGGTTAGTATCCAAAATCTATAAAGAACTTATCAGACTCAACACCCAAAAAACAAATAATCCAGTGAAGAAATGGGAAAAAGACATGAATAGACACTTCTCCAAAGAAGACATCCAGATGGCCAACCGATACATGAAAAATGCTCCACATCACTCATCATCAGGCAAATACAAATCAAAACCACAATGAGATACCACCTTACACCTGTCAGAATGGCTAACATTAACAACTCAGGCAACAACAGATGGTGAGGATGTGGAGAAAAAGGATCTCTTTTGCATTGTTGGTGGGAATGCAAGCTGGTGCAGCCACTCTGGAAAACAGTATGGAGGTTTCTCAAAAAACTAAAAATAGAACTACCCTACGACCCAGCAATTGCACTACTAGGCATTTATCCAAGGGATACAGGTGTGCTGTTTCAAAGGGACACATGCACCCCCATGTCTATAGCAGCACTATCAACAATAGCTGAAGTATGGGAAGAGCCCAAATGTACATCGATGGATGAATGGATAAAGAAGATGTGATATATGGAGTATTACAATCAAAAAGAATGAAATCTTGCCATTTTCAACTATGTGGATGGAACTAGAGGGTATTATGCTAAGCAAAATTAGAGAAAGACAATATCATATGACTTCACTCATATGAGGGATTTAAGATACAAAACAGATGAACATAAGGAAAGGGAAGCAAAAATAATATAAAAACAGGGAGGGGGACAAAACATAAGAGACTCTTAAATATACAGAGCAAACAGAGGGATTTGCTGGAGGGATTGTGGGAGGGGGGATGGGCTAAATGGGTAAGGGGCATTAAGGAATCTACTTCTGAAATCACTGTTGCACTATATGCTAACTAACCTGCATGTAAATTAAAAATAAATTAAAGTTAAAAAAAAAAAGGTCATCCTAGACCTTACTGAACAGAATTCCCTTAGTATACAACTGTGGTAGTAAGTTCAGTATCTCATAGAGCGTATCCAAACTACTGGGAAAATGTTTTTTTTTTTTGTTTGTTTTTGTTTTTAGTAAGACAATACTTAGTATGGTACAGATGTGAAACATGAAATACTCTTATCTTTCATGAATGGATTTACTTCCTCAAAGTATGGACAAACATAAAAGGGTAAAAATATTTTTAAAGGCTCTCACAATATTTAGGATGCTAAAAACCATAGAAATCTGTAGAGATACTGATTTTAACACATTTAACAGACATACCATTTCTTTCTGCTATAGTATTTGAAATTAATTTTTTAAAGAAAAACTAAATGTTTACTAAAATTAGCATCTATCTCATATTCTCACATGCATTACCTTCCCGACTCAGTTGTGGCTTTAGTCTTGAAAAAAAAAAATCAGGGGCACCTGGGTCACTCAGTCAGTTAAGTCTCCAACTTCAGCTCAGGTCATGATCTCATGGTTCATGGGTTCAAGCCCTACATTGGGCTCTGTGCTGACAGTGCAGAGCCTGGAACCTGCTTCAGATTCTGTCTCCCTCTTTCTCTGCCCCTCCCCAGCTCACACTCTGTCTCTCTCTCTCCCTCTCTCAAAAATAAATAAACATTAAAAAAAATTAAAAAAAGTTAGGTTGGGCCTAATGGAAATTAAGCAGTGAACAACAACAAAAATCTATACTCTTTCTTTTCAAAAATTTTTTTTTTTTTTTACTGCATTAGATAGTTTTGCCAAATGGACAGGACTGTTATCTTTGGCCTATTGGCAACATGTACGTGCTACTACTATAAAAAGTGACAAGTTTTCATAAGGAAACTACAGAGTGAATATATAGCTTCATGTTTTTATTAAGATGATGCTGAAAATTCACATGTAGTATAACTAATTTAATATGGGGTTGTGATGAAATAAATTTCTATTCAAATTCTATTCAAAATTCAAATCCTGTTTAACTTTTTTCTAAGAAATATAGTATCTGTAATAAAAATAGTAATAGTCATGTACAATAATAAACAATAATTTACTGAGTGTTATGTGTCAAACACTTAAATGCTATATTATTTCATTTAATCTTTGAAAACTTATTATCTTTACTTTTTTGGAGAGAGATAAAATATTTGCTCAAATTTATATGAGTAGTAAATAACAGCCAGAATTCAAACTCACGTTGGTTTTACTCTAAAGACCATGCTAGTAACTACTCCACTATTTTTCAAACCTCGCTGAGTCCTTTAAAAAATATGGTTCCCTAGGCCTGACCCTAAGATTCTGATTCAGTATGTCTTCAGCAAGGCCAGAAAAACCTTGGTTTTACAAAGCTCATCTGGTGATTCTAATGTACATTCATATTTAGGGAGTACAGTACTAGGTTAGTCTGCTGTCTTTCCCTTTAAGTTATATATATCACAAAACCAAATAAATCTGAGAAATCCATCTCAGATTTCTACAGTTTCCTTCCCACCTGCCCCGACTCAAGATCAGCTTCCATTAACCAAGGCATAACTTTTATTACAAGAAAATTGGTTTAAGAGGCTTTTGATGGAAACAACTGATGGGAGGGGCATTAAGTAAAAAAAAAAGCAAACTGGGAATTAAGTATCCTGTAATTGGACAGAACTTATCTAGTCTTGGGGAGTATTTGTCTTTCCATTCTTCTGCCACTAAAGAAAGAAGAAAGGAGAACTATTGAGGGAATGGAGCAAACATCTGTGAAGAATTTAATAACAACTACGAAGGAAGGAAAGCCAACAAAGTTTTATACTCCAAGTATAAAAATGCAATTATTTACAGCTGAGAGGTTAAACAGGAACATCTGATGCCTGCAGACTAAAGGCCTAGAGAAAGTCAGCAAATATTTGAGAGGCTACTATGTGCAAGGCATTATATTAAGAACTAAGTTATCTATATTCTAGAGACATCTGATCCCATCAGAAAAGGAAGAGTGTAATAAAAAAATCTACATATTCTGGTTGGAACAAGCTATTGCTGCCTTGAAGAACCACCCATTGAGTGTCTATTCTTTTTCAAATCTTATACAAAGAATGATTGGCCTCACTGTCTAAGTTAGCAGTTAGCTAACTTAGCTAACTTTAAGTTAGCAGTTTTAAATTAAAAAAAATTTTTTTCCTACAATAAAATTCCAGGGAAATTTACAGCTCTAAAAAGCATGTAGCTTAAAAGAATGATTCATAATATTTTATGTTTTATAGTTTACAAAGCATTTTCAGTATCTACCTTTCAATTAGAAAATAATTAAGCATTTTTAAGAGGTAGGCAGAGTTGGTGTCATTTCCTCAATTTGATGAAGAAATTGAAAACTTCTTCAAAGACTGGTTTGATGGCTTGCTTGAGACCACAGAATCTAATAAGTGGCGAATCAAGGACTCAAATTCAGACTTTGTGACACTGTGTTCACATGTCAAATATCTTAGCCCTAGGTAATACTAACCTAGACATTAATAAAATGTTGCTGAAGCACAACCAATTTTTGTAACAGTTAAACTATCTACTTACAACGACAAAACAAAACCAAATATATAGGTATTTCATAGATCACGCAAGCTGGAAGAGACTATTAGGTTTTCTTTATAAAAGGGTCAGAGAAGTCAAAGCTGAACACAAGTGAGTTTGGGCAGAACTGGGTTTGGAAGTAGGGACTCAGTTAAAACAGTCAGGGGGTCAAAATCTGTTTTTTGTAGGCCGCTCACGCTTAGAACGGTTTCTACATTTTTAAAAGGTTGTAAAAAACAGAGGAGGGGGAGAAAGAGGGGGAAGAAAATGGTGGAGTGGGAGGACATGCAACAGAGACCATATGTGGCCTGCATAGCCTAAAATATTTACTACCTAGGCCTTTACAGAAAAAGTTTGCGAACCTCATTTCAAAGAATAAAGAGATACTGAGACCTAAGAACAAAAAGAAAACTACCCATACACCCTAGTATGTCAGGTAATAAAATACAATTTTATTATTATTTTTTTTAATTTTTAATTTTTAATTTTTTCAATGTTTATTTATTTTTGAGACAGAGAGACAGAGTGTGAGTTGGGGGAGGGGGCAGAGAAAGAGGGAGACACAGAATCTGAAACAGGCTCCAGGCTCTGAGCTGTCAGCACAGAGCCTGACGTGGGGCTTGAACTCATGAACTGTGAGATCATGACCTGAGCGAAGTCAGACGCCCAACCAACTGAGCCACCCAGGCACCCCAATAAAATACAATTTTAAAATGTAGTTAAAACTTCTCTATAAAGGATAAATTAAAGATAACATCCTCTTCTCCTTCAAAACACCAAAATGTTTTAAAAGAAACTATTTTCAGGTTTTAAACACTTGTGTTATCAGAGATTTCTCTTGTTGGAGAATCATGGGATTCATTACTTGTGTATAATGTACAAAAACTTAAAAACTGGAATAGAGAATTCCAGTATGAATGCCAAAAATACAAGTTACTTTGCCTAAATAGATATATAAACCCCCCTCAAAAAACAAATCAAACTCCAGCCCATGCCTACTAGTAACATTGGGTATTAGTTGTCAGTAGTGACCCTAGATGACTTCCTACTACAGTGCCAATCACAATTACTTGTAAAGCCAAATGTACCACATATGAACCTCTATAAATATTAAATCTGTCTCCTACCACCACAGGGGCTAAAGTAGCTATTTAAAAAAAAAATCACTTTAGTTCCAAATTGTACCTGTAAAATAGCTAAATCAATGGTTATACTACTAAGTTCTTTATTAGCTTTCCCTTTCCTTTGGAATCACGTGCTCAAACCACCTTATATTCTTTCTGATAAAATTCCCCTGGAAAGAACACTATTTCAAGTTAATGACTTTAACAGAATGTCCAATGCTATAAGCATTAATTCTTATAGCAGTTATAAGAGGGTGACATTTATTATGTGTGTGTTCACATGTATGGAAAATTGTGTCAAGTTCCATTCCTGATATGTAGATACTAAAGTCCTACTTAAAGTGTGGTGTGTGAGTTGATGATTTGAAGATTTAACCAAGAAAAAAAAAAAAACCCAACATTCAGATATTTGGGTGAGGAAGCAACCTGCCTGTTGCCATTCTACTCCTTCTTCCAGAATGTTAGCATCTGCAGGAAAAACTGTCTATAGCCCTTGTCCAGTCAGGTACACTAACTTGTGTACTGACTTTTTTTTTTTTTTTTTTTTTTTTTTTTGTGGCTTCTTACTGTGCTCTACAACGCTGGGCCCAAGGATGTAGGGGATATAAAAAACATAAATAGGTCTTGGAAGGCAAACTGGTTGAGAGAAGGGGGGGTATGAAAGTGTAATGCAGTCCATTAGCTCCCTCTGTTCCATAAGCTCAAAGGCAGTTCAAGCATTGTGACTCCTATTTGAGTGTAACTGAGTTTCAGTATCTGGACTGGACCATATACAGCTGTGGGAAGCGCATCTGCAGGGATTAATGGAAGCACAGGGGCACGTGGAATTAAAAAGTACTCTGTAAGTTTGCAGCAACATTTTATTTTTACTATTCTTTATTGCAAACGTAATATATCCGTCATGCTATGGGTTTTAAAGAGGTTGTGCACTATCATTCTTAATACTGTTTTATAGGGAAATGTGAATTTGAACAATTTATACACAACCCATTTTTGAAAACGCAGTTCCTTCTTAAATCCTGTCTACATAAAACAAATGTGGAATTTGTTAAATATTTTTAGATATGAAACATAGAAATTTCAGGAGATCAAACCCCGAAGTCTGAATGAATAAGTTCGAAAGGAAACAATGTGGTTTCTCCCAAGAAAACAGAGGTCTTATAAAATACAGAGAGAGGAAGGGCCAACATGGTGGAGAAGCAGGGGGAATCCATACTTCCCGCGTCTCTCAAACAACGAAGTGTAGAAGCCAAAGGACTTTGAACACCAGAACCTGGGAGGAAAAGAGACTGAATCTAGTAGGAAGAAAATGGGAAAGTTGGAAAAAAGATAGGTGGGTAACTGCGAAATGGGGGAGATTAAAAAAGGTTGTCTGGGCAGGGAGGGGAGGGGCCCCCTTCAGCTGAGAGACAAAGGAAGAGAAAGAGTAGCTAGGAAAGTGCAGGACCATATCTGGACAGACGAAAGACCTTGGACTGAGACTGAGAGGGACTGAGAGGGATCCAATCTCTAACTGCAGGGCTTTCTTCCGACTGGAGCACCCCCGCACCCCCTCTAACTGCAGGGCTTTCTTCCGCCACCCGCACCCCCCAACCCCGGGCACAGTGGCTGGGCCGGGCCAGGGGCTCAGTCTGCAGGAGGAAAAGGCCCTGGAGTGCTATGGGAAAAGACAAAGGCTGCCTGCATCTGCCACCCCGGGGGCTCATGGTGGAGAGGGCAGCGGCTCAGTCCACAGCAGGAGAAGGCAGTCCTCCCTGAAGTACAGCGGCACAAAGCCAGCTGGGACCACATACCACTGCACTGAGAGACGCTTCCCCAGCACCAGAGCCCACGGAGGGGGACTTTGAATCCTAGCCAAGTGCAGGGTCAGGGGAGTTGGCAGAGAGAGAAGGACTGCCCCGTCTGTGCACACAGCACAGTGAGCACGACTCAAACTGAGTCCACTGGGTCCGGTTCCGTGGAGAAGAGACTGGGAGATCAGCATTCCCCCTAGCCGCACCCCCCCCCCCCCAAGGCGGGGCCTCAGGGATCACTCCCAGGCCCATAGTGCAGGTGGATCCAAAAAACGCCAAACTACGTCCCTTTGCACTGGGTAGCTGCATATCCACCATAGCAGCACAGACCCTGCTGACAGCTACTCCCAACAAGCGATGTAGCATTGCCTGGATTAACTCTAGGTCAATTCTGGATATATAGATATATTCTCAGCCCCCCCCCCCCCCCCCCCCCCCGCCATTTCTCCTCCTTATCTCTTCCCTCCCCTAGGCTGGTTACTCTGGTTATTGGTCTGTCTAAACAGGCATATTTAATCCATTGTCTTGATACATGTTCTACACCTCCTTCTATACACCCCTTTCTCTCTCTCTGGAATAATCAAGCCATAGAGTTTCTCTGTCTGGGTAATTTTATCTTCATTTCATTTTCCCCGCCTCCTTCTTTATTTTCCTTTCTCTCTCTCTCTGGATTAAGCCTTTTAGTCTCTCTGCCTATTCAGTGTTTATTTTTTCTTCACCCCCGCCCCTGCTCCTGTCAATTCTCTCTTTGTATGTGCTCTTCCATCAGCACCACCTCCACCCTCTTCTTTACTTGTAGTTGGTGTTTTGGGGTTTTTGTTTTAGTCTTTAGGTTTTTGTTTTTGTTTATTTGTTTGTTTCTGTTATTTGTGTGTTTGCATGCTTTTGTCTCCTGTTTGTCTGTTTTCTTTTCCAGGGCTACTCCAAGGAACAAATCAAAGCACACCTTGTGGAGGGTCCAAAATATTAATACGAGTAGGGTAATAAAATAACCAGTCACAACAACAGAGAGCAAGTAACAATCCCTGAAAAAACATCTCCTGAAGGGCCAGGCCCTGGACAGTGTATGACCCTCTTTTAATATAGCAGCACTCACAGATGCAGAGCACACAAGCTTTCAAAACACATAAGGAATTCGAGAAAAAGAAGAGAGAGAGAAAGGGGCTTAAGGTGTACTTAAATCATAGCAGAGAACTTCCCTGATCTGGGGAAGGAAAACAGGCATTGAAATCCAAGAGGCACAGAGAACTCCCTTCAGATGTAACTTGAATTGATCTTCTGCATGACATATCACAGTGAAACTGGCAAAATACAAATAAAGAGAGAATTCTGAAAGCAGCTAGGGATAAACGGGCCCTAACATAAGGGTTAGACACATAAGGGTAGGAGCAGACCTATCTACTGAAACTTGGCAGGCCAGAAAGGAATGGCAGGGAATCTTCAATGTGATAAACAGAAAAAATATGCAGCCAAGAATCCTTTACCCAGCAAGTCTGTCATTCAGAATAGAAGGAGAGATAAAAGTTTTCCCAAACAAACAAAAACTGAAGGAATTCATGACCACTAAACCAGCCCTACAAGAGATCCTAAGGGGGACTCTGGGAGTGAAATGTGGCAAGGACCACAAAGTACTAGAGACACCACTACAAGCATGAAACCTACAGATATCACAATGATTCTAAATCCATTTCTTTCAATAATAACACTGAATGTAAATGGACTAAATGCTCCAATCAAAAGAATAGGGTATAAGAATGGATAAAAAAACAAGACCTATCTATTTGGTGTTTACAAGAGACTCATTTTAGACCTGAGGACACCTTCAGATTGAAAGTAAGGGGATGGAGAACTATCTATCGTGCTACTGGAAGTCAAAAGAAAGCTGGAGTAGCCATACTTATATCAGACAAACTAGACTTTAAATTAAAGGCTGTAACAAGAGATGAAGAAGGGCATTATATAATAATGACAGGGTCTATCCATCAGAAAGAGCTAACAGTTATAAACATCTATGCACCAAATATGGGAGCCCTCAAATATATAAAATGATTAATCAGAAACATAAGCAACCTTATTGATAAGAATGTGGTAACTGCAGGAGACTTTAATATAGCAATGGATAGAACATCTAGACAGAGAATAAATAAAGAAACAAGGGCCCTGAATGATATATTGGATCAGATGGACTAGAACTCTGCATCACAAAGCAACAGAATATACTTTCTTCTCAAGTGCACATGAAACATGCTCCAAGATAGATCACATACTGGGTCACAAAACAGCCCTAAATAAGTATAAAAGAATTGAGATCATACCATGCACACTTGCAGACCACAATGCTATGAAACTTGAAATCAACCACAGGATAAAGTCTGGAAAACCTCCAAAAGCATGGAGGTTAAAGAACACCCTACTAACGAATGAGTGGGTCAACCAGGCAATTAGAGAAGAAATTAAAAAATATATGGAAACAAACGAAAATGAAAATACAACAATCCAAACACTTTGGGAAGCAGTGTAGGCAGTCCTGAGAGGAAAATACATTGCAATCCAGGCCTATCTCAAGAAACAAGAAAAATCCCAAATACAAAATCTAACAGCACACCTAAAGGAAATAGAAGCAGAACAGCAAAGACACCCCAAACCCAGCAGAAGAAGAGAAATAATAAAGATCAGAGCAGAAATAAACAATAATCTAAAAAGAAAACAGTAGAGCAGATCAATGAAACCAAGAGGTGGTTTTTTGAAAAAATACACAAAATTGATAAAACTCTAGCCAGGCTTCTCAAAAAGAAAAGGGAGAGGACCCAAATAGATAAAATCATGAATGAAAATGGAATTATTACAACCAATCCCTCAGAAATACAAGCAATTATCAGGGAATACTATGAAAAATTATATGCCAACAAACTGGACAACCTGGAAGAAATGGACAAATTCCTAAGCATCCACACACTTCTAAAACTCAAACAGGAAGAAATAGAAAACTTGAACAGACCCATAACTAGTGAAGAAATTGAATCAGTTATCAAAAATCTCCCAACAAATAAGAGTCCAGGACCAGATGGCTTCCCTGGGGAATTCTACCAGACATTTAAAGCAGAGATAATACCTATCCTTCTCAAGCTGTTCCAAAAAATAGAAAGGGAAGAAAAACTCCCAGACTCATTCTATGAAAACAGCATTACTTTGATTGCCAAACCAGACAGAGACCCAGCAGAAAAAAGAGAACTACAGGCCAATATCCCTGATGAATATGGATGCAAAAATTCTCAACAAGATACTAGCAAATTGAATTAACAGCATATAAAAAGAATTATTCACCATGATCAAGTGGGGTTCATTCCTGGGATGCAGGGCTGGTTCAACATTCACAAATCAATGAACGTGATACATCACATTAATAAAAGAAAAGAACCATGTGATCCTGTGAATCGATGCAGAAAAACCATTTGACAAAATTCAGCATCCTTTGTTAATAAAAACCCTCAAGAAAGTCGGGATAGAAGGAACATACTTAAAGATCATAAAAGCCATTTATGAAAATCCCACAGCTAATATCATCCTCAATGGGGGAAAACCTGAGAGCTTTCCCCCTGAGATCAGGAACACGACAGGGATGTCCACTCTCACCGCTGCTGTTTAACATAGTGTTGGAAGTTCTAGCATCAGCAATCAGACGACAAAAGGAAATCAAAGGCATCAAAATTGGCAAAGATGAAGTCAAGTTTTCACTTTTTTGCAGATGAGATGATATTATACATGGAAAACCAGACAGACTCCACCAAAAGTCTGCTAGAACTGATACATGAATTCAGCAAAGTCGCAGGATACAAAATTAATGTACAGAAATCAGCTGCATTCTTATACACTAATAATGAAGCAACAGAAAGACAAATAAAGAAACTGATCCCATTCACAATTGCACTAAGACGCATAAAATACCTAGGAATAAACCTAACCAAAGATGTAAAAGATGTGTATGCTGAAAACTACAGAAAGCTTATGAAGATATAAAGAAATGGAAAAACATCCCGTGCTCATGGATTGGAGGAATTAATACTGTTAAAATGTCAATACTACCCAAAGCTATCTACACAGTCAATAAAATCCCAATAAAAATTGCACCAGCATTCTTCTCGAAGCTAGAACAAGCAATCCTAAAATTTGTATGGAACCACAAAACACCCCGAATAGCCAAAGTAATATTGAAGAAGAAGACCAAAGCAGGAGCCATCACAATCCCAGACTTTAGCCTTTACTACAAAGCTGTAATCATCAAGACAGCATGGTATTGGCACAAAAACAGACACACAGACCAATGGAATAGAATAGAGACTCCAGAATTGGACCCACAAATGTATGGCCAACTAATCTTTGACAAAGCAGGAAAGAATATCCAATGGAAAAAAGACAGTCTCTTTAACAAATGGTGCTGAGAGAACTGGACAGCAACATGCAGAAGAATGAAACTAGATCACTTTCTTACACTATTCACAAAAATAAACTCAAAATGGATGAAGGACCTGAATGTGAGACAGGAAACCATCAAAACCCTAGAGGAAAAAGCAGGAAAAGACCTCTCTGACCTCAGCCGTAGCAATCTCTTACTCGACACATCCCCAAAGGCAAGGGAATTAAAAGCAAAAATGAACTACTGGGACCTCATGAAGATAAAAAGCTTCTGCACTGCAAAGGAAATAATCAACAAAACTAAAAGGCAACTGATGGAATGGGAAAAGATATTTGCAAATGACATATTGGATAAAGGGCTAGTATCCAAAATCTATAAAGAACCCACCAAACTCCACACGTGAATAACAAATAATCCAGTGAAGAAATGGGCAGAAGACATGAATAGACACTTCTCTAAAGAAGACATCCAGATGGCCAACAGGCACATGGAAAGATGCTCAATGTCACTCCTCATCAAGGAAATACAAATCAAAACCACACTCAGATACCACCTCATGCCAGTCAGAGTAGCTAAAATGAAGAAATCAGGAGACTACAGATGCTGGCGAGGATGTGGAGAAATGGGAACCCTCTTGCACTGTTGATGGGAATGCAAATTGGTGCATCTGCTCTGGAAAACAGTGTGGAAGTTCCTCAAAAAAATTAAAAATAGATCTACCCTATGACCCAGCAATAGCACTGCTTGGAATTTACCCAGGGGATACAGGACTGCTGATACACAGGGGCACTTGTACCCCAATGTTTATAGCAGCACTTTCAACAATAGCCAAATTATGGAAAGAGCCTAAATGTCCATCAACTGACGGATAAAGAAGTTGTGGTTTATGTATACAATGGAATACTACATGGCAATGAGAAAGAATGAAATCTGGCCTTTTGTAGCAATGTGGTTGGAACTGGAGAGTGTTATGCCAAGTGAAATAAGTCAGGCAGAGAAAGACAGATACCATATGTTTTCACTCATATGTGGATTCTGAGAAATTCAACAGAAGACCAGGGGGGAGGAGAAGGGGGAAAAAAAGTCATAGAGAGGGAAGGAGGCAAACCATAAGAGACTCTTCCATACTGAAAATAAACTGAGGGTTGATGGGGGGGTGGGAGGGAGTGGAAAGTGGGTGATGGGCATTGAGGAGGGCACCTGTTGGGATGAGCACTGGGTGTTATATGCAAACCAATTTGACAATAAATTTCATATTAAAAAAAAGGGTAATTATTCTTCAAAATTAATTTTAGCGTTTTGAATGTTTATAGACTAAATTCTATATTTGTTCCTATAATGTTAATGAAGGTGCAAATAACTATAGAAATGATTAAACAAGATTTGATGACATAAGAACTATCATAATATGGGAAGAAGACATTTTTCCAAAGAAGACATACAGATGGCCAGCAGACACATGAAAAGATGGTCAATATCACTCATCGTCAGAGAAGTGTAAATCAAATCTACAATGAGATATCTATCACACCTGTAAGAATGGCTAAAATCAACAACACAAGAAACAACAAGTGTTGGCAAGGATGTGGAGAAAGGGGAACGCTCTTGCACTGTTGTGGGAATGCAAACTTGTGCAGCCACTGTAGAAGACAGTATGGAGGTTCCTCAAAACATTAAAAATACAACTACCCTATGATCCAGCAATCTCACTACTAGGTATTTACCCAAGGAGTACAAAAATACTAATTCAAAGGGATATATGCACACCAATATTTATACCAGCATTATCTCTAATAGCCAAATTATGGAAACAGCCCAAGTATCCACTGATACATGAATGGACAAAGAAGTGGTATGTACATGTGTGTGTATTTACACACACACACACACACACACACACACACGAATATTAGCCATAAAAAAGCATGAACTCTTGCCATTTTCAATGACGTGGATGGAACTACAGAGTACTCTGCTAAGTGAAATAATTCAGCAAGAGAAAGACAAATACCATATGATTTCTTGGCAAACCAAGAAACAGACTCAACTACAGAGAACAAACTGATGGTTATCAGTGGGGGAGGGGGGGTTGGTGGAGGGATGGGTTAAATAGGTGATGAGGGGCAAGATGGCGGCTTAGGAGGACGCTGGGCTCACCGCACGTCCTGCTGATCACTTAGATTCCATCTACACCTGCCTAAATAACCCAGAAAACCGCCAGAGGATTAGCAGAACAGAGTCGCCGGAGCCAAACGCAGACGAGAGGCCCACGGAAGAGGGTAGGAAGGGCGGCGAGGCGGTGCGCGCTCCACGGACTGGCGGGAGGGAGCCGGGGTGGAGGGGCGGCTCGCCGGCCAAGCAGAGCCCCCGAGTCGGGCTTGCAAAAGCGGAGGGGCCGGGCGGACTGTGTTCCGACAGCAAGCGCGACTTAGCGTCTGGGAGGTCAGAAATTAACAGCTCTGCTCGGAAAGCGGGAAGGCTGGAGGACAAAGGGAGGGAGAGCTGCTGAGCCCCCTGACAACAGAGCTCAGTTTGGTGGGGAACAAAGGCGCTCGCCAGCGCCATTTCCCCCGCCCATCCCCCAGCCGAAATCCCAAAGGGAACCGGTTCCTGCCAGGGAACTTGCTCGCTCCGCGCAAACACCCAACTCTGTGCTTCTGCAGAGCCAAACCTCCGGCAGCGGATCTGACTCCCTCCCGCTGCCACAGGGCCCCTCCTGAAGTGGATCACCTAAGGAGAAGCGATCTAAGCCTGCCCCTCCTGCCCCCGAGCACCTTGCCTACCCACCCCAGCTAATACGCCAGATCCCCAGCATCACAAGCCTGGCAGGGTGCAAGTAGCCCAGACGAGCCACCCCACCCCACAGTGAATCCCGCCCCTAGGAGAGGGGAAGAGAAGGCACACACCAGTCTGACTGTGGCCCCAGCGGTGGGCTGGGGGCAGACATCAGGTCTGACTGCGGCCCCGCCCACCAACTCCAGGTATACACCACAGCACAGGGGAAGTGCCCTGCAGGTCCTCACCACGCCAGGGACTATCCAAAATGACCAAGCGGAAGAACTCCCCTCAGAAGAATCTCCAGGAAATAACAACAGCTAATGAGCTGATCAAAAAGGATTTAAATAATATAACAGAAAGTGAATTTAGAATAATAGTCATAAAATTAATCGCTGGGCTTGAAAACAGTATACAGGACAGCAGAGAATCTCTTGCTACAGAGATCAAGGGACTAAGGAACAGTCACGAGGAGCTGAAAAACGCTTTAAACGAAATGCATAACAAAATGGAAACCACCACAGCTCGGCTTGAAGAGGCAGAGGAGAGAATAGGTGAACTAGAAGATAAAGTTATGGAAAAAGAGGAAGCTGAGAAAAAGAGAGATAAAAAAATCCAGGAGTATGAGGGGAAAATTAGAGAACTAAGTGATACACTAAAAAGAAATAATATACGCATAATTGGTATCCCAGAGGAGGAAGAGAGAGGGAAAGGTGCTGAAGGGGTACTTGAAGAAATCATAGCTGAGAACTTCCCTGAACTGGGGAAGGAAAAAGGCATTGAAATCCAAGAGGCACAGAGAACTCCCTTCAGACGTAACTTGAATCGATCTTCTGCACGACATATCATAGTGAAACTGGCAAAATACAAGGATAAAGAGAAAATTCTGAAAGCAGCAAGGGGTAAACGTGCCCTCACATATAAAGGGAGACCTATAAGACTCGTGACTGATCTCTCTTTTGAAACTTGGCAGGCCAGAAAGAACTGGCAAGAGATTTTCAGGGTGCTAGACAGAAAAAATATGCAGCCAAGAATCCTTTATCCAGCAAGTCTGTCATTTAGAATAGAAGGAGAGATAAAGGTCTTCCCAAACAAACAAAAACTGAAGGAATTTGTCACCACTAAACCAGCCCTACAAGAGATCCTAAGGGGGACCCTGTAGGACAAAGTCCCAGAGATATCACTATAAGCATAAAACATACAGACATCACAATGACTCTAAACCCGTATCTTTCTATAATAACACTGAATGTAAATGGATTAAATGCGCCAACCAAAAGACATAGGGTATCAGAATGGATAAAAAAACAAGACCCATCTATTTGCTGTCTACAAGAGACTCATTTTAGACCTGAGGACACCTTTAGATTGAGAGTGAGGGGATGGAGAACTATTTATCATGCGACTGGAAGCCAAAAGAAAGCTGGAGTAGCCATACTTATATCAGACAAACTAGACTTTAAATTAAAGGCTGTAACAAGAGATGAAGAAGGACATTATATAATAGTTACAGGGTCTATCCATCAGGAAGAGCTAACAATTATAAATGTCTATGCACCGAATACCGGAGCCTCCAAATATATAAAACAATTACTCATAAACATAAGCAACCTTATTGATAAGAATGTGGTCATTGCAGGGGACTTTAACACTCCACTTACAGAAATGGATAGATCATCTAGACACACGGTCAATAAAGAAACAAGGGCCCTGAATGAGACATTGGATGAGATGGACTTGACAGATATATTTAGAACTCTGCATCCCAAAGCAACAGAATATACTTTCTTCTCGAGTGCACATGGAACATTCTCCAAGATAGATCATATACTGGGTCACAAAACAGCCCTTCATAAGTTTACAAGAATTGAAATTATACCATGCTTACTTTCAGACCACAATGCCATGAAGCTTGAAATCAACCACAGGAAAAAGTCTGGAAAACCTCCAAAAGCATGGAGGTTAAAGAACACCCTACTAACGAATGAGTGGGTCAACCAGGCAATTAGAGAAGAAATTAAAAAATATATGGAAACAAACAAAAATGAAAATACAACAATCCAAACGCTTTGGGACGCAGCAAAGGCAGTCCTGAGAGGAAAATACATTGCAATCCAGGCCTATCTCAAGAAACAAGAAAAATCCCAAATACAAAATCTAACAGCACACCTAAAGGAACTAGAAGCAGAACAGCAAAGGCAGCCTAAGCCCAGCAGAAGAAGAGAAATAATAAAGATCAGAGCAGAAATAAACAATATAGAAACTAAAAAAACTGTAGAGCAGATCAACGAAACCAAGAGTTGGTTTTTTGAAAAAATAAACAAAATTGACAAACCTCTAGCCAGGCTTCTCAAAAAGAAAAGGGAGATGACCCAAATAGATAAAATCATGAATGAAAATGGAATTATTACAACCAATCCCTCAGAGATACAAACAATTATCAGGGAATACTATGAAAACTTATATGCCAACAAATTGGACAACCTGGAAGAAATGGACGAATTCCTGAACACCCACACGCTTCCAAAACTCAATCAGGAGGAAATAGAAAGCTTGAACAGACCCATAACCAGCGAAGAAATTGAATCGGTTATCAAAAATCTCCCAACAAATAAGAGTCCAGGACCAGATGGCTTCCCAGGGGAGTTCTACCAGACGTTTAAAGCAGAGATCATACCTATCCTTCTGAAGCTATTCCAAGAAATAGAAAGGGAAGGAAAACTTCCAGACTCATTCTATGAAGCCAGTATTACTTTGATTCCTAAACCAGACAGAGACCCAGTAAAAAAAGAGAACTACAGGCCAATATCCCTGATGAATATGGATGCAAAAATTCTCAATAAGATACTAGCAAATCGAATTCAACGGCATATAAAAAGAATTATTCACCATGATCAAGTGGGATTCATTCCTGGGATGCAGGGCTGGTTCAACATTCGCAAATCAATCAACGTGATACATCACATTAACAAAAAAAGAGAGAAGAACCATATGATCCTGTCAATCGATGCAGAAAAGGCCTTCGACAAAATCCAGCACCCTTTCTTAATAAAAACCCTTGAGAAAGTCGGGATAGAAGGAACATACTTAAAGATCATAAAAGCCATTTATGAAAAGCCCACAGCTAACATCATCCTCAACGGGGAAAAACTGAAAGCTTTTTCCCTGAGATCAGGAACACGACAAGGATGCCCACTCTCACCGCTGCTGTTTAACATAGTGCTGGAAGTTCTAGCATCAGCAATCAGACAACAAAAGGAAATCAAAGGCATCAAAATTGGCAAAGATGAAGTCAAGCTTTCGCTTTTTGCAGATGACATGATATTATACATGGAAAATCCGATAGACTCCACCAAAAGTCTGCTAGAACTGATACAGGAATTCAGCAAAGTTGCAGGATACAAAATCAATGTACAGAAATCAGTTGCATTCTTATACACTAACAATGAAGCAACAGAAAGACAAATAAAGAAACTGATCCCATTCACAATTGCACCAAGAAGCATAAAATACCTAGGAATAAATCTAACCAAAGATGTAAAGGATCTGTATGCTGAAAACTATAGAAAGCTTCTGAAGGAAATTGAAGAAGATTTAAAGAAATGGAAAGACATTCCCTGCTCATGGATTGGAAAAATAAATATTGTCAAAATGTCAATACTACCCAAAGCTATCTACACATTCAATGCAATCCCAATCAAAATTGCACCAGCATTCTTCTCGAAACTAGAACAAGCAATCCTAAAATTCATATGGAACCACAAAAGGCCCCGAATAGCCAAAGGAATTTTGAAGAAGAAGACCAAAGCAGGAGGCATCACAATCCCAGACTTTAGCCTCTACTACAAAGCTGTCATCATCAAGACAGCATGGTATTGGCACCAAAACAGACACATAGACCAATGGAATAGAATAGAAACCCCAGAACTAGACCCACAAACGTATGGCCAACTCATCTTTGACAAAGCAGGAAAGAACATCCAATGGAAAAAAGACAGCCTCTTTAACAAATGGTGCTGGGAGAACTGGACAGCAACATGCAGAAGGTTGAAACTAGACCACTTTCTCACACCATTCACAAAAATAAACTCAAAATGGATAAAGGACCTAAATGTGAGACAGGAAACCATCAAAACCTTAGAGGAGAAAGCAGGAAAAGACCTCTCTGACCTCAGCCGTAGCAATCTCTTACTCGACACATCCCCAAAGGCAAGGGAATTAAAAGCAAAAGTGAATTCCTGGGACCTTATGAAGATAAAAAGCTTCTGCACAGCAAAGGAAACAACCAACAAAACTAAAAGGCAACCAACGGAATGGGAAAAGATATTCGCAAATGACATATCGGACAAAGGGCTAGTATCCAAAATCTATAAAGAGCTCACCAAACTCCACACCCGAAAAACAAATAACCCAGTGAAGAAATGGGCAGAAAACATGAATAGACACTTCTCTAAAGAAGACATCCGGATGGCCAACAGGCACATGAAAAGATGTTCAGCGTCGCTCCTTATCAGGGAAATACAAATCAAAACCATACTCAGGTATCACCTCACGCCAGTCAGAGTGGCCAAAATGAACAAATCAGGAGACTATAGATGCTGGAGAGGATGTGGAGAAACGGGAACCCTCTTGCACTGTTGGTGGGAATGCAAATTGGTGCAGCTGCTCTGGAAAGCAGTGTGGAGGTTCCTCAGAAAATTAAAAATAGACCTACCCTATGACCCAGCAATAGCACTGCTAGGAATTTATCCAAGGGATACAGGAGCACTGATGCATAGGGCCACTTGTACCCCAATGTTCATAGCAGCACTCTCAACAATAGCCAAATTATGGAAAGAGCCTAAATGTCCATCAACTGATGAATGGATAAAGAAATTGTGGTTTATATACACAATGGAATATTACGTGGCAATGAGAAAAAATGAAATATGGCCTTTTGTAGCAACGTGGATGGAACTGGAGAGTGTGATGCTAAGTGAAATAAGCCATACAGAGAAAGACAGATACCATATGGTCTCACTCTTATGTGGATCCTGAGAAACTTAACAGGAACCCATGGGGGAGGGGAAGGAAAAAAAAAAAAAAGAGGTTAGAATGGGAGAGAGCCAAAGCATAAGAGACTGTTAAAAACTGAGAACAAACTGAGGGTTGATGGGGGGTGGGAGGGAGGAGAGGGTGGGTGATGGGTATTGAGGAGGGCACCTTTTGGGATGAGCACTGGGTGTTGTATGGAAACCAATTTGTCAATAAATTTCAGAAAAAAAAAAAAATAAAGTAGAAAACTCAAAAAAAAAAAAAAAAAAAAAAAAGAAAAATATATTGCTAAATCTGGAAGAAAAAAATGTATCACTCCACTGTAGAAATACCACATTTAGAATACTGAAATCTATTTTGTTTATACTGTTTATTTGTATTGTTTGTTCTAATAGTTTCATAAGTAGACTTCCAAAAAGGGGCCAATTCTTTATGCAATCAGTCTCAATTATCATGCCCAGTTTATTGGCCCTTGTACTGTTAGTATATACCTAAAATTTCTAAGTAAGTCTCTTGTATGTCTAATTATGTGATATAATAGTAAAATGATTCATAAAGTTGAATGTCTGATACCGAATGCGAGGATTTGCTATTACAACAGCATGAAAAGCAAAATAAAATCTCAAAATGTAAAAAAAAAAAAAAAATAAAAATAAAAATAAAAAATAAAAAAATAAATAAATAAATAAATAAATAAATAAATAGGTGATGAGGATTAAGGAGTGCACCTGTGGGGAGCACCAGGTGTTGTAAGGAGATGTTGAATCACTACATTGTACAACTGAAACTACTATTACCCTGTATGTTGACTAATTGGAATTTAAATAAAAAGTTAAGAAAAAAAGAACTATCATAGTATACTTCGCTCCCGCCTGACTACAAAATGATATACATTAAGAGAACGAATGTTTCAAAAATAACACCAAGACACATGTTCCAAAACATAGCCAATGAAGAATAAGAACTAACAGTAAGACACGACAGGGAGGAGCGTGCCCTTCATAGGTGCATTAGCTTATCTTGAGAACATGCTTATCTTGAGAACATGGGCCAACATGGTGGAAACACTGGAAAGGGCAAAGTAAAGTGTAACAAGAACCTCAGGAGACACACCTACATGTTCACTTTAGAATTGAGCAGAAATGGGCTAAAATGAAAGTTGAGTTTCCCTTCCTAAATGAAAGAATCTTTGTTCTTACTACTTATAATACTACTTTTAAATATTTATTACGGAAGTTGAAGGAAATTCACTCAGGATACAAGCAACACTTGCTTTTAAAGAATCCCCCACAAAAAGGCCAGGGGTGGGAATGGGAGATAGTAAGTCTCTTTGCTTCTTAAAATCACAAGCTCTTTTCTAGTTAAAAAGCAATCTTAAGATACTAACAGATACTAATTTCAAGGTTTCCGAAGAAATCTTTTACCTAAGACATAATAAACTAGCTTTGTCTGCAGCTAATATGAAGCGAGATTTTTGTTTTTGTTGTTGTTTTTAATTCCAAAGCTTTTGGGTATGTTTAAAGTTGAATCAGGTTCCCACATAAAATACTAATGCTTTCATTTGATGCTGGGGAGCATGTTTTATTTCAACTAGCATCAACATGCTATCATTACAGTAGCTCATTCCTGATGGGGGAAATGAAAGAGATTTTGGAAATGCTTAAAGAAGACAAAGCATTCCTCTTTCCCTACCTGCCACATGGCAATGGAAGTAAATTCAAATAAGAATTTGGGCCACAGGATCCCACTCTTTCCCTTACTACATTTCTGCTGATGGAGAGACTGGTGTTTGGATTTCACATGCTGAGACTGAATTATTATAATCTTCTTCTATTGATAACACACTATCATGAGGCTCCTCTCTTATTTAATATTTCCTTTTAGACCCACTATTTGGCTACTGGCCCCTTTCCTCCACGCTCACTAAAGATGAAAAGCTATGCATTTGGTATAGGGCCTTGTATGTATATTCATCCTTGAATAATACATAGCATTTTATTTGTATGTTTAATTTACATAAATAATTTTGTTGTCAGCCCTTTTTAATAATCTATCACTTTTTAAAAAAATAATAATCTACATGTTTTGAAGTTATCTTTGTGTTACTGTAGCACTGTGAAAGAGAAAAGCACATCAAGGAGTTGGCTTGGTATTATCAGCAAGACCTTCATTCTATTATAATCTGGTCTGACACTCCTTTGGTCATCCCATCAGGAATGAGCTGAACATAAGCCATTTGACAGAACATCAACATCAGAAAAGGCCACTCCGTGATCATAATGAATCAAGACAAACATAAGACCACTGCATAACCATGTATGAACACAGACAAAATATAACCATTATGCAAGCCACAGAAACAACAGAAAAAATTCCCTATCCTGGCTAGCTGCTTCTCTGCCAATTACAGCTTTGCCTCATTCTATTTTTCCTGCCTTATAGATAAGATTTAATTAAGATAAACCAATCAGAAGATTACTTCTGTTTTCTGACAGTATCCAAGACAAAGCCAAGTCCCACCTTTAACCTCTCACCAATCATCTAACGCAAGTTCAGATCTTGTAAATACTTCCCAACATCCTCTTGCTGAGATGTCCCACAGTTCCCCACAGAGTGCGTTACCAACTCCCTACAAGTAATAAACCCAATTTGTTCCACTACAGATGTATGTTCCCAAGGGTCTCTGGCGGAAGGGCATTGCCAACACAGTTATTTTATTGTTTCTGACTGCTACAGAGTATTCTATAGGATGCACCTATAACATACTTAATCATTCCCCTTGTGATACTTTGTCTTCAACTCTACCAGAAACTGAGGTAAACATTCTGGAATATACCCCACTGTAGACCTGAGCTGGTTTCACTGTAGTATGTCCACAGATATGAGACAACTGAGTGACAGGTCATACCCTTACTTTTTTTTTTTTAATGTTTATTTTATTTTTGAGAGAGAGAGAGAGAGAGAGAGAGAGAGAGAGAGCACGCGTGCAAGCGTGAATAGGGGAGGGGCAGAAAGAGAGGGGACAGAGGATCCAAAGTAGGTTCTGTGCTGACAGCAGTAAGCCTGATGTAGGGCTTGAACTCACGAGCCATGAGATGATGACCAGAGCCAAAGTCAACGCTCAACCGACTAAGTCACCTAGGTGCCCTGAGTCATACCCGTACTGTTACTAAGGATTTTGAGATTGCTCTTCAAACCATCTACATCAGTCTAGATTTCCACCAATAGTACTTAACTGTTCCAATTACCCCAAATCTTCACCTACATTTTGATTTATCTAGTTATTTTTCAAAAACTTCTTTCCAGTTAGATGGGTGTGATGTGTTATTTTTATTAGGACTTCTCTAATTACTTAAAAGGTTCTACATCTCTCTTTATACACCTGGCCATTCAGGAGCCTCCTTCCATGAAGTGTTAAGCAATAACCTTTGCTTTTTAAAATATATTGATTTCCCTTTCTTATTGTTGAATTTGTAAGCATTTCTCATATAGTCCACGTTTATCTCTTTTCAGTTTTGATGTTGCAGATATCTGCTTCTAATCTATCACTGTCATGTTGTTTGTTTTATCCTAGAATTCACTGGACAGAAATCCTTAGTTTTGACATTGTAAAGCTACCAATTTATCCCTGATAGTTTGTACTTTGGGAGTAAAGTTCTTCCACATACCAAGGTCACAAAGATCTTCTCTAATATTGTCTTTCATTGCCTCTACAGTTTTACCTGTCACTTTTAGGTCTTTGTTCTCTCTGGAGTTCATATAGTGTGTGATCTAAGGGAGGGGTCCACGTTCAGTTATTTCATCTAGTAAACAGGTCTTTCCAAGAACCTACAAAGCAACATACCTCTTCCCCACTTTGGGTCTGTTTCTGAGCACTCAACCTCTGTTTCATCAGTCTGACTGCTTCTGTGCCAGTTCTAAACTGCTTTTATTAATATGAATTAAAATCTGGTCAAAATATCATTCTTCTTCCAGATATATCTCAAAATAGACTTAGCTATTTGTGGGTTTTTATTCTTTTATCACAGTCAGTTTGGGTCTCCCCCCACCCCCAAAATACTATTAAAATTTTAACTGGAATTGCATATGGTGAGACTTGACATCTTTATGTTGTTGTATGCCTCATCAATGAACATTTTATAGCTCTTCATTTATGCAAGGCTTCATTTATGTTCTTTAGTACATTTTTACAGTCTGTTTTATAAAGCTGTTATGTATTTTTTAAGGTTAATACCTAAATGCATTATAATTTTTCTAACTATTGTGAATTTTGAACTGTAGTTACTGCTAACATGAAAAACAAAACTATTTTTGAAAGTATATAGTTTTGCTAGTTCTAATGGGTTGTCTATGTAGACATCGTATAATTTCCAAATAAAGACATATTTTTCTCTTTTCTCCCCTCTTTCCTCTCTGTCCATCTTTATTTCATTTTTTTTTTCTTGTTGGATTAGCCAGATCTATCTCAAGAATATCACCAGTCTTGGGTATAACTGTCTAAAACTTGTTCACAGTTTCAATTTGGATGTTTGCTATATAGGTTTTAGTATTTAACTTTTATCAATTTGTAGTTTCCTTCTATCCCCAGATTTCTGGACTTATGAATACTAATCACAAATTAGAGTTAAATTTTATCAAATATTTTTAAAACCTTTTTTTAGATAATTATATAATTTTTTGGTCTCTTATGTATTTTCACTAATACAAATTTCCTTTTCTTGTGTTAAACCATCGTTGCCATTCAGAGATAAATACTGTATTTTTAAAAAATTTGTTGGATTTAGTTAGCTAATGTTTCACTTAGAATTTTCACACTTGTCACTGTAAAAGACTGACCTATAATTCTCTTTTGTTGTACTATTCTTTTGGAATTAAGATTGTACAAGTCTTGAAAAATTAGCCAGAAAGGATTTCCTCAACCCAACTTTTTTTTCTTTCTGGCTCTCTCTCTCTCTCTCTCTCTTTGTTTTTGTTTTTGTTTTGTTTGTTTGTTTGTTTGTTTTTAATATCTGCATGAGACAGGAGCTGTATCTCCTGAAAGTTCAGTAGAAGTATCTTGCAAGCTTATTCAATTTGGGGAGGTATGTCTGTTTATACAAATGTTTATTTCAGTGTAATAATTTTGATTTCTATTTATTTGACAAATATTCTATTAAGTTTTCTACTTTTTAAGAAATATTTGCTTTTTGTTTTCAGCAGTTATTTATTAAAGGAAATTAATCACAAAGAAGCTTTCAACAACAAACATTCTGAGTACAAATGAGATTCTTAGGAACTGATACCTAGACTATATACCCTGGCCCTAATTTTAAGCTCAAAGTGCCTCTAAAAAATGAGCTGTCTAGCAAAAAGTTCTGTTCTTACTCTCTGTAAAAAAATCACCTGTCCGTATGTGGATAGCAGCTTGAATAATGCGGAATGACAGGATAACATCTAAAGGGAAAAATCTTCTGAGCTTTTATACTTCAAAAATAAGTAGTGCTATTAAGCAGTAAGGGACTTAAACAGTAAATTCAACCAAAGAAAATTTGCTGAAGATGCCATAAAGTGAAAATTTTTGCCTCTGAACCTGGCTTTTTAATCTGTTTCATTCTGATAGTTTAAAATCAATGCTCTTCTTTTTCAGTAGTAGATTACAGGAACATAAAGAAATAGGTTCAGGTATAGATTCAAGAGAGAACGTTTCACCAAAGACATGAAGAGTTATTAGGGATACACTTTGATGGCTAAGTTTTAGATTTCCAAATAATTAAGACTTAGGAAAGTCTGCACAGTTAGCAAATTTATTCAACAGAGACTATTAAATTGACATGATGGAAACTTTTCTCATGTGCTCAAATACTATACTATTGAATATAGCTGGTCTATGCTGTCCCAGAGGGCTGTAACAGGAGTTTTATACACTGTTAGGATGAATGCTGATGTGCATCTTACTTTGTTTATCACTCAACCCACGCCAAAAGGCACTAATTAGAGTAGTTCTGCCACATAATGTTTATACATTAATTATCCTACTTCCTAAACCAAATGTTCCAAGAACCACTAAGAATGCATATGGCAAAAAGCCACTGGTTGCAGCACCAGTATGCTGTTTTACAAACAAAAAGAACAGACTCCAAAAGAAAAGAAATAATAGAAAAGTTAACATATGATATAAAGTGTGGTATGCATGATTATGTCAATAGTATAGGTATTTAATTTTAGTAAGAATTGAGACTTCCAAATTAAAAAGAAAATAAAAATTTAGAAACAAAAATATTACATATAGTAAAGGTACATACACACATATACATATATTTTATATTCAAGGCATATTTATGGGAAATATTAGGAAAAAATTCAAAGAAAAATACAAATTGGTATTGCAAAGCCCTATTTTTGACCTTTAATATTTACTGAGTGCCTTCTATGGGCAAGATACTATGATTCCAAAGACATTCCAAAACATATGGTGTTTCCTGTCTTCAAAGAGTTTGCAGTCTAATGCGAAAGATAGGCAATTACCTAAGAAAATAGAATAAACACAGTGTAAAGGAAATTCTATTAAGTGTTGGGAGATAGCTTATAAGAGCATGTAATCCAGTCTAGAATTTTATTTTGTGTGTGAATGTTTGTATAAATGAATTTTAGCAGTAGGAAGAGCTTCCTGGAACTTTCCTATCTTATCCTTTCTCTCTTCTTGGGTGTTTTTGTTTTACACTGTCTGCTTCTGTAGTACTTATTCTCCTGGCCTTTCCTATCAGTCTGCCGCCTTATCTCGTCCCTTCTGTCTTGAGATTTTACCTTATCTTCTTTTATTTTCCTACTTGGCCATTATGCAGAACAATGTACATTTACTTTTTTGCACTGTTAAAAAATGTGCCCTAATAAAAACAGTGATAATGTTGAAAATAATTATAATAATGGACTTACTATGTATCAGGTTCTTCTAAGCACTTTAATATGCATTAACTCATTAAATTTTCACAAAAATCTAATATGGTAGACATCGAGATTACTTTGTAATGTTACAGATGTGGAAACTGAGGTAAAAAGAGGGTAAGTAAATTTCCTAAGGTCACATAGCTGGTTAAGGGCCAAACTGGAATATTATCCCTGCTACTGTGGTTGAAGCCAAACTCATTTAAATGAAAACAATAGTTAATATTCACTGAGTAACCACCAGGCACTATTCTGGTCATTCCAATCATTCTACAAGTATGGTCTCATTTAATCTTTACAATGGCCCTGTTAAATAGGCAGGTTAATAACCCCATTTTAAAGTTAAAGAAATTAAAGCAGAAAGGGTTGTCCAAGTCACATAACTAGTAATAATTTTTAAAAAGGAGAAAAAATTTTAAGAGAATTGAATTTTTAAAAAAGAAGAAAAATCACAAACTAAATTATCTTTATTTTCATCTGAGACCATATTCTCTTGGTCAAGACTTTGGAGAAAACAATAGTTCTGTGCTTCAAGCTAATAATTCTGACTCACTGAAATGTCATCTGTCAAAGTGTTGGCTGGTTCTTTAGCCAAAAAGGAATAAACAGACTCTGCTTGGTCATTTTTCAAATGTGCTCAGCAATTCAGGGAATCACCTTCTTTTCAGTTGACATACACCCAGTCAATTTTTTATTCTATCCTCTTAGTATTACCATAAGAAACTCAGGTAATAGCACCTCAAAAAGAGATAAAAGATCACATTATTGATTAGTTAGATGGAATGTGACAATCAGGAGACAAAATGAGTCCTCTTTATGTTATCAACACACACACACACACACACACACACACACACACACGCATGTCTTAAAGTCAACTTTTACAATTGTCTTCTCTATACATGCAGACAATGCTAGTTTGGATATATAACGTTTGTTTTGTTTTGTTTTGTTTACTTTTGAGAGAGAGAGAGAGAGAGAGAGAGAATGGGGGAGGGGCAGAGAGAGAGGGAGACACAGAATCCTAAGTAGGCTCTAGACTCTGAGCTGTCAGCACACAGCCTGATGCGGGGCTCAAACCCATGAACTGTGAAATTATGACCTGAGTTGAGGTCGGATGCTTAACCAACTGAACCACCCAGGCGGCCATAATTTGGATATATAAAAACAGATAAAGGCACACTGATTTGTCTGTGCTGCTATAAAATTATCACAAACTCCTCCAAAAAAATAATTCAAAATCTAGTTCTCTGAATTCAAGGGAAGTCAGTATCTCTCCAAATGATGAGGGAAGGCCTCTTAGAACACTAAATGACTTACTTGTTCAAAAGCACATCAAAATTCAGATTAGGAAAAGGAGGTAATTAGTGCCTGCAGCTTTGTTTAGGGTTATTAGTGCCAAGGACTATAGTCAAAGAGCACATGCAATCAGTCCTTGCACATTATAATTAGATGATGGAAGGACAGAACTCTACATCATAACTACTAGAAATACTACAATCATCAGAAGTGACAAAATGAACCCAATTTCCCCACCAAATTGTTTTTCCAGCTCTGCTACTTGAACTGTGTGATTGAAAGCTTTTCTAAGCATTCTTGAGAGAAACTGTTTAGGATGAGTATTTTTAATATGTGCCTACACACTGTTTCAACCCTGCACAAAGACCTAGGGATACGTTTGCAGCCAGATCCCATGACCTGAAATAGCTGGAACCTGATATGATTACATATGTTAGATTTGGAATGGTAAATATTAAGGCAGAACTATTTGCTCTGCAGTACACCTCTGATTTCTGAGAAGAAAACAGAAAAACCTTGTCGAATAAACATAATCCAAACTCAGTTCTTAAATTTCAACTTCATCTTTGCTGCTTGTTATTGGGCTATTCTTTTACGAACCCATTTGCCCTTGCCTCATTGGCTAATCCAAATCCTTTTTATTCCCCTTAAAGTTTCAAGAATGTCTCCTTCCTTCAAAGTTGACTGACGGTATCAGGTGTTAACTCTCACTGATGTTGCTGATGACCTCAAAATTCCTCCTTTTGCAGACCTATTATTCTAAATTGGAGGAAAAGCTGATCTGTCCTCACTGTCTTCTTCCTCACCATTCCCCCTTTACCCCCATATCAGGCTAACAAACTTGTAAACAAGCACTATTGATTCTGCTACCTATAATACTGCAAGACTATACATTCTCGACTTATGTTTCTCTTATCTCAAATATTTTCAATTCAACAAAACTTTTAAGCACCACTTAAATTTTGTTAAGTACCTACCTAGGTGTTAGGCACTGTGGTAGATACCAAGACACCAATAACTGAGATGGTACCCTTACATAACCCAGAGACCATCCTCCCTTTTATCTTCAAACACATACTTAAAATTATCTTCCAAAAATCTCTTAGTCTTCATTCCATGACATCATGATCCCCACCTCTAGTCATAATCCAGAGAGTTCACAGTCCAATTCAAGTTGTATCCTCACATAGCTCTCCCTTATTATTCCAGTCTAGAGCAGTTTCTCTTTTCTCTGTTCCAATCATTTGGCACTAACCAGAAACCACGCTATACTGGCAGTTACCTTTTCTATGCCTATTTTATATTATACTTCACAATCATACTTATCTAGCTAGAGGAATGGAGTTAGGCCTTACAGTCAGAAAGAACATGACACAAGGCCAGGCTCTACCTGTTCAAGGCTGAATGACCTTTGACAAGTCACTAATCTTCCCTCTGCTTGTATGGGGTTATTGTAGGGATTAATAACTTAAAATACAGGCACAGTATAAATTGGCATTAAATATAAATTTTATTCCTCATTGATTAAAATCTTATAGCATGTGAATATATAAATGAGAATTTCATGAACCCATACTTCTGGGTTTCTCCTTTTATTTTCATTGTAAAAGCAATTATTGAAAGCAAAAAATGGAAAATGTCACCTTTCAAGGGGTCATTCAAGGAATGTTCACTTATTGTACTTCTAACAAGAAGTTATTACTCTGTCTGTCCTCTTCCCTTCCCCACTGAAAGTGCAACCCTCTGATAATGTTATAAGCTGACAAGACAGTTTCTGTCTCATCATGGCAGATTTAATACTGCAGTTGCTATATCCATTAGATTGTTCAAGCATTCTCATTATCCAAGTAGACGTTTACCAACTGAGGGCAGGCACTGTTTAACCAGGCTTACTGCTTGCTAATGGATGTACTTAACTGCAAGCAGGATTACTCTAAAATAAATCATGCCACAAGATAAGACTCTAAAACATGATAACCAGAGACAAAAGGAAATCCAATCACCTACAATTAGCTTCAACTACTCATATGCAGAATAGAGCATGTATATAGAAAAACCAATTTTTCCTTTTCCATAGACATAAATTTAAAAATATATATATATTGTATATACAAAAGGAATTTTTGGCTTTCTCCCTTAAAATTAGAGAAAGCAACTTACAAAGGGATATAATGCATATTATATTTTAAATGACTTCTTTCTTTCCTTATTTTTTTTAAGTTTATTTATTTGTTTTGAGTGAGAGAGAGAGAGAGAGAGAGAGAGTGCACAAGCAGGGGAGGGGTGGAGAGAGAGTGACAAAGACAGAATCTCAAGCAGGCTCTGCAATGCCAGCACAGAGCCCGCTGCAGGGCTCAAACTCAGGAACCTGTGAGATCATGACCTGAACCAATATCCAGAGTCAGAAGCTTAATGATGAGCCACCCAGGCACCCCAAAATGACTTCTATCTTAATAAACATCCAAAATATTCTGTATATAATTATCCTCCATTTGAAGTAGTATTCAATTAATAATCCTTTATGATCATTGTCTTTTTATAAATAAGCTTCACTTAGGGGAAAATGGAACTACTCTGCCTTTTCTTCTAGTAGAACTGCCTGATATGCCATTAATGTGCCAGGTTTTAAAATTTAACTTAACTTTTATTTTGCAAAACTACCCTAGGTTTTGAAAGTTAATTTCTTATTACCTTAGTTGGACAAATTATTTTCAATACTAGCAATCCTATCTTGCACATGTTTTTAAAGGTAGCTGTACATTACATCATTTACTGTATCATCTGAAATAAAAACTAAAATGTAAATAATTAGTTGAAATTTGCTTTCTCATTTTCTGTTTAGCTGTGATCACAGTTAAGAAGACTCCACATGGACCTCTGAAACTGTTTCTTCGGTAATGAATTGTTTATAGGAGAACATGAGTTTAGATTTTTTTTAAAACATAAAGCTTAATAGCTTGTAATGCAATAGAAGCCGCATCTTATCTTCAATATCTTACCCTAAGATCTTCTAAGTTTAAAAGCAAAGGAAGAATCTTTAGAGATAACTTAACACATCAGTGAACATTACAAATGAAATTCCAATGTAAACAGCTATCTGGGAAAATACCTTCAAGAAAATATTAATAACCTAACTATATAAAGAATTTAAACAAATTATAAAGAAAGATATTAAGATTTCAACAGCTTAATGAGTAAGGTCATAAAAAAGCCAATTCATTTAAAAATTTTTCTCACAAAATTAAATGATCAATAAAAATATAGAAAAAAAACTTGTTATTTTTACCAAACCATTAACATTTAAGAGACAGCCCCAGAGTTAAATCTATTAAGAGAGAAAGGCTAAAAAGGACAGAGAAAAAAACTACTAATTTCTATCTGCTTTACCCCATACCGAGAGAAGAATAACTTGTCCAAGGTCACAGAGTAAATGAATGGCAGAGCATTCATTTCAAATCAAGTGAGTGTGAATCTAGAACTCTTACTATTACAGTATACTCCTTATAAAAAGTGCAAGGAGTCAGGTAAAGAGCATTATAATTTGAAATTAGTGTTAGTTGGACCATGAGCAAATGGAGCTAGGCAAGGTTGACTAAGAAGAGTAACATCCATAACCATGGTACCATTCATAAATTTATGAAATTCTGAAGTTCAAGGAACTGAAAAATCAGTCTCCTTTCCTTGACTACATGAGGAAATTCTACTAGCTTATTGTAAATATTCCTTGAAAATTAAGCTAACTATATATCCAAATAGGTTCCTTTAACCACTGAGAATCTCGTATCGAATGCATTATTTAGTAAGTTGGACTGGATGATATTTAAATTCTTTTGCAGTTTCGAATTCTCCTGTTCTGAAAGTACATATTTGTGAAGTAAAAAAAAAAAAAAAAAAAGAAAAAAATCAGCATTACTGCTCAATTGGACATAAGAACATAAGTGTAGAAACGGAAGTGAAATGTATGAAGCAAAAAGATATCAGACACAGGGGAAATACTTACTATGCCTGGGAGTAGAATAGTGTGCATAAATGACCAAATATTTAAGCCAGTATTCAATCTTCCCTTGTCAAAACTTTACAGCTTACTAAATTAGATTTTCCCCCAATGTAAACATCTTTCAAATCTAATCTTAGAAATATATTAAAAATTAAGATTTCCTTTGGAAAAAAATCACTTTATAATCAACTCTGTTAAAATACCTCAATTAGAAAAGGCAAGTGATAATTATTTTCAGAGTAGAAAATCATAGATAACAGCGAGAAATCATCTGAATTCCATGGACATAAAAAGGTCAGAAAAATTAAACAATAAAAAGATTCTTGTATTTTCACACATGAGTAGTTTTATTTTTGAAAATTCTAGTAAATAGTACAATATAAGTTTATTAATAAAAATAATATATGAGAAGTACATCTATTGATACACCAATTAAAGAGTAGCAATAATTAGTTTTCTAATGGAATAATTTGAATCAACGTCTTTGTCTTTCATAATGGAAATACTATCACTCTGGAAAATTTATTATAAAATAAAATTTAACCACGTAACCTCATAAGTTGTTTTTAACAACTTTATTGAGAAATAATTTATAGACCATAAAATTTACCAAATTTAAGTGTACAACCAAATGATTTCTATTAAATTTACATTGTGCATCCATTACCATAATCTAGTTTTAGAAGATTTTTGTTGACCGCGAAAGGTGCCTTATGCCTGTTTACAGTTAATTTCCTAAACATCCACAACTCCAGCTCCAAGCAATTACTTATCTACTATTTATCTCCGTAGATTTGCCTTATCTGGACATTTCATATAAACTGAATCAATAGAACTTGTTATTTTTACACTAAGAATGGTTTTTCTAAAGCCCAATGTACTTTTTTTAAATGTTTATTTATTTATTTTTTTTGAGAGAGTGAGCAGGGGAGGGGCAGAGAGAGAGGGAGACGCAGAATTCAAAGTAGGCTCCAGGCTCTGAGGGGTCAGCACAGAGCCCAAGGCGGGGCTTGAACTCACCAAGGCAAAATCATGACCTGAGCCAAAAGCAGACACTTAACCGACTGAGCCACCCAGGTGCTCCCCTATGTACTGTTTTAAAAAGGACTCTCAGAATAAAATTAACCTAAAGTCAACTAAAAATGAAAATCTCAGATGTTGATCAGAGGTTATAAGTGTCTATATATTGAATGAAAAGGAAACTTTCAAGACTTTTCAGAGATTGCAAGACTTTTAAGACTATAGAACCTTCTAACTTCACATTCTTATTGCCATTAAAAACATATGCAGAATTGCAGAATCATTAAGTAGAGGTGCCATTTGTTATTTGCTTCAGTATCATATCAAGGAGAAAGAAAACTGGACTAGGAATCAGAACACTTAGAAAATTTTTTTCAGGGGCATCTGGGTGGTGCCCGTGACTAGGATCATGACACCTCAAACTGTTGCCTATTGTGAAAATAAATCAGAAGTGCTCAGAAAATTCTCAAAAGCAAATAAACTAACCAAAGTAATGAAATGTTGGCTTAGAAATCTCAACAAATATCCAAAAACTTCAAACAACTCAATAAATCTTAATCAAATATTGACCACACAAAACTACATTTGTTTGTAGGCACAATAGGGGGCATACTGAAATATAATAAGACACTTTCCTACCCTTCAATGGTTTGAATTTCTATTGGGGAAAATAAATTACACTCATGAACTAATTAGCGAAGAACTCAAAGTAGAAAACAAGTGCCAAAATGTGAAGTCAGAGTTGGGACTGAGAGAGATCAAGGTGGGGAAAAATACTTTGAGCTAGAAGGATCACTAATGGTCATAGAGGAAGCAGAACATAGGGAGACTCTTAAAGTGTGGCTCAGAATTTTAAATATAAGGGCTCAAAGAGGATGGCTTTTTAAATAAGAAGTATATCATGGTCAATTTGCATAGAGAAAGAACAAAGTAAATTATTTCAATAATAAGGAAACAAGCCTGATCAGAACAAGTCAATATGAGTGGGTATCTGGCTGAAAATGAAAGGATAAAAAAAGTAGGTACACATGGCAGACCTCAAATCTCTCCTCTGATTGCTATACCCTTCTGGAAAAGGTAGAGCTTTAGAAGTATTGGATAAGGCTTAGAGAGGAGCAATTATAATAAGCGTGCTTGAACATTTAAAAAGTTAAACTTTTTACTTTTGTATAAAACAAGATATGAGTCTCTATCCTCTCTTCATCTATTAAGGATTGCATCTATCAAGGGTTGCATAATAGAGGGCAGTCCATTAGATGAATCAGTCCCAGGAGTTGGCACTGGCAAACAGGAACAGCTCTCCCTTCCCTCAGGGACTGTGGAGCCCAGCCAGGACTTCCAGTCCGTCTAAGTCTACAAAATACGTGTTAGCAGGTCATGAGTGGGGTACTACCTGTTCAAACATCTGAAGAAATGAAATAAAATGAACACGGAGGTTTTACTATATACCAGACTCTGCTAAACACAAAATAAACATGACCTAATTTGATATTCTGAACCTACGGAAGAGACAAGTATTGTTCTCACTTTACAGGTAAAGAATCTGAGTCATATGGATATACTTCTACCAAGTTGACTGTGCTAGACTTCAAAAGTCACATCAGTCTGACTCCAAAGCCTATGTTCTTCCCACTCTACAACTTTGTGTCTATGTAGCATGCTTATTTAAAACCTTTTCAGATAAGAATTTTTAATAGTTGCCAGTTTTTAATATCAAAATGTTCTAGGTTCTTTTCTATGTACCAAATAAGCATTATTATTAATGTATATAGAAACCCTGGAAGAGTGTAATTATATCCCTGTTGTACAGCTGATTAAATCATGACCCAGAGAGGCCAAGTAAGATGCTAATGTTAAAAAAGCTATGTGACAGAGCTGGCTTCAAATTCAACTGTGCTTGATGCCAACCCACCACTCTTTATACATACCTTCTTATTTGGTATGCATTTTAAGAAAGAGACATTGTCACTTATACATGGGTACTTAAATTTCCTTATATGTCTGTTTGTACTTTCTGTTTATCTGAGAACTATAAAATTCTGAAATATAAATATAAGTAAAGAGTATCGATGTAAGTTCTAAGACATCGATGGGCCCATTGATTCTTCTTTCTTTACCCTCTAATATTAGAGATATTGATAAAACAAATCCAAAGGACACTATTAATTTGTTCTTTTACAACTGTTTAGCACCATCAATATCTATTTTTAACATAGCCATACTTTTAATAATATTTCTGATGGATGTTCCTAAGAAAAACAGTAAAACTTACAAATGGTTCTAATGCATCGAGTTAAATGTATCTGTTTACAAGTTCCATTTCCATGTGGCAGACTTTTCGTGTATTTGAAGACAGGGTTCACGTTTCTTACAAATCTCCTTCAGCATAAATTAAACCTCTCAAAATACTTCAGTTACTCTTCCTGTGCGACAGGGTTTCCAAATCTTTCCATATCTAGGACACAGTCTTTTGGATGTAGTCCGGTATCTCTTCTTGACCCTCTGGAGTAACAGAGGAAGGATACTGTCTCTTCTAGAAGACAGCCCTCTGAAAAATTGAAGCTACCTATCACTCTCTCCTTCAGAATCTTCATTTACCTTCCTCATTAGCCAGGAACTCAGTTTGCAGACACTTGCCCCCCCCCCCCCCCCCCAAATCCTGAATTTTCTCCTTTGGATTTACTCTGGCTTTTCCGTGTTCCTCTTAAAATGTGGTGATTCAAACATAAGCTGACCAACATGCAATACAGTGAGCCATTTTTTTTTCTTTTTTACATTGACAATGTCACTCACATATATCCTTCTCTTGTTTTTAGTTTGGCTTCTTGTCTTAATTCCTTTTCTAAAGAAACAGTATAACCCTAGCCTGAAGTTTCTGCCTCTTTTAATTCAGCCTCACACTGCTTAATCTTCCTAAAACCTCATAGTATCTTTCTTCTACCCAGAAATTATATATCTCAACTGCCTACACTAAAGTCTGAACTCCTCCTAGATGTAATTTCAACTAAGTTGCCCAGCTTTATCAGCCAGTGATCTATTTATAATTCTGAACCATGTAATTCGAATATTCACCATTCTCCAAATACATTCCCTGCTTTCATTTTCATGTCTTTGTCCCTTGCCTAGCGTTAGTTCCATATGGAATGCCCACCAATCCTCTCCTTTGTGTTCTAAAATATCATCCTTATCATATTTGTATAATTATTATCTTCATATAATTTAGTTAACTTAGTATATAGTATAAATTAGTATAATTATTATCTTTTAGTCATACCTGCTGGAAGCAATCTGTCCTACCTAGACAGTGCTCTTTTTAGAGCACTAGTTCATGCTTCCTTGTCCTCAATTTAGTTGTGTACCTTAAGTCTTCTATCACATATTGAAGCTAGAGAATATATCTTACTAAGCTAATATCATGTGTGGTAAATACAAACTGTAGTTAGCATGTGATATAAATCTCCATGTGATCAATCAATTCAACAAATATTTAGTAACCATCTGTTATATACCAGGCACTTTGCTAAGTTTTGGGGATGTGAATCTGAAGAGATATGGTCCTTACCTTTAAGGGACATACAATATAATGACAGAACTGAAGTATTTATTTAAAACACAGACAAACATACAAACAAACTGCTATATGCACAGCAGCAGCCCAAATCTCTGCTTGCATGGTCAGGAGACCTGATCCTTAAAGAATGAGCAGGAATTTAGCAAGCAAACAATTTGGTCAGCAATTTATTGTTCAGAGTGATATGATGGAGGTGAAAAAATACATTATCAGGGATTAGAGAATCTCATAGGAAAAAGAAATGTCAAAGAAGATACTGCAGAATGAGAGGTTATCCCACAATACTAGCAAAGGAAGCCAAGGTGCTTGGAAAGGGCAGTGTTTACATTAGTAGTATTAGGTGATTAGCAGTCAGGGATGAGCTGATGTAAAGGTGATAATGCAAGAAGCTGGCCACAGTAATTTGTGTTGTCTGTGTTTTCAGGAAGAGGTGTGTCTTTATTTTGCCTGCAGTAAAACTGATGACTACGGGCAAGTCTGTACTCCACCCAAAGTGAATCATTTTTTTAAGGATGTAACTGAATGTTGTGTTTTAGAACTGAGTTTACTGGTGAGGGTGGATTAAAATCTCATGTAAATAACTACTAGCTTCTTTACTACCATGTGTAGAACTTGGATTTTTCTCAAAGGTAGCATAGCTTGGTAAAACAGAAAAAAAGTTAGTCATCATACTACTATTGTTTCTCCACAAAGAGTGCTTGCTCTGAGAAAAAAAAGACAAGATTTTTGGCAGATTATAGTTATTCACACTCTTGTTAGTTACAGTCATCTTAAAACACTGTTTAACTTCATTTTGCTCTTTTTCAGAGGCTCATTATTGACTAAAAAATGAGGGTCAAATGCTTTAGGCTGGCATTCAATCCTTTAACTTGTCTTCTAAATCCTAGGAGAGTCTCAAAGACTTTGAGAGTTGCTCTCTCATTTAAACTGTTAAGACTCGATGTCTGATAGATTTCCTTGTTCATGACTGAACAGAACCAGGAGACTGATGCTCAGAAACAAGGGCTCTGGTCTGGGCAAGGTCCTCACTTTCTTCACCCTCCTCCCCCCATGAGCCCTTCATTGTTCCCCAGAGGAGTGAGCTTCAGCCACGCACCTCTACTCTGCGGCCCAGGCTCTACTCTGCATCCCTGTCTCCATTCTGCTTTTTCCTAACCAACTACCTCCAATATTTCAATGATTCTAAGAAGCACATTTCTTCACCCTTTCATACCACAGAAATCAGTATGTGTTTTGCAATCAATCCACATCACAACTTAATTGGCTATATTTTCTTTCTTAGTAGTCTACTATAAAGTAATGGTGTACCATACAATCAGTGGCTTAACACTTCTATGACTTCCATCTAACTTGGCTCCTATGTATCCAAAATACTGCCCCCCCCCCAGAATTATACCTGTTTTATCAAAACTGTAACTGAGTAAAAATGAGGCTTTTAAAAAAAGTATAGTTGACACAGACTTCTAAAAGCAACATCTAGTAGCTCCCAAATGGATCAGAATATCAGATTAAAAACTTGTCCAAACCTTTACAAAAAAGATCTAAATAATATTATCTGTAAATCTTTCAGAATTCATTCCTCAGAACCATTTAATAGTTATAATCAAATAACAAAAGACACACACCTTTGGTGGGGCATTATTTACCTGGAATTTAAGAGTGATTTGGTTAGATTTATTCTTCACTGCAGAATATAATGGACACAACACTGGAGTGGGAGTAAAATGTTTTCTTTTCTTTTTTTTTAAATGTTTTCTGATCCATGTTACCTTATCTGAAAATAAGAGGGCTAGACATGATTTAGGTCCCTTTCAACATTTAATCTCTATGGTTTTCAGTATTGATATTTTGATATAGATCACCTTTATTAGAGAAAAAAAGGAGAACCTAGATTCTAAAATCGAGGACACTAGTGTTTGCTTCGGCCGCACATACACTAAAATTGAGGACACTAATGTAATTTTAGCAGCTGAATTTGAACATTGTTTTGAGTTAAAGGAATCTGCTCTCTCCCTTCAGTTGCAAGTGATGAGACATTTTGGCACATGCAACCTGGCATTCTTTCTCTTTCTTGCTAACTTCCTTCCTCTGATTGCTGCAGACAGGTTGTAGCAAGTAATGCTCTCTTTAGGACAGATTTATTGTGCTCAAATGTTCCTTCTGTATTTTCCTTCACTGACATGATGCAACAATAAGCATGTTTATATACTGCCTATGTACTCTGTATCTGTCGACTTGAACTTCTTTGGGGAGCCGCTACATAATAGGTATTACCACATCCGGAACTTGTCAAAAGAAAAGAGATGAAATACTGAAAAGATGTTTTTATTCATCTCTACTATTGTTATGCCTCAGTAAATTAATAGCTTAATAAACTCCAGTCTTTATACTGAGTTTATATAAAACTGCATTGATACAAAAACTGTAAGTATCCATTCCCAACGTACACATACATCAACACCTTTTTGGTCTGGAATTCCTGATATTCACATTTCATTGTAAATATGTTGTCACAGACTAATTCTAAGGGGATTACTAAACTTTTCAATGTCCAAAAGAAAGAACAACCTGATCTGAGATTCAGGTTTACTATTTTGTCTGCCAGAAGTGATTTGGGACTAGTCATTTTATCCTCTCAAAGCTTTAATGATCATTTGTGTAAAGTGAGGATTTGGACTGTCAGTGGTTTTCACCCTATTTTCTGCCTCAACATAACAGAGATGATCCTACTCAGTCTCATTATTCACAGGCTCACTACTCTCACCACAGTACGAGGTGAGGGGCGAGGGTGTGTGTGTGTGTGAGTGTGCCTGTGACAAGTGACAAGGCTCCCAGGTGTATCTGACAAATCTAGAGTGTATGTGTTTATGGGGCACTCACTCTAATCCCCCTCTTTATTCCCACTCTCATTGCTACAGACTAATTAGCTCAAAGGTCCTTTCCAGCATCAGTCTCTGTGACTGTAAGTGGAAAGACTCTATATCTACAAGAACACATTTCGTGAAGTTGAATAGGTTTTGCTTTCTATACTGACAGGTTTTTTTTTCTTTCAGCATTTTAAAGGTATCATTTTACTGTCTCGTGGCTTGCACTGTTTTGATAACTGTCTGTATGCCTGTATTTAACATGGCTTTTTATTTTTCCTGTTTGCTTTTAAGATTTTCTTTTTATTATGGATTTTCAGCAATTTTATTACAATACACCCTGGTGTGGTTTTCTTGCACTTATCTTGCTTGAATTTCCTTGTGCCTGCTCATTCTCCTTATCTTCAAAGCTACTTTTTTTCTGTTGGGTTGATATTTTTATCAAACCTGAATAAATCAGGGGCATTTTATTCTTCCAATATATTTTCTCTGATTCTTTTCCTACTCCACCCCCAGGAATTCAATTGCATCTGTTAGTTTATCTATGTCCCACAGGTCAGTGAGGCTCATATTTGTTTTTCCTATTTGTTTGCATGTGTGGTTTTGTTTTGTTTTTTGCTTTTTTTCCCTCTGTGTTTCAATTGGAATGAGTTCATTTGCCCATAGCTTACTATGTATACTAATCTTTTTGTAATGTCTCATTCGCTTTTAAACTTATTCAGTGAATGCTTCACTTCAGACTTTGTATTCCTCAGAGCTATGTTTCATTTTGTTCTTTTTTCAAGATATAAGAGCAGAAACATGGTATTTTAAAAGGTATATGGGGGAGGGAGGGACCTAACTGAGTAAGTAGAAAGTGGTTTATCTTGGGGAGTAGAAATTTGAGAATGGGGGGAAAGTGCAGAAGACTCCTGTTATCTTTTTTGGCCTTGTAGTCCATTTTCGTTTTGTGTTTAGCCTTGTAGTTCTTTTTGACTTTGAAAAATATTAGCAGGTATTACTATGATAAAACTAAATGAAAACAGATATACAAATGAAAAATATAGATATAGACACATATACACTAGATGATTTTATAAACAACACTTTCTTCTGTATCTTCTGTCTCCCCATAAAATAGAAACTTTTGCATTCTGAGAACTATTGGGATAAAGCATCTTAAATTCTTCCCTGCCTCATACTCCTTAGTGGTTTATTTGAATCCTGAGGCTGAGTAAAGACTTAGGCCTACAACGAACTCTGCACAAGCACCCTCAGTTCCCTCTTTTCTATCCTTCCAGGACTAAAATCTTATCCAACTATAAAACAGTCTTCAAGAAAATGGTCATGGGCAAGATATTTTTGAAATAACTTATGTTATTGCAAGTGAAACAGATGGCTGGTTCTCATAAACCAAGCTGAATAATAATAATAACACAGAAAGCTGTCATATTATCTATGGTGGGTTAAAGATAGCTGCAAAAATCTTCCCATTCCTCTCATCAAGAGGCTGAATCTGTTCTCCTCCCACTCAGTCTGGGCCAGCACTGGGAGATGCTCTGTCCAAAACAAGGGCAAAGGAACTGGGTAAAGTGACACAGTTTAACTTCAAGAGATCTGCAGCTTTTGCTTTTGCTTTTCTGGGCTGAAACTGCTCCATATTAGAAGCTAGCTGCCATGCCTTTAGAAGCCCATGCTTACAGAAAGGCTATGTGGAAGAGCTCCAAGGTACTCCAGGAGAATACCCCAGCTGAGTCAGACACATGGGGGGAGCCACTGTGGACAATTCTAAGCCAGTCAAGCCTCTGTTTAAAGAGGAAGTTAAGGGGCACGTGGGTGGTTCAGTCAGTTAAGTGTCTGCCTCTTGACTTTGGCTCAGGTCTTGATCTAATAGTTTGTGAGTTCGAGCTCTACGTGTGCTAATGGCTCAGTGCCTGGTTGGGATTCTCTCACTCCCTCTCTCTCTGCCCCTCCCCTGCTGGTGTTCTCTCTGTCTCAAAATAAATGAATAAACTTAAAAAGAATAAGTTAGAACTGGGCTCAACTGCCCATTCAGACAAGAGGAGAGCTAATAAATATCTGAACAAGAAAAGAATACGTAAGAGGAAAATATGAAGCATTTCTCTGATAGTATGGTACACATATGATTATTACTATGACAATTTTGTATATGTAAAATATTTAAGACTGTGCCTAACACATCGTAAGTGTTCAATAAATGTTAGCTATTATAACTACAGCCATAAATATATCCCAAGTTTCCCTGTTATCTATTATTTCATCTGTCAAGTCAGTGATTCCCTTGCCTAGGTGGGCAATTTGGCCAATCCTACCTTTCCTCTTTTCAGATGCTTGTACTCACCCATCACAGAATAGAGTATAAAGCATTCCAGTTACCAGTACCTCCTGACCCTTAAGATACATTGAGAATTATATATTTTAAATGATATATTTTAAATGTTTCTTTTTATTTTTATTTTACTTGCAATTCAGTTAAATGAGTAGTATCAAAATTATTTTGGCTAAAACCTTTCCTTCTATTAAAGCAATTTAAAAAACCATTTTCTAAAATCATGCTTAGGAAACTTAAAATTTCTACATGTTTGCTGTATGATAAAAATCATATTGTTTAGACTTCCACATCACTGACACGAAAACACATTTCCACCTGCAAAATCCAGTAGTTAATTTTGTGTGTGGTTGTATTCTATACTGAGTTCACTTCTATCACATCACAAATTTTGTCAAGATGTGTACCTTTTTTTTTTCTTTTAATATTTATTTATTTTCAAGAGACAGAGAGAAAGAGCATGAGTGGGGCAGAGGCACAGAGAGAAAGACACAGAATCTGAAGCAGGCTCCAGGCTCCGAGCTGTAAGCACAGAGCCCGATGTGTGGCTTGAAGTCAACAAACCATGAGATCATGACCTGAGCTGAAGTTGGACGTGTGGTCAACTGAGCTACTGAGGCTCCCCATGATGGGTACCTTTTTCCTGGTAATCAAAAGAACATCGCCATCCTCCTATCCCACTTTAAAAATACACTGTGTGTTAGAAAAGGCTGTGGTGCCCTCAGCGAGCCAGTTAACTCCACTCTAGTTACTACTGAAATAAGAGTCATTAATTTTGGCAGAAAGTTGAAGGAATCAACATATACAGCTTAATGGCACATATTAAAATATAATAAGGCAGTTGCTACAGGCTGGCTAGGGACTAATTCCTTTATCTTTTGCCATATCTTCATTCCTATCCTTTCAACTTTCTGGCTGATCTGCTTCCTTAATCATTTTGTGAACCACCTACTCCTCACCACTCCCTGGAAAAGTTTCACTGCTTAATTTTAAAAGCATTTCTCTTTCCCTATCTTCACACTGCCCTCTTTCTCCAAAAATGTAGACTTCTGGTCTCAATCAATGTGCACATGTAGCTCTTACTAGTGCTAAAAAGGAACTGTATGTACACGTAAAAAAGAAAATTGAGATAGTTGCCTTCTCACATGTATTCATGTTTAAATAGTTGTGAAGGATGTAATTTTCAGGGTACTATAAATAGTGAGATTTTAAAATAAGACCTTTACATCAACTCTTTCCAATGTACTCAATAGATTTTAAACCAGTGATTTAATACTACCATCCATTTAAAAACTAGCTTCTAGAAACTCTGCATTGCTTTTTTTCTCAATTTTTTTTCCCTAATGTTTATTTCTGAGAGACAGAGCATGAGTGGGGGAATGGCGGAGAGAAAGAGAGGGAGACACAGATCTGAAGCAGGCTCTAGGCTCTGAGCTGTCAGCACAGACCCTGACGTGAGGCTCAAACTCAGGAACTCTGAGATCATGACCTGAGCCGAAGTTGGATGTGTAACCAACTGAGACACTAAGGGGTCCCTACTGTTTTTTCTCCTTAAATTTATATTCCATTCCACTATCCCAAGAGAATTTCCTTCTTTCACTGCTCATCTTATAATAATTCTCAGAAATAAAATTATGTATATACATTAATTTTTTTCAAAAAATTTTCCACATAAACATAAGGTTCTAAATACTAAATTTCTTCTGGATTGAATTAGCCTTAAAATTATTTATGTAAAAATTATGTAAAATTGTGTGTATGTATGTATGTACATACATATACATACATATACATACATATATATACATATACATATATATACATATAGCCATATATACACACACACACACACACACACAGCCACACATATATTAAAGACTTGGAGGAAATATTAAGCATTAAAAGTTAAAGTTTATTGGAAATTCATTTCTTAGTGAGACACATGGAATTATCTCATTAGTCTCCTCCTTCCTGATAGGTTCTTGCAAACAAGGGGGACTATTACTTTTTTGCTAGGATTCAATTCATTTTCAACTTTATTTCAGTTTTTTACACAATGAAGTACAGAACACTTGTTCAGATAAATAAGTAGATGAGAAGAAAATCTGTTATAACATCCCTTAATTTTTTGAAATTTGACTTATATAAAAGAAAAGATGACAAATGACAACAGGAAGTCCTTTTTCACTGTAACTCCCAAGAAAATGACTGAAAAAAGCAAATAGTAATTATTATGATCTTCAGACCACATGTAGAAAACTGGTGCTTCATAATCATTCACTCTTTCAGACCTATAACCTATATTTCCCATTGTCCCCTTGTTTGATGCCTCAGAGGATTGTAAAAAGAAGTGTGGAAAGGGGAAATCTCCACTCTTGTCACAAGGGGATTCTCAGGTGGTTCAGTTTTAGGCATCGGAGATCTGGAAATGGATTTCCTTCAACTATCATTCCGATGTATACTATGCATTCCTACATACGTAGTCTTCCTAGTTTAAAGAAATTAATTAAAAAAAACTAACTTCTGCAAGATTGGTTATATAGCATTTAAGTGTTAGAGTTAAGATAACTGAAGAGCGAAACTGTAACACAAGCATGTAATATAAATATAACAAGATCAGGGTTTTCACAAAATATTATATATCCTGGAGGTTCCAGCTGGAAGGAAAAATGGTTCAAGACAGAAAAGGATCTAGAATAGCAGATCTGTACTTATGAGAGATTTACTCAAGGTTCTACAAACAATATGACATGACAGCATAACAAGACTGTCTTAGCAGCCCTGCAGTATATGTCTCTAGCAACTGCAACCACTTCAAACACTGTGCACATAACTTGGGGTGTAATGGTGAGGTAAAAATTGGAGATTTGGTGTCTACTCCTTGTGATCTCAAGGAATAAAAATATTAGAGCCCTGGTTTTAGTAACACAGTGGTTCTCAAACATGGCAGATAATGAATCATCTAGAAATCAATGTTCTTTATTTTATTTGGTACTGGAACTTTTCCCAACTTATCACGATCTGCTCATGTTATCTATGTCTATTACCAAGGAAAGAGATTAATTTTGAATTCTATAACTATGCTTATTTTTCACTGTAAATGTCTAAAGTTAATCAATATACTTTCCCTAAGGAAGACAAGTCAGTTTCACCTCCTATGGCATCCCCACCCCCACCCCCACCCACTGCCTCCTTACCCCTTGTCCCCAAAACTCACAAAAGATTAGTATTACCTGGAGTTTTAATTCTAGACTGTTGAGATACCTGGTTATTAGTATTTTTCTCTCCTCCTTCTGTTTTTTTGTTTGTTTTTTGTTTTTCCCTGTAGCAATTGCTTCTCTATAAAACTATACACATTCTAGTTCCGAGAGTTTCAGCAAAGGTCTTTGTATAGCAGGTTTTCTGAGATCTTGTATATCAGAAACTATCCTTCCTTGTCCTTCACATTTAAGTAACAGTTAAGTTGGATAAAATTTTATATTCAAAGTTGTTTTCCTTCAAGATTTCAAAGATGTCATTTCAGTTTCCCCTTGAATCTGTTATTGTTGAGAAATCTAATGCCCGTCTGATTCATGCTACTCTATAGATTATCTGTTTTTCCTTAAACTTAAAAGTTTTTAGAATTTTTTTCTTCAAGCTTTGATATTCTATATTTGAATACAATAGGCCTAGATGTAGGTTTCTTCCTATCTATACTCTCAGCTCTCTCTGAACTCTTCAAATCTTAATTGCTAGATCTTCCTTTAATTCCAGAAAATTCCCAGTTATTAACTGACTTAACATCTCTTCCCCTCAGTTCACTTGTCTCTTCTTGAGACTTCTAGTAGATGAATGATGACAAATCTATTTCTATCATTCTTATTTCTGGACTTTTCTTATATTCTTTTCATCTTACTATCTTTTCCTGATGTTTTTAGAAGAATTTCTGGATTTGATTTTCCACATTATGAACTCATTTTCTGGCTGCATCCATTCTGCTATTTAACCCATATAGTTTTTGTTTTGTTTTTTTAGTTTTAAAAGTGGTACTTTTTCAAACCCAATATATCCAATTGGTTATAACTATTTGCTCTTTCTTTATGAATCCAACCTCTTTCCTTGTTTTCTCTGAGGATATCTATTAGAATTATTTTTAATTCACATTAAGTCTGTACCATTGCTTTTGCTTACTTTATTCTGTTGTGACTTTTAGTTGACTTACCTAGTAATTTCTTCTTGGGTGGAGGAGACTTAGGCTGTGCTTTCCAAATGAGTATTAAGAGTTCCTCTGATATCCTACTATGGACTCAATCACTTCCTGTTTCCACTCTCCAATGCCACCTCGGCTTTCCCATGGCCTCTATCCACCTAGCAAATCTCTTAGGACCTCCGCTCTAAGCGTTGTTATTATTGGGGCTTTCCTGATTCTATAATAGTTGTCAAATCCACAGAGGGAGGAGAGTAGGGATGCCTGAACTTATTTCTAGTACAACTCTCTCACTGTCCTGATACCATTGTTCTGCCTCTAGCTGGCATTCGACTGCTACTTTCTTGCCTTATACTAAAGTTGGCGTGAGCAATTACTGAGGTATTATAAAGGAGAGAAAAGGGCTCAATTAGAAAACCCTTAGCTTATAATCCTTGGTTCATGGCTGGCAACTTTCACCTACATGAGAAAGCTGATTCCACTTCCCTACTTGGGAGGTGGTCTAAGATCAACTCTAAGGTCTCTTTAAGGTCTAACATCTCCTGGGTCTAAAATTGAGTAAATTTTCTACTTTTTCATTTTTCTTTTTGATATAGCACTGATGTGTTCTGAAATTATTTCTAGTAGACTCTGAAGTGCCTATACAATTAGCAATGACATTCTGAAAATTCATGCACTAACAGGAAGCAACCACAGTTTAAGCAAGTTCACACTCATGTTATGGGTCATATTTTAAATTTTATTTCAATGTTTATTATGTAAAGCCTTGTTCATTTGTTTCAAAGGCCTCAGGCTGTGACGGACCATGGGAATCTATAACAAGTCATACTCATAAACACTAGGGTTTCTGAATGCTGCTGAAACAATTAATGTATTATAAAACATATAAAGCTACAACTCATAGTAACTTACATGTGATTTTTTTTTTTAAACCAGAAATCCTGGTTATTTTCTAACATAACAGAAATGGCTTCTTTTATAAAATGTAAATAAAAAAGACAGCAAATATATGTTTTTCTACTGACATTTATCATATATGTTAGCAGGTTTCCAGATATTAAAATTACATTACTCCTATACAAACATTTCAGACATTTCCAGGCTGGGACCTTTTTAAACTGCTCCAAAGCACTGCTATAAATCATTAAGTGTAATTCATATGCAACCTCCAAAAAAAAGGCTAAAGATTAAGAAATATTGCATAAAATATATTTGAAATTAAATGATTGGTAATTAAATCTAAAAAGTTAGTTCTATCATCATTCATTAGACTGTCAGTCTTAAATGAGATACATTATTTTTAATTTTTATTATTTATTTATTTTTTATTTTAAAGAGAAAGAGAGAGCATGAGTGGAGGAAAGAGAGAGAGACAGAGAATCTTGAGCAGGCTCCACAGCTGGCATGGAGCTGGACATAGGGTTTGATTCCACAACCCTGGGATCATGACCTAAGCCATTATCAAGAGTCAGGATGCTCAACCAACTGAGCCATTCAAGCACCCCTGTGATAGGTTATTTTTTAAATTGGTATACCAAATGAATGTATCTCACTGGGGATCAATTTCCTCATATAGAAAAAGAAAATATTTGTGAGAGAATTGTTAGGAAGATTAAGATAATGCTGGTCTCAGTAAACTTGCAAGAAATGGTGGTGTTTCTCATTTTTGGTTATTATAATTGGATTATAATTGGGTGTTTAAAATCACTAGCTTTGAATTCACACAATATTAATCTATCTACTGCTAACAATTACTTTGTGGAAGTTTTAAACACTCTAAGCTTCAGACCACTCTCCTATAAATTTATATTATAATATAAAGTGCTTAGGATATTAACAAAGTAGGTGTGCACCATTTGCTATTATTAGATGTGCAGTATCACCAACTGTTCAATTTGTTACATTAATGAGTTTTATTTGAAAAACTCCTATGTCATTTACAATATTTTTTTTAATTTTTTTTTTTAATTTTTTTTTTAAACGTTTATTTATTTTTGAGACAGGGAGAGACAGAGCATGAACGGGGGAGGGTCAGAGAGAGAGGGAGACACAGAATCTGAAACGGGCTCCAGGCTCTGAGCTGTCAGCACAGAGCCTGATGTAGGGCTCGAACTCACGGACCACGAGATCATGACCTGAACCGGAGTCGGACGCTTAACCGACTGAGCCACCCAGGTGCCCCTGTCATTTACAATATTAAATTAAGAAACTGTAGCCACCTTTAAAGCTCTTCTTGTCTTTATTTCAGGCTGTATGATCCTCTTCCATGACTTAACCCCAGCTTCAGTTTCATTAAAGAACTGGGCAACTGAGTAAAAGAGTTAGTATACACATGCGAGCTCTGTCAGTGTAGCTAGATAAAATTATTCCTCAAATTGTTTAATAGTTAAGAGAAACTTTCATAATAATAATTTCTTAATGATTTGTTAAAAGCTAACTCTATGTAAGACACATGCCCTAGGAACATCACAAGTAAGGGACTGAATCTCTGACTTTTAGAAGCTTGTCATTAAGGGATAAACAAAAAGATAAATGGCAATTTAAAGCCATACACATTAAATATTCAGCAAACACTGTATAGTATGTTCTACAAGAGAATGGAAGGACAAAAAAAATAAATTATTCGAGGCTGGGAAAATACCTGCTTTCAATGCATTTTCTAAACAAGTCCCATTTATCCACAGGTCCATCCACTGACATGAAACACGGACAGAGTTTTTAATATTACATATAAAAAAGAATACAAGGACATTCAGGACTAAGTATACACTACTATGACCAATTTCATTGAATAACCAAGAAATAAGGTTCAAATCCCTATGAGTCTGGAAAATTTTAAACAACCAGCCCTACGTGGAAACACTGATCATAAAATAAGTAGTGCTCTGGGGCACCTGGGGGGCTCAGTTGATTAAGTGTCTGACTTTTGATCTCAGCTCAGGTCTTGATTTCAGGGCTGTGAGTTCAAGCTCTGCGTTGGGCTCCATGCTGGGCATGAAGCCTACTTAAAAAAAAAAAAAAAAGTAGTGTTTTGTTTTTGGGTTTTTTTTCCGTTATGGAGGAAAACACTTCTGCTTTGAATCACAACTAACACTTAAGACAGGTTAAAGAAAGGAGAGAAAATGCCCCTTAAAAATTATGGAGCTTTATAATTATTGTGTGGTTTACAACAATCTCAGAAGGCATTTTCTATTTTCAGCTAAAGCTGGGATCTCTGGATATTATTAACTTATTTACTGGCTTCCCTCGCATCTGGTACCCAATGCAGGACACCGTATTTAAAACTATAATCTGGCCTCAGATAATAACAGAACAAAAGCCAGAGAAAGCAAAATTCGCATTACTATATATATTACTTAAACCACGTAAATAAATTGAATTAGGTCATTTATACAGCTTACCCTTAAATTAACTGAACTTTGATGAGCAAGGAAGAAATGTATCTATTAGAAAGAATATCAAAAAAGTAAACAAAACATAGAGAGAGAGCTGAAAAGTTATGAGGATGTGTGCTCCTTCCAAAATTTGTCATGTCTGTAAGGCAGTATATTAATAACAAAATGATTTCAATGATTCCTAGAGCAACTAGAAAAATTGTGAATTCCAGAGTCTTTAAAAAATACTTGAGCTTTTCCACTGGTTTATTACTTGCCTACTCGCAAACCGTCTCACACATTCTGTCCCTAAGTCTTTCCATTTATAAAATGGCAATAACAGCCACTTAATAACTTTATAGTATGTCTTGGCAAATTAATTAAGACGATTATCCTGATGTTACTGGTAAGAAATAGTAAACTAGTCTCTTTCTGGGGATGCAAATAGGACACAGTTTAATTCCTGAGAAGATACATATTTATAAATGTACTTTCTTGAACAGATTAAAGTAACACTAAGGAATAATGGGAGTTTTAATTTTCAAAGTACTTTGATTAAACACATTTATTATTAAAATCAATAGGAACCACTATTTGTGGCTTGGTTTAGGTACAAACAGATAATAGATGATTCAGTAATAAATATTCGCAAAACCTGAATATTCACATAGTTTAATTTTTATGACTGTTAGATGAATATTTTTAATGTTCTAGCTAGCTCTAATTTTCAGTATAACACATATACATGAATCGTAGAATTATATATCTCAAAACCTTTAACCCTTGGTTTTCATTACAGAGATACAGGACCTAATAGCTTTCCCATAACTCTGAGAGATTTTAATCATTAGTGGGGACAATTATAATGAGCTGGAGTCACATAAGTACTCTCTGGAAAATAATATGCCTCTATAAAATAGGTCATCTACTGGAACTTAAGGGAAGGATCATTTGCTTCATCTGAATGAACTCTTCATTGTTTAATGATCAATGACTTTGTCTTAACTCATTGCAGAACTGAGATTGGGTATGTATGTTACGGTACCAGGGTACGGTAGAAAATTTAGCTCAGGAGACTTAATTTAAGACATTATCACAATTTTATGATAGTGAGTTCTTGTATCTGTATTATATTATTACTCTTTAAAAAATAATCCCAAGAGAAATATATTTCCACTGCAGAAAAGTTAGAAAACAGAGGGAAATATATATACATACATTTATTTCTACAAATGATCACTTTTTAACATTTGAACACATATATCCTCTTAGGTTTTTTTTTTTTCTATAAACAAAGGTTTACGTATACACAAATATCCACACACAGCAGGTTTATTTTTTGGAGTTTATATTGGAAATTTCTAGGGAAAATGAAAGACAGATTCTACCAACTATGCTGTTCTGCACATTCTACTCTTAAGGATCTCTTGAAGCCAAGCACTTCCTTTCATCCCATCTTTACCATTCCCTGGTTCAGGCCACTGACTCTCCTCTTAGATTACTGAAATGTTAGTCTTATTAACAGTCCCTCACTGTCCACCCTTTTAGTATTCTAAAACACAAATCTGATTATAGTACTCCCTGTGTAAAAGCCTTTATGGTTATCATTGCTCCCAGAACAAAATAAAAATTCCCTGGGGTGCCTGGGTGGCTCAATTGGGTGAGCATCTGACTCTTGATTTCAGCTAAGGTCATGATCCCTCAAGATTGAGCCCCACCTCAGGCTCTGAGCACTGAGCCTGCTTAAGACTCATTCTCTCTCTCTCTCTCTCTCTCTCTCTCTCTCTCTCTCTCTCTCTCTGCCCCTGTCCCAGGGACATGCTCTCTTTCTCAAAAATGAATGAATAGATAGATAGATAGATAGATAGATAGATAGACAGATAAATTTCCTTGCCATAGCATCCAAAGACTCTCATGACTGGGCCATGGATTGTCTTCTGCCTCACTTCTGCCATTTTCATCTTTCCCTCTATGGCCCAGCCATACTGAACTACAAATGTATCATGGGCTCCCTCCACTTTAGGCCTTTCCACCAAATGCTATTCTCTTATTGAAATATCCAATTCCTTCTACCCCATCACCTCTAGCTCACTTAGCAGTCTCCTTCTAAGGAACTTCTCCTTTTTTCCAAATCTAGTTTTAAAGTTCATATATTTATTTTGAGAGAGAGATAGAAAGCAGGGGAGGAGCAGAGAGAGGGAGAAAGAGAGAGAATCCCAAACAGGCTCTGCACTATCAGCACAGACAATGCAGGGCTCGAACTTACAAACCATGAGATCATGACCTAGGCTGAAATCAAGAGCCGGACACTTAACTGACTGAGCCACCTAGACACCCCCCAAATCTAGTATTAGTATTCTCTTTACCCCACCTCCCTTCCCCTTGGAGTACTCTGTACCTCTGCCATCTGAGAATTTATTTAGTAGCCTTTACTGTAGTTTCCTGTTTGCTTGTCTATAATCACCACTACCTAAACTGTATGCCCCATCAGAAGAGATTTTATGTACTTATTCACTCTTATATTCCCATAACCTGGCATTGTGCATACTAAAACCTCAAATATTTTTAGTAGGTAAAAACAAGCAAACCAATTTAAAAAAAAAAAACCAGCAAACAAAAATTCAAAATGTTGAAAATATTTATCAATGGCAAAGTATATTTTAGGAATTTCATAATAATTAAAACTCTGAAAAAAAATAAAACAAAAAATAAACTCTCTGGGACTAGAACCTTCCCATGTATATTATAAATCTGATGTTCAACTTTGTACACTTCTGTTTTCCTGTTGGGAATTCATTATACACAAATATCGGGAAAGATCTCAGATTTCTTAAACCACAAATAATTTTCAAAAAGAATACATTTGTATTAGCCTACCAAATTAAGATACCAATGATATAATAATGAGTATATATAGATGATCTAATACATGTAAATCAACCATATTCTAGATATAGTGTATTTCAACACCACAATGAACAAAATAGCCATAAGGAACTTTTCATGGCCTTCAACATTAATCAAATAAAACTGATGCAAAATATTAAAAAGTTGGGTAACATACACAATATTACGTACTGTTTTAAGTTATTTCAAGTTTATTATTTATTTAATCCTTAAGACAACTCTCTGTGGTAGGTACTATTGTTGTTTCCATTTTATAGGTGAAGAAATGGAGTAATATAGATTCAATGATTTGCCTAAGGTCATACATACGGTACAAGATGGAACTGGGATTCAAACCTATGTCTTGAGTCTTTGCTCTAATCACTGTATATCAAGCTGTAGCAGTTTAGATCCAACCAATCAATAAAAAATTTTTAAATTACTACCCCAAAATGGCTCTCTAGTGATATTTATTAGTATGTTAAAAACAGATGCTAATAATGTTATGGTTAATGGTGCCTATTATAAAATGATTTCTACTTCAACTCTAAATGTCATTGTTAATGATACTATGGAATGCTTAAGTAAAAGATATTACCAAACACCTCCATTCTTGAAAAACCTCTCAAGCTGCAAATATATATTTTTGTCTCTCAAGAAAATTAAAACCTTATAAACAAGAAGCAAGTACTTCTTTGATTTCACTGGTACCTCCCAAAGGTAAAACAACTTTAGATGATAAATATCACTTACCATAGGATTACACACTCAGAAAATTTTCAGGTCAGTGATGGAAAATATTACAATTGACTTTACTTTTAGCACACAGAATTAGGTTGATTGCTCAACTTCCCACTCAAGAGCCATCAACAGATTTTCTCAGTGCCTTTAAAACCACTGCCAACTCTCAAGGTCAGTAGCAACCCTGTTAACCAAATTCTTTAAAGGCCATCAAAAATCGCTGATTGCTAGAAGAATGTCCAAATGTACAAAAGTAACATTTCTTGTAGAATCAGTTACTACCTGTAAGTTATTTAACCTCTATAAGCCTGTTTCCTTATCTACAAAATAGTATGAAAAACACCTACCTTAACTGCTTTATTGTGCAGATTGAAATGAGATATGCACGCTACTTAGACTGGCACATAGAAATGATTTTTAAAAATTAGAAACATATATAAAGTAATGTGTGGTTATGTTTTAACTATTCTGACTTTCCATAATCTCTCTGTTGCCTGAACTGTAACATTTACTATAAAATACTACCCTGTACCAGTAAATGTTACAGTTCAGGCAACAGAGAGATTATGGAAAGTCAGAATAATTAGGAAAAGTACTAAGTATCAAAAGCTTCTAGACTGCTTTTTCCCCAGGCATATATTTTCACATAATTTCATTTATTAAACATCAGTGTGAGTGCTTTCTAGTGCAAAAAGAAAGTCTGAGCTAAGAAATAGAGGCTGATAAAACTATAGTCCCTACAAAGCATCAGGAATGTTTCTCGTGAGGCCTGACTTTATGAATATACTTTCAGGTTAAAGCCAGAAAAAGACAAATTTATGCCTATACCTGGATAAAACAAGGTTCAAAGACTTTTTTCTTTTCTCTTCCAGTTATGAAATTTAAAAATCTTATTGTTTTTTTCACTCTCTGAGACATGCAAATCACTGAATTTTAGTCTTCATGTTTCTACAGATTGGGAGACTGACAATAAATATACAGTGTAAATTCATTAACATAACACTTTCTCCTTATTTTCCCCTACTAATACTTTAAAAGCCATGCCTTCTTTAAACTCCTGTCCTTATTCCAAATAGTCATAAACTGAAAAAGGTTCTGATTTGAAGGGATGATACAATTTTTGTTCTATGATTTAGTAGTTGGAAAAGAATATTTTAAGTATTTTGGAAATGGGGAATGAATGTTCCTAGAATAAAGATGAAAAGCTTAAAACTTCATTATGTTTATTTTAAGTTCATAAACTCCATGCAATTCTACCAGTAGTACAATGCAGATGTTGACCAAGATTAGAACATATAGATACAGATGGTAGTTTATTCAGTATATATTATAGATTATATTGGCAAATGTGTGTGCATATGTATAAGGCAAATCATATGGTGGAGAGAAGAAGGGAAAAGAAAATTTGTTGGGTCAATATTGAACCATAAATAGTCTAAAAAGAACCTCACAGAAAATCATATAGTATGTGTACAATGAATGACAGGGTGCTTCAATCTTCAGTCTTCTTGCTTCTAGCTTAACACTTTCCAGCCTACTCTGCTCTAAATAGATTCATATACATCCAGGCCATTTAAAAAATACAAAAAAGGTTAGTCTTCAAGTTTAGGTAATCAGAACAACCTATTTAGGTACTTGCCAAAAAAACTGGAAAAGTCCCTAAGAAGCTGGTTTCCTGACAATGGATAAGAAACATATATATATATATGTATATGTGTGTGGTGTGTGTGTGTACGTCTGTGATAATATATTATATATTATTATTAATTATATTATTATTTTAATTAATAATATAATTATAATTAATAATATATTAATAATAATATACATTATCACAGACACACACACACACACACACACACAACCACTGCAGATTCCTTGAGAACTCAGAAACTTATGCGCAGAAGGGTTGAAGGAAGAGCCATAGGTAGGACATGCATTAGCCATCACAACATGAGAGAAAAAGGAATGTCCTCGGGTCTCCCAAAGGAATAGAGTTAATGTACGATTCACTTATAGTGATGACTAATGAGATATGTGACATATATATAGTGGTGACTGCTGATATATTCTATATAACAGGAGGACATTTTTCAACATTAGAATTCAAAGGGAAAAATAAAACAATTGAAGGTATAAATAACTTTAAAGTACTAAAGCCAAGTATTTATCCATGATATTTTAACCTTTTATTTACTTATTTTTCCTGGAGAAAACAGTAATAATAGCTACTGTGTCTCCAGGACTCACTTTGTAACAGGCTCTAAGCTAAATGCTTCACATAAGTTATCTCATATAATCCTCTAACATTTCTACAAAGAAGGTAGTATACCTATCTTATAGATGAGCAAACAGAGCTTCATATTACTTAGAAAAGGCCAAAAAAGAATTCAAATCCAGCTTCAAATGATTTAAGATCCCTTTATGCTGTAGGTTATTTTATGGGGAAAAACAAAAAAAGAGCAGCTATGCCATCCTGTATTATGTAAGAAGTACTTTTCATAACTGCTCTGGGTTCTTTAGCTTTTGGCAGGTTGATAACTGAGAGGTCATCTATTAAGAACTACTACGGGGTGCCTGGGTGGCGCAGTCGGTTAAGCGTCCGACTTCAGCCAGGTCACGATCTCGCGGTCCATGAGTTCGAGCCCCGCGTCAGGCTCTGGGCTGATGGCTCAGAGCCTGGAGCCTGTTTCCGATTCTGTGTCTCTCTCTCTCTCTCTGCCCCTCCCCCGTTCATGCTCTGTCTCTCTCTGTCCCAAAAATAAATAAACGTTGAAAAAAAAAATTTAAAAAAAAGAACTACCATTCTTGGGGCACCTGGGTGGCTCATTGAGTTGAGCATCCGACTTTGGCTCAGGTCATGATTTTGCAGTTCATGAGTTCAAGCCCCACATCGGGCTCACTGCTGTTAGCTTATCAGCACAGAGCCTGTTTCAGATCCTCCGTCCCCCTCTCTCTGCCCCTCCCCCACTTATGCTCTCCCAAAAATATTAAAAAAAAACAACCCTACCATTCTCCTGCATTAATGACCACAACAATGGAGTGATGTTTATGGCAGATTGCTAAAGTTAATTTATCTATATAAAAAATGGTTTTAGACTCAAATAAACACACACACACACACACACACACACATATATATATATTCCTTAGAAAAATCATAATCGAGAGATGAATAAAATTACTCACATATATAAGTAAAAACTTACAAGGTATTTGCTTTATTCAAATGCTAACATTTATCTGATGCCATCTAAATTAAACATATTTATTTACATGACATATGTTCACCAAGATTTAAGATTGCCAAGAACCACTCTAGACCAGCCATATAAAAATTACTACTGCTCTTAATGCACTACCAAAGATACATGCATACATACATAAATGAATGCATACATACATTCATTCTTTCACTCCTATGTTCCATAAATAAGTAACTCTAAGTATTTTCTGTATGCTACTCAGTGTTAGTTAGTATCTAAGAGCAATGAAAAATTTTAAAGTATTATAGATATTTAATGCTAAACAGCCAATCTCTTTTGCTGAGTGTTGCAAATATAACACCTGTATTCACTGTCTACTCTCTTAAATAAAGCCTATCTATTCAAAAATACCACTTAAAGTTCAAAAGACAATACTGCCAAGGAATGATCTTCAAAATACATTGCCCCCTTTTTAGGAGGGCCACGTTTGCTACAAATAAATTATGAAGTTCTTAGACTGCTATTAAATTCCTAATTTCCAACCTTCACACATGACAGAGTTAAGTGGGGTTCAAATGTGAAGCAGAGAACCTGTATTATTCATTCTTATTCCTACCGCTAACTTCAGACTGGATTTATAAGATCTGGGCTAAAATCTTAAGTTTTCCTTTTCTTTTTGATGAATACATTGAATTAGTTTTAAAAAGAGGAAAAAATACAGAAGAGCAAAAATACTTGGAAAGTTCATAGGGCCAGCCAAAGGTAATTTTCTTATTCTCAAAATTCAAATTCCAAATTTGCAAATACTCATATATATGCTATGTGATTGAATCATGAAATCATTTATGCTTGCCAAATCAAAATTAAAGAGATCATAAATTATATTTTCCAACTTCCTAACAATACAGTAGACATTTAGCAATTTTTTTTTTTTTTGAGAGAGAGAGAGAATGAGTGGTAGAGAGAGACACAGAATCTTAAGCAGTCTCCATGCCCAGCACAAAGCCCAAAGCGGGGCTGGAAATCATGACTCTGAGATTGTGACTTAAGCTTAATTCAAAAGTTGGACACTTAGCCAACTGACCCACCCAGATGCCCCATCATAACTCTTTTTTAAAACACTTGGAGTAGCAGGAAGATCAATGGCTCCTAGAACAAACAAGTCAGCTAAAAGAATAACCACAGTTCACTGAAAAATTATTGCATTAGTTTTGCCAGAATCTTTTTAACTATCTCTTCTACAGGATGTAATTTTAAATATATGAAGGAAATAGCTGCGGCTGCACCTATTTTTCTTTTCTCCAGGGTAAAAACATACTCTGGTCCACACCTACTGTATCTAAAATTATTTATAAACTATGAGATCCCAAAATTGTATATTATATTCTAGATGTGATCTGACCAGGACAGAGTACCACAAAACTATTAGTTTATGCAATCTGGATGCTATAATTAACACAGTCTAAAATAACATGAGCATTTGTTTTAGTAGGTTCATAATAATGTTAATTTATGTTAAATGTGAGCTCAAATTTCCACGTACCACCAAACAAATAAAATCTTTTTCATTCTATATGTATTTACTGTGGTGAACTTAATTATTAAATTTTAAATTTGTTTTCAGTAAACTTCCTTTTGGCGGAAGAATGTATATAATTTTAAGGTTATTCTGCATACTACCATGAATATCAAGATTAATATCTTATCAAGGTTTAGAAAAAGGAAATACAGGGGCGCCTGGGTGGCGCAGTCGGTTAAGCGTCCGACTTCAGCCAGGTCACGATCTCGCGGTCCGGGAGTTCGAGCCCCGCGGTCGGGCTCTGGGCTGATGGCTCAGAGACTGGAGCCTGTTTCCGATTCTGTGTCTCCCTCTCTCTCTGCCCCTCCCCCGTTCATGCTCTGTCTCTCTCTGTCCCCAAAAAAATAAATAAACGTTGAAAAAAAAAAAAATTAAAAAAAAAAAAAAAAGAAAAAGGAAATACATACAGAGAGCAAGCAATGTGACCACTTTAAAAACCAGGAAGTACCCAAAGAGTTAATTTTAAGTAGATTTAAATAAGAACCAAATTTAATGCAGCAGTTTTCAATTTAGAGATTTATAATGCCTCTGGCATTGCAAGAAAGAATGGTATATTTTTAAAATTCATCCTCTGAGGAAGTTGTTATGACACAGAACAGGTGTGGAGCTTTGACTCAATAACTAAGCCTAAACCATCATCCTATATCAATCATTTAGAAGACTATTTATGTTATTTTCTATTATGATGGTGGATTGTAAGTAAAAGAGAGAAACCAGAATTTTAAGTACAAAATCCATTAAAACATGTGCATCTAACACTTCCAACCACTGAAACTGAAAGCAGATTCTATTTTTATAATAATAATAATAATAATAATAATAATAATAATAATATAGAAGTAGTTGACAAAAGACGGATTTCCTCACTTAGTCACCCTCCTGTGTTAACAGCTTAATTTCCTACCGATCATTTACTCAACTAAATGCTGGATGTTCTGTAAACAAGTTCATTTGCTTTGTGTAACAGGGACTGAAGGGAAGAAAGAAAATATACTACAGTTTTTCTTTTCCTGAAACAGTTATCAAAATGTTAGCCTTCATGAGCTATGATATGCCAAGAAAAGGGTAAATTCCTTGATCCAGCAATAACCTGTCAGTTGATTATTTGCCTATTCCTGGGGGCTCTTTGAGCACCTGAACAATCCACCTGTGATTTACCACAGTATCCTGGAGAGTACCCAATACAGAGCTGACAGAGTGGGGCTATTATTTTGACATACAAATCCGACATGTCTATATGGCAAGGAATGGGGAAAATTATCTTGTTTTATGATTTCTATGAACTGAAAAGAAGGGAGAATGTGAGTTCTCCAACTTTAGCCCTATCTTAATGGGGCACAGTGTTTTAAATTGTTTGTTTTATTTAGAAACATCGTTTTGCTATGGCTGAAAAGAAATGGATCTCAATTTGAAAACAGGAAAAAATGCATTTAAATAATAAGGTTACAAAATTTAGTATAATATATATGATATGTGACAGAACAACTTTGCATCCATGTGCAAACTTGGACCTGTACTTTTAATTCATACTAGATACAAAACTTAAAACTGGATTACAGATCTAAATGTGAAATGTAAAACTTTTACCAAAAATATAGGAATCTCTTCAACAAATGGTGCTGGGAAAACTAGATATCACAGGCAAAAGAAAGAAGTTGGAACCTTAACTTACACCTTATGCAAAAATTGACTCAAAATGGATCAAAGATCTAAATAAACATGAGGCCCCAAACTATATAACTCTTAAAATAAAACAAAAGGGAAAGGCTTCAGTGACATTGGATTTGGCAAGTGCTTCCCAGAATGACTCCAAAAGAAGTCAATAAAGTAAAACTAGACAGATTGGACATCAAAATGAAACAGAGTAAAAAAGGCAACCTTCAGAATGGGAGAAAATATTTGCAAATCATATCTAATAAGGGGCTAATACCCAGAATATATGAAGAACTTCTACAAGCCAACAACAAAAATTTAAAAATTGGTGGACTCGAACAGATTTTTCTCCAGAGAGGATATACAAAAGGCCAAAATTGCTCAACATCATTAATTGTTAGGGAAATACAAATCAAAATCACAAGGAGATATCACCTCACACCAATAAGATGGGTACTGTTAAAAAAAAAAAAACAAAACCCAAGCAAACATAAAGTAACAAGTGTTGGCAAGGATGGGGGAAAAGTGGAAATTTTGTATTTCTGAGTATATATCTAAAATATCTGAAAACCAGATCTCAAAGGGATACTGGCACACTGACATACAGAGCAGCACTACTCACAACAACCAAGAGGTGGAAGAACCCAAGGTACCCACTGAAAGATGAACAGATGGGCAAGATGTATTATATACATACAACAGAATACTACTCAGTCTGAAAAAGGAAAGAAATTCTGATATATGCTACAATACAGATGACACTTGAGAACATGATGCTAAGTGAAATAAACAAGTCACAAAAAGACACATACTTCCACTCATATGAGGTATCTAGAGGAGGAAAACTCAAAGAAATATAAAATGGAATGGTGGTTGCCACAAGCTGAGTGGAGGAGGCAACAGAGAGTTGTTGTTTAATGGGTATACAGTTTCACTTTTGCAAGATGAAGAAGTTCTGGTAATTGTATAACAATGTGAATATATTTAACATTACTGAACTGTACATTTAGAGATGACTAAGAGTAAATTCTTGGGGCACCTGGGTGGCTCAGTCGGTTAAGCGTCCAACTCGATGTTTGGCTCAGGTCATGATCTTATGGTTCATGAGATCAAGCCCCATGTCAGGCTCTGTGCTAACAGTGTGGAGCCTGCTTGGAATTCTTTCTCTGCCCTCCTCTCTCTGCCCCTCCCCAACTCTTACATGCACACACTCTCTCTCTCAAAACAAATGTTTTAAAAAAGAAGAAATGATAAAGACAGTAAATTCTCTAATATATGCTTTTTACAACAATATAATTTTTTTTTTTTGAAAAATTTTTTTTTTCAACGTTTATTTATTTTTGGGACAGAGAGAGACAGAGCATGAACGGGGGAGGGGCAGAGAGAGAGGGAGACACAGAATCGGAAACTGGTTCCAGGCTCCGAGCCATCAGCCCAGAGCCTGACGTGGGGCTCGAACTCCCGGACCGCGAGATCGTGACCTGGCTGAAGTCGGACGCTTAACCGACTGCGCCACCCAGGCGCCCCAACAACAATATAATTTTTAAAAAATTATTCATTACCTTGGGTTAAGCAAAGAATTGATTAAAAAAAAAATCCAAAAGTCAAAAAAAGGAAATTGGGCTTCTTCAAGATTAAAAACTTTTGCTCTGGGAAATACACTGTTGAAAGAAAGACAAGCTACACACTTACTTGTAATAAAACTGACAAAGGATTTACAATCAGAATATAAAGAATAAAAGCAAGAAGACAATCTAATTAAAAAAGTAAAAACTGCTGAAAAGAATTTACAACACTTCTTTAAAGAAAATATTCTAATGAAAAATGAGCAAATGAAAAGATGCCCAATATCATGGATTAGTCATTAGAGAAATGCAAATTAAAATAACATAACACTACATACCTATGATAATGGTTAAGATTTTTTTTTTTAATTGCCCATACAGGAGGCGCCTGGCTGGCTCAGTCAGTACAGCATGCAACTTTTGATCTCAGAGTTATGAGTTCAAACCCCACACTGGGCACGGAGACTACTTAAAAAAAAATTACAAAAAATATTGCCAATGCAAAGTGCTGGCAAGAATGAAGAACCTGGAATTCATATATTGCTGGTGATGTGACAAAGTCCTGACAATCTGGAAATCAATGAAGTTAAACATACAGTTAGACACCCTATGATTCAACAGTTCCACTCTTAGTAATTATCCTAGAGATATGAAAACTTATGTTCACACAAAAACCTGTCTGCTTATGTTTACTGTAGCATTATTCACAGAAAAAAACTGGAAACAATCTAAAATGTCCTTCAGTAGGTGTATGGTTAAGCAAACTGTAGTATATCCATACAGTGGAATATGATCTAGCAATAGAAAAGGAACAAACTATTGATACACACAACACAGACAATTCTCAAAACCATGTTAAGTAAAAGAAACCATACTCGAAAGGTTACATCCTGCATGGTTCCACTTATATAACATTTGAGAAATGGCAGTTATACGGCTGTATCAGTAGTTGCCAGAGGTTAGTGGTAGAAAGAGGGTTAACTAAAAATGGGCAGCATGAAGGAATTTTTTTGGAGTGAATAGTGTTGTATTGTGATTCTGGTGGTACTTACACAATTCTGCACATTTGTCAAAACCTCACAGGCTACACACCAGTTAGAAGCTCTGTGACCTTGGTCAAGTTTTTTATATCTCAGTTTCTAATCTACAGGATCAGATATGGTAATTGTATTTACCTCATAAAGTTAAGATTTATTGATTAAAACACTTAGAGCAAGACTAAGATTTAGGATATGTTGAACTGAAATGCCTTCAAGATATCCAAGTAGGCAGTTCACTGGAGAGGTCAGGGAAAAAGTCAGCTAAATCAAGTGCAATCACATGATACCTGAAGTCACAGATGCAGATGGGATTGCACACAGACAAGGAAGAAACAAGAGGGGTCCTCACACTCGGCCTTGATGAACTGCAACATTTCATCATCTCCTCTGATTAAGCAGATGAGAATATGTAAAAGAGTCAAGAGGGGCAGGAACAGAAGAAAAACCAGGAGACTGTTGTGTTATGTAAAACAAAGTCAGAGAGTATTTAGAAAAAGGAGCAGACAATGGGAGTGAACAAAACTAACAGATAATGACGGCTAGGTTTTTCTTTCTTTTAGTAATAAAACCCTCAATTAGACCTGTGTGCTCAGCCACAGCACATTTATCTTGCAGCCTCTCTTGTACCTGAATATAGAACACATTTATCAAAATATAGAACACATTTATCTTGCAGCCTCTCTTTTACCTGAATATGGTCATGTAGCTAAGATTACCCAATGGGATGTAAATGATACATGCAATTTATGGGTTATGTCCTTAAAGCAAAGGAGTAAGTTCTCTGTTACCTCATCTCCTGATTTCTGTTCACCCGAATGAGAACTCAAGTGAGGGAATAATGAGTTTTTAAACATGTGGCTAAGGGATGGTACCACAGCAAGATAGAATGAATCTGAGTTTCTGCCACAATTAAAAGAACCACCATATCATTTAATGGATCTGTTGTCTTAATCTACTTTAAATGAAGATGAATAGCTTTAGTATTTCAGAATACAGCAAATTTATGAGAAGGGGCATATACAAAGAATAATGTCAATATATTTTTAAGCAAGTATTTAAATGAAAGGTACAACATATGACTTACACATTAATAACGTAAGAACTACTGATCATAAAAAGCATATGATATTTTTCTACATTTTGAAAGTGATTTACAAGTGTTCTAAACCTTGTATCCGGAAATTCTTACACGCGATTCTCCATTTTGCTGGGTTTTAGAGGGAGTCAGAGCTGAAGAACAGAATCATTGCAAGTAATCAGGTGACTTCCCATGTCAATGATGGAAGTAATGAGACGGAAGAAAAGGAACTACCAATCTAGAAGTTAGACACAAGTCTAGTTTATGATGTCTGCTTTGGCAATTATTTAGGGGTTTAAATCATAACTATTTTTTTTTTCAGTCATTGAAAAGAAACTTCAGTGCAATTTTAATTCTTAGCTATCATAACTAGGTATAAGAAAATCTATTCATTAGAATATTAAAGGATAAGTTACACAACTGATTTTTATTTATCTTAATGATTCACATTAAATAATAAAATAACATAAAACCTTCAAATTTAACTTTTAAAAAACATAATCTGTGTTCTAAAAACACTCTCCAAATAATTTCTTCACTGGAAATTTTGCAAGGGAGTAGGAAACTGCACCTTTTAAGCCAGAAGAGAATTCAAAAAAGCCTGATTCAAGTATCAAAGAATAGTTTTAAGCTAAAAGAACAATAACTAATAATGATTTACTAAATCGGTCTTTATGTTTACCCTCCAACATTTCTACCAACAAATTTCCAGCAAACTACCAAGAAGATGTTTCTTTCTTGAACATAATGGGTTTTTTTTTTTTTTTTGGACTAATTGCATTTCTGAACTAAATGCATGCAAAGTTAATAAACGGACGGAAAAGCAAATATAGAGTTGTCATTTTAAAATTATATTCTTAAAAGGTTTAGGGGTATCATTTGGGAACACAAAGAGATTTCCTTCTGTAACAGCATTCCAGGACATCACTCTTTCCTGCCTACCAGCAGACAAGATTATACTTGTCTGGAATGTCAGTGAAGTATTTATACAAAGGCAGTTTTTCAGAATCCTCTTATTGTGAACACAAAACAGGAAATACAGTAATACCATCAGTATATGTTAAACACTGTTTAGTATAAGCTGTGTTTCTCCCTTAATAAGTACTAGGTTAACCTTCAAGAGGAGGAGGTGAAAATGAGCACATGTATAAACACATACCACTAGTTGTTTGCAGCTGGCCAGAAGAAAGGCTCAGGAAGAAAAATTCAATCAAACTTTAAGAATTTGCCAAACGATGTTTCAGTCAGTGTTAAAACTACAGCCTCTAATAAAAGCTTATTTTTCTCAAGTTCACAGGGGAAAAAGAAAGTACTATTCCATAGAAGTTAGTATTTTATTGAATGAAAAATACCTTAATAATATGTTATTTAATTGAAATACTGTTTCTGAGGCAGGAAAAACAAATTTCTATGTAAACTGGGTATCCAACAAAAACATCAAATAAAGCAATTCATGGTCTTTTAAAACACATTTTTCAATTTTTTTCACTAAAAACACAGCTTAATTTACCTACCCTGGATTAAAAAAAAAATTCTACAAAATTACATACTTAAGAATTTTAAAATTTATTTACAAATAGGTTATAAACTACAGATGGTATCCCAAGTAGAATAAACTCTTACAGAGATAAATTTTAATCTTCCATAAAATAGCAGAATGAACTTTGGTTTGACTGCCCCCTGCTGATATTAAAGATTTAAGACTATAAAAGTTGGATTTCACAAAATTGTGATGTTATTGTTTTTTAAAAGATGATTCTGTTTCTACTCAGAAACTGTTTTCAATCTGTTAGTGAAAACTAAGGAGATTTAAAAGTTTATGTCTTATTCTCACTCAATGGTCAAATATTTGAAGAATATCTATTACCTGACACTTAAAGGGTTTCATCTCTCTGACATCAAAATACTTAGAAGCTATTAAATGGATAGGAAAAATCTGGAAAAGAATGAACTATTAGAGAAAAATCAAGAACTAAACTAAGTGGTACTGAAGAGAAGGTAGAGAAAAAGATACTGGTAAAGCCAAATTAGTTCTTTTTTTTTTTTAAGTCAAAGGTTGTTAAGACTGAAACAGCTGAGAAAAAGTAATGAGGATGGTGTTAAATGGAAAAGAGACAAAAGAAGCAAAAGCCTGGAGGAAATAATGAACATGGCATGTGCAGAACACATGACACTAGAAGACTTAATTGCCATGGGGCACCCAGGTGGCTTCAGTTGGTTATGCATCAGACTTTGACTCAGGTCATGATCTCACGATTCATGGGTTCGAGCCACACATGGGGCTCTGTGCTGACAGCTCAGAGCCTAGAGCCTGCTTTGGATTCTGTGTCTCCCTCTCTCTGTCCCTCTGCCCCCCGCCTCTACTGCACCCCCCTCTCTCTCAAAAATAAACATTAAAAAAAAATAGAAGACTTAATTGCTAGAATAAATGGATAAAATTATGTTTCATGAAAATAGAAAATAATGGTGAAAAACAGGCCCAACTTTTCCAAACTAAAAAAGTCAGAATGAAGAGCTGGACTTGAGGCAAACAAAAAGGAGCCACTGTAGTAGGTTCTTTAGCAGTATGGTAACCTGGTAAAGAAGCATAATAACCTGGTTAAAGACATTCCTTTAGGAAGAGGACTGTGAAATAGAACAAAGATGAAATGGAGGAAAGAAGAGACAGGAGGCAGAGAAACAAGTTAAGAGGCAGAGAAACTGGTTAAGAGACAACTCTAGTAACCCAGAGAAAGAAGTGAACCAGAATGGAAGCAATGGGAATGAAAAACAAGAATGACATTGAGATACATTTTGAGTTGAAAGCCAAACTGGAGGCTCTACATGACTTAGATTTTTGTCCAATCCTTACACTATATCATGATTGTTGAGTTCAAGTGAAATAATACATAAAAATTTTCAAATTGAGATGAGACAGAGGAAGTAAGTGGAGCAATTCACTTTAAAGAGAACATCTCTGAGAGTAAAGAGGAAGCATGGAAATAAAAGGACATATGCAATGTTTAGTTAAAGAAGGGATACATACGTAAGTTCATGGCAAATGGTCTCAATTATCTCTATAAATTGGTTTCCACGCTCATTTCTCAAGTAAGAATGATAGATTAATACTCGGCCAAAATTTGGAAAATATTTGATGTCATTTTTCTATCCAGGAGTTCACTTCCTACTAGAGATATCCAGTCCCAAGGGATGGCTTCATCTAGCCAAGACTTCTCATTTTTCTCTGTCTAGAAAAATCTGTGTGCTATTTCAAAAAAATGTTCAAAGCTGACCCAATGATGACACTGTTGCCTACACATATAAGTACAGTCTTTCTAAACACAGTTTATGTGAAAACATCTGGACTCAAGCAAGCACCTCAAGACCATCTTCATATGCCACAGGTAAAAGTGGTAATGCTAAGACCTCATGAGAAAGTAATACATCTCCTAAGACAAAAGAGTGGTCTTGTATTAGAATTAGCAAATAAAATCATGGAAAATAGTAATTTCTGATTGTCATATTTTCTTTGCAAAGAAATTATTGTTTAAAAAATTATAACACAAAGTTAGATTTCAATTAATTCATTTTCTTACAGAGCATCAGATCCATTTGTAATTCTTGTGGCCCAAGTTTACTATCTTCTTTCATTATAATGTCACTGTTACAAAATGAACATCATAATAATAGTTTCCACTCAAAATTCACCTTCATAAAGTAAAGAATTAACAATAGGATGTACATAAGTCCAATAAGAATGTATTATACTTATGGGAGAGTATACCAGGTGTTTTGAGGCAAGGCCTTGTGCTTCTTCATCATCACATATTCCAGTACAGTTGATATGAGATGTTAACACTAATTAATATTTTCTAGAAGAGACTCAAAATCATCAAGACCTCATAAGTTATTTGTGAAATAAATAAAAATGCTACACTGATTACAGGTCTCTATGACAGACCAAACTAAGTTCTTCTCTAAAGTGAAATAGGCGGGGATCTGATAACATCTTTTTTTCTTTTAAATTGAAAAAGAGTATACAAGTTATTAAGTAAAACTTTAGAGAATGAAAAAAGAATTAACTATTGTTATATTTCAGATATTTTAAACATCTTTTATAATTAAAAATGTCAGTTTTCCATTTTCAAGCTCAAGTAAAATGAATTTTTCCGAGGCAATTGTCTTTTGAAAAACAAATAAAAGTTCATCTGACAAGAGATTTCCCAGAAAATAAAATAAAATAAAATGAAAAAATAAAGAGGTCAATTTTCAGAAAGTACATGATTAAACAATAGGAATGACAATTTAAAACTGAGGAAAGCAAAGCAGATTGTAATCTACACTGCATGCAGGACACATCTGGATAAAGAATAGAGGTGAATTTCAAAACACTACCAACAACTGAGTATGTTGTCTAACAAATGTGCAATAAAAAAAAGAGGACATGGCCAAAATTATAGCTTTGTATTCTATCCATTAAAGATTACAAATGTAAAGAGATGGTCTTATGTATAGAAAGAACAGTTTATCAATACCTCAAAAATCTTTCTGATATTTTCCTTCATTAGTTACTACTGCATTAGACAACAAAAGTAGGCAGTATTATGTCAAAAGGTGCACAGTTAAAAAAAAAATGCATCTCAGGGCAAATCTAGTTCTGTCCAATCAGCATATCCTTGGGAAATGTTTGTCTGATTATCTAAATATTATCCTAGACCCTAAAACAGGTAATTTTGAATTTAGGGATTGGAAGTAGAGATGTGTGGATGTGTGGAAATGAGTAAGGCAACAAAACAACAAACAAAAAACAAACAGGCAATTGGGAAAGCAGAATGGGACCTGAGTCCAGAATGAAAGATACAGATATGATCTATACAGATCTGTACAGAATGAATGACATCCCTGAGTGACAAGACTAGTTCAAATTAAAAGTCAAGTTTGCCAGCTATGAAGTTTTTTAAACAATTATCCTTGAATATATTCATGTTTTAAGAACTTACAAGTAAAAAGGTCCTTATACTCTAAGGAGACACAAAAAGGCCTATGGAATTTGACTCAATTAAAATAGTCTGTTTGGACAAGGTTACAAAACAAAGTATCTTGAATTTGACAGCAGTAACCATCCTGACTCACCAAGACTCAGTCTTTCCTGAAGGCTATGTATGTAAGACCATGTTTAAGATGGCAGCACATACAATAATAAAAATAATTTATGTATACATAAACTGAAAGGATGGTTAATACTAATGAACGCTTTTATTGGTAAACAGTAACGGATAAAATGATGTCATCAGCACACGGAAATATTAGCCCTTAGTCATTAGGGCATTTTCTTAGAATTTCTCTGAGAAGTTATTTGCATAAACATTAGATAGAAGAGGTCAGAAAAGATTTAAAATTGTAAATTATGTTAATGACTCACTGGAGAAATTCAAATGTAATGGACTGTTTCCTCAAGGGGAGTGATTCATTCACAGGTATCCATTCACATTCTCTTGACTAGTACTTGCAACAACTAAGACAAAACCAAAATGGCTGGTCAGGATTGATGACAAATTCTATAAGTTTGAAAACAGATGAAAATCACTGGTCACTACAGGGAAATACCTCATAATTATGGCCTCATTAACACAATACTACATAACCCGAACCTTTATCTTTGTAATTTATTTTAAAGTTCTGGCAGCCCCAGCACATCTAACCTATCAATTCTGACAGGAAATGCTATATTTTCAAGAATAAACAAGTTGGAAAATTAGAGCAAAATGGGGAGTGAAGATGGACCCTGCATACTGCATTATTGCATCTAAGCTTCCTTTATGTATAAAAGTTTGGAAAATGGAGAACAAAGTATATAATTTCCTACACTCTTCAGAAAGATCAAGGATACTTGCAGTTTATCTGCAAGTGTTAAGACTGATTCACAGGGTCCTTATGAGGAGCCTTATGAGGACAAAAGCAAGACACAGAAGGACACAGACTGAAATGGTGGAACAAATACCATCTAAATGATGCAAGAAACTTGCTTACACTTACCTTTTCACTTTTAACACTAAGTTAATAAATTGTAACTCACCATAAATATTTCCTTCTTTCCAAGACATCCATTCTATTTTAGTTTTTGCTTTAATATTTGTATAAATAATTTGACAAAAATCCTTGAAGAAAGTCTCAAATATTTCTAACTTAAAAATTATACAGACTTGTTCTTTCCAAAAAAGGGAAAATCTTCGGATTATACACACCAACAACACAAAATTTAAAAACTGTCTTTTATTGTCTCTATTTTAATTTGTTATTATTTAAAAAATTAATTCCAGTATAGTTAACATGTAATGTTATATTAACTTCAGGTGTACAATATAGTGGTTCAACAATTCTATGTTACTCAGTACTCATCAAGATTATCCTCTTCATCTATTTCAACTATCCTCCTACCCACTTCCTTTCTGGTAACCATTTATTCCTTCTCTGTGGTTAAGAGTCTGTTTTTTGGTATTTCTATTTTTTCTTTGTTCATTTGTTTTATTCTTAAATTCCACACATGAGGGAAATCATAAAGTATGTGTCTTTCTCTGATTTATTTCACTTAGCATAATATACTCTACATCCAACCATGTTGTTGCAAATGGCAAAATTTCATTCTTTTTATGGCTGAGTAATATTCCATTGTATATACCACACCTCTTTATCTATTCATCACTCGATGGACGTTTGGGCTGCTTCCATTGTTTGGCTATTAAAAGTAACACTGCAGTAAAAATAGGGGTGCAAAAATCCTTTTGAATTAATATTTTTGTATTCTTTGGTTAAACACTCAGTAGTGGGATTACCGGATACTATTTTTAACTTTTTGAGAAACCTCTATACTGTTCTCCACAGTGGCTGCACCAGTTTGCATTCCCATCAAGAGTGCAAGAGGGTTCCTTTTTCTCAACATCTTGCCAACACTTGTTTTTGATTTTAGCCATTCTAACAGGTATGAGGTGATATCTCACTGTGGTTTTGATTTGTATTTCCCTGATGATTAATGATGTTGAGAATCTTTTCATGTGCCTATTAACCATCGGTATGTCTTTTTGGAGAAATGTCTATGCATGTCTTCTGCCCGTTTTAATTGGATTAGTTGTTTTCCGAGCGCTTAATTGTATAACTTCTTTATATATTTTAGATACAAAGCCTTTAATGAATATGTCACTTGCAAATACCTTCTCCCATTCAGGAGGATGTCTTTAATTTTATTGATTATTTTCTTTGCTGGGCAGAAGCTTTGTATTTTGATGTAGTCCCATAAGTTTATTTTTGCTTCTGTTTTCCTTGCCTCAAGAGACATTATCTAGAAAAATGCTACTACAACCAATGTGAGAAAAAATACTGTCTGTGCTCTCTTTTAGGAGTTTTATGGGTTCAGGTTTCACATTTAGTTCTTTCATCCCTTTTGAGTTTATTTTTGTGTATTGTGTAAGAAAACAGTTTCATTCTTTTGCATGTAGCTGTCCAATTTTCCCAACACCGTTTGTTGAACAGATTTTCTTTTTGCATATTCTTGCCTCCTTTGTTGAAGATTAACTGACCATATAACCATGTGTTTATTTCTGGACTCTCTATTCTATTCCATTGATCTATGTGTCTGTTTTTTGTGCCAACACCATAGTGTTTTGATTACTACAGCTTTGTAGTATATCCTGAAATCTAGAATTGTGACACATATAGTTTTTTTTTTTTTCTTTTTCAAGACTGCCTTGACTGGGGTCTTTATGATTCCATACGAATTATAGAATTGTTTGTTCTAGTTCTGTGAAAAATGCTGTTGGTATTTGATAGGGATTGCATTAAATATGTAGATTGCTTTGGGTAGCATGTCCCTTTAAACAGTATTTGTTCTCCTAAAGCATGAGCATGGAATATCTTTTCATTTGTTTCTGTCATCTTCAATTTCTTTCATCAATATTTTATAGCTTTCAGAATACAGATCTTTCACCTCCCTGGTTAAATTTATTCCTAGCTATTTTATTCTTTTTGGTACAATTGCAAATGAGACTGTTTTCTTATTTCCTCTGTTACTTCATTATTAGTGTACAGAAATGCAACATATTTTTATATACTGATTTTGTATTTGTGACCTTACTGAATTCACTTACCAATTCTGGTAGTTTTTTTGTGTGAAGTTATTTAGGGTCTTCTATATATAGTATCATGTTATGTGCAAATATTGGAAGTTTTACTTCTTCCTTATCAACCTAGGTGTCTTTTATTTCTTTTTGTTGTCTATCTAATTGGTGTGGCTAGGACATCTACTACTATGTTGAACAAAAGTGGTGAGATTGGACATCTTGTCTTGTTCTTGACAATAGGAGGGAAGCTCTCAGCTTTTCACCATTGAGTATGAGAAACTATGGGTTTCTCAAATATGGCTTTTGTTATGTTGAGGTATGTTCCCTCTAAACCTACTTTGTTGTGTTTTTTTTTAAATCATGAATGGATGTTGTACTTTGTCAAATGTTTTATTTTATCTGCATGTATTGAAATGATAATGTTTTTTATCCTTTCTCTTGTTGAAGAGGTATATCACATTGATTGAGTTGCAAATATTAAACCTGGAATCCTGGGAATAAATCCCACTTAATCGTAGTGATCAAGTCTCCTAATATTTTCTTGAGTATTTTTACACATATATTCATCATTGATATTGACCTGTACTTCTTTTTTTTTTTTTTTTTTTTTTTTTTTTTTGTCTTTATCTGGTTTTAGGATCAGGGTAATGATGGCTTCATAGAATGAATTTGGAAGCTTTCCTTCCTCTTCTGTGTTCTGGAATATTTTGAAAGAATAGGTCTTAACTCTTCTGTAAATATTTGTTCAAATTCACCTGTGAAGATGTCTGGTCCTGGATTTTTGTTGTTGGGAATTTTTTGATTACTGATCCAATCTCATTGCTAGTAACTGGTCTGTTTTCAAATTTTCTATTTCTTCCTAGTTCAGTTTTGGGAGGTTTCTAAAGGAATTTTTCCATTTCTTAGAGGTTGTCTAATTTGTCATTAAGTGGGATTTATTCCCAGGATTCCAGGGTGGTTCAATAGGGTGGTTGTTGATCACTTAAGTTTGAACCCATTCTTTACTCCTCTTCCCACCATGTTTTTGGGATTTGATGTCATAGTCTACACCCTTCTATTTTGAGTCCCTTGACTGATTTTTATAGCTATACTTATTTTTAGTGCTTTTGTGTTTCCTGCTTTTCTTACTCCTACTTACTGTCTTTCCTTTCCACTCAAAGAATTCTCTTTTAACATTTCTTGTAAGGCTGGTTTAATGGTCATGAATTCCTTTAACTTTTGTTTGGGAACCTCTTAATCTCTCCTATTCTAAATGATAGCCTTGCTGTATAGAATATTTTGGTTTTTTTTTTTTTCCTTTCAGCATTTAAAATATATCATGACACTCCCTTCCAGCCTGCAAAATTTCTGCTGAAAAATCAGCTGATAGCATTCAGGGTTTCCTTTGTATGTTATTATTTTCTCTTGTTGCTTTTAAAATTCTCTCTTTATTATTCCTTTTTGCCATTTTAATTGCTATATGTCTTGGTTTGGATCTCCTTGGGTTGACTTTGTTGGGGGCTCTCTGTGCCTCCTGGATATGGATTTGTCTCCTTTCCCAGATTCAGCAAGTTTTCAGCTATTATTTCTTCAAATTCTCTGCCCCCTTTTCTTTCTCTTCTTCTGAGATTCCCTATAATGTGAATCTTACTACACTTGATGGTGTTGCCGAGTTCCCTAAGTCTATCTTCATTTTGTATTTTTTTCCTCTCACCTGTTCAGATTGATTGCTTTCCATTACTCTGTCCTCCAGGTTGCTGATGCATTTTTCTACTCTCCCTTGTCTACAACTTATTCCATCTAGTGTATTTTTATTTTTATAATTTATTTTTAAGTATTTTTTAAATTAATTTTTTTAATGTTTATTTTTGAAGGAGAGAGAGACAGAGTGTGAGCAGGGGGAGGGGCAGAGAGAGAGGGAGACACAGAATCTGAAGAAGACTCCAGGCTCCAAGCTGTCAGCACAGAGCCCCACGTGGGGCTCGAACACACGAGCCATGAGATCATGACCTGAGCTGAAGTTGAGGACGCCCAACCAACTGACCTACCCAGGTGCCCCCATCTAATGTATTTTTAATTTCAACTACTGAGTGCTTTATTTCTGATTGGTTCTTTTTTATATTTTCTATCTCTTTGCTAAGGGTCTCACTGAGGTCTTCCACTCTTTTCTCAAGTACAATAAGTACTTACTTCAAGTAAGTATCTCTATGATCATTACTTTAAGTCATCTATCAGGCATATTACTTATCTCTGTGTCACTTACGTCTCTTGCTGTGATTTTGTCCTGTCCTTTCATTCAGGAAATTTTTCACTATGTCCTCATTTTGTCTAGCTCTGTCTCTCTCTCTATATATACATATACATATATGTTTGTATGTGTGTGTGTATGCATATTATATACATATACATATACATGTATGTGTATATATATATGTATATCTTTTAGAGAGAGCACACCAGCAGGGTAGAGGGGCAGAGAGAGAGAATCTTAAGAAGGCTCCATGCTAAGTATGAAGCCCAACATGGGGCTTGATCCCACAACCCTGGGATCATGACCTGACCCGAAATCAAGAGTTGGGATGCTCAACAGAGCCACTCAGGCACCCCTGTGTCTGTTTCTACATGTTAGAAAAGTCAGCTACATCTCTTGCTCTTGAAGGTAGTGGTCTTATGAAGAAGAGGTACTGTAGTGCCCTGCAGTACAGTGCCCCCTGCTCACCAGAACCTGAAGCTTCAGGGATGTCTCCTATGTGTGTTGTATGCACCCTGCTGTTATGGCTAAGCCATTTTTCCTTTGGTCCAGTCATCTCCAGTGGCTCTCTTTATCTGTCATGGGCAGTGTATCTTTTCTGCACTGCTGGTGGGCTGATCTGGGCACTTGAGTTGAGTCAGACCAAGCATTTTCCAGAAATGCAGTAGCACTAAACTGCAGAGCACTTTCATTTTCCCTATTTTGTCCCCTGAGAAGCTTTTGTTGTATGTGTGTGGGGAGGGGGGAGGGTGCTGCAATCAGACCAGCTGTCTGTTCCCAGCCTGTTGCCAGGGCTGTAGTCTGACTGGTGTGCGTGGTTAACCTTCTCTCTCCCTGGAGCAGGAATCACTTTGAAGTGGTGGTAGCCCATTGGGGCTGCATGCCCACTACCAGATTTGTGGCATGGCTTTGGATGGGCTCTGGCCAAAAGTATACTGGAGGTAGTGGACTTGCAGAAGCCAGCAGGACATGTGGCGTTAGCAAAGTTTCTGCTGATATGCTGTGGGAGGAGACCTTGAGCCTGGGCTTGGCTGAAGGAGGTGTGTCTGCAGGGGAACACATGGGCAGGGTGCAGTCTTAGCACTGTTAGGTAGCAAGTGTCAGTACAATGCCATGTTCTTAAGCTGGGGGCAGGGATGTGAGAGGGAAATGATCCCCACCAAATCCTTTATTCCTAGAGATGTCCTCTATAGAGGATCTCTGCACTTCTAGCACATGCTCTGAGATTAGTAAACAAATATCTCTCCCCTATACCCCATATGATTTTCAAACTGCTGCTTCTATGCTATAGCTCCACAAGGCTGTTTGTCCTGCTGTCTCTTTAAGGGCAGGGACTCTGTTTCCCCTAGCACTCCAGGCTCTCCCAGTGCTAAGCCTACTGATTTTTAAAGTTCTAGGTTTTAGGTTCCTGCTGATTGTAGGAAATTGTAAAATTCTACCCCTCTGGTTTTCAAAGCCAAATGTTATGGTGATTCATCTTTCCTATGTGCATTCCTTGGTGTGAATCTGTCTGTCTCCTCTTTCCACACCTGTGGTACCACCCTCTCCAGGAACCATCTCATGGGTCCATTTAGATCCTGACAGGGTCTCTGTCCTTCATACCCTCTTTAATGTCGCCTCTTCTCTACATAGCCATGGAGAGTTTGCTCTGCCAGTCTTCAGGTCGTTTTCTGGGTTATGTACACTGATTTGAGTGTTATCTAGTTGGATCTGTGGGACAAGGTGAGCTTAGATTCCTCCTACTCCATTTCCTCCGGACTCAAAAACTATCTATTTCAACACTGAAGGCAATAAGAGAATTCTCAAGAAACAATAAGAATACACAAAGTTAGAGGCAAGCCAATGAAAAATAGCTACCTCTAGAGCAGGCATTTGCCTTGAGTTCCTTATGAGCTTGCCTTGAGAATTCCTTATGGTCTAGAAATTTAGTTTTAATGAATCCCATTCACCTGTAAAAGTAAAAGCACAATCAAAGGCCTGGCCTTGGTGGATAGTTGAGAAAGAATCTAGGGCAGGGACTTCAAAGGAGGATACCTTTAGTCAGTCATCCCAGTCAAATCCAGCCTACAGACAAAACTGTAGGGATATTGCCACCATGGCTTTAGCTCATAGTGAAAGAGAAATAGATGAGGAAAAAAAATAACTCCCCATAGAAATAATTATGAACCTTAAATAAGATTACCCACATAGCCCAAAAAAACTCAGCTAAAAATTTAGTTTAAAGTTGTCCTGGGCACCCCAATAGCAATGAGCATAGTTAATGTGCAGAACTTGGCTTCTAAATACCATTCTCCAGCAAAAGGAATCAGAGCCCCTTGGAAAAGTGACTGATTTCAGAATTGCAGCAGAGAAAGTAAAATATTCATTCAGAACATCTATCTCATGTCAGAAAGAAAGTATAGAAGAATGTTGGAGATATAGGAAAAAGGTACAGGAGCTTGAAGGTGGTCCATTGGCCTAAATTGGGATAATTTGAGGATCAAGATAAATAATAACAGTTAAGTATTAAAAATCAATGAATAAGTTAAGAATCCATGTCTATAGTGATAAACATAAGGAAAAAGGGGGAATCTCTTCTTTAGAGTAGAAAGCCAATCAATACATGCAGGAAAAAAAAATGATGCAATGAGAAACATCACCATTTGGCAACCATTGTAAAAATAACTTGTTTAGGCAAGAAACATCAATGGATTCTTAAATTAGTGGTGAAAGTCTAAGTAGCACTAAGATACTTACACAGGATCAAAGTATATCTCAACAAGATAATTATAAACTATAGTGGAAAAGCAGTAGCTTTGTGGTAAAGAAACTGAAAGACATCCCCTTAACCCAGTGATCAAAAATAACATCACCAATAATGGTACAAATCAGTCATGTGACTCCTGATAAGAGAAGAATATTGCATCTGTGGCATTACTATCAAAATGCATAACCTGAATCTCCTCATGAATAAACATCAGAAAAACCTAAACTGAGGGACATTCTACAAAATAATGGTCATATACTCTTGAAGAACGTTATAATCATGAAGGACAGAGAGACTGAGGAATTATTTCATATTAAAGGAGAATAAAGACATAGGATAGCTAAATATTGCACATGATACTGCATTTTCTTTTTTACAGAGGACATTATTGGGTAATTAACAAAAGGTGGGTGTTATATATAGATTATATAACAGTACTGGGTCAGCATTAGTATCCTGATTTTGATCAATGAATTGTGATTTTTTTGTAAGAGAATGGCTTTGGTTTTGAGGGAACACACATTCAAGTATTTACGGCAAAGGCATCATATATATAATATCCTTTCAAATGGTTCAGAAAAAAATTTAGAAATACAAGTGGAGAGAAAGTAATAAACTGAATGTGAAAATGTTAACACCTGGGGAACTTGGGTTAAAGACATAAGGAAACCGATTATAAAATTACTGTTAACTGTAGTGTAAGTCTGAAATGATGTCATAAATGGAAACTTTTTCAAAAAAGATTGTTTTTCGGGTGATAGTGTCTCCAGGTCCCTTACAGAAAAAAAATACAAACTCTCTGTAATAGAAAAATATTGTAAGTTCAAACCTCAATAATAAACTTCAAGAAACATGCGCTAACAATAAAAAGTGACACACACACACACAAAAACAGAGGACATATACCATCAGAGAACCAGTTGTTACAAGACATAGAGAATCACATCTACAAAGACCGAATATATTGGAAATGTTTTGAAGCTGAGTCTAAATGACTATATTTAATTTGCTTAAAGAAACAATGTAACTGAAAGCCTAATAATAAAACAAAATAAGGTACAATGACTACTGAAAACTAAAAGGCAGAAGTCCCTAATTATGATTTAAAAAACAAAACAAAACACTATAAAAGTAAATATGGTCGAGAAGAAAGGTTAAGGTCCCGGACTTTCATAACTTACTTGTAATATAACCTTGATGTAATTATTTAACCCTCCTGTGCCTCACTTTTATTTATCTGTAGAACAGGATTAAGAGTACCTCATAACCTCATATGATTGGTATAAGAACTAAATGAGTGGGCTAATGTATATCAACAATTTTGAACAGCATCAGTACATTAAAAAATCCTCAATTAATGGTGGTGGTAGTATTTTTCAGAAATATATCCATATCCAAACTTCTTACAATCTCTTATTATCAGAGATCAATTATTATTATCATCAGTATTATTAAAACTTAATAATTTGTGTGTTAGGCAGAAGCTCTCTGAATTGTCTCAAAAACTTTCTTACCCAGTATTTGTCTTTCTCACAACTGTTAACAGTCTAGGGTATTCTTCCTAGCTACTTCTTCTCTTCAACCCATTCACGTTACCTTACCCAACAAGAGCCTTACCTCATTCTGAGCCTCCATAATGTTACTCATTGAAACACTGAATTGGGAGTGAAGGTAGCTTTAATTTGGATGCCTTAATACAATGTATACTGTGTCACTGAACATAAGAACGAGAAAGGACCTTAGAGATCATCTAGCATGCTAGTTCTGGAAGAGTGGAATGCCTACAAAAACCTGAAATGTTTTTAGATGATATGTGGGCCATCTAAATAAATAACATTAATTTTATTCCCTTTTTAATTTTCTAATTATCACAGGATCATTTTAAAATTTCTTTTTTTAGAGATTATTTCAAATTCACATTACAGTTGTAAGAATAAGAAGAATACACAGAACTCCCACATAACCTTTACTCAGTTCACCTATTATTAACATTTTACCCTTTCTGCCTTGTTCTTGTGCTCTGTGGTTCTGCTTCTGGGGAAGGGAGGCACCTAAAACTTGCTAATCTTGTTTTGCTTTGAGCCCTCTGCAAAGATCACACTTAATAGCACTGTTTTGTTTTCACTATATTTATTTTTACTGTTGTTTTTATTTATGACAAGTATCCCTTTTAGGGAGATATAAATTATCCTTATTCATTAAATTTATCTAAGTGTTTAAAATATCAACTGAAGGAAAATATAAACTGTAGTAAGCTGATACATGAATATGACAAATCCATGATGATGCACAGGGAAAAATAAAACTTAGAAAACAAGTATCTTTATAAAAAATAAGCTGGTGGCTGAACAAGAGTAAAATACACAGACGTCTAGCCCACCCTGGTACTTATGCTAAGTAAGTGAGTTAGAACCTAGAATTAAAGCCTCTTTTAGGTCAATGCTCTTTCAATTTCTTTATGGAGGAATTATCACAAAAGTCTTAATTTTCCAATGCATGATTGTACCTGCCATAGAAGGCTAAATATCACTGGTCTATAAGATTACATTTGCTATGCTCCCACATCCTCCCCCTAACCTAATCTTTACTCTCCTGTTCTGGGTGCATAGCAAAATCAGCTGAGTCTGTTCCTATGCTACCTCTTTCCTGTCTCTCTTCTATTCAGTAAGTATTTACTGAGCACTTAATATGGCCAGAAGATTAATAAACACAATGGTAAATCAGAGAACAAAAACAATTTAAAAATCCTGAATCAATAATTCTAGCTTAATAATTATTTAATATTAAAATAATGTGATATAAATAAATATTATTTAAACCAATAAAATATGACTGCCAAAGGAACATGACTATTTCTGTAAAAACCAAGGCAAATAAATGCTTAGGAAAATTCAAAAAAAAAGTGAATTAAACTAAAATAACTATTTTGGTATAAGCAGAACATCTGTAAAAGAACAGGGAAACCTAGGGTGCCCTAAGCTCTCATTACATAAAAGTCAAAACACATTGAAAGCAATACAATGAAGTTTAGATAAGAGATACCATATAACTCCCATCAGTATATTCTCAAAGAAACTCATTTGCCCTGAAACAAATGAATAGCAAATTAATAATGTTTAAATGTCTATGTTAAAGAAAAGTCATTAAACTTTATATAAAATATTTTAATAATTCCTCATTTGATTTTTTTCAATTAACTACTAATGGCTACCAAGCAGCAGTTACCTGAAAATCTTGACACATTAAAAATTACTGGTGAGACAGCCAAATGGTAGAACCACTGTAGAAGAAAATAAGGCAATATATACCAAAACTAAAAAAGCATTTACCCTTTAATACAGTATGCCCACTTTATGACAAACCCGCACAACTACAAAATAACAGCTGGATAAGGTTGTTAGTAATGGCAAAAGACTGATGACAGTCTAAGTGTCCATTGATAAGGGACTATTTGTATGTAGTTCTGTGCTTATGCAGCCTACAAAAGGATGAGGAAAATACCCATATACTGAGAAGGAATGATCTCCAAGATACGGTGCTAAATGAAAAAAGCACAGCACTTAACAGCATACATATAGATAGTTTCCTACATCTTGTATGGGACTATGGGTATTGGAAACAATAAATTGGGAACAATAAATAAATATACATATTTGCTTGTATTAAAAACAACATTGGAAGAAGAAAGAGACTAATAAAACTAAGGGGGAGTTAAGGAGGAGTAAAGTATCACCATGTGTATCTTTCTACAGATTTGATCTTTTAATCATTTAATATAGATTACCTATTCAAAATATCTAAACAAAATCTTCTGTAGCAATAAAAATAACTAAAAGAATATATTGAATAACATTGAAATTTATTACATTACTTTCTGTTAGCAGTGGAACAACTTATTTTATATATTACAGTCTCTAATTGATCATCAAACTTAACATGTTTCACCTCTAGCTAAGATTCAATTTCTTCTCTGAATTTTTTCCTATACTAACACAGCTGTGGCTGGTCTACTTATTTAAAAAACAAAAGAAAACAAAAACTTTAAGAGGACTTTTGGTGGTGATAGAATGCAGATTTTCTGTCTCGGCCAAACAGACAACTTCTTAAACACGTAAACAAAGGCTAAGTGATTTGCTAAGATACTTGACTTCAAACTGCATTTTTTTCACCCTCTCCTTTACAAAAAGCATGACTTTTCCACAGCATGCATTCAGCTCATTAATGGGGTGTGGGTGGTGTGGTAGACAATATGACTATTTAACATTTATTTATTTTTGGGACAGAGAGAGACAGAGCATGAACGGGGGAGGGGCAGAGAGAGAGGGAGACACAGAATCGGAAACAGGCTCCAGGCTCTGAGCCATCAGCCCAGAGCCTGACGTGGGGCTCGAACTCACGGACAGCGAGATTGTGACCTGGCTGAAGTCGGATGCTTAACCGACTGCGCCACCCAGGTGCCCCGACAATATGACTATTTAAAAAAATAAGATCAATTGCAATCTGCACATCCAATGCAATCTCTATCAAAATACCACCACCATTTTTCACAGAACTAGAACAATCCTAAAATTTGTATGCAACCACAAAATACCTCAAATAGCCAAATCAATTTTTAAAAAGAAAGCAAAGCTACAGGAATCACAATTCTGGACTTTAAGCAATATTACAAAGCTGTAGTCATCAAGACAGTATGATGTTGGCACAAAAACGAATGCATATATCAATGGAAAAGAAAACCCAGAAATGGACCCAGAAATATATGGCCAACTAATCTCAGACAAAGCAGGAAAGAATATCCAATGGGAAAAAGACAGTCTCTTCAACAAATGGTGTTGGGAAAACTGGACAGTGACATGCAGAAGAATGAAATGGAACCAGTTTCTTATGCCATAAACAAAACTAGGATGAAAGACCTAAATGTGAGACAGGAAACCATCAAAATCCTACAGGAGAACACAGGCAGCAACCTCTTTGACATCGGCCTGTAGCAACATGTCTCTGGAGGCAAAGGAAACAAAAGTAATAATGAACTACTGGGACTTCATCAAGATAAAAAGCTTCTGCACAGAGAAGGAAACAATCAACAAAACTAAAAGGAATGTTAGAAGATATTTGCAAATGGCATCCCAGAATAAGGGTTAGTATCCAAAATCTATAAAGAACTTCTCAAACTCAACACCCAAAAAACAAAAGAACCAGTGAGGAAATGGGCAAAAGACATCAACAGACATTTTTCCAAAGAAGACATACAAATGGCTAATAGACACATGGAAGATGCTCAACATCATTCATCATCAGAGAAATACAAATCAAAACTACTATGAGGTACCACCTCACACCTGTCAGAATGGCTACAAGTAGCAACACATGAAACAACAGATGTTGGCAAGGATGCGGAGAAAGGAGAACCTTCTTGCGTTGTTGGTGGAAATGCAAACTGGTGTAGCCACTCTGGAGAACAGTATGGAGGTTCCTCAAAAAGTTAAAAATAGAACTACCTTAGGACCTTAGCAATTACACTACTAGGTATTTACCGAAAGGATACAAAAAAAAAATGCTGATTCAAAGGGTCACATGCACCCTGATGTTTGCAGCAACATTATCAACAAGAGCCAAATTATGGAAATGTCCATTGACTGATGAATGCATAAAGAAGATGTGGTATATACATGCAATGGAATAGTACTCAGCCATAAAAAAGAATGAAATTCTTTGCCATTTGCAATGGCATGGATGGAGCTAGAATGCATTATGCTAAATGAAAGAAGTCAGTCAGATAAATACAAGTATCATATGATTTCACTCATATATGAAGTTTAAGAAACAAAACAGATGAGGAGTGCCTGAGTGGCCCAGGTGGTTAAACCTCCAACCCTTGATTTTGGTTCAGACCATGATCTCATAGTTCATGAGTTTAACACTGACATGCTGACAGTGTGGAGCCTGCTTGTGATTCTCTCTCTCCCTCTGCTCCTCCCCCACTTGGTCTCCCTCCCTCCCTCTTTCTCTGTCTCAAAAATAAATAAATAAACATTAAAAAAAAAGGAAACAAAACAGATGAACATAGGGGAAGGAAAAAAAAAAGAGAGGGAGGCAAACCACAAGAGATTCTTAACTATAGAGAACAAACTGAGGGTTGCTGGAGGGGAGGTGAGTGGGAGATGCGCTAAAATGGCTGAAGGGTATTAAGAAGGGTACTTGTGATGAGCACTGGGTGTTATATGGAAGTGATAAATCACTATATTCTACTCCTGAAACCAATACTACACTGTATGTTAACTAGAATTTAAATAAAAACTTGAAACAAAAAAATAAGATCAATTGTGATTATTTGTAATACAGTGAGTTTAAGAATATCACTTACATTTAGTCACCAATGTCTGTGTTTTAGCACAATGGATGGATTGTGCTATATTATTAAATCTCTTGAGGCTATATATTCTACCCCATGTACTACTTCCGGGAGCTTCAATGGTTGTTTTGGGCATGCCATAGATATCAGGCCAGATTCCTAAATCCTAAATCTCTGGAAAGCAAGGTAATATAAATACTTTTTGTCAGTCTCTAACTTCCCTACCACCACTAAGTTACTAGCGTGTTTGTGTTTATACATGTTATACATGTTTATACACTTCTTTGTACTGCAAATTACTGTGTTTGAGGAGACAGTGACAAAAATGAATGGAAGTACTGTTGTACTCCATATGAGAAATGAACAACAGCATGACTATTCCTTACACTGAGGACTGGCAATCAATTAAAGATTGGACAACTGTTTTAATTCATATAAAAAAATATTAGTGTCACTACAAATTACTAAATAGATACCAGCAAACACCCATCTGACAAGTTTAAAATAACCACCTGACTTTCCAGATGTGTTAACTGAGACTTAGACAAAAAGTAAATTGCCAACAGTCACATCTGAGAACTGAATCCGGAGCTTCAGGTTACTGAATATTTCACCAAAAATAATTAATTTTACATATAATGTTACTCTTTATTTATTAAATGATTCAATTCACCAATACAGAAATAATTCTATATAACCCTATCTCTTGCAAGGTAGAATTTCCCTTTAATATTTGTGAAGGTAAGAACTACTAAATTTCTCATGTCCTTCTATCATCAAATAAGACTATTTTCCATTTCTCTGTATTATGAGATCACCATATCATCTCTGTGAACATTTTTCAAAAATGTTTGTGTTTATCATGTTTATAAATTCTCAAGTCAACTCTTTTTAAAAAAGCCTCTTTTTTCTCTTATTAGTAATTCAAAGAAACAAAATAAACTCTCTCTATAACACTGTAAACATCAGTGGGGCTATTCATCTGGAAAAACTCCCATCAAGACAAAAATCCATGCTTTGGGAGCAGGGTTTCTCAACTTCAATGCTATTGACTTCAAGGCTACATAATACTTTGTTGTCGGAGCTCTCCTGTACACAACACAAAGTGCTGAGCAGCATCTGTGGCCTCTACCTACTGGAGGCCAATATCATCACTCCATTTGCAACAACCAAAAATGTCTTCAGATATTGCAAAACATCAGGGTGTTGAGTGGGGAGAAAAATCATCAGGTTGAGAACCACAGAAGGTTATTAAATCCTTATTAGCAGAAATCTTTAAGAAAATAATAGATAATCAGCTTCCTGGAGAGTTCAGGCATTTCACTGCTTGATGAGGAAACTGGTTCTTACTAGTTCTATCTAGTTGACAGAATCTTCTGAGGTTTTTCCTACTGTTCTTGTTCTTTGTTCTTGTAATTCTATCCTTCTAAACCTTCATGAAGAATTAAAATTCTTATAACCTTTTTTTGTTGTTTTGAGAACTGACCTCAAAAATGACTTGAATTACCAGTATATTCATCACTGTAAGTGCTCAAATCAGGCCCTAAGTTGGGGGCTGTGAGGGCCTATATATGGAAATTAAAACTGAAATCCAGGTGATTAGCAACTTAATTGCTGATATACCTGTTTGACTTATCAACATAATCACTCTCCTCAAAGGTTGAACTGGTAAGGATTTTGCAAGCTATTAAAAACTGTTTATAGCCATTTTTTTTTTTTAACTGGACATGAGGTTGCAGTGTACTAAAGGCTATCACTAATGCAGAGGGAAGTTTTAATCCCTGTGGAGATTGTCTGGGTAAGTGAGCAAAGACTCTAGCTGACAGCACAGATAATACAATTCAGTTCCAGGCCAAAGCACTGTATTTGTTTTTGTTGTTTTTCTCCTATCCTATCAGCAGCCTGTCTCCATGGATTTGTCTGGGAAAATGATAAATAGTAAAGCAAGCAACCCTCTCCATGTGTCTAAATTATCTTCCCAGCAAAGACCCCAAGCAAAGCTTTAGAAGGGCCATCTTTTAAAATGTACATTTATTATGTATAGTAAGTTACTTACAACCAATGAATATAAATGTAACAAAATGCACAAAGAGATAAGTACTTACACAGAGCCTTAATTCCTTGAAGTTCAGAACACATTAGAGAAAAATTAATAATCATCAAATTATTTATAAATATGTTGAACAGAAAATATAAATATGTGAATGACTCCCCATCAGTCCCTGGTAACTAAATTACAGTAAATTAATTACAAACCAGATTTGACCACCAAAGGCCATTTACACATAAACCTTTTGAAATCTAATATTCAAATTATACTCTAGATCCAAGAAATAAAAATCTAAAGATACTATATAAGTATTAACTTCATCAAAAGCAAATGGCAAATTCCTTCTGCAAAATAAAAACATCAAGAAAATAAAACACATAGGAAAAATCTAAACAGAGTTTCTGTGCCCTGTGGACACTTTCGGAAGGACCTCTGAAACACTAGAAACAAACAAAAAAATGTTAGTGCTTGGGAATCAAAGAATAATTTTAAAAATTCACTATTCCTGGGGTGCCTGAGTGGCCTACTTGGTTAAGTGGTCAACTCTGGATTTCAGCTCAGGTCATGATCTCACGGTTCGTGGGATGGAGCCCTGTATTGGGCTCTGCACCGATAGCACAGAATCTGCTTGGGATTCTCATTCTCTCGCTCTCTGCCCCTCCCCCACCCATCTTCACATGCTCTCTCTCTCTCCCTCTCTCTCTCTCAAATATATAAACTTTTAAAAGATAAACACATGAACTAAAAACTTTTTTAAAAATTCACTATTCCCTGTTTAAGCTTCTATCCTCCACATTTTGTACTTTCAGTCAACCATTCAAACAAAAGGATTCCATATCACTACCCTCTTTAATGGAAGAGAAGCTAAAATTTGAATAATAAAAGTAATTAAGTTTCAGATGACTTAAATGATACATAAATACAGACTACAAAAAGAAAAAATCACATCCTTAAGTCAAGAACTATATCGGGCAGTATTACTGTCTGATATGGAGAGCACCATTGTGAAAGACTCTAACATTAACTAAAAGAGGACGGCATCCCTGCCTGAATTTTCATCTCAGTGATCTGAGGAACACATAAAACAAACCAAAATTAACAATTTAGCTCATCATGTTTTTTCTTTTATCTCACTGATCTTTAGGAGGGCTGTATAATTTCTTTTTGGCAATTATAGAAAATAGCCAAATACCAACATTAAGATACCTTTTAGTATATTTTCAAAACCAAGGAGAAGGATCTTCCATTCAAAGGGAGGCTGTAAATAATTTTGAAGTCCAGGGCCCAAATTAAATGATTGACTGATTCATTCATTCGGTCAGTCAGTCATATATCATGCAACACATATAAACTATGGCAATCTTTGGTATTCATGAACAGTATTCATAAGGTCTTTGTATTATAATTATAATAATAACTAACATTTATATCATGTATAAATATGTGCAAAACATCTTCACTATATATTATAATCAACCTTTGATTCTTTCCTGGCTTTATAATCTAATATAAAAGGGAAAACATTAGATTTGTGTTAAGATGTAGGAATGGGAGGCAGCCCTAGAGAGTCACTTAAAAGTTACAGAATTAAATACAATACTAAAGTTAAATTTCCTAATTATTAAAGACTAGTGCTCTTTTTCATAAGCCACTACAAGATTTTAATATATAACCTTTATCAGCAATGCTTCTTCCTTCACTGGTCTGTGGTTTCTCAGTCTTTCATCAAACGAAAAGCTTAATGAGGCCTTTTATTATCTCATTAAAGGTAAAATCTGAAGGCTATCCACAAATTTAGGTGTCTATGCTAACCAGATAATATCAAATTCTATACTAAATCAGAATTCAAGGGTTCATAGGTCATGAACCTCAAATCATGGTGAGGACAATTTCTTAATACTTTAAAAAAAGAAAAGATTAAATGAAACAAATTTTCATTCTTAGAAATTTAACATCTGAATTTACAAGAACTAGAAGAGAATCTCATGTAAAGGGCTACAGGATGAAGTTATCTCAATTTCCTGGCTAACATAGCATGCTAATCCTGATTAATGATACGAACAAAATAGATTATAGTGATAAAAGTACCATATAATATACCAGTGTCTTCATCAATTTACATAATAATGATGTTTTGGGGTAATTCTTTTATGTACAAAACTCTTACTTAAAAAAGTGGAATCATTAAATATTTTAAACAAAAACAAACTTAAAGAATCATGTTGGTGATTATATGCATGTATATACATGGCTATCCAGGGCCTAATAATATTATGGGGATGAGAAAGGTAAAATGAAAGAATATATGTCAGCTTAAAACTGGACAGCAATGGTTTTAACTTTAAAATGACAAAGAGTTATTTATCCCTTTCATGTACTACTTCCTGGAATTAGGAAACTGTTTTATATAACACTCTCCTCAGGTTATTCAGAGGCACACTACATTATGAAACTTTAAATTTTATTTTGTTTTTTAATAGATTTTTTAAAGTTTATTTATTTTGAGAGAGAGAGAGAGAGCAAGTGGGGAAGGGACAGAGAGAGGGAGAGACAAAATCCCAGGCAGCTTCACGCTGTCAGCACAGAGCCAGACACTGGGCTCAATCCCACAAACTGTGAGATCATGACCTGAGCCAAGATCAAGAGTTAGACACTTAACTGACTAAGCCACCTAGGTGCCCCTGAAAATTTAAGTTTCAAAACTATGTAGTGTAGAATAAATACTGTTAAATTGTCCATACTACCCAAAGCAATCTACAGATTTAATGCAATTTCTATCAAGTACCAAAAGCATTTTCACAGAACCAGAACAAATAATCCTAAAATTTGTACAGAACCACAAAAGACCCCAAATAGCCAGAGCAAGAAAAATAAAACTGGAGGTATCACAACTCCAGACTTCAAAATATACTGCAAAGGTGGAGTAATTAAAACAGTATAATACTTGCACAAAAACAGACACATAAATCAATGGAACAGAATAGGGAGCCCAGACATAAACTCATATGGTTTGTAATTATGTGGTCAATTAATCTTCAACAAAGGAGGCAAGAATATGCAATGGGAAAAAGACAGTCTCTTCAACAAATGATGCTGGGAAAACTGGACAGATACATGCAAAAGAATGAAACTGGATTAGTTTCTTTCACCATACAGAAAAATAAACTCAAAATGGATTAAGGACTTAAATGTGAGATCTGAAACCATAAAACTCCTAGAAGAGAGCAAGGGCAGTAATTTTCAGTAATTTTTCTGACATTGGTCATAGCAACATTTTTCTAGATAGATCTCCTGAAGCAGGGGAGACAAAAGCAAAAATAAACAAAAAGCAAAAATAAAAAGCTTCTGCACAGCAAATAAAATAATCACCAAAACTAAAGACAACATATTGAATGGGAGAAGATATTTGCAAATGACACACCCAAAAAGGGTTAGTATCCAAAATACATAAAGGACTTATACAACTCAACACTCAAAAATCAAATAACCCAATTTAAAATGGGCAGAAGACATGAAGACATTTCTTTAAAGAAGACATACAGATGGCCAACAGACACACGAAAAAATGCTCAGCATCATTAATTATTAGGGAAACACAAATCAAAACCACAATGAGATATCACCTCACACCTATCAGAATGGCTAAAATCAAAAACACAAGACACAAGTGTTGGCGAGGATGCTGAGAAAAAGGAACCCTCTTGCATTGTTGATGGGAATGCAAACTGGTACAGCCACTGTGGAAAAACAGTATGGAGGCTGAGGTTCCTCAGAAATTAACAAAAGAATTACCTGGGGTGCCTGGGTGGCTCAGTCGGTTAAGTGTCCAACTTTGGCTCAGGTCATGATCTCATGGTTCGTGGGTTCAAGCTCCACACTGGGCTCTGTGCAGACAGCTCAGAGCCTGGAGCCTGCTTCAGATTCTGTGTCTCCCTCTCTCTCTCTGCCCCTCCCCTGCTCATTCTCTCTCTCTCTCAAAACTAAACATTAAAAAAATTTTAAAAAATAGAATTACCATATAATCCCGTAATCATACTACTGGGTATTTACTCAAAGAATACGAAAACACTAATTCAAAAGATATGTGCACCCTTATGTTTACTGCAGCATTATTTACAAGAGCCAAATTATGGAAGCAGCCCAAGTATCCATTGATAGATGAATGCATAAATAAGATGTAAAATAATATGTATATGTATATATATATATACACACACACATATATACATATGTAATCTATATCTATCTATATATATATATACACATATACATATGTGTATACACACACACACAATTCAGCCATAAAAAGGAATGAAATCTTGCCATTTATAACAACATAGATGGATCTAGAGGGTATAATGCTAAGTAAATAAGTTAGACAAAGACGAATACTGTATGATTTCACTCATATGTAGACTTTCAGAAACAAAACAAATGAATAACAACAAAGAAAAGAGACAAACCAAAAAACAGACTAACTATAGAGAACTGATGGTTACCAGAGAACTGATGGTGAAATAGGTGAAGGGAATTAAAAGTACACTTATCTTGATGAGCACTGAGTAATGTATAGAACTGTTGAAGCACTATAAATTGTACAAGTAACTGAAACTAATATAGCACTGTATGTTAACTCTACTGGAATTAAAATAAAATTAAAAAAATCAGTAAATGAATGATAAAATAAAACAATGGTAAAAAATAAAAAAGAACAACTATATAGTGTAGATGCTATAAAATGTAAAATTTTTAACAAATATAGATATAGAATATAGTCATTTGGTAGCACATCATAACAATACATGAGAAACAGACATGCCATAGGATAAAAAATTAGGTATTTGGAGGAATAGGAAACACTGACTTAAAATACTGCCTTTAAGACTTATTTAGTTCCTGAACCACGGCAAGCTATTGAATCTCTCTGGACATCAATTTTCTGATCTCCAAAACATAAGCAGAAATATTACTTTGCAGGGTCATTAGAATTACAGATTATGTGAATAATAAATTAGCTCAATTAAAAGTGGTAATAATTGGGGCGCCTTGGTGGCTCAGTCAGTTGAGTGTCCGACTTCGGCTCAGGTCATGATCTCGTGGTTTGTGAGTTCGAGCCCCGTGTCAGGCTCTGTGCTGACAGCTCAAAGCCTGGAGCCTGCTGTGGATTCTGTGTCTCCTTCTCTCTCTGCACATCACCCACTTGCACAAGCTCTCACTCTCTCTCTCTCTCAAAAATAAATAAATGTAAAAACATTTTTTAAAAAATAAAAAAGTGGTAATAATTATTATTAGCTATATTTCTGATTTTTTATTCCCTTCATGTATTCAATTTTGTTTTATGTTTCCTTCAATGTAATGCCTAAGAAAAAATCCTGCAATTAAATCCATAAAAGCACATAATATTATTCATATTTATATAGATAGATGTATTTGTAATATTCAACATACACTTTATAGCTTTGTCTGAACTACCATTTTACTTCTTTGTTTTCCATGAAGAAAATCCTTGCTGCTTATGAGAACACTTGGCTTTCCTCACTGTCTGAAGGGATACAGGTTTAGGTCACAAACATGGATGTGAAATATCAACATATGGAAACTTGGCTGCAGAACACTCTTCTCCTTCCCAATTTGGCAAACTATGTAGGCAGGGCAATCAATTATCACCAAAATATGCTCACAAATATAACTAAAAGAAGTTTTATGCGAAATTATTCTTAATTATCTTAATTGTGATTAAACATGCAACCACAGTACTTCCACAAGGCCATCAGAGGAGTTAGCTTAAGCTCTGAGCTTAGTATGCATTTTTCTATTCAATAAATATATTATTGAACTACCCAAAACATCTTCTGCTAAACGTTTAGCACTCCCAAGAAAAAGATACATAAATAGTATATTACTGGTCATAAAATAAGGTTAAAAAATAAGAAAAACTATGTTTCTCAATGAAGAACATATAAGTTAAAAAGATATACAAGTTAGCTCAGCAAATTATTTTAACTTCAAATCAGCAAAATTAGAGTTGATATGAAAAAAGCTGACGTTTTCAAAATGCATTAACATAGCTAATAAGAATATGTAAGGCAGGTCTCTTTCATACTAATTGCTTACTAGGAGTTCCAGGCACTTGGAAAAATCAGTAAACAACAAAAATCCTTGCCCTTATGGAGCTTACGTGGAAAAATAAACAACAACAAACACTGTAAATAAGTAAACTTATGGTAATAAATACTATAGAAAAAACAATTGAGTAACATAAAAAGGTGACCGGGAGAACCAGAGAGAGAAAAGGAGCTGGAATATCTACAGTGTCAGATAACTGATATGGTCATTGTCTAAGAGGTGCAGTATTAGTATTGGTTCAGAAAAGTGAAATAGTCATATGAGCATTTCCTAGTTCTTACAATCCCTAGCATTTTGTAACCTGTGTTATAATTGTCAATAAAAAAGAAAGTCAGACATTTTTGTAGGACACGTTTGTTTTTGCCTCTCCATCACCTAGCACATTCTGGCATATAGCAGGTGCTCAAAAAATATTTGGTGAATGACTCATTCTAAGCCAATAAACACACAGTTTATCTGAACAGTTCTGGTCCAAAATTTAGTTCAGGGGTCACCAATTTTTTTTAAAGGGCCAGATAGTAAATATTTTTATCTTGTTGGCCAAATGGTCAATGCAACAATAGGTGTGGCTATGTTCCAATAAAAGTTTATTTTCAAAAACAGGCAGAGAGCACAGAAGTTTTCTTGTCTCTGCTTAGTTTATTCTGTATCTATCTAATTACTTCAAGTCTTCTGTTAAATTTTCCTAAGAATATAAACAGTAAATTTATCATTTATTGGCTAATGCTTACTTTTTTCAATTCTAATCAACTAAATCAAATAAACAAAACATAACTACAGTAATAACAACATACAAACTCTAGTTCTCCTTCCTTCTCTCCTCTCCCTCTTTTCCCTTATCCCTTTCTGTTTTCTAAGTCAAAACTAATAACTTCACTTAAACTATGAATAAAACTACTACACTGGCTGATGGTATATCATAGTTTTAATGAGAAAGAATACATACACAGAGCACTACCAGCCATCTGGTAATACAAAGTAAATGTCAGAGACTGAATTAAAGTTTATAAATGCAAAGCAAAAGCTGATCATCAAAATATGGCTCAGTTAGTTAAGTGTCTGACTTTGACTCAGGTCATTATCTCATGGTTCATGAGTTGGAGCCCCACATCAGACTGTGCTGACAGCTTGGAGCTGGAGCCTGCTTTGGATTCTGTGACTCCCTCTCTCTGCTCCTTCCTCACTCATGCTATGTCTCTCCTCTCTCTCAAAAACAAACGTTAAAAAAAATGTTAAATGTACAACCAATTTAAAGACATTAAGTCTGACACAGAATTTAATAATTAATTTAGATTAGTGGTTTAAAGCATGAGTTCTGAAATTAAACTGCCTGGATTTGTTAAACTGCCAACTCCAGTGAATAAAGCCACTTACTAAATCTTTCTAAGTAACTGTTTCGTCAGCAGTAAAACAGGGACAATAATAGTGACTACCTCATAAGGTTAATACACTTAATAAAATATCAGCCATCTATTGGCCTTTGAAAAAACACACCTGTATTTTATCAACAGGAAGCGAGTACATCATTAAGCATAAAAATATGGAATTAATGAAGGACTCCCAAATATACAAAAGTATCTTAAATGTGCTTGAGAGGCGCCTGGGTGGCTCAGTCGGTTAAGCGTCTGACTTTGGCTCAGGTCATGCATGATCTCGCAGTTTGTGAGTTCGAGCCCCATGTTGGGCTCTATGCTGACAGCTCAGAGCCTGGAGCCTGCTTCGGATTCTGTGTTTCCTCCTCTCTCTGCTCCTCCCATGCTCATGCTCTTTCTCTGTCTCTTAATAATAAATGTGTTTTTTTTTAAATGTGTTTGAAAATATAATTGTGCTCCCCTTTCCTAAACATTAACATTCAATTTTCTTCACCTTTCTACTTAGATAAAATATAGTACCTCTTGTTTTATCTTATTACATCAAATACTCTTTTTGCACTTAAAAAAAAGAAACTTCAAAATCAAGATTTCCAAAAGGTAGTAGTATTATAATTGCTTATCACTTTTTTTCCATAACAAAACATACTTCTGAATAAGTCTGTCATCAAACAAGTAACCTTTAGCCCATAAATTTGACTGGCATAATAGATTGAAAACCTGCTAGAAGGTAAACAATATTACTTGATATGCAACATAATGATCCAAAGCACTTGTCTGGTTCACGCGCACTGTCTCTCCCAGGAGACAGAAGTATAATCTAGCATTCGAAGGGAAGGAAAGGAAAGGAGGGAGGGAGGGGGAAAAAAAGTACATTTTCATAATTTTAGATATACTTTATTACAATAACAACCAGTCTGGAAACTGTCCTTAATATATGCATAACAAACTGACTTTTGTTACTGGATAACTTCTCTAGAAGATTTATTTGTAAAACTCTAGTTTGCCAGTCAAATTCTCTAAGAATCTTTCCAGCACTAAAATTCTACCCCCTTTTGCCCTGAAAGCTGGGTAGCAATGTTTGCAAGCAAAATCTTTGCTAGGTTAGTTCTAAGCCCACTAAGGCAGTGACAAACAAAAGTCTGCATAAATGCTTATCAAAAGATAAGCAAAGAGCTGAGATGCAAAAGGCTTTACCTCCAAGTGAGGAGAAACTGTTGCTGAAGTAAAGCTGACATTTTCCTTGCATTTACGATCAAAAAGTTTTTTTTTTTTCAAGTGTGTTTAATGATCAGGTTTATTGAGGTATGCTTTACATACTGTAAAATTCACTATGTTTAGTTTTACAGTTAGAAGGGTTTTGACAAATATATATAGTCCCATAATCACCACCACAACCAAAATGTAGAATATTTCCATCATCCCCAAAAGTTTCCTCATGGCACTTTGTGGTTAATCCCTCCCCCCCCCCATACTTCCCAACTCCCAGATCTGATTTCTGTCCCTGTGGTCCTGCCTTTTCCAGATTGTCACATAACTAGAATCAGTCAGTATATTCTGTAACCTTTTGTGTTTGGCTTCTTTCACTGGCATAATACTCTTACAATTCTTCTACCTTACTGCATATATTAGAAATGTGTTTCTTTTTTTTATAGCTAAGTGGTACTTCATTGTATGAACATATCAGAATTTCTTTATTCATTCATCAGTTGATAGATCTTAGGGGCTGTTTAGGTGATTATGAATAAACTGGCTATAAACATTTACTTACAGGTCTTTGTGTAAACAAATGGTTTCATTTCTTTCGGATAAATACCTAGGAGTATAGTTGCTATATATTAAGGTAAGTGTATATTTAACTCTATAAGAAGCCTTTTATTAAAAAAGATTGAGGGGCACCTGGGTGCCTCAGTTGGTTAAGCATCCGACTTCGGCTTAGGTCATGCTCTCGCAGTTTGTGAGTTCGAGCCTCACATCAGGCTCTGTGCCGACAGCTCAGAGCCTGGAGCCTGCTTTGGATTCTGTGTCTCCCTCTCTCTCTCTCTCTGCCCCTCCCTTACTCATGCTCTGTCTCTCTCTCTCTCTCAAAAATAAACATAAAAAAAAAAAAGATTGATGAACTCTGGGGAAAAAAAGCTACTACACTGGCTGATGGTATACTCTAGTTCTTATGAGAGAGAACACACACAACACTACTAATATTGCACAATTTATGATGCTAAAGAATACACTGGTATGGCATAAAATACATATAATATTATATTTGACTAGAACCAATTAGATATCATAAGCAAATCACTCAGTACATGCTGGATGCCTAGTACTTACTTAATGACTGCTAGTTCTCTCTCTACTGTTCAGCTTTCCCTTTCTCAAGGTTCCAACCTCACCCCAACCCAAACTTACATAAATCTACACTTAATTTCAAATCATTATTTGTAAAATAAATTATACAGTAGGACACAAACAAAAATTTCAGCTATTACTTTTTTTTTTTTAGTTTAGTTTTTTTTGAGAGAGAGAGCAGGGGAGGGGGAGACAGAGAGGGAGAGAGAGAATCCCAAGCAGGCCTCGCACTGTCAGCACAGAGCCCAATGTGGGGCTCAGATTCATGAAGCATGAGATCATGACCTGAGCTGAAATCAAGAGTCAGACGCTTAACCGACAGAGCCACCCAGGCATCCCACAGCTACTACTTTTTAAAGCAAAGCCAGTTCCACTCATTTCCTTAAGTCACTCGTACTTTGGGATGGAGGAGGGGACTCCTTTAAAGGCAGTAGATGCCGCTCTCAGAAAACATTTTAGGTGAGCATCACCACCTTGTGTCGAAACAGAGTAACTGCAATACCAAATTCATTGTCAAATACAGACCAACACATTGCAGAGACCAGAAACTAGGTGATCAGAGATGCATTTCTCCAAATCCACGATGATATATATGCCAGTACAATAGTGCAAACAAAGTTTGGACTGTACATGTTTTACGATTATAATACTTTAAAATTTACCTGCATTTCAAATTAGATCATATGTATCATGAAGAACTGAGTTTTCTTTTATAACATGTCCTTTCTGATACTCTTGCACATCCTTCCCAAACACACACACACACACACACACACACACACACACACACACAAACTGAATAGAATGCCAGGCACAAAAATGGCACATTATTGAGAATACTCTCTATGCACTTGAAAAATAATCACCAATTTAGTCCTTCTACAAATGACTTTAAAATATTCAATATATGGCTTCAGATTTAGTTCTTGGCTACACTGAAAATCAAATATGGGATTCTAGGAGCATTATTAAGAATACAAGGGAAGAATCATTTACAAATTTAAAAGCGATTCAACTTTAAATAATCATATAGACATTTCTGTTGTAGCTCAAAATTATTTTTACAGTCATGTGAAGTTTTAAAAAATAGCGTATTAAATAGACCAAAACATTACAAATATTGTAACACTGATCAGACATCTGTGAAAGGAGAAAATATGCAGCTCAACAAGTTTTCCTTTTTCTAAGAGTAATAAATTTTGAGTGAAAAAGTTAAGGTGTTCTTCAACTGTCAACCAAAGTTTTTATTACACAATAGCAGCCTTAAGGCTGATTTATGGCTTTCCCCCCCTTTTCTGACAATCAAGTGTTTAAAAAGAAAAGTCATTTTTGCACACCTGGATAATATCTGCTTGCTTTATATAACATGTTTGAAGAATGGAACTTTTCAATAACATGAAAGTTGGGGGAGGTGATACCTGAAAAAGCTTTAAAAAAAAAAAAGCACTCAGAAATTTGTTTGGTAAATGGCATCCTCTTAGGTAGCATTTGGAAAATCTATTATTATCTGTCTCTGAGTCACAAAACAGAATTTTTGGATGTGAATGATATATTCTGGGATTATCTAGTACATTTTTGACAGGTACAGAATCAGAGGCCCAGAGAGGCTAAATAATTTCAAAGGATACTTAGTTTGTTAGCAACAGAGCTAGAATTAGAAACAAAGATCCCTAAATCTGTGTCTGTCTCGTTTCTCCCATTGCTTCTCTCTCACTGTCCATTTCAGGCCTTTCTATCACATTTTGCTTGTAACATTCTAGTCCCTATCATCTTTGCCATCTGTCTCCTTTACCTACAGACTCATTTCTCCAGTTAAATTGCTTACATTATGCAAAAGCCCCTCTCCAATACTATGCATATTCCAAAAACTCATCCAGAAGTGCAAAGGTTTAAGAAGGCCTGTGCCCAAAACACTATAAACATAATGTTCAAAGAAGAAAATTACACAACTCCTCATATAATACAATACCTCTAATATCACAAATTCATGAAAGTGCAGCTGCAAAAGTGGAGGTAAGTGATGAGGACATTAGCTACATATTTCAGCATTGTTTGAAAGCTAAAAAGAATTCATTTTAAATAATTTCTAAATTTCATGAATGTAACTTAAGTCTTGTCTATTTCCATCAGAGAAAACAGAAAGCATTTCAGAATATGTATTCTTAAGGTAAAACAAGGTGAGTTTTACTTTCAACTGTTCCTAAATTATATAAGTTAAACTATTTTTCAAAAAATCAGAAATTCTTCTTGGTAATTAAGATATATAATGCCTCTGCTAGTAACAATATAAGACACACATCGGGAATGGCAGAAACAGAATCCCACACTTGACAAATTAGAAAGATCTATCAGATCTAATGAGATGAATTTATAAGAATTAATGCCTCTATTTCTAAGGCCTAAAGCCCTAGCAGATGCTGGCAAAAACTATTAGGAAATCATTTGGACTTAAGGAAAACAAATCTCTGAGAAGCATATAAAACATAGGAAAAGCTTAAGAGGAGCTGAACCTGAAGGAAGACCTCTAGATCTGATTGCACTGTGGCTCAACTTCTAAGACTTAAATCAAATTAATCAAGCCCAAGGCAGGGAAATTATAACTTAGCAGAAGACTCTGAGGAAAGACTTAGGCTTCTTAGTTTTGTTTTTGTTTTGTTCTTGATGACTTTAAATTCCACAACAGTCCACAGTGTGATTCAGCTGGCAAATAAACTAACACAATTCTGGAATGCATTAGCAGAAGCATAGTATTCAGATTAAAGGCATTAAGTGTCTCACTAAACTCTGAACTGATCAGAACACAACCTATTACAGTGTATTATTCACTTGTGGATGCCATAATTTGAGAGAAAGGAAACAGTGCAGAGGGGGTAAAAAAAAAAAAGGATAAGAATGCCAAAGATGAAATAAAACAAGATGTCAAGCCTGGAGAAGAGAAGACTAGTTGGTGAGATACAATGTAAAGATAAGACAGGCTGTACGTAGAAGCTTTGGGGAGACACAAAGCAGCTCGTTCAGTAGAAACAACAAACTTCCTAATAGTCTGAGACAAAGACAGAGGGGTCTGTCTCATGAGTTGGTAAGTCCCCCCGCCTCCTCTGCCTCAATCAGTGTAGGTGAGTAGGCAAAGGATGGAGAAATGATGGGTAGGAATTTTTAAATGAGGGGTCAATGTATCAGAAGGATAACTAGACTATCAAAGTCATCCAAGTTGTCTCCAATCTTGAAAAAATTAATTTCTTTCTTTGAATGTTTACTTCTTTATTTTGAGAGAGAGAGAGCGAGCATGAGAGGGAGCTCAGAGGAGGGCAGACAGAGAGGAAGAGAGTGAATCCTAAGTGGGCTCTGTGCTATCAGTGTGGAGCTGGACATGGGGCTTGATCTCACAAACTTGAAATCATGATCTGAGCTGAAATCAAGAGTCAGAGGCTTGACCAACTGAGCCACCCTGGTGCCCCAAGACATTAATTTCCTTTACAACCTAGATGTTAAGGACAATACGTACTGTGTCGTTTACTTTTTCTCTAATTGAAGATTAGATGTACTCTATTTGCATGATGACATCAAATATTATTTACCAAACAAACATAGCTAAGCACAGAATCTTAATTTCTCAAAATTTAAATATCTAAGCCTGAAAATTCCAATGATAACAAATACTAAAAAGGGCATTCAACTAAAAGCTAAAAACCAATGAAACTTTAAGATTCACATGCTATGAAGAAATACTTATGTTATTCATATAATTTTAAAAACTGCATTTTTAGATGTATGGACTTTGATGAGTCATTCAATTGAAAAGAATAATTATTTAGTCCATAAAACATATTTTAAAAGATTAAATATTAAAAGAACTTTCAAGAAGAGATGGAATATACTTGAAAAAATAAGAAGTTAATACAACCTTTCTATTATTATTTATTTTAAGCCATTATATAGAATTTATTTTCAGAAAATGCAATATATTTAAACAATCTGTAGAAAAACTTTGTGGCTCATGTATGTACAACTCATATTAACAGACATTACTAAACTTCTAAAAGCTTATAAGGATAGATCAATAGTCAGTAAACTTTTTCTGTAAAGATCCAAATGGTAAATAATTTAGGCCTTATGGGCCATAAACACAATATTCTACTGTAACTACTCTATTACAGTAGTACAAATGAAGTCATAGACAATAGATGAACAAATCAGGGTGACTGTGTTCTAATACAGCTTTATTTATGGGGACCAAAATTTGAATTTCATCTCATTTTTATTTTTCATCTCATAAAATTATTTTTCTTTTGATATTTTTCAACCATTTAAATATGTAAAAACCATTCTTAGATCATGAGAGGTACAAAAACAAGTGGTTGGCCAATTTGCTGACACCTGAAATAAGCAGTCTTTATATTATCAGCATCTAAATGAGATATGACCCATATACACATACAACCTCTGACCGACTTCTCTTCTGTCATCTCTCCCAATTACCCATCCCCAAAGCTGAAACCTTTACAGCTGCTACCGTAATAGATACAGTGAAAACATTTCAATCTTTAAAAACACAAAACAGGGGCACCTGAGTGTCTCAGTTGGTTAAATATCTTACTCTTGATTTTGGCTCAGGTTAGATCCTAGAGCCTTAGGACTGAGCCCTGCATCCTCTGCTGACAGTGTGGGGATTCTCTCCCTTTCTCTGCTCCTCCCCTGCTTGCACTCTCTCTCTCTCTCTCTCAAAATAAATACTAAAAAATAAATAAATAAAAGTAAAAACACAAAACAAACACCTATCACTAATAATAAAACCACTCTGAGTCCCATAAAATGAAGGTAAAGCTGAAATTAGAAGATGAACTTGGAGGAAGCCTCACAGGTCTGACCACATTAGGCTCTCCTTATAACCCTCCAAAACTCTCAACATCATTTTGATAAACAATATTAAATAAATATAAAATTTCCTAAAATACAAGAAAGTAAAGAATTTTAAGGTATTTAAAATTTTAAAGTCTATTAGGTCAAGAAGCTTGCTTTTTAGTTCTGACTTAGCTGAGAACAGCATTTTTTTTTTTTTGAAAGAAAGAGAGAGAGAGAGAGAGAGAGAGAGAGAGAGAGAGAGAGACAAACCATGAGCAGGGGAGGGACAGAGAGAGAGAGAGGGAGACACAGAATCCGAAGCAGGTTCTAGGCTCCCAGCTGTCAGCACAGAGCCTAACGGGGGGCTCGAACTCATGAACCTTGAGATCATGACCTGAGCTGAAGTCAGATGCTTAACCAACTGAGCCATTCAGGCACTCCCTGAGAACAGCAATATTAAAAGAATGGCATAACTAGGAAGAGTAGGGAAAAAAGCTATCTACAAACATACTTGTACAATTTCTTCTAAAGGTATTTTTGGAACACAATTCACTTGAAAATTGGAAGCCACATATATTAGCTTCTCATTTGCTGACTTTTCTAAACATGTTAACTTTTTTCCATGTTACAAAAATATCCATAAAACCAACTTTTAGTGTGCAATATTCAAGAAATAAAAATATTATTTTTATAATAATAAAAATATTTATTTATAATATAATAATAATATAATAATAAAAATAATATTTAACCCATCAAGTACATTTCCTCTTCCAGAAAAACTGGAAGGAAAATTAATGCCAGTTTATTACATCCATGAGCTAAACATACTAAGTTAGAAAATAATTCTGAACCCTGGATTATTCAGTTATCTCTATATAACTTCCAAAATTTTCCTCAGCTGAACAATCTTTTCCATAGATGACTTAGAGCAGAATTTTCAAAGTTCTACAAATTTATTATTATAAGAAAAATAGGTTTGTAGATTAGGGATGATACTTTACAATAGTAATAATTATTGAAGGCTTATTATATACTAGGCATCAGTACTAACAGTAATCAAATGACTAAATTCAAAATTATTCATAAAACTAAACTATTCTAAGGTTTGTTTAACACCGGGGAAAGAAGACATGATCATTTCTTAATATTTAACACAAATGCATGAAATGTCATGGACTGGATGGACATTATATTCTTCTAAAGGGGGCACACAAATAACCACCTAACAAAGAACAATATTAAACTCCTACAGTTTGGGCTCTTTATTATTTGAGCATCAATAATAATTTAACTGTTTGTTATTCTAAAGTCTCTTGATGCTGAGGAAATCCAGATGGTCATCCATCTAAAGACAATGTGTCTACCTGACATTATGCAATCTCATTTATCTTCATCTATCCTTGACATACTGCCATTCTTATGCAAAATGGACACAAGGGGATAGAACTTCTCTTCACTCATTTATCAGCTGGAAGAGAGGGTAGGGCATAAAAGGTCTATGGAGACTTCAGGATACCACCAGAGACCACAAGTAATCACTTTACTTAGCACAGTGTGCTACATCACAGCTAATGTATTTGACATGTAAATAAGACAAAGCAAGAAAGAGAACAATGTGATTCTTGAGCTATGTGTCTTACTTCCTTTGCTGAATCACCAGAATCCCCAAAAAACTCCAGTTTTAGTTTACCAGACTATATGAAATTAAAATATTGTCCATAAAAGACACTAACCACACACAACATATGGGTTACACAATGATGTCAATTTCACTCCTCTGGCAGTCCAAGAATTCTACTCCTTTTAACATACCAACTTAAAGTCACCATGACATAGAAGTGGTGGGTTAATAGGCAACAGGATTGTGAAGTATGCTAGCTAATTTACAAGGCCAAACACCTTAATTAAAATTTGGCCAAAGTTATACCAAATATTATTTCTTTGTCACTAGGACAGTCCTTTATTTTTTATTCCAGTTTTAAGCTAATAAAACATCTACCTTTTAGCATCAGTACATGAAATTTACTTTAATTATTTTCTCATCTATACTCTTCTTATTACAGTTTCCTTCAGACAAGGCAGGTAGTGAAAACTGTCTATTTCATAACAAGAAGTTTCTTTTTATATTGTCTCTTATGACTGTTTCTGTTTCTGCTAGCATCTTCAGGGAACATTTTGAACAAACACCATGTTAAAATCACACATGCACCTAAAAGTTTTTTTTAAAGTACTACTATTAAATAAAGTACTATTAAATAACATACAAATAATGCTCTAAAATAGTTCTTCAGAGGAAAAAAATGTGGAAAGAAAAATTACTTTTGATATAGTACATATCATCTCAGTAGTAATAAAAGTATAATTACAAAAAGTACAATTATGAAAAAAACCATATTCCACACAAATATGGAATTCTACCTGAAATAGAAAAGAATTAAAATATTTTTTTACAAAAATCATTGATAATTTGAAGTATTTTTTCCTGCACAATTACAGAATATAATATACAGAACACTTAGATCCTGGTATAATGTACTAAATTCAAAATTGTACTTAAAAGTACAGCATATGATCTTGAAACTATTCTTATACCACTCAAAAATACTTTTTTCATTTACCAACTTCATGTTTTGCTGTCATGAATAATTTTATTATTTCATCCTTTACAAATTAAACAAATTTTTAAAAATTTAAATAGGAAATTAAAAACCTTTAGATTCCCCTGCCCTAATGAAAATAAGTTTGAATCTTACTAGCAAATACTTTCAGCATCTTAAAACAAATGTCCTCATCCAAAATTAGTTGCTTAAAAAAAAAGTTGGATTTCTGGGGTGCCTGGGTGGCTCAGTTGGTTAAGCATTCAACTTTGGCTCAGGTCACAATCTCACAGTTTGTGGGTTAGATCCCTGTATTGGGATCTGTGCTGATAGCTCAGAGCCTGGAGCTTGCTTCGGATTCTGTGTCTCCCTCTCTCTCTCTCTGCCCCTCCCCTACTAATGCTCTGTCTCTGTCTCTCACAAATAAATAAAACGTTAAAAAAAAAGTTGGATTTCTAATATTTAAAACCTAATCAAGGTATGTGTGGGATATACCTAATTTATGCATACATATGTATACATACATACATACAAACACACAAGCATACATATAAGTACACATACAAATATACATACGTTTGTATATGAATAAATAGGTGTTGTGTAAAGCTGCTAAATTTGAGGTAATCTGTAATACAGCAAGAGAAAACTAAACAAGCACCAATCAGGCTGAGTTATACAGCTTGATTTAGAAGAACCCAGAGATCTGATATTTTTTGTCTGTATTTGAGAGAGAAAGGGGCGGAGAGAGAGAGAATTCCATGAGAAGCAGAGAGAGAGAGAGAAGTGGGGCTCACCTGGGGCTTGTGTTTTACCCAAAGTGGGGCACATGTTCACTCAAAGCAAGGCATGAGCCCACCCGATTTGGGACTCGAACTCACAAACGGTGTGAGATCAAGACCTGAGCAAGTCAGATACTTAACAACCGAGCCACCCAGGTGCCCAAACCCGGAGATGTTTATTGTAAGCCCAAAGTCCTGCTTCGAGAAATGTATCTAACATTGATGACATACATTATTAAGAAACCAAAGAAGGGCACTATTAGATTAGGCATTGTAGAGAAGGAAACCTAAGAAATTTTAGAGCTCATTAGCCATGGAGTAACCAGGAGAAAATGCCATAAAAATATAATGTATTCTTACCAGAAGGAAGATGTTTTTTCTGGATTTAGCACCTTTATTTGTGAAACCGAAAGGTAGGATTAGGTAATCTCTAAGGGCTCTTTCAGCCCTTTTTTGTTCTTTAATTTGAGAGAGAGAGAGAGAGAGAGAAAATCTTCAGCAGGTTCCATGCTCAGCCCAACATGGGGCTCAACCCCACGATCATGACCTAAGCCTAAACGAGGAGTTGGGACATTCAACCAACTGAGCCATCTAGGTGCCCTCTTTCAGCACTTTCTATTATGCTTGCTAAAATACAGTCCTATCTCTTTTTTTTTATTTCATAGATATCAGAGATGTCTGAGCATGGAGACAGATCCTATAAATGCTCAGAAATCACTTATCTTCTTATAAAATACTGCATCAGAAAGGAAATAATTTATTAAGGTCCAAAGCTTTCTCACCGGTATTTGATCAACAGGTCTTTACTACATAGTAAAATACCTAACTGGATGAAAGCAAAACTTGCTTTCCATATAAAAGCTCCTTTTATATCTTCAAAAGTATCATTTTTTTCTAATTCCCATTTTTAAAACTGGAAGTCTGTGTATATGTGCACAGGGAGGGAAGGACGAGCTCATAAGGTGATATATATGAAGCAATAATGTGAACAACAAAAAAAAGAAAAATTGGTTCATGCTACAGGAGAAAATTTTTACACTCAATTTAAATCCTTACAAAAAATTTACACATTAAGTATAAATTAGGCATTTAAAATTTAGTGGATTCCCTTTATTAAACTAGACCTAGGGAGAATAAGTGGTAGCAATGGCTTGAAAGAGTCAGTTTTGCTGAGTTTAATGCCATAGCCTAATTTCTTAGAGAGATAAAATCCATGGTCATTTCTATTCTAATCACTCTGAAAGCAACTGCTAGGCCAAGAATTCTAGTAAGTTGTTGATAATAACTTGAGTCTAACTGATACTAAAAAGCCAGAAATTTACCTTAACATGAAGGAAAATGTTAAAAACTTCTCAAAAATAAATCAGATGACAAACAAAAAAAGAATTTCAGAACTTCAATTCTCTCTCTGTAAGTTTGATGCAACAATGATGGAGGGAAAATTCAAGGGGTTATAAAAGAGTTTCATTAATATCAAATCATAAGCAATGAAAACATAAAAGCTTTCCTCTGTTCCCTTTATTTCTTTTAGTTTAAGATTTTCAGTATCCTCAAATTAAAAACTGATTACAAAGTAATCTGACAGAAAAAATAAAACTCACATAATCAAATGATCCAGTTCTTGTTTTCACAGCACTCACACTGCTTTCTTTCTTACCTTGTCTATCCTATCTGGGCGGTTAGTAGCGGCCAAAATTGTCACATTCTTTAACTGTTCAATACCATCCATTTCCGTTAAGAGCTGAGCCAGAACACGGTCAGCTACATTCCCGGCACCTGAAGAACTGATTTTTAAAAATAAAGTTTTAAAACTCTTTACCTACCTCCAAGTACTTTATTACTTTTAAAAGACTGTATATTATACAATAAAAAGGTTAGGTCTGTTTCAAAATATAAAATGTTTGCTTCAGAATTCATTACTTGTTGAATTACCATATCAAAGAACTAACTATATTCAAATCATTTCTTTTCCTTCATCAACAACCACATTCATTTTTTTCTCCAATAACGAAATATAGAAGGTCTGGGAAGCAAGATATAAAATTTAAAACAGTTCTTCAAATACACAGAAAATCATGTAATTTAATCAATATTTACATTTTATATGGCAAATATACTGATAGGAATTGGTAATAAAAAAACTAAAATAAAAACCCATTCCTCACATGAAGTTTAAAGCCTATGTGAAACAAAAAACTCATACCCATAACAAATGGGGTATTTCTGATATACCCTGATATTTCAAAATATTAGTATTTTGGGGGAAGGATGTTAAGATGGCAGAGAAGTAGGGGAACGGGGATTTCCTCATCCCTAAAACACAGCAGTATCAAGGTCAGATCACTTGGAATACCAGGAAATCAATCTGCAGAGTGGCAGAAGGATCTCCACAGGTGGAGGGGGACAGCTTGGAAGGACGGAGGTGCGTGTATGTGAATTAGTGCAGATAAAATGGCCTAGGCAGGGAAGGAGGGAACCCCTTCTGTGGAGAGACAAAAGGGAGAAAAAGCCGAAGGGGCTGTGGAATTGCTGTATTGGGTTAGCACAAGGGGAAACCTCTCAGAGCATGACTAGGGAACGAGAAACAGAGAGAGTGCTAGTTTCTATTTTGCAAACAGCATTAGGAGCTGAAGCTCAGAGGTCTCAAAAGTCCATGACTTTCTTCTAACCTGAGCTGATCCCATGTGTGTGCCTGTGGGGGAGGGAGCTGCCCCGGGGCACTGTAGCAATCTCAGGGACACACTGGGAGAAAACAGTCCCCTTCCTTGAGCACTATGGGAAGAGGGTTTATTGCCTCTTCAAGGAGAAATGACCCTGCAGGCGCCAGCCAAAGGCTTTTTATCAGCAGGGCTGAGGGGCACTACACCAGAACAGGGTCCAAAGGGTGCAGGCCCCTTAAGACATTGGGTTTTGAATCCCAGCCAAGTGCCTAGAAAGTGCGGGAGACTGTGGAACAGGGTAGGCTGACCTGCACTACTCTGTGAGGGCTGCATGAACAGCATGCTTTAAGACACCCAGTTCAGTGAGAGGAAAATGGGATGTCACCATTTTTCTCCCCAACACCAGCATGTGGAGGTTCAGTGAGCAACACAGCAGCCCCCAATGGAGGCGAGACCTGCTTACACCAAACCCACCGCTCCGTGCCTGGCAACTGCTTATCTACAGGAGGAAAACTGACATTGAGACAACCAGACGGCCGCTCCTCCAGACCGGCACAGCCACCGGTGCCAGCCACCAAGAGACAACTATTTTTTGTTTTTGTCTCTCTGTCACTTTGTCTGTTTGTTGTTCTCTTTTTTCTTTCTATCCTTTTGTTTTCCTTTGGGATCAGGCTCATAGATTCTGATTTGTTTTTTGGTCAATTCTTTTTTTTTTTTTTTTTTTTGACTCACTTTTAATTAATTTATTTTTTTTTTTCTGAAATTTATTGACAAATTGGTTTCCATACAACACCCAGTGCTCATCCCAAAAGGTGCTCTCCTCAATACCCATCACCCACCCTCCCCTCCCTCCCACCCCCCATCAACCCTCAGTTTGTTCTCAGTTTTTAACAGTCTCTTATGCTTTGGCTCTCTCCCATTCTAACCTCTTTTTTTTTTTTTTCCTTCCCCTCCCCCATGGGTTCCTGTTAAGTTTCTCAGGATCCACATAAGAGTGAGACCATATGGTATCTGTCTTTCTCTGTATGGCTTATTTCACTTAGCATCACACTCTCCAGTTCCATCCACGTTGCTACAAAAGGCCATATTTCATTTTTTCTCATTGCCACGTAGTATTCCATTGTGTATATAAACCACAATTTCTTTATCCATTCATCAGTTGATGGACATTTAGGCTCTTTCCATAATTTGGCTATTGTTGAGAGTGCTGCTATGAACATTGGGGTACAAGTGGCCCTATGCATCAGTGCTCCTGTATCCCTTGGATAAATTCCTAGCAGTGCTATTGCTGGGTCATAGGGTAGGTCTATTTTTAATTTTCTGAGGAACCTCCACACTGCTTTCCAGAGCGGCTGCACCAATTTGCATTCCCACCAACAGTGCAAGAGGGTTCCCGTTTCTCCACATCCTCTCCAGCATCTATAGTCTCCTGATTTGCTCATTTTGGCCACTCTGACTGGCGTGAGGTGATACCTGAGTGTGGTTTTGATTTGTATTTCCCTGATAAGGAGCGACGCTGAACATCTTTTCATGTGCCTGTTGGCCATCCGGATGTCTTCTTTAGAGAAGTGTCTATTCATGTTTTCTGCCCATTTCTTCACTGGGTTATTTGTTTTTCGGGTGTGGAGTTTGGTGAGCTCTTTATAGATTTTGGATACTAGCCCTTTGTCTGATATGTCATTTGCGAATATCTTTTCCCATTCCGTTGGTTGCCTTTTAGTTTTGTTGGTTGTTTCCTTGGCTGTGCAGAAGCTTTTTATCTTCATAAGGTCCCAGTAATTCACTTTTGCTTTTAATTCCCTTGCCTTTGGGGACGTGTCGAGTAAGAGATTGCTACGGCTGAGGTCAGAGAGGTCTTTTCCTGCTTTCTCCTCTAAGGTTTTGATGGTTTCCTGTCTCACATTCAGGTCCTTTATCCATTTTGAGTTTATTTTTGTGAATGGTGTGAGAAAGTGGTCTAGTTTCAACCTTCTGCATGTTGCTGTCCAGTTCTCCCAGCACCATTTGTTAAAGAGGCTGTCTTTTTTCCATTGGATGTTCTTTCCTGCTTTGTCAAAGATGAGTTGGCCATACGTTTGTGGGTCTAGTTCTGGGGTTTCTATTCTATTCCATTGGTCTATGTGTCTGTTTTGGTGCCAATACCATGCTGTCTTGATGATGACAGCTTTGTAGTAGAGGCTAAAGTCTGGGATTGTGATGCCTCCTGCTTTGGTCTTCTTCTTCAAAATTCCTTTGGCTATTCGGGGCCTTTTGTGGTTCCATATGAATTTTAGGATTGCTTGTTCTAGTTTCGAGAAGAATGCTGGTGCAATTTTGATTGGGATTGCATTGAATGTGTAGATAGCTTTGGGTAGTATTGACATTTTGACAATATTTATTTTTCCAATCGATGAGCAGGGAATGTCTTTCCATTTCTTTAAATCTTCTTCAATTTCCTTCAGAAGCTTTCTATAGTTTTCAGCATACAGATCCTTTACATCTTTGGTTAGATTTATTCCTAGGTATTTTATGCTTCTTGGTGCAATTGTGAATGGGATCAGTTTCTTTATTTGTCTTTCTGTTGCTTCATTGTTAGTATATAAGAATGCAACTGATTTCTGTACATTGATTTTGTATCCTGCAACTTTGCTGAATTCCTGTATCAGTTCTAGCAGACTTTTGGTGGAGTCTATCGGATTTTCCATGTATAATATCATGTCATCTGCAAAAAGCGAAAGCTTGACTTCATCTTTGCCAATTTTGATGCCTTTGATTTCCTTTTGTTGTCTGATTGCTGATGCTAGAACTTCCAGCACTATGTTAAACAGCAGCGGTGAGAGTGGGCATCCCTGTCGTGTTCCTGATCTCAGGGAAAAAGCTTTCAGTTTTTCCCCTGTTGAGGATGATGTTAGCTGTGGGCTTTTCATAAATGGCTTTTATGATCTTTAAGTATGTTCCTTCTATCCCGACTTTCTCAAGGGTTTTTATTAAGAAAGGGTGCTGGATTTTGTCAAAGGCCTTTTCTGCATCGATTGACAGGATCATATGGTTCTTCTCTCTTTTTTTGTTAATGTGATGTATCACGTTGATTGATTTGCGAATGTTGAACCAGCCCTGCATCCCAGGAATGAATCCCACTTGATCATGGTGAATAATTCTTTTTATATGCCGTTGAATTCGATTTGCTAGTATCTTATTGAGAATTTTTGCATCCATATTCATCAGGGATATTGGCCTGTAGTTCTCTTTTTTTGACTGGGTCTCTGTCTGGTTTAGGAATCAAAGTAATACTGGCTTCATAGAATGAGTCTGGCAGTTTTCCTTCCCTTTCTATTTCTTGGAATAGCTTGAGAAGGATAGGTATTATCTCTGCTTTAAACGTCTGGTAGAACTCCCCTGGGAAGCCATCTGGTCCTGGACTCTTATTTGTTGGGAGATTTTTGATAACCGATTCAATTTCTTCGCTGGTTATGGGTCTGTTCAAGCTTTCTATTTCCTCCTGATTGAGTTTTGGAAGCGTGTGGGTGTTCAGGAATTCGTCCATTTCTTCCAGGTTGTCCAATTTGTTGGCATGTAAGTTTTCATAGTATTCCCTGATAATTGTTTGTATCTCTGAGGGATTGGTTGTAATAATTCCATTTTCATTCATGATTTTATCTATTTGGGTCATCTCCCTTTTCTTTTTGAGAAGCCTGGCTAGAGGTTTGTCAATTTTGTTTATTTTTTCAAAAAACCAACTCTTGGTTTCGTTGATCTGCTCTACAGTTTTTTTAGTTTCTATATTGTTTATTTCTGCTCTGATCTTTATTATTTCTCTTCTTCTGCTGGGCTTAGGCTGCCTTTGCTGTTCTGCTTCTAGTTCCTTTAGGTGTGCTGTTAGATTTTGTATTTGGGATTTTTCTTGTTTCTTGAGATAGGCCTGGATTGCAATGTATTTTCCTCTCAGGACTGCCTTTGCTGCGTCCCAAAGCGTTTGGATTGTTGTATTTTCATTTTTGTTTGTTTCCATATATTTTTTAATTTCTTCTCTAATTGCCTGGTTGACCCACTCATTCGTTAGTAGGGTGTTCTTTAACCTCCATGCTTTTGGAGGTTTTCCAGACTTTTTCCTGTGGTTGATTTCAAGCTTCATGGCATTGTGGTCTGAAAGTAAGCATGGTATAATTTCAATTCTTGTAAACTTATGAAGGGCTGTTTTGTGACCCAGTATATGATCTATCTTGGAGAATGTTCCATGTGCACTCGAGAAGAAAGTATATTCTGTTGCTTTGGGATGCAGAGTTCTAAATATATCTGTCAAGTCCATCTCATCCAATGTCTCATTCAGGGCCCTTGTTTCTTTATTGACCGTGTGTCTAGATGATCTATCCATTTCTGTAAGTGGTGTATTAAAGTCCCCTGCAATTACCACATTCTTCTCAATAAGGTTGCTTATGTTTAGGAGTAATTGTTTTATATATTTGGGGGCTCCGGTATTCGGTGCATAGACATTGATAATTGTTAGCTCTTCCTGATGGATAGACCCTGTAACTATTATATAATGTCCTTCTTCATCTCTTGTTACAGCCTTTAATTTAAAGTCTAGTTTGTCTGATATAAGTATGGCTACTCCAGCTTTCTTTTGGCTTCCAGTCGCATGATAAATAGTTCTCCATCCCCTCACTCTCAATCTAAAGGTGTCCTCAGGTCTAAAATGAGTCTCTTGTAGACAGCAAATCGATGGGTCTTGTTTTTTTATCCATTCTGATACCCTATGTCTTTTGGTTGGCGCATTTAATCCATTTACATTCAGTGTTATTATAGAAAGATACGGGTTTAGAGTCATTGTGATGTCTGTATGTTTCATGCTTATAGTGATGTCTCTGGGACTTTGTCTCACAGGGTCCCCCTTAGGATCTCTTGTAAGGCTGGTTTAGTGGTGACAAATTCCTTCAGTTTTTGTTTGTTTGGGAAGACCTTTCTCTCTCCTTCTATTCTAAATGACAGACTTGCTGGATAAAGGATTCTTGGCTGCATATTTTTTCTGTCTAGCACCCTGAAAATCTCTTGCCAATTCTTTCTGGCCTGCCAAGTTTCAAAAGAGAGATCAGTCACGAGTCTTATAGGTCTCCCTTTATATGTGAGGGCACGTTTACCCCTTGCTGCTTTCAGAATTTTCTCTTTATCCTTGTATTTTGCCAGTTTCACTATGATATGTCGTGCAGAAGATCGATTCAAGTTACGTCTGAAGGGAGTTCTCTGTGCCTCTTGGATTTCAATGCCTTTTTCCTTCCCCAGTTCAGGGAAGTTCTCAGCTATGATTTCTTCAAGTACCCCTTCAGCACCTTTCCCTCTCTCTTCCTCCTCTGGGATACCAATTATGCGTATATTATTTCTTTTTAGTGTATCACTTAATTCTCTAATTTTCCCCTCATACTCCTGGATTTTTCTATCTCTCTTTTTCTCAGCTTCCTCTTTTTCCATAACTTTATCTTCTAGTTCACCTATTCTCTCCTCTGCCTCTTCAAGCCGAGCTGTGGTGGTTTCCATTTTGTTATGCATTTCGTTTAAAGCGTTTTTCAGCTCCTCGTGACTGTTCCTTAGTCCCTTGATCTCTGTAGCAAGAGATTCTCTGCTGTCCTGTATACTGTTTTCAAGCCCAGCGATTAATTTTATGACTATTATTCTAAATTCACTTTTTGTTATATTATTTAAATCCTTTTTGATCAGCTCATTAGCTGTTGTTATTTCCTGGAGATTCTTCTGAGGGGAGTTCTTCCGCTTGGTCATTTTGGATAGTCCCTGGCGTGGTGAGGACCTGCAGGGCACTTCCCCTGTGCTGTGGTGTATACCTGGAGTTGGTGGGCGGGGCCGCAGTCAGACCTGATGTCTGCCCCCAGCCCACCGCTGGGGCCACAGTCAGACTGGTGTGTGCCTTCTCTTCCCCTCTCCTAGGGGCGGGATTCACTGTGGGGTGGTGTGGCTCGTCTGGGCTACTTGCACCCTGCCAGGCTTGTGATGCTGGGGATCTGGCGTATTAGCTGGGGTGGGTAGGCAAGGTGCTCGGGGGCAGGAGGGGCAGGCTTAGATCGCTTCTCCTTAGGTGATCCACTTCAGGAGGGGCCCTGTGGCAGTGGGAGGGAGTCAGATCCGCTGCCGGAGGTTTGGCTCCGCAGAAGCGCAGAGTTGGGTGTTTGCGCGGAGCGAGCAAGTTCCCTGGCAGGAACCGGTTCCCTTTGGGATTTCGGCTGGGGGATGGGCGGGGGAAATGGCGCTGGCGAGCGCCTTTGTTCCCCACCAAACTGAGCTCTGTTGTCAGGGGGCTCAGCAGCTCTCCCTCCCTTTGTCCTCCAGCCTTCCCGCTTTCCGAGCAGAGCTGTTAACTTATGACCTCCCAGACGCTAAGTCGCGCTTGCTGTCGGAACACAGTCCGCCCGGCCCCTCCGCTTTTGCAAGCCCGACTCGGGGGCTCTGCTTGGCCGGCGAGCCGCCCCTCCGCCCCGGCTCCCTCCCGCCAGTCCGTGGAGCGCGCACCGCCTCGCCGCCCTTCCTACCCTCTTCCGTGGGCCTCTCGTCTGCGTTTGGCTCCGGCGACTCTGTTCTGCTAATCCTCTGGTGGTTTTCTGGGTTATTTAGGCAGGTGTAGATGGAATCTAAGTGATCAGCAGGACGTGCGGTGAGCCCAGCGTCCTCCTAAGCCGCCATCTTGCCGCCTATATCCAATTCTTATTTTATATATAAATAATTTTTTTTTCTGTTTTGTTTGCTTAATCAGGCATTTTTACCTTAATCTTTTCACACCTTTTCTCTTCTTTTTCTTTATTTTCCTTTCTCTCTCTCTGGATTAAACGTTATAGTTCATTTGATTCTCTGCTTCATCTTCTTTTCTCCCTTTGATTTTTCTCTTTACTTTTAAAAAAAATCTTCTTTAATGTTTATTTATTTTTGAGACAGAGAGAGACAGAGCATGAACGGGGGAGGGTCAGAGAGAGACAGACACACAGAATCCAAAACAGGCTCCAGGCTCTGAGCTGTCAGCACAGAGCCTGACGTGGGGCTCGAACTCACGGACCTTGAGATCATGACCTGAGCTGAAGTTGGATGCTTAACCGACTGAGCCACCCAGGAGCCCCTGATTTTTCTCTTTATATAGGATCAGCTTCCCCCCACCTTCCTTTATCCCAGGGTTACTTCAAGAAACAAATCAAAGCACACCAGGTTGAAGTCATAACACTCTGCCATGACAAGCAAGGAGAAGCCTTGCAGAGGACTGACCAGTGGGATAGAGCAGCCAAAATGCAACAACAGCAGAGCGCATGCAACACATTCCAAAAACATTTCCTGAAGTGCCAATGTCTGGATATTGTAGGACCCTTTTTTTAATATAGTAGTACTCACAGGTACAGGACACATAACAAGCTTTTAAAACACATAAAAGACAGGAATATAGCCAAAATGATTAAACAGAAGAATTCTCCTCAAAAGAAATTCCAGGAAGGAATGACAGTCAGAGAACTGTTGGAAACAGATATAAACAATATATTATATGAAAAATATAGAATAACAGTCATAAGACTAATAGCTGAGCTTGAAAAAAGCATAGATGGCAGCAGAAAATCTATTGCTGTAGAGATCAAAGACATAAGAAACAGTCATGATGAATTAAGAAATACCATAAATGAGATGCAAAATAAACTAGATGCTGAGACATGTATTGTGATGGTAGTGGCGGTAGAAGAAGCAGAGGAGAGAACATGTGACATAGAAGATAAAATTATGGAAAATGAAGCTGAAAAATAGACGGAAAGGAAATAACTAGATCATGAGGGGAGAATTAGAGAGCTAAATGATTCCATAAAATGAAACAATATCCAAATCATATGAGGTCCAGAAGAAGAAGAGCTGGAAACCAGGGCAGAAGGTTTATTCGAACAAATTATAGCTGAGAGCTTCACTAATCTGGGGAAGGAAGAAACAGGCATCTAAGTCCAAGAGGCACAGAGAACTCCCTTCAAAATCAACAAAAGCAGGTGGATACCATTACATATCATAGTGAAACTGGCAAAATACAAAGATAAAAAGAATTTTCAAAGCAGCTAGGGACAAATGGGCCTTAATATACAAGGGTAGACATAAGGGTGGTAGACCTGTCCAATGAAACGTGGCAGGCCAGAAGGGAGAGGCAAGAAATATTCAATGTGCTATATAGGAAAAATATGCAGCCAAGAATCCATTATCTAGCAAGGCTGTTGTTCAGAATAGAAGGAAAGATAAAGACGTTCCCAGACAAACAAAAACTGAGAGTTCATGACCACTAAACCAGTCATGCAAGAGATCCTAAGAGGGACTCCTTGAGTGGAATGCTGCAAAGACTACATAGGACCATAGACATCATCACAAGCACCAGACCTACTGATAACACAATGACAATAAATCTGTATCTTTCAATAATCACTCTGAATGTAAATGGACTAAATGACCCAATCAAAAGACACAGGGTATCAGAATGGATTAAAAACCAAGATCCATCTATATGCTGTCTACAGGAGACCCATTTTAGAGCTGAGGACACCTGCGGATTGAAGTTAGGGAATGGAGAAACATCTATCATGCTACTGGACATCAAAAGAAAGCTAGAGTAACCATATCTATATCAGACGAACTATATTTTAAAACAAAGACTGTAACAAGAGATGAAGAGGGCATTATATCATAATTAAAGGGTCTATCCATCAAGAAGACCTAACAACTGTAAATGTTTAAGCCCCCAACATGAAGGCACTCAAATGTATAAATCAATTAATCACAAAAATAAATAAATGTGTGGATAATAATACCGTGATTGTAGGGGACTTTAATACTCCACTTACAACAATGGACAGATCATCTAGGCAGAAAATCAATAAGAAAACAATGGCTCTGAATGATACACAGGACCACATGTATTTAACTGATATATTCAGAACTTTTCATAGAAAAGCAGCAGATCACACATTCTTCTCAAGTGCACATGAAACAATCTCCAATACAGATCACATACTGGGTCACAAAAGAGCGCTCAAGAAGTATAAAAAGACTGAGATCATACCATGCATATTTTCAGGTCACAACGCTATGAAGCTTGAAATCAACCACAAGAAAAAAATTGGAAAGTACCCAAATACATGGAGTTTAAAGAACATCCTATTAAAGAATAAATGGGTCAAACAGGAAATTAAAGAAGAAATTAAAGAATTATATGGAAGCAAATGAACACATGACACCCTACACTCTTTGGGATGCAGAAAAGGCAGTCCAAAGAGGAAAATACATTTCAATCCAGGCCTATCTCACGAAACAAGAAAAATCCCAAATACACAACCTAACCGCACATCTAAAGGAGCTAGAAGCAGGGCAGCAAATAAACCCAAAGCCAGCAGAAGAAGAGAAATAATACAGATTAGAGCAGAAATAAACAATATAGAATATATATAGAATCCAACCACAAAATTCAGCAGGTACGCAGAGTGGAGAGGTGAACTTGGGGACAGAGAAGCCACGTAGGGCAGGGAGCTGCTTTTTCAGGCAGAAAGAGGACAGAGATGCAGGGGGAGAATATGGGAAAAGCACCCCTCCCCAAAAGCAGCTGGAGAGAAAGTGAAAAATTGGAAACAGCCACAGGGACTGAAGTAAAAAGGGAGAAAGGAGAGGATTTAAACTCCATTCAGACTATAAACAGGGGGGAATGCAGAGTCTGAAACACCACAGCTCGATACCTGGCGATGCTCTGGTAGGAAGGGCGAATCCCCAGGAACAGAGTAGGGTCTGGGAGGTTCTCGGGCCACATGGGGAGAAGCAGTTGAACTGTTAGGAGAACATTTGGTAGAGGCTGTGAGGCCACCTGGGCCAAGCAGACCTCAGAGAACAGCCACATTCGTTGGTGCTGGAACAAGGTCATTGGGGGTGAAGCCTGGTACCAGATGTGTGTTGTGATTTTCCATAATCCCTGAGGTGCTGCTGCTACACTGTTTCATGAACTTTTTCTGGGGCGGGCTGGCACCTGGCTGCAGTCTCTGGGTATCAACAACAGCAAGATCCCACAAGCATTCCTGGGTGCAGCTGGCACCTGGCTATTGCTCGGTGAGACCTTCCACAGAGGGGTGGAGCAGGTCAAAGCTGCAGTCCCTCAGAAGTGGGAGGCTGGGGAAGGCAGCCGCATCTGAGACAACTCATGGGAGGGAGGTGCTGCCTAGGGCTTGGCTATGGACAGTGTGGAAGTGGGGAGTGGATGAAAGCTGAAGACGAAGGATGGGTGCATGATTGCTGATTGGGGAGAACAGAGTTCCGACACTAGAGACTGGGTAGCTAGGTAACACCATTTTCACTGCTCTGGCGCATGCACGTATGCAACTACAATTGCCACCACAATCCACCCCAGTAGACTAGTAGCACCATCTAGTGGAGAACGGAGCCGTTACACGAAAACCCACCCAACTGAGCCAACCTTGCTCTTCAAGAACACAAGTCTCACTGCTTGCTTAGTTGATGGAATATAAAGCGCTTCATAGTTTGACTTCCAGGGAAAAATGAAGTAATATCAGCTATATTTCAGTCTGTTAGCTGGTCAATCTATTCAATTTTCTTTCTTTCCTTTTTTTCCTTTTTTTCTCTTTTGTTTCTTTTCTTTTTCTTGAATACAGAAAGAAAAAAAATCATTTTTATTTTCAATTCTTATTAAAAATGTTTTTCTTTAGTTTTTTTTCTAGTATATTTTTACTTTTGTGTAAGTTTTTTCAAATTCTATTTTATTTCCATCATTTAATTTTAGTCTACTTTAGTGTATTAATTTTTTCAAAATTTCAAAAGATTTCCTTTCTACCCCCCCTTTTTTTTCTAATCTATCAAGCCACTTTCAACACCCAGACCAAAATACACCTAGGATATAGCATCACTTATTCGATTTTGAGTGTGTGTGTGTGTGTGTGTGTGTGTGTTTAATTTTTTAATTTTAAATTTTTAAATTTTAATTTTTTCCACCTCATTAATTCCTTTTCTCCCTTCAAAATGACAAAACAAAGGAATTCACCCCAAAAGAAAGAGCAGGAAGAAATGACACCCAGGGACTTAACCAACACAGATACAAGCAAGATGTCTGAACCACAATTTAGAATCATGATAACAGGAATAATAGCTGGAGTTGAAAATAGATTAGAATCCCTTTCTGCGGAGAAAAAAGAAGTAAAAGCTAGTCAGGATGAAATAAAAACTGCTATAACTGAGCTGCAATCACGAATGGATGCCATGGCAGCAAGGATGGATGAGTCAGAACAGAGAATCAGCAAAATAAAGGACAAATTTATGGAGAATAACGAAGCAGAAAAAAAGAGGAAATGAAGGCAAAAGAGCATGATTTAAGAATTAGAGAAATCAGTGACTCATTAAAAAGGAACAACATCAGAATCATAGGGGTCCCAGAAGGGGAAGAGGGAGAAACAGGGGTAGAAGGGTTCCGTGAGCAAATCATAGTGGAAAACTTTCCTAACCTGGGGAAAGACACAGCCATCAAAATCCAGGAAGCACAGAGAACTCCCATTAGATTCAACAAAAACCAAACATCAACAAGGCATATCACAGTCAAATTCACAAAAAACTCAGGCAAGGAGAGAATCATGAGAGCAGCAAGGGAAAAAAAAAGTCCTTAACCTACAAGAGAAGACAGATCAGGTTTGCAGCAGACCTAACCAAAGAAACTTGACAGGGCAGAAAGGAGTGGCAAGATACATTCAATGTGCTGAATCAGAAAAATATGCAGCCAAGAATTCTTTATCCAGCAAGACTGTCATTCGAAATAGAAGGAGAGATAAAAAGTTACTCAAACAAAAATTAAAGGAATTTGTTACCACTAAACTAGCCCTGCAAGAAACTTTAAGGGGGACCCTCTTAGGGGAGAAAAGATGAAAAAATACATACATACATACATACATACATACATACATACATACAAAAAGCAACAAAGATTAGAAAGGACCAGAGAACACCACCAGAAACTCCAACTCTACAAGCAATATAATGGCAATAAATTCATATCATTCAGTACTCACTCTAAACATCAATGGACTCAATGCTCCAATCAAAAGACATAGGGTAACACAATGGATAAGAAAACAAGATCCATCTATATGCTGTTTACAAGAGACCCACTTTAGACCTAAAGACACCTTCAGATTGAAAGTAAGGGGACGGAGAACCATCTATCATGCTACTGGTCAACAAAAGAAAGCCAGAGTAACCTTACTTATATCAGACAATCTAGACTTCACAGACCGTATCAAGAGATGAAGGAGGACATTATATCACAATGAAGGAGTCTATCCACCAAGAAGACCTAACAATTGTAAACATTTATGTGCCAAAAATGGGAGCACCCAAATATATAAATCAATCATAAACATAAACTCATTGATAGTAATACCATAATAGTAGGAGACTTCAACACCCCACTCACAGCAATGGACAGATCATCTAATCAAAAAATCAACAAGGAAACAATGGCTTTGAATGACACACTGGGCCAGATGGACTTAACAGATATATTCAGAACATTTCATCTTAAAGCAGCAGAATATACATTCTTCTCTAGTGCACATGGAACGTTCTCCAGAATAGACCACATACTGGGACACAAATCAGCCCTAAGTAAGTACAAAAAGATCAAGATCATACCGTGCATATTTTCAGACCACAACGCTATGAAACTCGAAATCAACCATAAGAAAAAATTTGGAAAGGTAACAAATACTTGGAGACTGAAGAACATCCTACTAAAGAATGAATGAGCCAACCAAGAAGTTAAAGAGGAAATTAAAAAGTATATGGAAGCCAATGAAAATGATAACACCACAACCCAAAACCTCTGGGACACAGCAAAGGCGGTCATAAGAGGAAAGTATATAGCAATGCAGGCCTTCCTAAAGAAGGAAGAAACATCTCAGATACACAACCTAACCTTACACCTTAAAGAGCTGGAAAAGAACAGCAAATAAAACCCAAAACCAGCAGAAGACAGGAAATAATAAAGATCAGAGCAGAAATCAATACTATTGAAACCAAAAAAACAGTAGAACAGATGAATGAAACCAGAAGCTTGTTCTTTGAAAGAATTCAGAAAATTGATAAAGCACTAGCCAGTTTGATCAAAAAGAAAAAGTAAAGGACCCAAGTAAATAAAATCAAGAATGAGAGGAGAGATCACAACCAACACAGTAGAAATACAAAGAATAATAAGAAAATATTATGAGCAATTATATGCCAATAAAATGGGCAATCCGGAAGAAATGGACAAATGCCCAGAAACATATACACTACCAAAACTGAAACAGAAAGAAACAGAAAATTTGAACAGACCCATAACCAGTAAAGAAATCGAATTAGTAATCAAAAATCTCCCAAAAAACAAGAATCCAGGGCCAGATGGAAGATTTAAGGAAGAGTTAACACCTATTCTCTTGCAGCTGCTCCAAAAAATGCAAAACATGCACCCCCATGTTTATAGCAGCACTATCAACAATAGCCAAAGTATGGAAAGAGCCCAAACATCCATCGATGGATGACTGGATAAAGAAGAGGTGGCATATATACACAATTGAGTACTACTCAGCAATCAAAAAGAATGAAATCTTGCCATTTGCAGCTATGTGGATGAAACTGGAGGGTATTAAGCTAAGCGAAATTAGTCAGAGAAAGACAAAAATCATATGACTTCACTCATATGAGGACTTTAAGAGACAAAACAGATGAACATAAGGGAAGGGAAACAAAAATAATAAAAAAAAAAGGGAGGGGAACAAAACATAAGAGACTCTTAAATATGGAGAACAAACAGAGGGTTACTGGAGGAGTTGTGGTAGGGAGGATGGGCTAAATGGGTAAGAGGCATTAAGGAATCTACTCCTGAAATCATTGTTGCACTATATGCTACCTAATTTGGATGTAAATTTAAAAAGAAAAAAAAAAAAGAAATTAAATTAGAAACCAATAGACATTTGGAAAATGACATTTGGAAAATTACAAAATACATGGAAATAAAAAAGTCACACTTCTAAAAACTATGTGGATTGAAGAAGAAATCTGAACAGAAATAAATTTTAAATAAAAATGAAAATACAACTAATCAAAATTTGTGGGATGTAATAAAAGTAGTACTTAAAGAGAAACTTATAGTATTGAATGTATCTTTTAAAAAAGAAGAAAGCTCTGAAATCAATAATCTAAGCATCTATACTTTAGGACCTAAATAAGAAAAGCAAATTAAATCCAAAGTAAACACAAGAAAAAAAAATAGAAAAATTAGATCAAAAATAAAATTGATAACAGGAAGTCAATAAAGAATATCAACAAAAGCAAAAGCTCATTCTTTGAAAACATCAATAAAAATGATAAGCTTATAGCCAGGATTACTAAGAAAAAGAAGACAAGACTCAAATTACTAATATCAGAAATGAAAGAAAGGATATCACTACAGATCCTATAAAAAGTTATTAGGACCTTAATAGACCTTAAAAGTTATTTAATAGTAGATTTACAGTTGACCCTTAAACAGGGGTTTGAACTGCACAGGTCCACTTATATGCATATTTCTTTTTGATACATTAGTACCTCAAATGTACATTCTCTTATGATTTTTTTCTCTACCTTACATTATTGTAAGAATAGAGTATATAATACATATAATATACAAAATGTGTATTGATGAACTGTTTCTGTTCTCAGTAAGGCTTTTGGTTAACAGTAGGCTATTAGTATTTAAGTTTTTGGGGAGTCAAAGTTATATGTAGATTTTAAACTGCATGGGGGTCAAAACCCTTAACCCCCGTACTGTTAAAAAAAATCAACTAAATTATAAAATAGAATACAAGAAAAATATTATGATCACATATTTGATAATTAAATGAAATGACAATCTGCCAAACCCACACAAGGAAAAAAAAAAAAAAAAGACAACCTGAGTAGGACTATATCAATTAAAGAAACTGAATCAAGAATTAATAAGCTTCCAGGTGCCTGGGTGGCTCAGTCAGTTAAGTACCTGACTTTGGTGCAGGTCAGGATCTCCTGGTTCCTGAATATTAGTCCTGCTTTCGGATGTATGCTCTCAGCACAGAGCCTGCTTCAGATCCTGTCACCATCTCTGTCTCTCCTCCTGCTTGCATGCATGTGCACTAACTCTCTCCCCAAAATAAATAAACATTTAAAAAAAAAATGATCTTCCTAACAGAAAGCTTCAGGCCCTGGAGGGTTTACAGTAAACACTAGCAATCATTCAAGGAAGAAATTTTAACAATTCTCTACAATTTCTACTGGAAGATAGAAGTAAAGGGAGTACTTATTAAATCATCCTATGAGACCACCATTATCCTAATGCTAAAACCAGACCAAGACATTACAAGAAAATTACAGACCAATAACTCTATAAATATACAAAATACTAGCAAACTGAATTCAACAATGTATAATAATGTATGTATAATCCAATGATGTATAAAAGATTTGTACATTCTGATGAAGTGGGATTTATCCCAGGTATACAATGTTGGCTCAACATTCAAAAATCAGTGAATGTAATCTAACACATCAACAGGCTAAAAGAAAACAAAATCACATGATCATATCAATAGATGTAGAAAAAGCATTTGAGAAAATCCAGCACCCAATCTGTGCATGATAAAAACTCTCAACAAAGTAGGTTTAGAGGGAACATATCTCAACATAATAAAAACTATATATGAAAAACACACAGCTAACATCATACTCAATGGTGAAAAACTAAGAGGTTTTCCTCGAGATCAGGAACAAGACAACAAGGTCCACTGTTGCCACTTTTATTCAACATAGTACTGGAAGCCCTATCCACAGCAATCACACAAGAAAAAGAAATAAAAGGCATCCATATTGATAAGAATGAGGTTAAACTGTCACTATAATGATACTGTACAAAGAAAACCCTAGAGACTCCATCAAAAATTATTACAATAAATGAATTCAGTAAAATTGCAGGTTACAAAATTAATACACAGAAATGTGTTGGATTTCTATACACTAATGACAAAGTAACAGAAAGGGAAGGAAACAATGCCTTTTACAGTTGCATGAAAAAGAATAAAATACCTAGAAATAAACTTAACTAAGTGAAAGACCTGTACTCTGAAAACTACAAAACATTGATAAAAGAAATTGAAGATAACACAAATAGATATTTTATGCTCCAGGACTGGAAGAACACATAATGTTAAAATGTCCATACTACCCAAAGCAATCTACAGATTTAATGCAATTGCTATCAAAATACCAACAGCATTTTTCACAGAACTAGAAAATAATCCTAAAATTTGTGTGGAACTACACAAGATCCTAAATAGCCAAAAAACCTTAAGAACGAAGCTAGATGTATCACAATTCTAAGATTTCAAGATATACTACAAAGCTGTAGTAATCAAAACAACATGGTATTGGCAAAAAAACCAGATACATAGAACAAGAGAACAGAATAGAGAACCCTGAAATAAACTCTTTATATGGTCAAGTAATCTACGACAGAGGAAACAAGAATATACAACGGGCAAAGGACTGTCTCTTCAATAAATGTGCTGGGAAAACTGGATAGCAAAATGTGATAAGACGAAATGACCCCTTTCTTACACTATACACAAAAATAAACTCAAAATCGATTAATAATCTAAATGTGAGATCTAAAACCGTAAGAGTCCTAGGGAAAGAAAAACACAGACAATAATTTTTAAAAAAATTTTTAATGTTTATTTTTGAGAGAGAGAGAAAGCATGAGTGGAGGATGGGCAGAGAGAGAGGGAGACAGAGGATCTGAAGTAGGCTCTCTACTGACAGCAGAGAGCCCAATGTGTGGCTCAAACTCACGAACCATGAGATCATGATCTGAGACAAAGCCGGACGTTTAACTGACAAGCCACCCAGGCACCCCAAGACAGTAATTTCTTTGATATTGGCCATAGCAACATTTTTCTAGATATGTCTCCAAAGGCAAGTGAAATAAAAGCAAAAATAAACTACTGGCACTACATCAAAATAAAAAGATTTTGCACAGTGAAGGAAACTAACAACAAACCAAACGGCAATTGAATGGGAGTTGATATTTGCAAATGATACTGAATGAGAGAAGACATTTGTAAATGATAAGTAATGATATTTGTAAATGATAATATTTCTGATAAGTGTTAATATCCAAAATATATAAAGAACTCATAAAACTCAACACCAAAACCCCAAACTAATCTAGTTAAAATGGACATTTTTCCAAAGACATACAGATGGCCGGCAGATGTATGAAAAGATGCCCAACATCCCTAATCATCAGGGAAGTCCAAATCAAAACCACAATGAGATATCACCTTCCACCTGTGAGAATGGCTAAATCAAAAAAAGAAAGAAAACGTATTGGCAACAATGTCAATAAAACGGAACGCTTGCACGCACTGTGGATGAGAGTATAAATCGGTATAGCCACTGTGGAAAACAGTATAAAGCTCCTCAAAAAATTAAAAAAATAGAAATATCATATGCTCCAATAATTCCACTACTGGGCATTTATCCGAAGGAAATGAAAACACTAATTGAAAATATGTATGCACCTCTATGTTTATTGTAGCGTTATTTACAACAACCAAGATATGGAAGCAACATGAGTGTCCAACAACAGATAAATGGATAAAGATGTGGTATAAATATGTATACACATGCACACTCACACACGTGAATGTTATGCAGCCATGAAAAAGGTGATATCTTGCTATGTGTGACAATATGGATGGACCCAGAGGGTAGCGTATGAAATAAGTCATAGAAAGACAAATACTGCGGCACCTGGGTGGCTCAGTCACTTAAGCATCTGACTTCAGCTCAGGTCATGATCTGACAGTTTTTGGGTTTGAGCCCCACGTTGGGCTCTGTGTTGACAGCTCAGAGTCTGGAGCCTGCTTTTGATTCTGTGTCTTCCTCTCTCTCTCTCTCTCTCTGACAGCCCCCCTCATGTTCTCTCTCAAAAATGAATAAATTCTAAAAAAAAACTTTTTTTAAAAGAAAGACAAATACGATGTGATTTTACTTATATGTGGAACCTAAAAAACAAAAAAACAAAACAAAAACAACAATAAAAATGAATAAACAAATAAAAAGCATAAACAGACCCAAAATACACAGAATCAACTGGTGGTTGCCAGAGAGGAGGCGGGGGCCGGGGAGGGGGGGTGGTGGTCAGGCAAAATAGGTGAAGGAGAGTGGGTAAAAGAGAGTGGGCTTCTAGTTACGGAATGAATAAGTAATGGAAATAAAAGGCACAGCATAGGGAATACAATCTATGATTTTATAATAGCATTGTATAATGACAGATGGTAGCTACACTTGTGGTGAGTGCCATAACATACAAAACTTGTCAAATCATTATAGTGTACACCTGAAACTAATGTAACTCTATGGCAAGTTTACTTTAATAAAGATATATATGAAAATATCCAACACCCAGTCATGATACAAACACAGCTAATTAATAATAAAGAGAACTTCCTCAACATGATAAAAACAATATCTACAAAAAACCTATAACATCATACATAATGGTGAAAAACAAGAAACTTTTCCACTAATATCAGGAACAAGGCAAAGATGTCCCCTCTCACCAGTCTTTTTCAACGGTGTACTAGAAGTCCCAGCTAGTCCAACAGTACAAGAAAAGGTAAGAAATGGTATACAGATTGGGAAGGAATAAATAAAACTGTGTTTTCTTGCAGGTGAATAAAGCATCAACAAGAAAAATTTTCTCAACAAATACTGCTAGAACTGGACATCCACGTGCAAAAAAAGAAAAAAAGGATCTAAACAGAAACCTTACACCACTCAGAAAAATTAACTCAAACTGGATCACAGATCTAAACACAAAATGCAAAACTATAAACTCCTAGATAGTAACAGAGAAGAAAATCCAAATGATCTTGGCTATGTTGATGACTTTTTAGATACAATACTAAAGGAATGATCCATGACAGAAATAATAGCTGGACTTCACTAAAATTAAAAACACCTGCTCTTCAAAAGACACCAACAAAAGAATGAGGAAACAAGCCACAAGCTGAGAGAAAATATTTGCAGAAGACATGTCTCATAAAGGACTGATATCCAAAATATAAAAAGAACCCTTAAAACTCAAAAATAGGGGCGTGGGTGGCTCAGTTGGTGAAGCATCCGACTTCAGCTCAGGTCATCATCTCATGGTCTGTGGTTTTGAGCCCCACATCAGGCTCTGTGTGGACAGTGCAGAGTGGGCTTGGGATTCTCTCTCAAAATTATATCATATTCTACATATTCCATTTTCCTGCAAACAATATTCTGCATGTTTAAAATTCTAGCTACGGTGTCCAGCTGACCATAACACTTGGTAATTAAACATTTGAAGGGTCTATAAAAATCAGAGATTTCTTAGATTTCTTGCTTACCTTGTTGGGCTGCCTCAAAAATAATCACAACAAAATCTCTGATTCCCATAAATAAAAATTAAGCTCCCCTGATATGATAAAACCATTTGCTGGCAGAATTATGAAAACTCAGTTTATATTCCATTTGCACAACGCAGTTTATCTGTGCCTGACCTAATAGCCTCAGGAAAATGGAGAGCTCTGATTTCTCAGACAAGATGTGAGGGGAAAACCTCATAAATTATGATAAAAAATACCCACTGTTCGTTGAGTATCTACCTCCCAGATACTGTGTTAATAACAAATGACACAAAGAGGCATCAACATGGTGGAGAAGTAGGGGGGTCCGAAGATCCCTTGTCCCTCAAGCACAGCAGTATTGAGGCCAGAAGACTTGGAATTCCAGGAATCCACGCTACAGAGTGACAAACATCTCCAGAGGCCCAGAGGGACAGATTGGCAGGCGATAGGTCCATGACTGTGAATTGGGAGAGACAAAATGGGCAGCGTAGGCATGGAGGGGAGGGATACCCTTCTGTGGAGAGACAAAAGGAAGATAAAGAGAGGCTGTGGAAGTGTAAGATTGTATTTGGCCAGGACAAAAATCTCTCCAGACCACAGACCAGGGAACAAAAAAAAAAAAAAAAAAAAAAAAAAAGAAATGGAGAAGGAGCCAATTTCTAACTTGCAAACAGTCTTAGGAATAACGATCCAGGGTTGTGGGACTTCCTCCAGACCGAGGTCTGCTGTCCTATGCACATGCCTGGGGAGGAGGAAGGGCAGCCCCAAGCTCAGTAGTGAGCTCAGAGATACAGTGGGAGAGAGCAGTTCCCTCCCTTGAGTGCTGTGAAAAGAAGGTATATAGCTACTTCAAGGACAAAAGACCATGCAGGCTCCCCAGCCAGAGCCCTTTGTCAGCTGGATGCAATGCCACTATTCCATAACCAGGGTGTGCAGAGCAGGATCCTTTAAGACAATGGGGTTTGAATCTCAGCAAAGCTCCTGGACGGCCAGGAGACTGTGGAGCTGGACAAACCAGCCAGATTACAGCCTCACAGTGCTGTGAGGACAGCCTGAACAGTGTGATTTAGGTCATCCAGTCCAGGGAGGAGAGACTGGGGTGTGGCCATTTTTCTCTCCATCACCAACACAGTAGGGCTCCAGGGAACAGGACAGTGGGTACCCACTGGAGGCAGACTCACTTATACCAAACCCTGCCCCTCCATGCCTGGTAACTGTGTTATCTACCAGAGCTAGACTGACACTGACCAAACAGAGGGCCCCTCCTCCACACCAGCACAACCACCCATTCCGAGGCACCATCAGATATTGGTCTAGCAGTTTTGCATTTTCTGATTTGATTCTTGGTTAATTCTTATTTTACATATATATTTTTTTCTTTCTTTTTTGTTTTCTTCCTCTTATTTCTTCTCTTCTCTATTCTGGTTGTTGGTTTGGTTAAGCAGATATATATTTTTTAATCTATTCTTTTTACACCTCTTCTGTATCTCCTTCTTTATTATCTTCCCTTTCTCTGGATTAAACCATATGTATAGTTTCTCTGATTCTCTAGCTGGTCAATTTTTACTTCTTTTCTTCTTCCCCACCCCTGTCATTTCTTTCTTCATATGGGATAAGGCTTCTTCCACCACCACCCTCCTTTTAAATTTTTTCTATGGTTACTTCAATGAACAAGTCAAAGCACACCTGGTGGAAGGTCCAAACCACAACTGCGAGTAGGGAGATAAAGCAACCAGAGTCATAATAACAGACAGTACCCAATACACTCCAAAAACACATCCTGAAGGGCCAGGCCCTAGACAGTATATGACCCTTTCTTAATATAGTAGTGTTCGCAGGTGCAAAACACATAACAACCCATTAAAACATGTAAAGGACAGAAAACTAGCCAAAATGACAAAATGGAAGAATTCTCCTCAAAAGAAATTCCAGGAAGAAATGATAGGTAGAGAATTGCTCAAAACAGATATAAACAATATATTTGAGCAAGAATTTAGAATAGTTGTAAGATTAATAGCAGGGTTTGAAAAAAGCATGGAAGACAACAGAGAATCTATTGCTACAGAGATCAAGGAACTAAGAAATAGTCAAAGAATTAAGGAATGCTGTAAATGAGAGGCAAAATAAACTAAATGCACTAACAGCAAGGATGAGGAGGCAGAGGGGAGAATAAGTGAAATAAAAGATAAAATTACAGAAAATGTGAAACTGAGAAAAAGAGAGATAAGAAAATACTAGACCATGAGGGTATAATTAGAGAACAAAGTGATTCAATGAAATGTAATAATATCTGTATCATAGGAGTTCCAGAAGAAGAAGAGAGAGAGAAAGGGCCAGAAGGTTTATTTGAACAAATTATAGTTGAGAACTTCCCTAATCTGGGGAAGGAGGCAGACATCAAAATCCAGGAGGCACAGAAAACTCCCTTTAGAATCAACAAGAATAAGTCTTCACCACATCATATCATAGCAAAACTAGCAAAGTACAAAGATGAAGAGAGAATTCTGAAAGCAGCCAGGGACAAATGGGCCTTAACCTACAACGGTAGACACATAAGGGTAGTAGCAGACCTATCCACTGAAACTTGTCAGGCCAGAAGGGAATGGCAGGAAATATTCAATGGGCTGTATAGGAAAAATATGCAGCCAAATATCTAGCAAGGCTGTCATTCAGAATAGAAAGAGAGATAAAGGCTTTCCCAGACAAACAAAAGCTGAAGGAGTTCATGACCACTATACCATCCCTGCAAGAGATCCTAAGGGGGATGCTGTGAATGAAATGCTGCAAAGAACACAAAGGACCTGAGACATCATCACAAGCATAAAACCTACAGGTAACATGATGACAGTAAATCTGTAGCTATATCTGTATTTACATTACTCTGAATGTAAATGGACTAAATGCCCCAACCAAAAGACACAGAGTATCCGAATGGATAAAAAACCAAGATCAATCGATATACGGCCTATAAGAGACTCATTTTAGACCTGAGGACACCTTCAGATTGAAAGTAAGGGGATGAAAAACCATCTATAATGCTACTGGAAGTCAGAAGAAAGCTGGAGTAGCCATACTTATATCAGACAAACTAGATTTTAAACTAAAGACTGTAACAAGAGATGAAAAGGGCATTATATCACACCTAAGGGGTCTATCCATCAAGAAGAGCTAACAATTGTAAATTTTTATGCCCCAAACTTGGAACACCCAAATACATAAATCAATTAATCACAAACACAAGCAATCTTACTAATAACATGGTAATTGTAGGCTACTTTAATACTCCACTTATAACAATGGACAGATCATCTAGGCAGAAAATCAATAAACAAACAATAGTCTTGAATGATACACTGGACCTGTCAAGATGAACTTGACAGATATATTCAGAACTTTTCATCCAAAAGCAGCAGAATACACATTCTTCTCGAGTACACATGGAACATTCTCCAAGATGGACCATATACTGGGTCACAAAACAGCCCTCAATAAATATAAAAGAATCTATACCATGCATATTTTCAGATCACAATGCTACGAAACTTGAAATCAACCACAAGAAAAAATTTGGAAAGCCTCCAAATGCATGGAGGTTAAAGAACATCCTACTAAAGAATAAATGGGTCAACTAGGAAATTAAAGAGGAAATTAAAAAATATATGGAAGCAAATGAAAATGAAAATGCGACAGTTCAGGGGTGCCTGGGTGGCTTGGTCGGTTAAGCGTCCGACTTCGGCTCAGGTCATGATCTCATGGTCCATGAGTTCGAGCCCCGCATTGGGCTCTGTGCTGACAGCTCAGAGCCTGGAGCCTGTTTCAGATTCTGTGTCTCCCTCTCTCTCTGCCTCTCCCCTGTTCATGCTCTTTCTCTCTCTGTCTCAAAAATAAATAAAAGTTAAAAAAAAAATTAAAAAAAAAAAAAAAGAAAATGCGACAGTTCAAACCCTTTAGGATGCAGCAAAGGCAGTCCTAAGAGGAAAATACATTGCAATCCAGGCCTATCTCAAGAAACAAGAAAAATCCCAAATATGCAACCTAACCTCACACCTAAAGGAGCTAGAAGCAGGGCAGCAAAGAAACCCCAAAGCCAGCAGAAGAAGAGAAATAATAAAGATTAGAGCAGAAATAAACAATATAGAATCCAAAAAAACCCCAAAAAACAAAAAACAGAACAGATCAATAAATCTATGAACTGATTTTTTGAAATAAACAAAATTAATAACCCCCCAGCCAGATGGCTCGAAAAGAAGAGAGGACCCAAATAGATAAAATCATGAATGAAAGAGGACAGATCACAACCAATACCCTCCCTAGAGATACAAACAATTATTAGAAAATACTATGAAAAATTGTATGTCAACAAACTGGACAACCTTGAAGAAATGGACAAATTCTTAGACACCCACACACTACCAAAACTCAAATGGGAAGAAACAGAAAATTGAACAGACCCATAACCAGCAAGAAATTGAACTGGTTACCAAAAACCTCCCAACAAATAAGAGTCCTGGGCCAGATGGTTTCCCAGGGGAATTCTACCAGACATTTAAAGCAATGTTCGAAAAAACAGAAACAGAAGGAAAGCTTCTGGACTCATTCTATGAAGCCAGCATTACCTTGATTCCCACACCAGACAGACCCTTCTATAAAGGAGAATTACAGGCCAATATCCCTGATGAACATCAATGTGAAAATTCTCAAGGAGATACAAGTAAATCAAATTCAACAGTGTATTAAAAGAATTATTCACCATGATCAAGTGGGATTCATTCCTGGGCTGCAGGGCTGGCTCAATATTTGCAAATCAGTCAACATGATAAGGACCATATCATCCTGTCAATGGATGCAGAAAAAGCATTTGACAAAGGGGCACATGGGTAGTTCAGTCAGTTGAACGTACAATTTCAGTTCAGGTCATGATCTCAACGGTTTCTGAGTTTGAGCCCCACATTGGGCTTACTGCTGTCAGTTTGTCATTGCAGAGCCCACTTCAGATCCTCTGTCACCCTCTCTCTACCCCTCCCCCACTTGCACTCTCCCCAAAATAAATAAATATTAAAAAGAAAAAGAGGAAAAATCATTTGACAAAATACAGCATCCGTTCTTAATGAAAACCCACAAGTCAGGATATAAGGAACATACCTTAACATCATAAAAGCCATATATGAAAGGCCCCAGCTAATATCATCCTCAGTGAGGAAAAACTGAGAGCTTTCCCCTGAGATCAGGAACATAACAGGGAGGTCCACTCTCACCACTGTTGTTTAACATAGTATTGGAAGTCCTAGCCTCAGCAATCAGACAACAAAATGAAATAAAAGGCACCCAAACTGGCAAAATAGAAATCAAACTTTAACTTTTTGCCAATGACATGACACTTGACATGGAAAACCCGTAAGACTCCACCAAAAAGCTGCTAGAACTGATATAGGAATTCAGCCAAGTCGCAGGATATAAAATCAACGTACAGAAGTTAGCTGCATTTCTATTACCAATGATGAAGCAACAGAAAGAGAAATCGAGAAATCGAGCCCATTTACAATTGTACCAAGAAACATAAAATACCTAGGAATAAACCTAACCAATGATGTAAAAGATCTGTATGCTGAAAACCATAGAAAACTTACAAAAGAAACTGAAGAAGACACAATGAAATTGAAAAACATTCCATGCTCATGGATTGGAAGAACAAATGTCAATATGACCCAAAGCAATCTATTCATTCAATACAATCCCAATCAAAATAGCACCAGCATTCTTCACAGAGCTAGAACAAACAATCCTAAAATGTATATGGAACCACAAAAGACCCCAAATAGCCAAGGTAATGTTGAAAAAGAACACCAAGCTGGAGGCACCACAACCCCCAACATTAGCCTGTATTACAAACCTGTAATCATCAAGACAGTATGGTACTGACACAAAAACAGACACGCAGATCAATGGAATAGAATAGAAAATCCAGAACTGGGCCCACAAATATATGGCCAACTAATCTTTGACAAAGCAGGAAAGAATATCCAATGGAAAAAAGACATTCTTTCTAGTAAATGGTGCTGAGAGAACTGGACAGCAACATGCAGAAGAATGAAACTGTACTCTCTTACACCATACACAAAAATAAATTCAAAGTGGATCAAAGACCTAAACGTGAGATAGGACACCATCAAACCCTAAAGTAGAAAACAGGCAACAACCTCTTTGATCTCAGCTGCAGCAACTTCTTAATCAACACGTCACCAAAGAGAAGAGAAACAAAAGAAAAAATGAACTACTGGGCCCTCATCAAAATAAAAAGCTTCTGCATAGCAAAGAAAACAATCAACAAAACTAAAAGGCAACCTAAGGAATGGGAGAAGATATTTGCAAATGACATCTGATAAAGGGTTAGTATCCAAAATCTATAAAGAACTTACCAAACTCAACACCCAAAAAACAAATAATCCAGTGAAGAAATGGGCAGAAGACATCAATAGACACTTTTCCAAAAAAGACATCCAGATGGCAGACAGACACAGGAAAAGATGCTCAACATTGCTCATCATCAGGGAAACACAAATCAAAACCACATTGAGATACCACCTCATACTGGTCCGAGTGGCTAAAATTAATAACTCAGAAAACAACAGATGTTGGCAAGGATGTGGAGATAGGGGAACCCTCTTGCACTGTTGGTGGTAATGCAAACTGGTACAGCTGCTCTGGAAAACAGTGTGGAGGATCCTCAAAAAATTAAAAATAGAATTACCCTATGAGCCAGCAACTGCACTACTAGGAATTTAATCAAAGGATACAAAAGTGCTGATTCAAACAGGCACATGTACCTCAACGTTTATAGCAGTGCTATTAACAATAGCAAAATTATGGAAAGAGCCCAAACGTCCATCAACTGATGAATGTATAAAGATGTGGTTTATATATACAATGGAATACTATTTGGCAATGAGAAAGAATGAAATCTTGCCATTTGCAACAATGTAGATGGAACTGGAAGGTATTATGCTAAGTGAAATTAGTCAGAGAAAGATCATGTTTTCAATCATATGTGGAATTTGAGAAACTTAACAGAAGACCATGGGGGAAGGAAGGGGAAAAAAGTTTCTAACAGAGAGGGAGGCAAACCATGAGAGACTCTTAAATACAGAGAACAAACTGAGGGTTGATGGCAGGGGCCGGGCGGGGGGTGGGGGTGGGGGGACAATGGGTAATGGGCATTGAGGAGGGTACTTGTTGGGAGAAGCACTGGGTGTTGTATGTAAGTGATGAATCATGGGAATCAACTACCAAAGCCAAGAGCACACTGTATTCACTGTATGTCAGCTAACTTGACAATAAATTATATTTAAACTGACACATATTTAACTTGCTCTGTTAACTTGCCATGCATCCCATGTACTATTCATCCCAATAACAGCACAGAAAACCAAGGCACAGAAAGGTTGAGTAATTTGCCCAAGATTCCACAGCTAGCAAATGGCAGAGGCAGGATATGAATACTTATCTATTTGACTCCAGAGTCTACACTCTTTCCATAATACTATAAAGCATAAATAACTTGAAAGTTTTGTAAACCAAATACACCATCAAGCCAAAGTAAAGTTGCAATATCTATAAGGGCCATCTTTTAAACCAGCACACAGGGAGGGAGGTGGGAAAGACTAATTTTATTATAGTTGAATGAAAATGCTTAATGGTATTGAAAAAATAGATGCTAATTAAGGGGAAATAAGCATCAAAATTCAAAAACTAAGAGCAAATACTATATAATGAATGTCAAGAATCAACAATGCCTTGAATTTTCTATCTTAAAACTATGCTGTGAGATTAGGATCAATATTTCCATGAACCTAACAGTAAATAAACTATTTTAGATTAACAGGATATCCCACAAAGTAGAGGAATACATAGTGAGTTATATTCTCCAGCTGTCCTAGAGCTCTGTAAGCTGCATGTACTCTGCACAACTGTAGTTTTGTATAAACTGTTAGCATAGAGAATGACACAGAAGTATGTATTTTTCCATTCTGCCATAATTTCCCAGTAAAAATTCCAAGCTAACATAGTCAATACTTATTACATCTGTATAGTTTTGACTCAAACACGGTATTAGAGAAACAAATGATTTTTAAACTCACAGTTCAATATACGCTTTGCCAAAAGCAGTTTTTGGAAGAGAATTTTTTCACAGTCCTGGACATCCCCACACTATTGTCATGAACATAATCCAACAAAATAAATAATAAGGAACATATCAGTTCAAATTTATTTTCTGAAAAAAGCAGTCTCAAAATTAAAGCAGAGAAAATGCTTATAAACATGCATCATTTCCCAATGCCATAGATTCAGAAACAGTGACACAGAAGATTAAAATTCTCTAGTTATTATAATGAATTATTACTTGTAAAAGTTTTTATTAAAAAAATAAGGTTTTTATTTAACTTCAAGTTAGTTAACATATAGCATAATATTCATTTCAGGTGTACAACACAGTAATTCAACACTTCTACACAAAACCAGATGCTCATCAAAACAAGCACACTCCTTAATCCCCATCATGCACATAAACTCATCCCCCACCCAACTCACTTCTGGAAACCGTCAGTTTGTTCTCTACAGTCAAGAGTACATTTCTTGGTTTGCCTCTCTCTCTATTTCCCTTTGCTTGTTTGTTCTGCTTCTTAAAGAACACATGTGAGTGAAATCATAATATTTGTATTTCCCTGATTAACTTTGCTTAGTTATAATACTCTTTAACTCCATCCATGTCCTTGCAAATGGCAAGATTTCATTCTTTTTTATGGCTGAGTAATATTCCATCACGTATATATACCACCTCTTAATTTCTCTTAGTGTTTATTTATTTTTGAGAGAGAGAGAGAGAGAGAGACAGCGCAAGCAGGGGAGGGGCAGAGAGAGAAGGAGACACAGGATCTAAAGCAGGCTCCAGGCTCCAAGCTGTCAGCACAGGGCCCAATGTGGGGCTCAAACTCACAAACCATATATACCACCTCAGTCAATGGATACTTCCATAATTTGGCTATTGTAAATAATACTGCTATGAACATAAGAGTGCATGTATTCCTTGGAATTAGTATTTTTGTATCCTTTCGGTAAACAGTAGAGCAAGTGCTGGATCATAAGGTAATTCTATTTTTAACTTTTTGGGGAACCTCCATACTGTTTTCCACAGTGGTTGCACCAGTTTGCACTTCCACCAACAGCATAAGAGGGTTCCCCTTTTTTCACATTCTCACCAAAACCTGTTGTTTCTTGTGTCGTTGATTTTAGCCATTCTGACAGATGTGAGGTGATATCTCATTGTAGTTTTGATCTGGATTTCCCCGATAATGAGTGAGGTTGACGAATTTTCTTGTGTCTGCTGGCCATCTGTATGTCTTCTGACCCTTTTATAAGTTCTTTATATATTTTGGATACTAACCCTTTATCAGATATGTCATTTGCAAATACCTTCTTTTATTCCACAGGCTGCCTTTTAGTTTTGTTGACTGTTTCCTTTGTTGTGCAGAAGCTTTTTAGTTTGATGAAGTTCCAATAGTTTATTTTTGCTTTGGTTTCCCTTGCTTTAGGAGACTTATCTAGAAAGAAGTTGCTATGGCTGGTGTCAAAGAAATTACTGCCTGTTATTCTCTAGCATTTTAATGGTTTCCTGTCTCACATTTAGATCTTTAATCCATTTGGAATTTACTATTGTGTATGGTGTAAGAAAGTGGTCCAATTTCATTCTTCTGCATATCGCTATCCTGTTTTCTCAACACCATTTGTTGAAGAGACTTTTTCCCACTGGGTACTCTTTCCTGCTTTGTTGAAGATTAATTGACCATATAGTTGTGGGTTCATTTCTGGGTTCTCTATTCTGTTCTATTGATCTATGGTGTCTATTTTGTGTCAGTACCATCCTGTTTTGATTACTAAGCTTTGTAATATAACTTAAAGTCCAGAATTGTGATGCCTCCAGCTTTGCTTGGCTTTTTCAAGGTTGCTTTGGCTAGTCAGAGTGTTCTGTTGTTCCATACAAATTCTAATATTGTTTGTTCTTTCTAGTTCTGTGAAAAATGCTATTGGTATTTTGATAGGTATCGCATTAAATGTGCAGGTTGCTTTGAGTAGTATAGACATTTTCACATTATTTGTTCTTCCAATCCATGAGCATGAAATGTCTTTCCATTTCTTTGTGACACCTTTAATTTCTTTCACCAATGTTTTATAGTTTTCAGAGTATAAATCTTTTACCTCTTTGGCTAGGCTTATTCCTAGGTATCTTATTGTTTTGGGTGCAATTGTAAATGGGATTGATTCCTTAATTTCTCTCTCTCTGCTGCTTCATTATTGGTGTAAAGCATTACCCTGATATCAAAATCAGATAAAGACACCACTAAAAAAAGAGAACTACAGGCCAGTATTCCTTATGAACATAGATGCAAATGTTCTCAATAAAATGCCAGCAAATCAAATCCAACAATACATTAAAAAATCATTCATTACAATCTAGTGCAATTAATTCCTGGGTTGCAAGCGTGGTCCAATAATTGCTAATCAATCATGACACACCAAATTAATACAAGAAATAAGAACCATATGATCATTAAATAGATGCATAAAAATCATGTGACAAAGTATAACAACCATTCATGATGAAAACCCTCAACAAAGTAGGTTTAGAGGGAACATGCTGCAACGTAATAAAAATGTCCACTTTCACCACTGTTGTTTAACATAGTACTGGATGTTCTAGCCACAGCAATCAGACAACAAAAAGAAAGAAAGGCATCTAAATGGGCAAGGAAGAAGTCAAACTTTGACTATTTGCAGATGACATGTACTATATATAGAAAACCTGAAAGATTCCACCAAAAATTTGCTAGAACTGATAAAAGAATTCAGTTAAAGTTGTGGGCTATAATGAATTATTATACAATGTGAAGTTTTAAAAACCATTCCAGTAAAACTTTCACTGGTTAGTACTCATTGGGAAGGTTGCTTTGAATTTGGGAATGAGTTTTGATAAGCATGGGTTCAAATGCCAACTTTACCATTTACTTTTTTGTGTAATCTTGTGCAAAAAGTACTTAGCCTCTCTGAACTTCAATATTCTCAATTAATACATAGTGGGCTCATACCTTCCTCAAAATTAGACAAGATAGATAAAAGATCTAGCACAATGCTCAGCACAATGAAAATATTAATAGGTAGTAGTTATAAGCATTATCATTATTAGAATTATCACTGTTATAGGTGGCTTAACAAAGTTAAGTTATCTTAACATATAAGTTATCTTAACATATAAGCTAACAAGGGGGGGTCTGGCATATAAATGTTTGCTGACACAAAGCATGAACTTGATGTATGATAGATTTTCAGATCAGTACATACATCCAGATTCATATTGCCAGCTCACCTGACTTACAACACAGTAGAAAGGTATCAAAATTCCTTAAATTTTGCCATGAAAACCACTGACATAATACTAAGACAAGAACAATTCCTCCGAAGCCTTTCCTAACTGCTAGGCATGCCCAAACCAGTAAGCCTAATAAACTACTGAACAATACTTTGTTTCTGTAAGATGTATTAGTAGGAAATTGCTGTGTATTGGTAAAGTTCTTTACATTTTAATGTTAATTGTGTACTAGCTGTGATAATAGCAAATGTGATAATAGCTTGGCTCCTCAGAATCCTCAAGGAATGATTTATTTTGAATAGCTAAAATTTCCAGATAATATTTTTATACTTTTCATATATATTTTTTAATTTTAAAAATAATTTTTAAAAGAATAAAAAACCTTCTAAAACAAATATAATATACTCATAAGATTGTTTTCTCAAATGCAGAAATGCTTGGATCAAGAAACAGACTAATGACAAGAAAATCTCTACTTGTTTGATTTCTTGGATCTATACCAAAAGAAGTTTTCTTCATCTTTTTTCCTACTCTCTTTTGTTTGTCTTCGAAATGAATTTTGCTTTTTTTGGAGCGGGGGAGGAGGGGTGGATACCGATTCAGGATCTTCCTTTATATGCTCTAAATATAGCTACAGATATCCAAGATTTGGGACCCAGTGATTTGAGTGCGTGCTTACTTGAGAAAAGACTTGATTAAAATAAGCTGGATTACAATAAAATAAGTGTGATTACAATAAAATAAGTCTGACTGAATGGCCTTCTGGGCAGAGGGTAACCTTTCTACAAAATGAATTAGTAAACCAAGGATGTCAAGGATCTTTTTTAAAATGTCTTCTCAGTGACCTAAAAAGTATGATCTTCATTATTGTTGCTATCCTTTGTTACCATCTGATTACGCTGCTATCAGGTACATTATAAAGAATATCTTTGTGTATCCTTAGCACAACTGACAAATTTTGTGAGTCCAGACCCACTTTCAGAGTTAGTGTGTATAAAAACTATAGAAATATTTTGAAAAAAGTATCATTTAGCATGTCAGTTAATTCTTTTTTAGAGCTGACAGTTGAATGTATTCCAAAGCTTACAAATGGTTCTTTATAATGAAGATGATGGTGCTTCTATAAACATAAGGCAGGTAATAAATATCCAAAAGACAGTCTCAGTGTTTAATTTTAAAAGAAAATTGGTTTACAAAGGATGCTAAAACATAGTGAAGTCAGACTCTGCTAACAACAAGCTAAATGAACCTAATCTCTAGTTTCTCAAAGTCTTCATTCCCTTATTCAAAAAATAAACGTCTGAGTGCTTCTTTGCTAGGCATTGTGCTAGACACCCAAGATAAGAGGATGAAGACATTGTTGTTCCCTTGAAGATTTCATAATTACTGGCATGTATGAATGAGGGAAGTGAATTAGGAAATACATATGTAGATCCTTCTAGTTTTAAAATTCTATATCCTGTGTTGGTATTGTATAGCACTCAGGTAAAGTTATTTCAATATTTTTAATAAATAATCAAATTCAGAAACATTACTGACACCTCCAATTGGCAGTTCTAAACAGAAAGAAGTTAAACTCCTACTTGTCCAATTTGCTATTTGTTATAGGAGGAAATGGTGGCTATATTTAATGTTGATGATTAGGTGAAGGAAATTCTTTGGATTCCCATTACCCAAGCTGTCTTTGCCTTTTATTTCCACAGATCATTGAGAGCTAGCTACAGAATAGCATAGTGAAAATGTTTTATGGGCTGAGAAATATTCTTGGCTGACTTTCAAAGCTGCAGTAGGAAACAAAAACCATAAAACTGACATCCTAGGAAATCAAAACCAACTCCAAGGAAAAGTTTAAAAACAAATGTGTAATCAATAACATAATGAAATGATTTTATAAAATTTTATTATCTGCTAGAGATAGGCAACAACAATGGAAAAAAGATGTTCAGCTGTAGAAAATATTGAAGCTAGGCTTTCCTAAAACATTAATTCTCTTTTCCCTTCAGAAGTCAAGCCCCTTTTCTAAATTATTTCTATTCAAAAGTCATATAGTGCCATGGACTGAAGGGGCATTTATGGTATCTTAAAACGGGTCAATAAACTATAGCTATAGGCTAAATCTGCCCAGCCAACTGTTTTCTTATTTGATCACATATTCTCTATGGCTGCTTTTGCACAACAGCAGCAGAGATGAATAGTTGCGATAGAGACTATGGGACTAAAAAGAAAAGAAAAGAATTACTAACTAGGCTGGTGCAGAAAAAGTGTGCCAACCTCTACCTTAAAGCAATCTTCCTACCATGATGGTAATGACTAAACAGTTTGTTTTTCAAAACTAAAATTGTCACAAAAATAATACATACATTTCCTTTTCAACTCCTTCAATAAAATCATTAAAATGCCCCATCATTTGTCCCTTCATATGATTTCTAAACTATAGACCAGCCTCTTGTGTAGCGAATTTACATTTTTTTAAGTTTATTTATTTATTTTGAGAGAGGGAGGGAGGGAGGGAGAGAGGATGTGAGCAGGGGAAGGGCAGAGAGAGAGTGAAAGAGACAATCCCAAGCAGGCTCTGTGCTGTCAGCACAGAGTCCGACATGGGGCTCAATCCCATGAACCATGAGATCATGACCTGAGCCAAAACCAAGAGTTGGATGCTCAACTGACTATGCCACCCAGGTGCCCCTCTAATTTACATTTCTAAATTTTTTCTAGTGTACATTTTTAAATGTCACGTAGTTCCAAATGGTAGGCATCTGACTTTGTCTCTTAAAACTACCTCCCACACCCACATAGTCAGTATTCATGCTTGGAAGAGACTTAAAAAAGGTCTAAAAAAGGCTAGTCAAACACATACTATTCTGAACACAAGCATTACCTATGATAATTTTCATAGTGCTTGTAAAACACAAGCAAACTTTCACTTTAAAGACAACTACAATAAGAGACCTATGTATCCTACAACAACAAAAAATAAGACCCAATTTCTAATAAAATGCTGCAACAGACCATTTAAGTAGAGTCATACCTTTAATCTATGGTATAGTATTCAGCCACAGTGCATGTACAAAACACAAAACAAAAAGTAATTTATAAAACTATACATGTGTTTCATTGTGTATTTCTTCTTTTGTGCTCTTTTCCCTAGCATTTCTGTTTAATATTAAGAGTTTAAAAATGTCAAAACTATGTTGTATCTGAGGCAATTAAGTATAAATTAGGAAAATCTGCATACCAGGAAATAGGCACTTAATTTAGCAACTTGAAACACAGATTTACAAAACAGTGGTTAAAAATATTTAGGGGCGCCTGGGTGGCTTAGTCGGTTGGGTGTCCGACTTCAGCTCAGGTTATGATTTTGTGGTTTATGAGCTGAGCCCCACGTCGGGCTCTGGGCTGACAGCTCAGAGCATGGAGCCTGCTTCAGATCCTGTGTCTCCCTTTCTCTCTATGCCCCTTCCCCGCTCATGCTCTGTCTCTCAAAAATGAATAAATGTTAATAAAATTAAATTTATAATTCATAATAAATCTTCAATAAAATTAAAAAATAAATAAACTAATAAGCAGTTATTGTTAGTTTCTCAAACACAAAGAAATATTCTTTAAATATTTAGATACATGAGAATCTTTATTCTCATGTGTATATGATATGATACAAACACACTTTTTGTCTCAAATCCTGACAGTATAAGAGGCAGCAGCAGTATAGTTCAAAGAGCACTGAATCAGAAGACATGAGTTCTAGTCTTGTTTAGACCACAAAGGAGTTATGTGCCTCTTCTCTTAACATCTAAGGGCTTCTGTTCTTCTGAAGAATAAAAGTTGCACTAGATGACTTCTAAGAACTTTTTCAGCTACAAAATTTTATGATTTTATGAAAATTTTAAAACTACCATAAATATCACATTAGAAAAATGCATAACCCTCATTGAGAATGTCATTTAGAGAAATGAAGTATGCAAAAATTTCCTCTACAGTGCTTAGTGTCATGTATTCACTGAATTCACCTGAAATCTGGATATGCTGTAAAGGAGGCTCTTCAATTTTCTGACCGTTATTTTAAAATTTAGAATGCTGCTAAGCCTGGAACCTTCACTTTCAATGAAAGCTGGCTCAGAACTTCTTACTTTTTTCCCAAACCACTCCAAGTACCAATTCTGGACTATTAATCGCAATAACAGGTATACAAGAAAGGAGTTATTAATATCACAGATTCTCCAATACCTCACAGAAGATATTATTCCATCAGTCAGCTTTTAACTTGCACTTCATCTTTTTCATTTTTCTATGTATTTAACAAACTTTTTTATATTCTATTCATAAAACAATATCCAGAACATTTTTTATTTAACAGCACCGCTTTTATAAACCAGAACAGATCATCTTTCTCCCAAATAACAATACTATCTTTTTTCTATCTCTAAGATACAAACTTTTTTCATATTTAAAATGTCTGAGGTCAGAATGTCTCTTGGAGTTGTTGACTTCTCAGCACCATATCACAGTTTAAAGCTACATTTTCCTTGAGTACCTATGATAATGATTTGTCTTACAACTGAAGGCGTCTTAGATTGACAAAATGCCATAGTGTCTGTCATCCACAGAACACATTTTCTAATTTCCCAAGTGTTTCAGTGTCACCCACTAGAATGTAATTTCTGTTGGGACAGGATCCATTTCTATGTCTATTACTATATTTCTATCTATATGGAAATAATAATAATAGGTATTATTATTATATCTATGAAGAAATTATAAGAAACACTAAAGTTTTTTAAGCACTTACTAAAATGCTAGGCACTATGTCAAGCCCTTTACGTGTATTTCATTCTAACAACCTAAAATTTGTTACTACTACCATCTCCATTTTACAGATGAAGAAACAAAGGCATAGAGAGGTTAAGGAAATTGTCCTAGGCCCTGTTCACTGTTTTATCCCCAACATAAAGCCTGCTGCAGAATGAGCATTCAATCAATATTTACAGAACAAGTGAATGAATGAATGCCTGCAAAGGAATCTAACAATAGCTCAGTTAGACAAACAGGGTCATTACTAAAGTAAGTCACAGAGAAAATGCACAATAAATACAAGTTTGAAAGGTTAGTTAACTACTTACACCTGGAATCCTGGAATCTATGGTATGGTAGTCGAGTCGAAAAGTGGCTCAGAGTGTATCTGCTCTGCCCAGGCAATCAATGTCATCTAATGAGGAAGATTCAGGATCCCCTAACTAGACGGAATGTCTCAGACAGAGGAATTTCTTCTAGGCATCTCCCAGTTAGTCAGTGGCCATTGCCTCCATCAGAGGAGACTGGGCTAAGAGAATATAGTATATGGGGACTCACTTCTGAGGACCAGACTGCTGCCTCAGATAAGGCTGACTGATGATTTACTGCCCAGCTTGTTCTCTCCTCTCCACTACAACCTTGAAAAGGGTAAATTTTTAAGCTAGTTGGGAGGTGAGGCAGAGTAGTGGGGCCAATTGCCAAATGTAAAGTATCCTACCTTGCATAAATGCAGGGGCATTTCTGTGAGTTTTTTCTTTACCTATAAAACACTTAGAACAGTTTCTAGTACATAATATGCACTAAATGAATACTAGCTAATATCATTATTAGCCCTTCCCTACCTCAGTGCTTTACTGCCAGACATAATACCTATTTTCCAAAGTACTCTGCTACCTTAACAGCATTTTCAATTTTCCCAAATCTTATACAGATCACTAAAACACTTTGTAAAAGGAATCTTATAACATTTCCTCCAACTCACAGTATGAATTCAGAACATCCATAATTTAAATGGGCATACAGAAAAAGACATCAGGCTTATTTATTTTTCCAGTCTCAAAGAAACTTAAATGGGACAGGGAGGAAGAGAAACTAGTGGTTGTCATTAGATATCTACATAAGCATGAAAAGTCTCTCATTCTACAAGCACAAATATTTCTAAAGCTAAGCAAACAATATACCTATGCTCTGTTTACAATGTGCTTGCTGGCGGCAAATCTCAGTTTCATAGCTAACTTGAGTAACTTCAAATAGTCAAAATAATTGTTTTACCAAACAGGGTAATAAGGACTAGCATATATCATCAATTCTCTGCTCAATTTGTTAAACATCTTAAGTTTAGAAATTAAAATCTTGATAAGAAGAAATTTTTCATGCACTATCATTTCTGAACTAGTCATATGGGTTTGATCTGAATGTTATCACAGGAAACATAAAACTGTTGAACAAATGAAAGCAATAACTATTCTATATCACAATATTATGTAGAAATGCCTCCTAGTTTATGGAATTTTTAATTTTTCTATGTTTTCTATTTCTCTAACAATGCATAAAATTGGTTTAGTACCTTCAGAATTTTATACCATTATCTATCAATAGCTGTTTATTTTAAAGTTCTAGAAACTGTACAATTCAAATAGCTGAAGAACAAAAACATACATGTGTAGGCTTTGTATGTTTTAGTTTTTAGGTGCCAGCATTCTACTTAGATAAAACAATCACTTTCTAGGTAATGCTAGCCCATCACAAAATTTAGAAACAAAGAAAAGAAAACAGGATAGCATTCTCTTTGAGATTCTTATGGCTATAAAACACAATCTATAGAAGACTTAGTGCACTAAAGGTATAACCAAAAATCTCTACAGTGGACCATTAGCATTATGTTTACTTATCAGCCTCATTGCTGCTTTCTAAAATGTCAACAAATGTGACCAAAAATTTTTCTATACAAAGGAAACAGCATTGAATTTATTTGAATTTAGCTTGAACAAGCCACTGAGGGAGGGAGGTATAAATATACAACATGATGAAGACTAGTAGGGGAAATTATATCTGGAGGCTGTAAATCATTAGCATCTCTTAATATATTTGCACCCAATTCTTACTGGGCCAAACTGCCTGCAAAAACAGGATTTTTCTATCAAATGCCTTGTCTGGTTTCTCACACCACTATATTTCAAAAGCATTTTATGAGAACTCTGCTACATACTCTACCTCCCATCTGGTTCATATTTAAACAATGTATCCTACCCTATTCCTTTTTTAGGCTCCAAAAAGGTCTGTGATGTCACAAATATGTGGCAGGTCATGCTACTTCAGCAAACTTCTCAGGCTTCTTTTTCTTCTCTTGTAGTTAAAGGTGAACTTGAGCTATTTGTAACCTTTTGTCGTATCTCATCTCAGAAGTTATAAAAGAATTCAAGTACTTCAACTCATAAAATAAAAAGACTGGTCAGTATTGCAGGATATTGAATGGGTAGAGTGAAGAGTAGGACAGACTACCTCTTATAATAGTCTCCTAATGACAGTTTATACTCATCTCATGAGGCAGCTCTCCTCAGGAAGGAAGAGAGCACCAATGCCTCTTATAGACTTTAATATTGGGGACCTACAAGGTGCCTTCTACCATCACTGTAATTATCATCAGCAGAACTTTTCTAATAAATATATACATCAGGAAGCTATGCACAAAGCACACACATTAACATTCTCTACATGAAGTACTTACAGCACATAATCCTTAAAAGGACCTGTAAACATTTGTAGAGCAAAAAAATCATACTTGCAAATAGTGCACGTGCATGCATGCACCTATACATACACACACATACACGTACATACAACTGTATACATATATACACGTTATTTGAAATGATATAAGTAATCTTTATTGCTTGAGATTCAGGAATAAAACTATTAACACTAATTTTTATTCTATTGTAACTATATTTTAGGAAACATGATCTAGAGAGTATTAAAATCTTTTATTATAATTGGTTTTACTGTATTGTATAATTATTTTTAATGGAGTGTTGCTTATAGTTTTTATCATACGTTTATAACAACCAAAATTCTGATAGGCAGTGCTGGGGGGGGGGGTCTCTGTAAACAGGGGTATCTGTAAATAATAAACTATGAAAATTAACTCAAATGCCCCAAATGGATATGAATGCTTAAAAAAAAAAAGGTATATGGGGGCACCTGGCTGGTCAGTTGGTTAAGCGCCAGACTTCAGCTCAGGTCACGATCTTGTGGTCCGTGAGTTCAAGTCCCATGTCCAGCTCTGGGCTGACAGCTTGGAGCCTGGAGCCTGCTTTGGATTCTGTGTCTCCCTCACTCTCTGCCCCTCACCCACTCATTGTCTCTCTCTCTCAAAATAAATAAACATTAAAAAACACTTCTAAAAAACGTATATGAAAGTATTATAAAATGAGAACATAAAATAGTTGGATGTAAGAAAAAACTTACATGAATTAAAAATTATTTTATGGAGGCCAAATACATTGATAAATAAAATTTGTATAAGAAATACTATATCCTCTACAATGTAATCACTGATATTTAATTGCAGTCCTATTAAATATTTCTTACCTGCCCCTTTCAACTGCTAAGGCATCAAGTTCATCAAAGAAAATAATGGAAGGAGCCACTGCTCTCGCTTTTCGGAAGATCTGGTGAAAAAAGTACCACATTAACTAAAGATTAGCAAACTTCAGAAACTCTGCAGTTGGGTTTTAGTTTGAAAACTGTTAGGAACTAAATCTATTATGTACAAGTCAACCAGCCCAATCATGACCTTCAGCGGGTAACTTTACTTCTCTAAACTTCAATTTCCACATCTATAAAGTGGAGATAATGGTAAATGCTTGCCTCAGAAAATTATTTTAAGAATTGAATTAAAAAAAAAAAAGAATGCAAAGCATTTAGCACAGTGCCTGGAACATAGTAAGAGCTCAGTAAATGACAGCTATTATTAACTATCATAAACACATGTTTAAAAGAAAAGCCATAAACATGTAAAATCAGTTATAGCTTAGCATATAAAATACCCATAAACCCCAAAGCCACATTCCTTGCTCATTTCTCTGAAGACAGTATGGGAAAGTAATGATTGATGTAAAGCCAGGACAAGAAAAATGATCAAAATTTGGAAGAGCCAGAGCTGTGGGAGGGGGGATGGGCTAAATGGGTAAGGGACATTAAGGAATCTACTCCCTGAAATCAATTGTTTCACTATATGCTAACTAATGTGGATGTACATTTTAAAAATTAAAAAATTAAAAAAAAAACACAACTTGAAAGAGCATAGACTGATTAGATCAGAAGTCAATCAGACTATCAATGTTAGAGACTGGCCAGACAGCCATGGGGGGGGGGGGGGGGCAACATATGGAAATGGCCTAGAAAAAATCAGCACAGGCAGAAAGAAATCCAAAGGTGTGTTTCCTGTAACTTAGACCCCCATTTTCTGGTCACAAGGATCATGATCATAAAAATTCAAAACCGTTATCTTAACATTATTAATAACATTTCCTTTTTTCCTACAACTGCCATTGTCTACATTTTAAAGAAATAAAAAAATAGGACAAAAGTAACTTAAAATTTTTTTCTCAGATGAAAAATGAAGTATTCTAATTTCTAATACTCTTGGGTTGGCACCCAGGTATTCACAAATGGAGACCATCCATTCCATTCCTGGAGACCATCCATTCCATTGCTGTTTGTGTGTTCTTGTCCTTGCTTAGCTTCTGAAAGAATACAGGCTGTCTGTGTGAGGCAGACTAACCTCTGCTTAGCAAGCCAAAACCTGTGGTCAAATTACTATAGTTACCCAAGTCCAAGTGCCCTGATTTTGCATGAATTTACCAGTTGTGTAGCTTCCGCGATATGAATGAGTAGCCTATCAATCAGGACCTGGCTTGAGGCACCTGGGTGGCTCAGTTGTTTAAGATGACTCTTGATTTTGGCTCAGGTCATGATCTCACAGTTTGTGACATCAAGCCCCATGTCAGGCTCTGCATTAACAGTGTGGAGCCTACTTGGGATTCTCTCTGCCCCTCCCCTACTCTCTCTCAAGAAAAATAAATTAAAACAATCAAGCACTAAATGTAAATCTTAGAAGAGGGGGAATGCACTGTCTAAATCACTAGGCAAAGGTAAAACAATTAAAATGAGAGTAAAGTGAAATTTTTTTATACTAAGCTCATTTTATTTAAAGGACTACGTAATTTAAAGGATTTAAATCTCATTCTGAGATCAAGCATTCCTTATAAGTACAGATGTACTTTTTTTTTTCGTTTTTAGTGAAATTCTGGCAGTTGTTACAATCTTTATTTGGTAAAACTAACGGCTGGTAATATGATGATGTTTAAAGACAAAAACAAAGTATTGTAGATTATCAAAACTGTAATTTTTAAAACATTATTATTTATTTTTTAGAGAGAGAGAGAGAGACAGAGCACAAGTGGGGGAGGGGCAGAGAGAGAGGGAGACACAGAACCTGAAGCAGGCTCCAGGCTCTGAGTTGACAGCACACAGCCCAAAGCATGGCTCGAACTCATGAACCATGAGATCATAACCTGAGCTGAAGTTGGACACTTAACCACTGAGCCATTCAGGTGCCCCTCAAAATTGTATCTTTAAATAATAAAATAATATTTGCCTGAAGAAAAAATACACCACTAGAATTTTGATTTGGAAATTTCAGAATCAGTAACCCAAAACAAAATGAAACCATACACAAAGACATAATCATCTTACCTCTCTAACAGCCCTTTCAGATTCACCAACGTATTTATTCATTAATTCAGGCCCCTGCATGAAAAGAGAACAACTGTTCAGTGTCCTTATAAAAATGCAACCATATATATGTCTTTCAATGAAAGAGAAAATGAATACGTAAAAGAGGAAAAAGGGAAAAAATAAAAATCTGCTCTTAATTAAGCTCGTTCCTTTATAGCATACTTATTTACATTGGGTGTTATTTATGCCTCAAATATTAAAGCCATTCTGTCCCAGAAGCTAGACATCAGTACAAAGGAAAAGCTGTGGCTAAATAGTTTAACCTCTTTTTCATCTTTCATTCATTCATCAATGAATACTTTTTTTACTCTGTATCAGGCGCAGTGCTAGGCACTGAAGATAGAACAGTCTAATTTGGGAGACCAACAAAGAGATACCAAGTATTCCCAGGTCTAACCAGAGACTGGTTCCGAGTAGGTCTACATGTCATTTTGGAACCCAGTCCACTAGATCAATGGCACTCTGTGACAAGAAACAAAACCTCAGGGCTACTCTTCTTATGACTCCATGATAATTCCTAAGAATTGAATGGAAGTCATGTAATCCATGATATTATCTTACAGTCCCTGTGTGTTGCCTATACAAATGCCACTCTCAAGCTCTCTGCTCTCATTTGACTTGGCCATCTAGACACTGAAAATGCAGGGCCAAACATGCTCTTACCAGTTGATTCAAATGAGCACATTGAGAGAAAGTTTCCATAGCTGAGAAGGACATTTGGCATTATAGAACAAACTTCATACTAGTATCTGAAGGGAACAGTTGTGGTTCTCAGGACAACAGGGTTTTGTTTTTTTGTTTTTAATACCCCATGACTTCTTGTGATGTGAGGACTATGTACCATGAGAAAGTAGATAGTATGCAATAAAAAAAGGCCCACTGTTTTTCATACAATATATGATATTTTACATATTTAAGAAAGAAAAAATGTTAACATTCAAAAATGTTAAATGTCATTGGGGAGTCAGTGGGTGAGGGACATGATTGTTCTGAAAGAAAAGCAGCAGAGGTAATACAGGGGAATTTTATTTGGAATGACTGATTAAATAAATAATTAAGGATGATAGTAGCCAGGCTTCTCACTATTAATAGAGGAGTTATAAACATATAAATAAAGAAAATAAGAATAAATTCTGCTATATTGAACTGACATTGGAATTATCAGTATAATTTCAAGATTTTCAATATACTTAGCTAAATAAATATAGATAAAAATGTGTGTGGTGTGGGGGGGGTGTGGGGTGTGTGGGGTGTGTGTGTGTGTGTGTGTGTGTGTGTGTGTGTGTGTATTCCTGAGCTCTGTTCTGTGAGATAACCTGAGAACAGCCATACCCCAATAGCAATAAGCACAGCTGGCACCCAGAGCCCGGCTTTTAAATTTTAAAAACTTGGTTTCCAAATTCTCCACCAAAAGGCATCAGGGCGTCTTAAAGAAATGGCAGATTTCAAGGCTGGGAAAGGCAAAGTACAAAATGAGTCTGGAAATCTTACTGCAAGGAAGTGCTCAGAGAGACGTAAAACTGCCAAAAGCACACAAATACCAGGCTAAAAGAGCCTACTGGCCAAAGTGATACAATGGACACATCAACACAAATGTTGGTAAATGAATGCTGATCCACTGAATAGCACGGAAATTCATGAGCCGATGAAGATATAAATTAATATACATAAATGAAATATTTGTTAAGGAACAAGATATACAGTCTCAATGTAACTATCCACAAAGTAACATGAACTTCATGGGGATAACAGTAATTTTACAGTGGAGAAGCTTGGCAGACACCATCATAATCAAAGTTAACGTTAGTAGTAATGGGACAATTTGAAATCAAGTATCATTTGATAGGATGCAATGAGAAGAACATAGCATTATTTCTATGAAAAATCTGAATCGAAACATAAGTAAATATCAGAAAAATCCAAACTGAGAGATATTTTACATAATAACTGACCTGTAATGTTCAAAAATGTCAATGTCATGAAAGTAAAGGAAGGACTGAGAAACTGTTTTCAATTGAAGAAGACTTAAGAGACATGACAAATAAATATAACACATGATTATGGACCAGATCATTCTGTCATAAAAGACAGTTCAGGGACAAGTGATAAAACTTACATGGTAATAATAATGTTCTTTTTTAATTTGATGGTTTGCACTATGGCTATGTGATCAGAATGTATTTTTTGGTAGAAATACACATTAAAGCATTCAGGATAATGGAGCATACAGCAGCAAATTAATCTCAAATGCTTTAAAGAAAAATAAAATTATTTGTGACTACTCCTGCAAACTTTCTATAAAGTTTAGAGAGTTCCAAAAAAAAAAAAGAAGAAAAAAACCCCAACTTGATCCACAGACAGAAATATTTAAGTTTAAAAAGATTCAATATTCTTAGGCCCAGAAATAATAGAAATGATAAAATTAGCAGACCAGGTATTATAAATATAATAACTGCAGCAGTGAAAAATCAGTAAACTTGAAGACAGAGCAACTATTCAAACTGAAGCACAGAAACAAAAAAGACTGAATAAAAATGACTAAGGGAATCTGTATAACCATATAAAAAGATTTAAAATAAGTCTAATTGGAGATCAAGAAAAAAGCTTAAGGAGACAGACAAAAATATACACAAATTTGATAAAATCAGTGAAACCACAGACCTAAAGGTTCAACAAATCTCAAATATAATGGGGAAAAAAATTATACCAAGTACATCAAGTTATTGGAAACCAGCAACAAAGATAAAATCTTAAAGAGAAGTCAGAGAATATAAAGACACATTACAAATAAACAAAAGAATCACTACTGGCTTCTCATTCAAAACAATATAAGCCAGGTGATATCAGAGCAAAAGTACTGCAAAAAAACAATTGTGAAGCTAGAATAGCATAGCCTTAAAAACTGCAGGCAATGGGTGGCTTGGTCGGTTAAGCGTCCGACTTCGGCTCAGGTCATGATCTCACGGCCCGTGAGTTCGAGCCCCACGTCGGGCTCTGTGCTGACAGCTCAGAGCCTGGAGCCTGTTTCAGATTCTGTGTCTCCCTCTCTCTCTGCCCCTCCCCTGTTCATGCTCTGTCTCTCTCTGTCTCAAAAATAAATAAATGTTAACAAAAAAAAATTAAAAAAAAAAAACCGCAGGCAAATAAAGGACTGTATCAGATAAACAAAAGCTGAAGGAAATTATCATCAGTAAATCTCCACTACAAGAAATGTCAAAGGAAGTTCTTAAACCAGAGGGGAATATGTATCAAATACAAAGAAATGAAGAATGTTGGAAATGTGGCTATGTGGCTAAATATAACATCCTCCTTTTCTCATTAATTTCTTGAAAAGACGATTGACCATTGTGAGGCACCTGGGTGGCTCAGTGGGTTAAATGTCTGACTCTTGATTTAGGCTCAGGTAACCATCTCAAAGTTCATGAGATCGAGCCCGCCGTCAGGCTCTGTGCTGGCAGCATGGAGCCTGCTTGGGATTCTCTCTCCCTCTGACCCTCCCCTGTTTGTGCTGTGTCTCAAAATAAATAAATAAACATCTAAAAATAAAAGATAATTGACCATCTAAAGTAAAAGTAATAATATATTGTGGGGTTTATACACATGCAGAGATAAACTATAGAACAAATGTAACACAAAGGAAAGTAAATTTTAAGAATCTTACTATATATATAAAGTAGCATAGTATAATTCCAAGGTAGACTATAAACTAAGTCTATATATAGACTATAAGACTATAAACCTGGAGCAAGTATTTTTCTTAAAGTAAAACAAAGAAGTTTAGCTATTAAGAAAATAGGGGAGATAAGAGAGGATAACAGAATACATTTGACTAATCCAAAAGAAGACAGAAGGGACAATTGAACAAAAAATTATGGGTGTAAATATGCCTGATGAAAAAGGAGACAATCTTTAATACTGTTTTTGTATACTTACCTCCACAATGGGTGCTTCAAAAATACTGAAATATGGTGACAAACGAGTACATTAAAACATATGGGGATCAGGGTGGAATACTCAAGGATAAGAATAAGAAAAGAATAGGAAGAGTATCTCAATGTTCAGGTGACTAAAACCAGCTGCCCCAAAGATACTGCCATTAGTCAGGTTCAGTTGAGTTATTTGATAGCATCAACACTGAAATCCTTAAGTAACGAGAGAGACAGTCCTATCTTTCTACCTGATTTTTTTTATTAATCGAGGATTATGCATGAGTAAATTTTATATAACATTAACAAAGTTAATTGGTTCCCTAAAAACAAAACAAAAAAACCTCTCCTCTACTTATGTCTATTTTCCTCTTTAAAAATAATCTTTTCAAAATTATTTCAGAGTAATAGATCTAAAAAAATTAGCGTTTGAGGCTAATTAGGGGCAGATGTATTAAAAGCTTAAGTATGACATATTATAAAATGTCATCTAACATATAAGGTATTTTTACTTCTATATCGCAGACTGAAATCCACCATAAACCAGGGAACACATAAACCATCTGTAAGCAAACACATTATTAAGAAAACTTGCTTGGGACAGTGCTTTTGATGACTAAATTTTATAATTGGTATACCGATTGTTTATACATTGGTACTTAAACTGTCTCTAAGCAATCACGTTTACACAATGAAGTTGTTTCTAAGCTTATTTCCCCAAAAATAGAACACGATTCACGATTCTAATCTTAACACTGATGACTTAATTATCTTAATTTCTTAAATAATGCAGTCCCAAATAGATTTAACTTCAATGAAGATGATGAAATATTGGTTATGCTGAAGCAGAATGTTTTCACATTTTGAAGGACTTTGAAGAAACAGCAACAACTTAACACCAAATCATTTTATAAGCTTGTTTTTATACACAGGTTAGACTATGTGATAGGAACACAAAATTTACACTTACAGCCAGCAGGGAGGTAAATAAACTTGAAGGCATTTCTCAAGTATTGCGGAATTAAGAAAGACAACATATAAAGAGCCAGACAATAAATATTTTAGGCTCTGTGGGCTACATATGGCCTGTGTCACATTTTTCTTTTTCTTTTAACCTTTCATTAAAAATATAAAATTTATACTTAACTAAAGGGCTAGATTAAAACAAGCTGCTAGAGGGAGGGAGCCAAAACATAAGAGAGTCCTAAGAACTGAGAACAAACTGAGGGTTTATGGGGGGTGGGAGGGAGGGGTGGATGGGTGATGGGTATTGAGGGAGGCACCTGTTGGGATGATCACTGGGTGTTGTATGGAAACCAATTTGACAATAAATTTCATAATAAAAAATAAAAAATAAAAATAAAAAAAATAAAAATAAAACAAGCTGCAGGCTGGATTTGCCCAAAGGCTGTGTAATTTGCTGACCTCTTACCTAGATTAATCTCACACAATTTGAAATAGTTCATTTCTGTCAACAAGATTCAAAGTCATCAAAAATATCAATGACATGATTGGTGAGTAAAAAACTTAAGACTCCAAAATTTTAGGAAAACTGATCAAAACATTAAGGGAAGGGTGGCTCAATTGGTTGAGCAACTGACTTTGGTTCAGGTCATGATTTTGTGGTCTGTGAGTTTGGGCCCCACGTTGGGCTCTGTGCTGACAGCTCAGAGCCCCGGGCCTGTTTTGGATTCTGTGTCTCCCTCCCTCCCTCTCTCTCTCTCTCTCTCTCTCTCTCTCTGTCCCTCACCCACTTGCACTCTGTATCTCTCTCTCTCTCTCTCTCTCAAAAATGAATAAACATTAAAAAAATTTTTTCAAAAAAATTAAGGGAAAAAATTGATACTTAAAAGAAGGCAATTTCAAAATACCTAGTAACGTTTAAGATGTTCATGCTCAATAACAATAACCTCTATGTATATATACACCAGAGAAACCCTTGTACATATACCCAAGGAGACATATACAAGAATATTACAGAAGCACTTTTTGCAGCCAAAAAAAACCTCTAAACCTGAAATTCATTAATATAAGAATGGGTGAAACAGATAAAGAAGTATAAACTGCCAGTTATAAAATAAATAAGTCATGGAGATAAAAAGCACAGCATAGGGAATAGTCGATATTATAATAATGTATGACAGATGGTAACTACACTTACGATGAGCAATGAGTAATGTATAGAATTGTTGAAACAATATGCTGTATACTTACTTGAAATTAGTATAACATTGCATGCCAATTTTTCTTATTATTATCCTCACATTAGCTAACATATAGTCTTAGCTTCAGTAGTAGATTCCAGTGATTCATCACTTACATACAACATGCAGTGCTCATCCCAACAGGTGCTCTCCTCAATTCCCATCACCTATTTTCCCCACCCCCATCAACCCTGTTTGTTCTCTGTATTTAAGAGTCTCTTATTGCCACGTAGTACTCCATTGTGTATATAAACCACAATTTCTTTATCCATTCATCAGTTGATGGACATTTAGGCTCTTTCCATAATTTGGCTATTGTTGAGAGTGCTGCTACAAACATTGGGGTACAAGTGCCCCTATGCATCAGTACTCCTGTATCCCTTGGGTAAATTCCTAGCAGTGCTACTGCTGGGTCATAGGATAGGTCTATTTTTAAAATTTTTTGAGGAACCTCCATACTGTTTTCCAGAGTGGCTGCACCAATTTGCATTCCCAACAACAGTGCAAGAGGGTTCCCATTTCTCCACATCCTCTCCAGCATCTATAGTCTCCTGATTTGTTCATTTTGGCCACTCTGACCAGTGTGAGATGGTATCTTGTTTTTGATTTGTATTTCCCTGATGATGAGCGATGTTGAGCATCTTTTCCTGTGTCTGTTTGCCATCTGGATGTCTTCTTTGGAAAAGTGTCTATTTATGTCTTCTGCCCATTTCTTCACTGGATTATTTGTTTTTTGGGTGTTGTGTTTGGTAAATTCTTTATAGATTTTGGATACTACCTCTTTATCGCATGCCATTTGCAAATATCTTCACCCATTCCATAGGTTCCCTTTTAGTTTTGTTGATTGTTTCCTTTGCTGTGCAGAAGCTTTTACCTTGATGAAGTTGCAATAGTTTTTATTTCCCTTGCGTTCAAAGACATGTCAAGTAAGAAGTTGCTACAGCTGAGGTCAAAGAGGTTGCTGTTTTCTCCTGTAGGATTCTGATGGTTTCCTGTCTCACAATTAGGTCTTTCATCCCTTTTGAATTTATTTTTGTGTATTGTGTAAGAAAGAGGTCCAGTTTCACTCTTCTGCATGTTGCTGTCCAATTCTCTCAGCACCATTTGCTAAAGAGACCATCTTTCTTCTGTTAGATACTCTTTCCTGCTTTGTCGAAGATTAGTTGGCTCCATTGCATGCCAACTATACTTCAATTTAAAAAATGGGTAAATGAACTACAGTGTCCTCATAAAGTGGGACTATAAAAGTATAAATGAATGAAAAAAAAATTTTTGTAAAAAGGTGGGGGACGCCTGGGTGGCTCAGTCAGTTAGGCATCCGACTTCGGCTCAGGTCATGATCTCACAGCTTGTGAGTTCGAGACCCGCATCAGGCTTTGTGCTTACAACTCAGAGCCTGGAGCCTGCTTCAGATTCTGTGTCTCCCTCGCTCTCTGACCCTCCCGCACTCATACTCTGTCTCTGTCTGTCTCTCTCTCAAAAATAAACATTTTAAAAAAAGGTTTTTTTTAAGTATAAATGAATGGCTAGACTAAGACACTTTGGAAGAAGGGAGACCAGCAAGGAAGCTGTTGTTATACAGCCAAAATGCACTACCTTATACATTTACAACCAAGAGTAAGAAAGTTCTTAATGTTTTGCCAAATTTTTAAAGGTCTTTTAACAGTTGTAATGTTCTCCATTGATCATTTTTGCCTGGTTTCACCTCACACGATCATTTTTAGTCCTGCACTTCAGTGCAAAACAATGTCTGCCCTTTCATAATATACAAAATCAAACAAATAAAGCAAGTGCTATTCATTTGCAATATGATAAATTATACTTTTACCCAAAGGAGACTGTAGACAAGGAGTTGAGAAGGTGAACAATAAAACAAGAACCAGGGCCCACTCAATAAAACAAACTTTATTTATTTTGGGGGGCAGATTTTTATTTTTTTATTTTTATAATTTATTGTCAAATTAGCAAACATACAGTGTATATACAGTGTAGTTTTGGCTTTGGAAGTAGATTCCCATGATTCATCACTTACATACAACAACTGGTGCTCATCCCAACAAGTCTCCTCCTCAATGCCCATCTCCCATCTTCCCCATCCCCCCCAATCCCTGACTGCCATCAACCCTCAGTTTGTTCTCTGTATTTAAGAGTCTCTTAGGCTTTGTCTCCCTTTCTGTTTTTATCTTATTATTCCTTCCCTTCCCCAATGGTCTTCTGTTAGATTTCTCAAATTCTACATATGAATGAAAACATATGATTTGAGACCTGTCTTTCTCTGACTGACTTATTTCACTTAGCATAATACCCTCCAGTTCTATCCACATTGCTGCAAATGGCAAAGATTTCATTCTTCTTCATTGCCAAGTAGTATTCCATTGTATATAAATACCACACCTTCTTAATCCATTTATCAGGTGTTGGACACTTGGGCTCTTTCCATTATTTGCCTATTGTTGACAGTGCTGCTATAAACACTGGGGTACATACGTGCCTATGAATCAGCACTCCTGTATCCTTCAGATAATTAGGAAAATGGGTCTTTTTTGGAGAGGGGATTTAGAGGGGATAGAGTGAGGAAAGGGTGAGAAATTTTTATGCAGAATGTTACTTCATTTAGGGTAACTAATTAGGCAAGTGTGGCATGATAAGAATCAGAAAGGAAATTGCTGGTGTCACTGTTGTTTTTAATGTAATGATTATCATGTCTGCATTATTGTTATTGTTCTTACAGCAACTCTCCATAAAAGTCAAGGGCATGAAATAAGATAGTCATCCAGTGAAGACGTATCTTTAAATTCAGGCAATATATACACTGCATATATGCTGCTTTCTAATTATCTGGTTCAACTGAAGGAAAGCAGCTAGAGAATCTGAAAAAATGATTAATGTTTTCCACAGATTATGGTTCTAAAAAGGATGACCTGAACTTCAGGTTTGAAAAGTATAAGATTATGATCTCTAAGAATACAATATCAATATCCAGCTACTGATAATGGAAAGATTAATGTTTTAAATATCTGATGTACAGGCAAACAAACTTGATATTATGTTGAAAATGTGAACATACGGCATTTGACCTCAATCAGTAAAGGGACATTACCCTACTACATAGAGGTAAGCTACAGGAAACCTATGAATAAGAAACAATGTGTGTTTTTTTCTACAAAACAAAAAAGGAAAAAACAACAACCAGATTTGAAAGTATAACCTAAGAATTTGTACTGTAAAGAAAATGAGTTGGAATAATTCAAGCATTATAAAGTCATAGCAGTAGTAAAAATGACTTCTGAGGGCCCCTACAGAACATATGATTTTGCACAGAATAACACACTGATGAATCATACCTAGATAACTGGCCTGTAAAATGCAACCCAGTAGCTGCACTGATATATCACATAGGTCTAGAATTCTATAAAGTTTGAGCTTAAAGCTCAAACTGCCAAAAATTACTATATTCTGGTACAAAGAGTTGCAAAAGATTAAATTCCATTTCAAAGACATATACATTTTGTTCTTACCAAAAACTTAAGGAATCATAAGCTATGACGCTATACATTTTTTTCCATTTGAAGCCAAATATATATCCATATCTTAAAATCAGAAGAAAGTAGCAACTACTGTTAACTAATTTCATGAAATCTTGCTAAATGCTTGATATGTATTATCCCCCAATGCTTACAGGAGTCCTCTGAGGTAAATACTCTTTATTAGTAGAACTCTACAGAAAAAAATATATAAAGTTTAAGTAATCTGCACAGTTACACAGCTTAATAAACAGCAGAACTGGTGTACAAGTCTCTTAACAATTACACCTGACAATTAGAGAAAATGCCCTAAAAGTTTAGCAACCAACTAGAACAAAGGATAAGCCACAGATTGGAATATAAGCATTGTGAGAACTACTCAGAATGTTGTTAGTGAAAGGGCTTTAAGAGTTATTTAGTCTAACTTACTTCACTGAAAACCAGAGGAAAACAAAGCACAAAGAAGGATATGTCAAAAGCCCTAGAAAAAGTTAAATGGCAGAAATGATAATAAAAATGCAGGATTTTGGTTCCCAGACCATTCTTTCTAAAAACTATAATGTCCTCTATTTTCTCCAAGCCCTTTTATTTATTTTTTTAAATGTTTATTTATTTATTTTTGAGAGAGAGAGAGAGAGAGAGACACCACAAGTGGGGGACAGACAAAGAGAGAGAGAGGGAGACACAGAATCTGAAGCAGGCTCCAGGTTCCAAACTATCAGCTCAAGAGCCCGAGAAGAGGAAGGAAGAGAAGAAAACACTCCCTCCAGTTCCAAAGAAGCCAGCTAAATCCAAGCCAGCAGTGAGCCACGACAAGACCTCTGATGTCGGGACAAGCAGCATCAGGAGGCCCGCAAGAGACTCCTGGCAAGCCACGCGGGCAGCTTCCGTGTGGCAGAACTCAGCCACAGAGAGTGCGGACAGCATCAAGATTTACATCCCTGAGGCCCAGACCTGACTCTGAGACCAGGAACCGGGAAGCAAATAATTTTAAGTCATTAAAAACAACAACAACAACAACAACAACAACAACACACACACACATACACACACACACTAACCAGGAACCGTGAAATCATGACCTGAGCTGAAGTCAGATGCTCAACCGACTGAGCCACCCAGGTGCCCCTCCAAGCCCTTTTAAACATAAAACATTTTTTAGGGGCGCCTGGGTGGCGCAGTCGGCTAAGCGTCCGACTTCAGCCAGGTCACGATCTCGCGGTCCGTGAGTTCGAGCCCCGCGTCGGGCTCTGGGCTAATGGCTCAGAGCCTGGAGCCTGTTTCCAATTCTGTGTCTCCCTCTCTCTCTGCCCCTCCCCCGTTCATGCTCTGTCTCTCTCTGTCCCAAAAATAAATAAACGTTGAAAAAAAAAATTTTTTTTAAATAAAAATAAAACATTTTTTAAAAAGGAAACATGCCCTTAAGATTTTACGTGGTACCAGCAATTCAGATTCAAAGGTATCTGTGAGAGCAGAACAAGCAGCAAGTGCAAAGTGTTAATTCTCAATAAATAGCTGCTAACATGGGTTATTTGAAAATAAGAATTTTATTGATATCCATTATAAACAAGAGAACATTTACATCAACATATAAGGGTTAGAGATGTATAGCATGGTCTATGAGTCCCACTTTTGCTCATAAGTTTTTTTGTAACTCTTTAAAATACATAATACATAAATGCATAGAATAGATGGGGTTGACAGGACTAGATACGGTAATTTCTTTTTCAATTTTACTTACCAAATAACTGTGCTTTGTTAGTGCTGCCACATTTCACCTGCCTAGACAATTTGCTTCACTCACAAGGGTGATCAAGAAAAACTACCAAAAATAAAAAAGTACCATAAATAGTCTTATTTTGGAGTAGTGTTATTTTTCATGTTTCCATGATTAAGATTTCAAGTGCTCAAGTTTACTAAAAAATATAACATAAATACATATAAAGATATTTGTCCAGCTATGCTATTAATCCAGTGAAAACTAAATCTGACTTATCTTTTACTGTTTCACGATTTTATACCATATCAAGTCACAAACTCGAATATAATATTTATACTTCATGCTCTTGCAATTTTGCCCCTTTAATCAGTACTGGGTTTTTTACAGTCTTCCCAAGGGCTTTTTAAATGTGTCTGACACTTGCCTGTTGCTTTTGGCTATTACAATTCAAACCAAGCTTTTATAAGTTCTAAAATGTCTAGGGAAGGCAAGTTAACCTAAGTGTTAACTATGGTTAAATGTTATGGAATATGCTCATAAAAACCCAAACTCACATGAGATAGAATTACATATATGTAATAAGAGTAAAGGATCTTGAAAATTAATAAAAAGTACAGCATCAGCACATACAGAAGGCCATTTCGGGAAAGCACTTCAAAGGGTTTGAAAACAGGCACCAAGTACTAGGCAAGAAATGCCTTGGGCAAGTAAAAACCCTAAAAAGGGAGAGGGGCTAGCAGACAAGGGAACAGAATTCAAGCTGTTCCTCTCAAAAAAATATAACACAAACCTTCCCCACAATTTATTCATTCAGGAAACAAAAATGACACATTTCAGAATTTACACAGCGGCACCATGCTGACTACAATTCAGCTGGCTATAACGTGTGAATGTATATACATGCCCACAAAAACCCTTTATATGACTGCTGACCACTCTAGTCATTCTCCATCTCCTTTACTAAACACGGAATTGCAAACACTGGCTCTCACCTTGCATGCTTTCATCTCTGGAAATGACCTTTCTCTTGAGTTACAAACCCATATTTACAAAGGCCTTTTGGACATATGTGCCATATTGTTCTAACGGCATTTCAAAGTCCACATGGCTAAATCCCAGTCTGGTATCTGCTCTCCCACCTCTAATCTGCTTCTCTTCCTCATTGCTAACTTTTTGAAGCTAGGATATTTCCATCTGTTAGTTACTTAAAGTAAAAATTTTAATCACCTTTGACTTCTCTCTTTCTTTCTCATTTCTCACATATGATTAATCATCAAGATTCTAAATATTACCCATTTCATTATATCACATGTTTAGTCAAATGTCTCTTTCACTAAATTATGAGTTGACAGACAGCAGAGCCCATCTACTGCATCTTTGTTTACATCTGTACATGTACAGAAACACAGAACACAGAACACACAGAATTATAATCATCTGAATTATACCGCTTAATAATCTGAATTACACAACTATGTGTGTAAAACATTTACAAATAATTTTTAAAATATTATAGACACAAAATTGTAATATTTCAACTTCAATTAAATTTCATTCAAAAGAGAATTAAAAGGAGGAAAACATGACTAATTTCTCTCAGCCGGAATCCATGAATAAAAAATTAAACCAACCCAATAATAAAATTTTCTATTATGAAGTAAACTTCTTAGAAGTCTGAGAGTATTCTTCTCTTTTTTAAATCTAAGTCTTCTTAGATTCAAAATGCTAAAAGTTTTTTTTTTTTTTAATTTTTTTTTTTCAACGTTTATTTATTTTTGGGACAGAGAGAGACAGAGCATGAACGGGGGAAGGGCAGAGAGAGAGGGAGACACAGAATCGGAAACAGGCTCTGAGCCATCAGCCCAGAGCCAGACGCGGGGCTTGAACTCACGGACCGCAAGATCGTGACCTGGCTGAAGTCGGACACCCAACCGACTGCGCCACCCAGGTGCCCCCAAAATGCTAAAAGTTTTGTTATTATAGTTCATATTATTGTAATTTTTTGCTTTTAGCCAAATGTTATACAATATTTTAGCATCAAGACATCTTCTTTTACATAGCGGTTTTATTGACTGATATAAGCCCAAAATTTATTAAGATTCAGTTTAACATATGATGCTTCAACTTTAACATGTCAGCTTAGTGTACAAATAATGCCATATTTAAGTAAATCCAATCTAACTTCTACATAATTTTGCGATACTGACAATAGCACATTATTCTATTTGTCCTAACACTTGATTACTATTAGTCACTCCCTAATAGCCATTCAAACAGTGATAAAATTAAGTATATATCTTTATTTAATAATGATGCAAATAACTGCCAATTTAAGCATATGGGGCATATAAGAACACTACTTGGAGAAAAGCTGAGGGAATTATTAAAGTTAAAAAAAAAAAAAACCTAAAGGAAATTAAATAGAATCTCAAAAGGTATCAGAATCTAGATGAGCCCAAATAAACCTACAGAAGGAGAATAAAGAGTCAGGGTCCAAAAAGGCATGAATCTGGACATGGCTCCTGGTGAGACTCTAAATTAGAAGCTATATCTAAGGTGAAAGAAAAAATAACCCAAACACTCAAAGAAAGTATTCTTTATAATGTTGGGGTGTGGGTCTGGGGCCAGAACCAACATACTCCTTTATAGGCTTCAACTGAGAAATGCAGTGAAATAGGCAAGCTCAGGGAAGTCCCAAACCCAGATTCCCCAGCCAATTTCCTCTCAGGGCTTTATTTTCCCAGGAACTTTCCATTATCACTATGAACAGGGGGATGACGAATAGGAAAGAAGGTCTCCCCCAAAGCCCTTACCCTAGGACCTGGCAACCTCCCCCATGATTTTTCTCCTTCCATATATTCCACTCTTTCTGTATAATGCAGTACACAGAACTATAAGCCAGTCTTTTTAACTTCAGTTATATTCATTAAATGTCTGTAATGTGTCTGTGATTCTGACCATAAAACTCTTCATTTAATTAATAGACCTTTTCTGGTAAAGTTTAGGATTTACAGAACAATTAAGATAGTACTGAGTTCCTACATACACCACCCCATAATCCCCCACTGCACACTTAGTTTCCCTTATTAATATCATATAATAGTACAGTACATTTGTTATAACCAGTTAATAATAATATATCAATAGTAGTTCACTAAAGTCCATAGTTTATTCAGATTTCCTTAGTTTTTATCTAATGTCCTGTTTCTGCTCTAGGATCTCATCCAGAAAACCACAATAACATTATATTTAACTATCATGTCTCCTTGGGCTCCTCTTTGCTGTGAGTTTCCCAGACTTTCCTTACTTTTGATGGCCTTGACAGTTTCAGGAGTACTGATCAGATATTTTATAGAACATCTTTCAATTTGGTTTTGCCTGTTTTTCTCAGACACAGATTATGAGTGTTTGGGAGAAAGACCACAGAAATAAAGTGCCATTCTTGTCACACTACCAACATGACTAATCACCTGGCTGAGGTAGCATTTGTCAGGGGTCTCCACTATCAAGTAGCTCTTCCCTACCCCCTTTTCTATATTGAACCCTTTAATATAGAAGTCATAAGTATCTATAGTCCACACATAAGGAATTAGTTGTTATGCCCTCCAAAGTTTCTTCACTTACTTCTTAATATCCTAATCCTCTCAAAGAGCCTATACAGATAAAACAAAACTGAGACCAAGAGAACTTATTTAAGGCTACAGAACTAAAAAGTGCAAGGGTTAGGAATCAAACAAAACTGAGTCCTAGCTTAGTGCTCTTTTCATTGTAATACAATTTCAAGAGCACAAATTATATAGTAATATGTAAATTTCAAACTCCACATTATTCAACCACTAGTCTCCTTCCATATACTTCTTTTATTTTTTCTTTTTCTAAGTATGCTCCATGCCTAATGTGGGGCTCAAACTCACGATCCTAAAATTAAGAGTCACATGCTCTATCAACTTCTATTTTATTCATCAGGTTCCTGTTTCTCTGGCAGTGATTACTCTTTCTTATTAATTTAACTAACTTCTACTCTAAAGCCATGTTATTTTTCTCAGTTTTCTTTGTCCTGCAGAAACAAATTTTTTTGAACTATGTCCCAGAAACATCTTTACACTTCTATGAACCTACCCTATAGAAACTGCCTGAACTACCTTTGCCAGTAACATGATGTAATTAATGAAAAAAGCACTAGACACTAAATTAAAAAAAAAAAAAAAGTAAAACGGAAGGTTGTATAATATAGTGGGTCAGAGCTTAGACTCTGCAGTCAGAAAGTCCTCTGATCAAATTTCAGTACCATCACTACAACTCTGACCTTGGAAAAGGCATTTCACTTTCTTAAACATTATTATACTTATTTGTAATCCTGGAAACTAATCTTAAAGCATTCAGTATATAAAAGAGGTGTATCTATGCAGTCTTCCACACAGTATCTGCAAAAGAGAAATTCTATGATTTCTAAACCAGCCCACATAATTTAAAAGTAAAAGCTGAAAGATAAACTTGGAACTTACCAAACTGATTATTTTGTACCTTTGATAATAGAATAGTAGGGGATAAAGTTACATAAAAAATAGTTAAGTACTTTGAATTGTGCATGCTTTAAATAAAATACAGAGTGTCCTGAAAATGAGATGTATTTTGTACAATTCCTCCCTGAGACAAGTATCAGAAGAAAATTTCCCCAAAAAAGTCAAGCCTACACTAAGCTCATTATATTCTTATACTCACCAATAACAGCTAATAAAGGACTTGCTGAAAATCCCTGTCAGAGGCCTAACCACCTTTCTTCCAGGATCAGTAACAGTTCTTCATAAACTAAAGCAGCCCAACTTCACAAGGGCAATTAATCTATTACAGCACTCCAGACAAAACCAAAAGAGAAGCAGAGAGGAAATTTCAACTGGAAAATATTTTGATATAATTGACCCAGATGACAAACTAAACTTAAGCACATGTCAAGTGCTACAGTCTACACAAGAACACATACAGATGCCAAAGGATATTAAGAGTTCACACCAGCCAAGGTGAAGTCTCAACTATGAGTAGAGTTTACATCTTCAATCACTGTTTAGAAAAGATACACAGGGGAAGCTAAAGGGTTCTTTCATAAACTCAGAGAAAGAAATGTTTAAAGTCTTTAAAATCTTTATTTTGGGAATTAAAGGTAATTACAATTACAAAAAAAATGTTAGGGAGTTTCTCCCTCAATATATGTAAGATACCCGTATTTTCCAATTGGCTAGAAAATTTCATTGTCTATCTACATTTTTCTGATCACTTTCAAAATGTGTAAGACTTGTTATTCCAAAAGCTCAAATTTAATTTGACACTTAGATCCCTTGGAAAAAAAATATACATGTTGTGACCAAAAGCCAACTTTCTTCATAGAAAAGTGAAACTAGAAAGAATAGAATATAAATTCCCAACTTCTTTGACTTCATTTCTGCATACATAAGCTATATGATATAGGTACTTTAAACTCTTCTCATAAGCAATAATCAGACCAAGATGAAAAGACCAATGAAAATGCCAAGAAAAACAAATAATTTTTTCATGTGCCCAATTTTTTCTTTTGGAAATTTTTAATAAACATGTAGGAAAACTTAAAAAATAGTAAAATGAACATTCATTGTTCATTAAATATATTCTCCACCCAGATTCAAAAACTGAATAATACTGCCAAATTATACTAAATTGTATATTGAATAAAAATCCATGGTAGGGGCGCTTAGGTGGCTCAGTTGAGTGTCTGACTCTTGATTTTGGCTCAGGTCATGATCTCTGTGCTGGGCATAGAGCCTCCTTAAAATTTTCTCTCTCCCTCTCCCTCTGCCCCTCCCCCACTCATGCACACACTTTCTCACACACACAAAAAAAGTTAAATAAAAATTAGTAAGTAGGATATATAATTATATCTAAGCAAGTATGAACTCAGTTGAATAAGAAAATTTCTTAACATCACTTATCATTTGTGTGTGTGACCTGAAAGAAAAATGAACATGAGTTTAATGAAAAAACTCAAATAAGTTAACATATTCCTGGTTATTTTACATGAACAGTGTCCAAGACAAACCTTTCAAAGAATCTTTTTATCATTTTCTCACAATGAAAAAAAGGTAAAAGTAAAACTGTCTAAAGTCATGAAAGTTTTCATACTTAAAAACAGTAATAAATGTATTTCGAAGTAATTCTACGATAGGCCAGATGGTAACATCTGGAAAAGTTATGTTAGATCACATGAGATATTAGTTTGTAGGAAAATACATGTGCTCCTTTTTGAGATTCAAGTGTAAATAACTGTGAGTGAAGGCCTCATCAAATAAGTTTCAGATATCTAGTAGACATAAAAAATTCAAAGATTACGAATATACAGTTGTGAAATACACAACAAGGTAGGCACAGAAAAATGGAGATGACAGTAAAACAAGTAGGAAATGCCAGTAAAATGGCCATGTTCATTACCATGAGATAAGAGGACCGGGACCAAAGAGAAATCAAGAGGTCTCTGAAATTTCAAAATCACTCATTATTCCAACATTTAAACCTGCAAACTTTAAAACTGTAGTTTTGATTCAGTATCAGTGATGAGAGTGAAAATTGTTCCCTCCCCGTATCTTCAGTATCCAATATCTTCTACAAAAAGACAATCAAAACTATGCAAATAGTAGTGATTGTACACACACTGATTCTTAAAAAGCAAAGAACCTAAATATATCTAAACATTTCCAAAAAAATTTTAAGTAAAAAACTGACTCTATTCTGAAATAAATTTTATGCTCTGAAACTGCCAAGGAGTTTAATGTTCTAAGATAGGAAACATATTTTGTTATGAAAAAAAATCCCTGGTACTATCAAAATGTAGCCTTTTATCAGGTGCTTCTTACGAAATGAATTTGATATTTAACAGACTGAAGTACATACTTTTGTGATAAAGTCCATTCTACTAAAGAATTTTAGGTTTTATGTATGTATATTTCCTAACTGGATATATGATATTATATAAAAGTTAATAACAAAATTATATCCAGCCCTAAAGTAAATGTAAAACTACATGTCAAGTAAGATTATCTATCCCAAGTAATAGGGTAGAGCAATGAACAGATAATGTATGTGTGTATTTCAGAAAATAAACATTGTACAATTATTCCCAGACTGGAAAAGCATTTTTAAGGAGTTTAGTTTTACCATTTAAAGTATCTGAATTCTTTGAAAATTCTACATATACAAATACTATATTTATAATTAAGTCCTGGTTAAGCAAAAGAGATTAATGCAATTAAAAAATGTAGAACTTAAGACTGGTTTCTATTACACATAGATATAAGAGATACTGATAATAACAAAACTAAAGTTGTCTTCTATTGTCCACCATGTTTTGCTGATTACATGCACTAATTTAGTTAGAGCTCATCTCCTTGTATTATATTACCATCAACTTCAAAAACAAAACAAAACAAAACAATCAACTCCTTAAGATGTCTTTTCATATTTTTCTAAGGACAAGAATCAGAGGATTGGTGTTAGTGGGGCTGGAAAAGAAAGTAGCAATCTAAAAATTTAACACGTTACCTTTATAGCTAGGAAATTCAGGCCACTCTCATTGGCTAAAGCCTTTGCAATCATTGTTTTAGAGCATCCAGGTGGCCCATACAGAAGAACTCCTTTAGGTGGTTGAATACCCATTCGAATGAAAGACTCTGGATGTTTCAAAGGCCATTCCACAGCCTGTTTCAATTTTAGTTTGATATTTTCCAGTCCTCCTATATCTGACCAGGATACCTGCAAAACAGAGCATTTTCTAAATGTAAGTTCTGTGAAGACAAAGGACCAAATAAATAAATAAATAAATAAGTAAAGCAATAAAAAGTGCAAGAAGAGGAATATAATCATTTAAGAATCTAGAAAGAAGATCCTTTAAAAATTCTATCAAGGGGCGCCTGGGTGGCGCAGTCGGTTAAGTGTCCGACTTCAGCCAGGTCACGATCTCGCGGTCCGTGAGTTCGAGCCCCGCGTCAGGCTCTGGGCTGATGGCTCAGAGCCTGGAGCCTGTTTCCGATTCTGTGTCTCCCTCTCTCTCTGCCCCTCCCCCGTTCATGCTCTGTCTCTCTCTGTCCCAAAAATAAAATAAAAACGCTGAAAAAAAAAAAATTCTATCAAGAAGTAAATCAGAGTACATAAAATGAGCTGCATATTATAAAAGTACTAAAGAAAAAATGTTTCTGCTTGTATACATAATTATTTAAATGACTGAACATACTGTTAAATCTATCTTCTATTTAAATGACTTTAAAAATTAGGTTTGGGGCACCTGGGTGGCTCAGTCTATTAAGCGTCTGACTCTTAGTTTCAGCTCAGGTCATGATCAGGTCACTCAGGTTTGTGAGTTCAAGCCCTGCATCAGGCTCTCTGCTGTCAACACAGAGCCCGCTTTGGATCCTCTGTCCCCCTCTCTCTTTGCCCCTCCCCTGCTTACACTCTCTGTTTCTCTCTGAATAAACTTAAAAAAAAAAAAAGCAAAAACAAACAAATAAACAAACAAAACCAAAAACTCTGCTAGCTTCTGGAAACTCCTATTAAAAAAAAAAAATTAGGTTTCATCTGACTGAAAATGGTTTGAATTAGTGACCCAAGGTCTCATCTATATATCTTTTTAGCAAATTTATTTGCTTTATTTATTACTTCCAAAAATATTTCTGAAGGTCCTTTAGGAGCATAAGGTTTTTTTTCTGTCTTTGATTCATGAATGAAGTATCTTCAAAGTTTTGTTCCTTTTTCTCAACAAAGAAACACCCTTCCCAAAATAAGACAATTCTTTACATATTATTTACTTAATAAATACCCATTAAGAACCACATATCAGATAATATACACAGGAAATAGAAGAATAAGACATGAATACAAACTTTAAAGAACTTAAAAACTACTAGTAATGTGTACATAAATAATCATGGTACAATGGAAGGGATGCTAAGCACAGTAACAAAGAGAAAAAGCTTTTGGGAGTTCCCAGGAAAAAAAAGATTACTTCCAGCTGGAAGGCACATCTGAAAGCCAACGTCTAAAGCACAGATGAAATCTGGAAATATGAAAACAGGGAAATGGTCAGGTAGAAGCCAAAAATTATGAAAGGCTCAGATGACAATAAGAAGGAATAAGAGAAAAATGACTTGAGAGAGAAAAATAAAAAATGGAAAGTTAGTTGAAACTATATAGGGGGGACACTGAAGACTAGATGATGGAGTTCAAGAACCTCTTTCCTCATAACAAGAAGTCTTCGAAGATTTTAACCTGAAAAGTGCTATGGTCTAATCTGTGCTTCAGGAAGACTTCTCTGACAAGATTCATGTAGAGAGAAGAGAGAATGCAGGGAGATCAATTAAGGACCTATCCTAAACATTCTTAACAACAACAAAAAAACAATTTTAAACTAGGATAGCCACATGCAGAGGATAAAGACACACCAGAGTGATACTGAAGTTCCACAGCTGATGATGTTGAAGGTAGAGTAAAAAAGAGGGATAATTTAATGCTAAAGATTTCAAGGTGAGTTAACAGAATACAAATGAAAAATAATTTTTAGGAGGGAAAATATATGATAGATTTTTATTTCTAGATATTATAAAGAGTTGAGACACAGGACAGGCCATTCAAGAGCCAAAAAGGGAGCAGATGGAATGAAAGCATCTCAAATGGAGCTCTGGAAAGAGGTTAGGACTGGAATTTTAGATTTCAGAGAGATGTACATAAAAACAATAGAAACCATGAGATCAATTAAAATTGCCAATCATGAGGAGATGTGCGTGAAAGGCAGATTGCTCGGCATCACCTACATTTATGAGGCAAGAGGAAAAGAAACAAGAAAAAGTCAGAAAAAGAATCCAAAAAAGAAAAGGTTTTGTTTGTTAATATCAGAAAAGGTTACTTTTTCTTAATGAACTTGCATGGATCTGGGAGAAAGGGGACTTTGTTTTTGTTAATGATTTTTGCCCACAGAACTAGGAGAATGCTATATTATCCACCACAATCCTGAGGTCAGATTTAATTATTCTTTTCTAAATTTCTTTCTTGGGATTTATCTTACAAAGTAAGATTACTGGATTAAAAGGCATGAACATTTTTAGGTCTCTTGATGCATAACATCAGTTTGCTATCTCAACCACTTTATCCATTTTAGTGGCATAAGGGATACATGTATAAGTTTCTCTGAAGCATTATCAACCTTTGGTTTTATTTTGTATTTTTTTTTCTGATTTCACCAATTAATAAAATTAAAATTAAACTTGAGATCAATGCACATAAGCTTACAGCCCTAAAAACATCCAGCTATCATCAGGGGTCAAAGAGACTGTTTACAACAGAAAGTGACTGTTATTGTTAAAACCAGGCCTGTCTAGGAAAAAGTGCAGCAGAGTTATCACACCCTGAGGGGTAGAAATAAACATGGGAAGAGAGTTTTAAGGAAGGTAGTCAACAACTATCAAAAACTAAATAGGTCAAAAAGTAGAAAGTATTAAAGAAGCAGTGGTCAGTAGATTTAGCAACAAGTTTACTAAATTGAGTGGTTTATTTAGATCAGTAGTTTTTGTTTTTATGCCCTTTAGCAGTGGAATATACATAACATACAACACAAATACACATATGCATGCACATGCATGCATACATAGACAGTATATATATGTTATATATGATGCACAAAAGCTATATTTATAATAACTACCAGAAATGTAAAAGTCAGAGAAGCAACTCCTTAATCTAGTCAAAATTAAAATGACAGTGTATTATTATTATGATCCTATGTGATGCCCATTCAAATTGTTACTATGCATTTATTATAACTATACAATGAGAAGAGCTCACTGTGAACATGTTCCATGAGGAGCAGATGTTTACTTGTCTTAGGGCATGTTTGAGTTTATACTTAGAAAAATGTAGCATTATAACAGAATAACTTAAGCTAATTTAAGTAAGTACAAATATACAGATTAAAAATTTTCTTAAAGGTTAATGCAGAACTTTATCTTTCCTAACCAACGACATTAAAAAAAATGCCTGTAAATGTCTAGGGAGGACATTTTTCTCAAATTTGTATTAAACTAAATAACCTGGCAATGCAACCTGATAACCTTCAGCATGATAAAATTTGGTTTTCAGTACATTTGCGTGTTTAGTTTTTAATCAGTCTTTTAAAGAGTCTTGAAAAGAGTTTTTTAAAAACTTAATATCAGATATTAAGTACTTCCATGAACCACGCATGGAAATAACCAATATAAACACAAAGAAATCCATGCGGTAAAAGATGATCTCTTTAGTTAAGGAACAAGGATACTAGCAAACAGTGCCAGCTGGACCAGGAGTTGGAGAGGGCTTTTCCTCAAGAGAAATTTAGGTGCTTTTACTGGAAAACTGAGTGTTCCTTGGCATGGAAGAGTCCAAAACAGGTCCATTGCCCTGAGGCTGTAAGAAGCAGAAGAAAAGTTAAACAATCCTGTCCCTTACCTCCCTCCTGAGATAGAGCTCTGGCATCATCAGCTGTCCTTTCTCTAATCCTGCCTTGACTGTATTCTTCACTATATTCTTTCTTCAGCCTCCAAATATTTCGTTTCTTCCTATCCTTCAAAACAACTTGGATATTGTTTCTACCTAATGTTCTATCACCTTCTTTTTCACCAGTAAACTTTCTGAAAGATAATATGCCTCTACCCCTACTGCATTTATATTTCTTACTTTGTATTTTAGTTAAGCATTTATCTTGCCAAGCAGTGGTAGGAAAAGAGGGTAAAAGGATAAAGATAAAAAGTTAAGACTGGTGGGAAAACAGGAAGTTGAGGGAGTTACATCAGAAGGTCTGTAGCCTCTCAGGAAAACATGAGGCAAGGTCATCTACAGAAATATCAATTAATCTAACAAATACTGACCAAATGCCTATGTCACAATATGCTCGTTGCTGGGGACAAAATAGTTCCTGTCCATACAGAGTCTTTGACCTGATGGAATACTTTTCAAGGGGCATATTTCCATAATTAGGCAATTACTATACAGCATGTTACATGCTATAGTCACAGACCTTAAATGAATGCCCCCACCCAAAAAAAAAAAAAAAAAACTTTTAGAAGTGCTATATGAGGTGGGATCTGATGAACACACTGGAGGTAGGCAGCTGAACCAGCTGAAAATAGTAGTAGATGCCATGGGAGGAGAGAGACCAAAAAAAAGCACCATACATCGCAGGAACTAAAAGTAATTCAGTATGGCCAGAATTTAGAGATCCAGGAAAGGAGTAGAAACAAAGGTCAGCAACATAGGAAACTATCAGACCTTGAAGACTTACAAGGCATCAAGAAGTTTAAACTTTATCCTGAGAGATATGGAGAACAAGTTAATCAGGAAAATGACATGATCAGATTTCTGGAGGACAACTGCGGTTACAAGTGCATGTGTGCACTTGGAGGTGGGAGGGTAGAGGAGAGGCTTCTACAGTAATTCAGATAAAAGATGGTGATTATCTGCACTAAGGTAGTAGCAGTGGGGCTACACAGAGAGGAAAAAAAGATTAAAGCTTTATTAAACCATAATAACTATATTAAGGCAAATCAAAGCATCTTGAAAAATAATTAGATTTGGAGAGGGGTGGTAAAAAAGAAAATGGAATCAAGGGTAACATCCATGATTGAAACTTGAGCAAATGAGTTAACTGAAAGTTCTACTGAAAGAGAAAAAGGAACATGTTTGGAAATTAAGGAATTAGTTTCCAATTATTACACTGTGGTTGGAATTTATAAGTGAAATAAATTCAATAAACTAAGAAATGTCCTCTATGTGCTGAACTTGTTTTAGGAACTGTAAGAACACAAAGATGAGTCAGAAAATGTCCCCAAAATATTGTACTCTAGAAAGGAAAATAAGTATCTTAAAAGACACAGTCTTTGTCTAAACATATAAAAGAGCTGAGGGGCGCCTTGGTGGCTCAGTCAGTTAAGCATCTGACTCCTGATTTTGGTTCAGGTCATGATGTATTTGCGAGATTGAGCTCCACATTGAACTCTGTACTGAAAGAACGGAGACTGCTTGGGATTCTCTCCCTTTCTCTGCTCGTCCTCTGCTTGTGCTCGCTCGTTCTCTCTCTGTCTCTCAAAATAAATAAATAACTTAAAAAATAAAAAGACATAAAATAGCTGCCTTCACAGCAAGTAATACAAAAACTACTGAAAAAAATACAAAATAGTTTTTATAGTTCTCAAATATATGAGATGGTGAGGACAGACATTTGGAAATTGTGCATATACGTAAGATTTATGTCAAGGTGTTAGAATGTGAAAATAATAGCAGATGGGTGAAAAAGAAAAGCAAAATAAATGGATTTTAAAGAGCACTATTATGGTCAATCACACATAGAAAATTAGCTACAGCTAAGTCTAAAGCAGTTTCCTACTTTCCCTTACCAACTAGATGCAAGGTGAGCTGGGAACAATGAAGCTGGATACCTTTCCATATCACTGTCATCCATTCAAAAAATGACTAAGTGCCTACTCCATACTCAGTCCTATACCAGGTGCTGGTTTACAAAATCCCTGCTCTCAGGGTTAAACCATGTAAGTAAGAGATTAAAAACAAAATTACTCCAGGGGTGCCTGGATGGCCCAGTCAGTTAAGCACTGGCTCAGGTTACAATCTCAGGGTTTGTGAGTTTGAGCTCCATGCAGGGTTCCACACTGACAGTTTGGGATTGCTCTCTCTGCCATTCCCCCACTCGCACGTGTGCACAAGTGCATTCTCTCTCAAAATAAATAACTTTAAAAAATTAATTAATTTTAAAAATTAAAATAAAATCACTTCAATTACTGCGTGGGAAATGAACTTGGGGGGAAATAATAAAAAAATAAAAATAACAATGTAAAAATTATGTTTTCCCAACACCTAAAAGTAACCATTGTTAATGGTACCTTCAAGGTTTTCAAGTGTGTGTGTGTGTGTGTGTGTGTGTGTGTGTGTGTGTGTCTTCACTGAGATCATAATGTATTCACAATTTTATATTCTACTTTTTTTTTAAACTTCATACATTTTTTGATGTTATAATCTTCCAGTTACTGTATGACTTTGGGCAACTTACTTGATCTCTCTAAACTTTCTCATCTAGAATACAGGGGATAATAAAACCTATGCTCTCAGTTTTATTGTGAGAATTAAACAGTATATTTATATTAATTGCACTTTGCCTGGCACACTGTAACTAATAAATACTAGGTATTAGTTTATTTAAATGTCTAAAAGATGATTACAATGAACAGTTATATTTTGAAGGACTAGTGACAAAAGATAAAAGCCAATTAGGCAATTACATTTGTAGTTTCATGAGCAATATTTAATTACCATAACTTTTCTATTCTTTTCCTTTGTGTGTGATAATTACATTTCTTAAACTAAAGGTAAACAAGTTTTGCATTTCAATTTAGCACCTAAATGATGAGTCTTTCTATAGCTAAGATACCAGTTAAAAAATGAATACAAATCAGCTTGAAGAGTTACTATTGCACAGAAGAATCTTAAAGCACAGAAAGTCATGGGAAAAGTCAGTCTGTCAAAAAAGAATAAATACCAGCATGAAATCATAAAATCCTAAAACTAGAGCAGGAATTCAAAAACTAGCTGGTTCACTATCCCACCTTCAGACAGTATTTCATCTTTCAAGTCCTCTCATCTTTCAACAAATACTATTTTACGCTCTTTAAAAAAAATAAAAAAATTCTATAACTCCCTTTTTAATAAGTTACACTATATCATAACTGCCAGAAAATTATTCCTACAATCTAACCTAAATCACTCCTGATAATAGCTGGGTCCTTTCTTTCTTACTCGGTCCTAAAGAAAATAGTGAACAGCTGCTCATATACGGCTTTATAACTTTTTAACTTATTTTTATAATAATAAAGTTAGAAGTAAAGGAACAGCTGTCAAACAAGTACAGACAGGGCAGTGAGATAAATTTCCCAAGGGTGATGCCCTCCACAAACTATCTTACAATACTTTCTGGACAAACATCCACCCAACAATATGCAAACCAAAACCAAAATCAAAACACCCCTCAACCTGCATACCAACAGAAGCCAAAAGACCTGATGATTGCATGTAAGAAAAACCAAACACAAAGACAAACAAACAAACAAAAAACAACTTACGGACAAGTTCCAAGAGCACAAAGTAAAAATTAATGAACTGAACTGCAGATATCGGGAAAAATACTATGAAAGAGGAATTCAATAACCCCAGAGGGACAGTGTCTTTACACATCTGTGAGGCAAGGTGCTTGTGTTTGTTACATACCAAGTTTTACACTGCCAGGTACAAAATGTTCTTTTGAAAGTGTTATTTTTACAGAAAATATTGTGACAAAGAGTACTTTTCATTTGTTCTTTCCTGCTAACATGTCCCAATAGAGGGACAACAAGCCAGGAGTAGCAAGTGGGTTGGCACCTGTTCAAAATTCTCTGTGGGGTAAAACAGTAGCTTTTGAACAATTCAAATATGTGAAATACATTTATTTTGTTTAGAAATCATACACATACCAAATTACTAAAAGTAACTAATAATGCAGAAGGAAAGAAGTTAAGAAAACCCAATCTCCAAGATTCAAAAGAACTATCCATACAATTCCAGATGCTTCTTTAATGGAGGCAAAGCAAAATTAGGAAGCAGTAAATATTCAAAATGAATTCTTAGGTGTAAGTGAAAAAAAAGGGAAAGCCATTAGCTTTATATAGTAAAAGAGAAAAAATATTTTCCCCTATGCTTTAAAAACACACTCTGACATTTTTTTAAAAAACAAGTCAAAGTTTCAGTTGTACAATAGTGCCATAAACTATCTACAGTCTGTCTCTCTCTCTTTCTCTCTCCCCCAAATACATTAAAATAAAAACTTCAGGTAAAATACAACAACAAAAAAGACAACTAAATGAGGACTCTGAAAAGTAAAGAAAAGTAGATGAACTGTGAGGCAAGCAAAAATACAGAGAAGTATTCTGTACAGGGTGCTAAGAGGGCCAAGTATTCTAAATATTTTTTCCTTCTCTTTTTCTCTCCTCCACTCCCGTTTTTTTTCCCCCTCTTCCTGTCACTTTCATGTTGCATAAGCAACCTTAGTTGAAAACATCTAACAATTTCACAAGTAAGAGTACAGGGAACTTTAAAAAGTAGGTGAGAAAGAATATAAGAAACTGCACGCCAAAACTGGCCACTAATTGCAAACTGCCACTAATCTAAGTGATTTTGTTGTTCTTCAGTAAATCACATTAAGGATCTTACTGAAACATACAAAGGCTATGGGAGTCAGATGCTCCTATAACTCCTAATTAAAAAGGAAAAAAAAATAAGATAAGAAATAAACAATTCAAGTAAAAAAAATCAAAAATATCCTGCAAATTTACAGATATCATGAAAAATATGACCAACTTAAAGTCAAATGTTTTAACCAGATTTCAAACTGTATAAATTTCATAATCAGCTGAATGGCTTCATTAAAATTTGAGTTCAATTTCTAAAATATCACTACCTTACAATCACACTTTAATAAGTTTACTCTGAGCTGTCTTCAGAGAACTGGTTATGTATGAACCTTAATAAATATAATAACATATTATATTTACATAAGCCTCAGACCGCAAAACTTTCTAACTTAATTCAACTTAAAAACAGTTAATCATTTCTTGGGGCACCTGGGTGGCTCAGTCAGTTAAGCCTCCGACTTCAGTTCAGGTCATGATCTCACGGTTTGTGGGTTCAAGCCCTGTGTCAGTCTCTGTGCTGAAAGCTCAGAGCCTGGAGCCTGTTTCAGATTCTGTGCCTCCCTCTCTCTCTCTCCTCCTCCCCTGCTGGTGCTCGCTCGTTCTCTCTCTCTCTCTCTCTCTCTCTCTCTCAAAAACAAATATTTTTTAAAAATTAAAAAAAAATAAACATTTCCAAAATGAGCATTTATTTATTTTTTAATATATGAAATTTATTGTCAAATTGGTTTCCATACAACACCCAGTGGTCATCCCAAAAGGTGCCCTCCTCAATACCCATCACCCACCCTCCCCTCCCTCCCACCCCCCATCAACCCTCAGTTTGTTCTCAGTTTTTAACAGTCTCTTATGCTTTGGCTCTCTCCCACTCTAACCTCTTTTTTTTTTTTTTCCTTCCCTTCCCCCATGGGTTTCTGTTAAGTTTCTTAGGATCCACATAAGAGTGAAACCATATGGTATCTGTCTTTCTCTGTATGGCTTATTTCACTTAGCATCACACTCTCCAGTTCCATCCACGTTGCTACAAAAGGCCATATTTCATTCTTTCTCATTGCCACGTAGTATTCCATTGTGTATATAAACCACAATTTCTTTATCCATTCATCAGTTGATGGACATTTAGGCTCTTTCCATAATTTGGCTATTGTTGAGAGTGCTGCTATAAACATTGGGGTACAAGTGCCCCTATGCATCAGTGCTCCTGTATCCCTTGGATAAATTCCTAGCAGTGCTATTGCTGGGTCATAGGGTAGATCTATTTTTAATTTTCTGAGGAACCTCCACACTGCTTTCCAGAGCGGCTGCACCAATTTGCATTCCCACCAACAGTGCAAGAGGGTTCCCGTTTCTCCACATCCTCGCCAGCATCTATAGTCTCCTGATTTGTTCATTTTGGCCACTCTGACTGGCGTGAGGTGATATCTGAGTGTGGTTTTGATTTGTATTTCCCTGATAAGGAGCGACGCTGAACATCTTTTCATGTGCCTGTTGGCCATCCGGATGTCTTCTTTAGAGAAGTGTCTTTTCATGTTTTCTGCCCATTTCTTCACTGGGTTATTTGTTTCTCGGGTGTGGAGTTTGGTGAGCTCTTTATAGATTTTGGATACTAGCCCTTTGTCCGATATGTCATTTGCAAATATTTTTTCCCATTCTGTTGGTTGCCTTTTAGTTTTGTTGGTTGTTTCCTTTGCTGTGCAGAAGCTTTTTATCTTCATGAGGTCCCAGTAATTCACTTTTGCTTTTAATTCCCTTGCCTTTGGGGATGTGTCGAGTAAGACATTGCTACGGCTGAGGTCAGAGAGGTCTTTTCCTGCTTTCTCCTCTAAGGTTTTGATGGTTTCCTGTCTCACATTCAGGTCCTTTATCCATTTTGAGTTTATTTTTGTGAATGGTGTGAGAAAGTGGTCTAGTTTCAACCTTCTGCATGTTGCTGTCCAGTTCTGCCAGCACCATTTGTTAAAGAGACTGTCTTTTTTCCATTGGATGTTCTTTCCTGCTTTGTCAAAGATGAGTTGGCCATACGTTTGTGGGTCTAGTTCTGGGGTTTTTTTTCTATTCCATTGGTCTATGTGTCTGTTTTTGTGCCAATACCATGCTGTCTTGATGATGACAGCTTTGTAGTAGAGGCTAAAGTCTGGGATTGTGATGCCTCCTGCTTTGGTCTTCTTCTTCAAAATTACTTTGGCTATTCGGGGCCTTTTGTGGTTCCATATGAATTTTAGGATTGCTTGTTCTAGTTTCAAGAAGAATGCTGGTGCAATTTTGATTGGGATTGCATTGAATGTGTAGATAGCTTTGGGTAGTATTCACACAAAATGAGCTTTTAAAACACTACCTACTTTTGCCAGATAAGCAAGTCCAGGAAAAATCTCATTAAAAATGGAAAACTTTAAATAAGAAAAAAAAAAAAAAAACAAAAAAACAAAGAAACAAAAAAAACAAACACAGCAGCACCAGTAATTGAAAAAAGAAATAACAACACATGAAAATGATACAAAGTTTCACCTAGAAAATTCTTTGTTTCTCATTAAAATATTTTATATTTTTTCTAATTTACCAAATTCCTTAATTAATTTAACTGCAAACAGAAAAAAATGCTTTGACTATATAAGGAAATTGCTTAGAAAAATCCCTGTCATTCTTACTCTGGCACAGCAGAACTGGAAAATGATAAAGGAAAATGGATAAAGGAAAGAAAAGTATAAGAACCGAAGAAAGAGAAAGGGACTTTTACAGCCTGGCCCCTAAGCCCAGGTGCTAAAGAAGCATATGTTCACAAGTTTCCCAAGTGAACTTTAAAAATCAACCATAAAAGAAATATAAAAGGTCCAGAAAAAAATGTTTTAAATAGTAAAAATTTTTAAGTAAGTTTTGTTCTAATTGTTCTTCTTTGGGATTTTGTGATACAAGTGAAAAGTCAAACAGAAGGACTCTTTGTTATATACGCATGTATCACCAGGACCTTCTTAACATGGTGTCTTGTATATTATACATGCTCAATGTCTAGTAAAGGAATAAATTAATAGGCAGACACATATTTCTCTTGTTTCATTTTAAACATAAAGTAGCTTGGGGCGCCCGGGTGGCTCAGTCGATTGAGCGTCTGACTTCGTCACAGGTCATGATCTCATGGTTCGTGGGTTCAAGCCCTGTATCGGGTTCTGTGCTAACAACTCAGAGCCTGGAGCCTGCTTTGAATTCTGTGTCTCCCTCTCTCTCTCCCCCTCCCCTGCTCATGCTCTGTCTCTGTCTCTCTCTGTCTTAAAATAAATAAACATTAAAAAAAAATTTCCTTTAATAAAAAACAAATAAAATAAAAATAAAGTAGCTTAAGAGAGAGAAATAGGGGGATGGGCTGGTAGGAGGTAAAATGGGGAAAAAAGGAGAGAGTTAATAAACCAGCATGTGTGGTCAGACCTAATGTTGCTAACACATAAAAGTGTACAAAGGCTATACATATGCCTTGCATGACATTTTCTAGCCCAGATATGTCCAAATAGTTGGATTATAATTTCAAACCATTTCCTATGATCTTCTTTGATGGTTGGTTGACAATAAAAATTTTTGCATATATGGAAAGAAAAAAAAACTCTCCCCTACCAAGACTGGCGAAAGAGATGCTCCAAATCTCTGAAATAGAAGCAAAGAGAGGAGGCCCCTTTCTGTCAGAAAGCTGAGCAAACTTACATAAGCAACTTTCCTAAGCACCTTCAATTCTGTGTCCTAAGATACAGACTAGAAAAGGAAGTTCCCACATGGTGAAGAATAACCAATGCTAGCCAGAGTGCCAAGATATTGGGGAAAGAAAATTACTATTGATATTCTGGCTTGAGGCAACAGGTATGAGAAGAAAGCCCTGACAAAGAGTAAAAGGGACATTAGAAAATAATTCTCACAGCACAGTCTTAATGGTCAATATTTAGCAAAAGAACAAAGGATGTTACCTTATAATCAAAGCTTCTAATGGATGCTGAATGTGCTACATGTAACAACTGACGATATGAATGTTAGTGGGATAGAACCAACTTGGGAACCAGGCCTGAAAGATACCATAAGAGAATTCTGGGGAGGGGTGCCTAGGTGGCTCAGTCGGTTGAGCATCCGACTTAGGCTCAGGTCATGATCTCACGGTTTGCGAGTTCGAGCCCCGCATCTGTGCTCTGTGCTGTCAGCTCGGAGCCTGAAGCCTGCTTCGGATTCTGTGTCTCCTTCTCTCTCTGCCCCTCCCCTGCTTGTGCTCTGTCTCTCAAAAATAAATAAATGTAAAAAAAAAAAAAAAAAAATTAAGACAATTCTGGGGAATAAGTTTTCCAGAGAAATGAAACATGTATCTTAGGCATATGATGAGTTCTGTGAGACAGGTAAAACAAGTCTCAGGAACTAATAAGAAGGAAACCTATGTGGTAGACCGTTGAGCAAAAATTATCCTAGGGTAAAATTTGTCTATTTTTTTTTTTATAACTTCTGACAAGTATGGGGGTTCATGTGTTATAGGTATCAACAAGAGAGTCAGGCTCCTATAGGAAGAGGTTTTAATATCAAATATACATTCACTTATTTATTTATTCACTCATTCACTCTGATATATTCATTCCACTTACAAGCTTGTTATGTTTGGAGTGTCTGCCCAGGCTCTAGGAATATAGGTAGGTACATAGAATGAGGTATGAAGAATAAACAAGATTGACATGGTCTCTACATAGTTGAGCTCACTGTCTGGATGAAGAGGCAGACATTAAACAAATACATTAATAATTATTTAAAGACTAAACAAACAAAACAAACAAACAAAATATATAGGATGCTACAATACACGTAACAGGCCTGGAAGGTCCTACATAGTCAAATATAGCTTTCTAGAAGACCTGGTTATTTAAGCAAGAACATGAAAAACAAGTAAGAGAATGAATAACTGAAGTTGTGTACATTAGACATCTTGACACTACTGAAAAAGCAAAGAAGTATAATAATTAAATATGGATGAGAAAAGCCACTGAGAACAAATTCTGCATGTTAGCAGCACATCCACCTAAAATCTAGCTAAGTACTCATGAGGGGCTGAGGGATATTTAAATCAGATAATTAAAAGTTCAAAGTTAATAGTTTATCCTTGTTAAGCTGGGATGAGAATGGCATTTCACCTCAGTGGTGTTCCTCCCCAAAACCCATATCCTAGCCTAACCATAGTAAAAACATCAGTCAAACTCAAATTGAGGGACATTTTTCAAAAGACCTGACAATATACTCAAAACTGTCAAGGCCATCAAAAACAAGCTAAGAATAAACACTGCTACAGCCCAGGGAAGCCCAGGAGACATGATAACCTGGATGGAATCCTGAAATAGACAAAAGCCATTAGGAAAAAAAACTAATGAAATCCAAATAAAGCATGGAAGAAGTTATAAGTGTTCAAAAAGGTTCAATTCAGAAGGCCTGGGTTGCTCAAACTCCACCCATTCTAAAGAAACTCCAGCCAATGACAGCCTTCTGGGAGATAATCTCTGGGCCTTCTAAATATCGTCCCTGATAAGAATGTTTTTGTATGTGAGGCCTTAGGCTATGCTGTACCTATTTGACCAGATAAGTTCACCCTGACAATGTGATTTAAGAACATCTTAAATTTTTGGCCTGAAAAAAGCTGGAATTTAAGTAGCTAAGGTCAGATGTGGAGTTGCTATATATACAGTACATGGCTGACCTCCAGTAAAAAACCCTAGACACCAAAATCCATATGATTCTCCTTGGTCAATAACACTTTACATATATTGTCACATTGTTTCAGGTAGAACTAAGTATGTTCCCATGTGATTCCATTGTGAGAGAACACCTAGAAGCTGGTGCCTAATTTCTCTGAATTCACCCTGTGGGCCTTTTTTTCCCTTTGCTGATATTGATCTGTATTCTTTCACTGTAATAAATCATAAGCATGAGTATAATGGCTTTTGACTCCAGTTAGTCCTTCTAGTAAATCAAGCCAAAGAGTGATCTTGGGGCTCCCCAACAAAGACAGACAGATGATTAAATTATAAGCAGCTTAGACTTCTCTAGAACTCATTCTCACATATTCCCCTCCTATCTCCTAGTACTCATCTATAGCTCTAGACAGCAGAAAAAAAAAACCTTTTATCTCAGGCCTTTAAATTTTTTCTTTTTTAATTTATCTCTGGCTTATAGTGGAATTCTCAGATATCTGCTAATTTTCAGATTAAGTTTAATCAATCTACCATATTTTTCCCACTTCAGCATCATACCCCATTCCATCTTAGAGCACTGGTCTTTCTATTGGGCCAAAACCAGAAGGTTCATTCTTAATACACTTAAAAAAAAAAAAAAAAAAAAAAAAAAAAAAAAAACACCTACATAAAAACTACAAAGCATTTCTCTGAAAAGTACATGAAATTCTGAGAGCAATTTTAACATGGGACATTGGAAAACATCCCACCCTGTTGCTTGGATATAAATTTTTATAAATAAGGGACACTTAAAAAATGCCAAAAAGACACTTTTGTTTCTGGCCAATGAGTAAAAGGGATAAGATTTACGTTTCCGTCTGAAAAAGAAAAAACTAAAGAAAGTGGCAAAATATATGAAGCATCAACTCTCAGAACACTGGCCATCAGGCAACAAAGGACAATGCATCTTGAGAGAAAGGAAACCAACTATCTGATTACACACAACCAGTTGCCTGGAAAAGGTCACAGATTACAGCAATGAAGGGAAAAAACAGGCAGAACCTGCTGTCTCCAGAGATGAAAAGATAAAGCTAGAAGTATGGGAAAGCCAAAGAGGCTAGGTATCACAGAGCAGAGGATGACAGACAAAAGAAGTCCACAGGGAGAGAACACCTGAAATCTGATGAGGGTCTCCTTTATATGTACTGTTATCTGTGTATATGTGAGAAAAACAAAATAAGGCTGGAGGAGGGATGGTGGTGGAAAGAGGTCAGAGACCCAAATGAATTAGAGGGAATAGTGCCTGCCCTCAACAGGGATGTTGTAATTCACAGGGCTTTAGGTAGAGTATTGATAAATGATCCTACCTCAGTAGTGGGGAAAAATTATCCCTAGACACAATACTGCCCTGGTCTCACCTAAGGAAATTTAAAGGCAAGAACCCCCACCTCAATAATCAAACTATTTCCAAGTAATTTAACCACACCCAGAACAAACTTTAGGAGTATTTTTATAAATATAAAAATAATCCAGCTGCCAACAAAGTAAAATTCAAAATTTCTGGAATCTAATCAAAAAGTACAAGCATGCAAAGAAAATACAGCCCATAAGAAGAAGAAAGATCGATAAGTTGAAGCTGATTGAGAAATTATAGTTGATAGAATAAAGACATTAAAATAGTTGTTCTAAATGTATTCCATATGTTCAAAGAAAGGAAACACTAAAAACACTAAGTAGAGAAGAAGAAAATATAAAAAGGATAAAAATCAAATTTCTAGAGAAGAAAGCTAATTTAATGTCTATAATTTTAAAAATGCAATGGATAGCGCTTATAGCAGATTAGAAATTCCAGGGGGGTCAAATAAGTTAGTAGAATGGTAAGCAAAACAACAGAAAGTAACTAAAATAAAGCAAAGAGAAAAAGAAAAGAAAAAATGGACTTAGCATTACTGAGCTTTGGGACAATCTCAAGCAGACAAATGTACATGTATATTTTGAGTCCCCAGTGAGATAGTCAGGCAAGAAACAAACTAAATATTTAAAGAAATAATGGCCAATTTTTTTTTTCAAATTTGATTAAAACTATAAACCCATACATACAAGACCATCAATGAACCAGCACATGAAACATGAAGAAAGCTACAAAGGCACATCATAATTAAATTGCTTAAAACCAATGCTAAAGAGAAAATATTAAAAGCAAACAGAGAATAAAATATATATTACATATGGAAAACAAAGAAAATGGAGACAGCAAATTTCTTTTCAAAAATATTGCAAGAAAGAAGAGTGGAGGAAAAACAGTAAAGAATTTCGGGGGAGGGAGGATACTATCAACCCAAATTCTTTATCCAGTGAAAATGTGAAAATATCTTTGTAAAACAAACAAAAAAAAACCCTTTTTTCAGACATAAGAAAACTGGAATAATTCATGACCAACACACCTGCATTACAGGAAATGATAAATAAGCCTTTTAGGAAGAAGGAAAATGATACCAGATGGAAATCTGAATCTATACAAAAGACAAAAGAAGATGAAATAATAACTACATTGAATAAATATAAAGATTTTTTTCTTTTAAATCTCTTCAAAAGAAAATACCATTTAGAGCAAAATGATGACAATATACTGTGGGGTTTACAAAATATGTGAAAGTAAAATGTATGACAATGGCACAAAGGCCAGAAGGGGAGCGATGGAAGTAAACTGTTTTAAGGTTCTTATTATACTATACATATGATATATCATCACTTGAAGGTAGACTGTGATAAGTTAAAGATGTCTCAAGGGAAATTTAAAAATATTATGAACTAAATGGAAATAAAATACAGCATATCAAATATGTGGGATGCATTTAAAGCAACTGAAAGCTTATATTAGAAAAGAAAACCTAAAATTATTAACCACAATTCCCATCTTAAGAAAAAAAGAAGAGCAAATTAAGCCTCATGCTAACAAAAGGAAGGAAATAAAGATGAGAGTAGAAATAAGTGAAATCAAAACCAGAAAAACAATAAAACACAACACTGACAATTTGAAAAGATCAGTAAAATTGATAGACCTGCAGTCAGACTAACCATGGGGCGGTGGGGGAGACACAAATTACCAGTATGAGATATAAAAGACAGGACATCACTACTCATTTGGTAGACAGTAAAATGATAACAAGAGAAAACTATGAATGACTAACTCCATCAATCCAACAAAGCGAAATGGACCAATTCCTTAAAAGATACAAACTACCAAAACTCACTCAAGAAAAAAACAAAAAACTTGAATAGTCTGTGTTTATTGAAAACTTAAATTGTACTTAAGTCTTCCACATAATTAAAATTCTAGACCCAGATGGTTTCAGTGCAATACATTTAAGGAATTAATACTAATTTTACACAATTTCTTCCAACACATAAATGATGAGAGACCACGTTCCAATTCATTCCATAATACCAGCATTTCCCTAATACCAAAACCAGACAAAAAACTTCATTAAAAAAAAAAAAAACTACAGACAAATCTCTCTCATGAACATATATAAAAAGGGTGCTATGCCACAATTCCACTTGAGTGGAATTCATCCAGAAATACAAGATGGATTCAACACTGAAAATCAATGTAATTCACTGTATTGACAAACAAAAAAACAAATTATGATCATTTCTACACTGCTGAAAATGCATTCAACAGAACTCAACAACCATTTTAGATTTAAAAAGAAAAAAATTCTCTCTTCAAACTAGGAATAGGAGTAGAAAGGAACTTCACCTAATAAAGAACTTCCAAAAAAAAAAACTACCATCATACTTGATGGTGAGGGAGGGAATAAAGAGTTGTTTAATATAGCTATGGAGTTTCAGTTTGGGAAAAAGAAAAATTTCTGGAGATCTGGAGTTGGATGGTGGTAATAACTGCACAGCAATGTAAGCATACTTAATGAGGCCAAATTATACATTTAAAAATAGTTAAAATGGCAAATTTTATGCTATGTATATTTTACCATAGGTTAAAAAAAAACACTTTTCTCATATATGGTCCTCCTGACTGCAAGCTATAATTGTAGTTTCTGTAATGCTACCATCACACACAAAAGAGCAGGGTTAACCCTACCTGGGGGGGGCGGGGGGGGGAGTTAGTCAAAGACCTAAATGTAAGAGCTAAAACTATAAACTCTTAAAATATAAGGTAAATCTTCACAACCTTGGATTTGGCAATGGTTTCTCAAATGTGGTACCAGAAGTACACACAAGAAAAGAAAAAACAGATGCACTGGACTTCACCAAAATTAAAAACTTGTGCTTCCAAGGTCACTATTAAGAAAATGAAAGAGGCAGCCCACTGAATAAGATAAACTATTACAAATCATACATATCTGATATCAGATAATCATATATCTAATAAAGGACTTGTATCCAGAATACATAAGAATTCTTACTACTCAATAATAAAAAGACAAATAAATAACCCAATTAAAAGGGGGCAAAGGATCTGAATAGATATTTCTCCAAAGAAGATACACACAATGGCCAATAAGCAAATGAAAAGATGCTCGTATCATTAGTCACTAAAGAAATGCAAATAAAAAATCACAATGAGATATCATTTCACACCCACTAGGATAGCTATAACCAAAAAGATAGTAAGTTTTAATGAGGTTATGTAGAAACAGGAACTCTCCATACACTGCCGGTGGGGATGTAAAATGGTAGTCACTTTGGAAAACTGTTAGTTCCTCAAAAGGTTAAACACAGAATTACCAACGACCTAGCAATTCTACTACTAGATATAGACCCAAAAGAATTAAAACAGATGCTCAAACAAAAACTTATATATAAATGTTCAAATTCAACTGTATTTATGACAGTCAAAAGATAGAAGCAATCCCAATGTCTATCAACTAATGAAAAGATAAATCATAACGTGCAGTATCCATACAATAGAATATTACTTAGCAATAAAAAGGAATGAAGTACTGATACATGATGCATGGAAAAACCTTGAAAATTTTATGCTTAGTGAAAGAAGCCAGTCACAAAGAATCAAGTATCTTATAATTCCATTTATATGAAATGTCTAGACTAGGCAAATCTATAGGGATATAAAATAGATAAATGTTTGCCTCAGGCTGGTGAGGATGGGCAGGTTGGGAGATGATGGGTAAAGGATACAGCGTTTCTTTTGGGGGATGATAAAAGGATGTTCTAAAGTTGATACAGTAATGGCTGTACAACTCTTTAAATATACTTGACCACCAAAATATGCCCTTTAAATGACTGAATTGACATGTGAATTGTACCTCAATGAAGCTGTTACCAAAATATGAATATATACTTATATAGAAGGGCAAAAGAACTATTTCTGAGAAATAAGAACATTTGTGAACCAAAATTCTTCACAAAATATTCAGTCATTTAACAAACTCTTATTATTTGGTTGTTACCATTTGCCAAGCAATGGAGATACAAAGATGAACAAGACAAAAGGTCCACAGGGATATATGCATATTTTGTGTATTAGGTGCATTATATCCACAAGCCATATATGTGTATTTTGTGGGTATGTGTTAGGGATCACACTGCAAGATCTTTGGTAATTGAGAGGTCAGAAGACAATTTTCCAGGCAGAGAAGACCACACATGCAAAAACAGGAGTGGTTCAACAAGAGGAGAGCATAATGTTAGAAAAAAGTTAAGGAGGCACAAGCCAGGTTACAAATACCAAACTAAAGAGCTTAGACTTCATTCTAAAGATGATCAACTGGTAGTCATGCTGATGGCTTTTAAGCCAGATCAGTAATTTCTTTTGGATAAATTACTCAATGAAGAGATGGGAAGGACTAAAGGGCATGATCAGATGGTATATAATTACTCCATATCTGTACAAGGTGAAATAAAGAAGTATAGTACCACAGAAGAACCACACTAACTACCAATGAGTTCCTTTACACTAAATGAAAATCTGTGTTTTTAGCAAACACTCATCAAGTATTTCTTATTGACCAACTATAACATATAAGTATAGCATATATCTCTATGATAACCTCAACATTATTTATAAATTCAAAAGAAGACATGCATCAGAAAGCAGCAAATTAAGAGCTTTCCTTCTATAATCTGACAGGAAAAGTCTTTCATTTCACCAAAGTTAACCAGAATCAGAGCTGAGAGCAGAAACTGCTCTCTCATGTCTCCTACAGACTAACTTTTCTCTCTCATGTCTCCTACAGACTATAAGCCTGAGAAAAGTAAGGTATAAAAAGAAAAGTGGAATGAAAGAGTTAAACTTCTAAAGTATTTAATACACTTAAAACTACAATCTTGATTTTGGCACAGAGTATTTCCTGGTTAAAAGTAATCTACTTTCCCAAATGTGCTTTCCTTTTCAATTGTTATTACTTAAAACTATAAAAATGCACAAGAGAAGTTGGCAGGGAAGACTGGGATCTTGGGAGTGATAGAAGACACTCTTCTGTCTAGACAACAAGAGGCAAAATCAAAAGAAACCGAATTCAAAAGACTTGCCAAGAACCAATATGGAATTAATAGAATTTCCACAGGTTGTATATCTATTCCAAAAAAAGCAATCTGTTATTTAGTAAAGCATCCCAGAAACCCTCAATCCTTTGAATCTGTTAAAAATAAAGAACATATAGAATACAGTACTGTTTTTAAAGAACAGAAACTCAAATTCTTTCTAATTATCCTGAGGGTACATGAAGAATGAAATGTAATTATGGTCAATTAAACTATTTAACTCTCTGCACAGGAAAAGTAATGCTAATGAGCTCATCTTGTGAAATTCAACTGCCTTGTCACATTCTGATGTTCTATTCTCATCTGAAAAGATGCCAAATGAAAATACACCAGTCAATTTTGAATATGTAATTAGTGAAACAGTCTTTTGATTATTCATATAATTAAGTTTGCTACTATTTAAAATGGGAGTAAATGAGGTATGTTTATTTAACTAATGACATTTGGTATACACTCAATTTGACTGCTGACTACCTATAAATTTAATCTGGATCCAAGCTTACAAAGAGGTTTGAGGCAATACACTTAGTCTTAAGGCTCTAGTTACAATTCGCTTTTAAAAAGTGGGTTCAAATGAAAGTAGAGGCCTCTCTTTTTATTGACTTTTAACTTATTCTGAACCAAATGTCCAAATTCTGAAAACTGCAATCCAAAAGCAGTACCAAAAGCATAAAGATGGATTATTTCCAAATAATGAAACAACCTAAAACTACCTAAAATGAAATAGGGAAACCCTGGGGGTGGGGATGATTTAAGATATATAAATGAATTAAACTTGATGGTAATCAATTTGTATATATTTGGTTAAGAATGCCATTTACCAGTGATCCAGTGATAATTGCTATGATATATATAAAATGGCTTATTGTAAATACAATATGTAAATACAACTATTGAAAGCATTTTTTTTTTTTGCTTATCTTAATAAAATAAGAATTTCTAATACATCAAGAAAGCAACATGTTTTGGTAGAAAATATAAAGGACTATTCTGTATCCTTCCAGAACAGACAACTTAGCACTATTACAGGCATATTTACTCCAAAATTGTTAAATTCACTGAATAAACAGTAAGGGTTAAAATTCGCTAAAGAAACCACTTGTTTTATAAAATACGAAGAATCTGAAGAATGTTACATGAAGGTAAACAAAAACATTAAGCTTTAGTACAGAAGAAGGATGCAATACTCTTTAAATATATGTGAAATTGACCATCTGTTTTGTTTTGTTTTTCCAAGAGAATTATATTTGTTCACTTATCCATTCAGCAAATATTGATTGGACATCTATTATGTGGTAGGACAAATATAAAGGATAAAAATAAGAACTGCTCTCACAGAATTTAAAATCCCTTAAAAAGCCATCCAGTTTAGACCAATTATCTAAAAATTTAAAATTTTTATAGAAAGAAGAAGATATATAATTGACAGTTTTCATTTTCTTATTTTAAGTCCCTACCCAAAGATTATCCAGTATTATTCCTCAAAATGAAAAATAAATTCTAGTGGCCGGCAAATATAAAAGGACTAAAGTAAAAATAAAATAAGACTTTATTTAAGCTCTTTATAATTTAAAATTTTTATCACATAATTATAAATTAACACAATCTTTCTGAGGGGAGAAAAAAACAGAGCTTAATGACATTTTCCTTAAACTTTAAAACCACATATTTCCGTCTGATAATTCCACTTCTGGGAAACATAAACGCAAAGGTTTGGACATAAATGTGTATATAACCATATTAGAAAAAAACAGGAAAAATAAACAGATTTTCTTTAGAATGGAAGAAGGATAAAACAATTACAGTTTACCACATAACAATCTATTAAACAGTCATTTAAAAGATGTTTGCTGAAAAATTTTAAAGTAAAATGTTTACCATATAATTTTAAGTGAAAAAAGAAAAATATAAAACTATATATTCTAAGATTAGTTATATTAAAATATCTATATGCATAGAAAAACAATCTTTAAAAAAATTTTAAACTATTAGAATTATAACAAAATATTAACAGTTGTTATTTCTGGGTGAAAAACCAAAATTTCAAAATGCACACTGACATAGTCAAAGATTCTAAGGATTCCTGTGGTAAAGAAATACATTTGATTTTAATTACCAATTAATTGTAAAATACATTTGACTTTTAATACACCAGTTGGTTTAATCACCAATTCAGAAAGTCCACAAAAAGGAAACATTACATTTCAGTAAGTAGCTAACACTTGTGGTCTCCTGATTAATAATGCATGAATTACATTGTAATTGGCAATATTCCCACCTTAGGACATTTCTTTTCAACTTAAATATAACTAGGCAAGTGTGATTTAGAAGTCTTAATCTCACACGCTGAAATCTTTTCTCAAAAGATGCTGAATGCTCAATTTACTATTTAAAAAATGTTCACAATTAACTACCTGCTTGAAACAGGTTTTCTATAGCAAAGTAAGTAGTAAACCTGCAGATATAATTTGGAGATATTTTTGTATATGCGATAGTCTGAAAGCAGAAGAGAAAAATTTTAGCAATCCAATTATAGAAATGTTGACTTCTCAGGAAAATTTTTACAATCTGAAGTGAGCATAAAAAGCAATGTAAAAAAGTACTTTGACCAGGGCTAATCACCCTGGAGCTCATGAGTAACATCACAGTACACCATTGCCTTAGGCCAAGTAATAAAGTGCCAAATGGAAAATGGCACAAGTCCATGGATTGTAAATACTGTATCAGAAGAAAATAAAGGGGAAAAAAAATCTCTCATTACAGCAATTAAAAATGCAGTTGTAGTATCAGTTCCTCTGATGAATAAATCAGTTCAGCAGTTCCAAAAGTGGACAGCCACTGTTCAAACACATTCTCTATTGGCAGTAATTTTAAATTTAAAAAACTCACTGTATGTTTCTCTAGTTCCTAAACTTTTTTAAACACTGAAGTGTTTTTGGATGGTGTAGCTGGTTTATAACCCTATCACCTGAAATTTTCACATGTGGCATTTGATGAATATGCATTTACTTGACCCCATTACATTATGTAACAGTAGCCAACAAAACACAGATAAATACAAGTAAAGATATTCATACCAATGTGTGCAAACTTTAGACCATAAATTCCAAAGAAATGAAAAGCTTCTACTAATCCAACGTCAATCATTAATTATTCCATAATTCCATTTGTCAAATTATTCATATTAAATTAGCATGTTCTACTACAGAACTATAGTAGAACCCAAAGTTAAGCTGTAAGTTCATTAGTGAATTTGAAAATGTTTTCGAAAAAACATTTAAAATCACATTAAGTTGCCTAAACTAGAAGCTAGTCCTTAGAGATATTCCTAACTGAGGGCACTGTTTTCCACCTTAATTGACAAAACAATTGTGTTCTATAAGAAGTAAACAAGCATCTTCATCACCTAAGCTTTTGCTAACTACCATAAAGTTTAGTGGCTCAAAAAAACCAGACATTTGATATTTCTGACAATTCTAAGAGTTAACTGGGTGGTTTTTCTGGTTTAGGTAAACTTCAGTAGGGGTGGGATAGTCTAGCATTGTGTCTGTCACATGTCTGACAATTGGCAGGATGGCTGAAAGGAGGGAATCTCAGCTAAGAGGGCTCACTTATGCTCCACATGGTATCTCACCCTCCAGGAAACAAGTACAGATATCATAGCATAACTAATGCAGGGATTCCAAGAGTCGCAAGAAAAGGCAAGCCCTAGGTGCTTTCAAGTCTGCTTGCATCATGATTGCTAATATCCTATTAGCCAAAGCAAGTTACATGGCCAAGTACAAATTCAAAGGGTGGAAAACCTGACTCTATCTCTTTTATGGTAAGAGCTACAAAGTTGCAGTGCAAAAAGGGCAAACAGAATGGTGGGAAAAATCTGTAGTCAGTTTATGCAATCTACCACATTGCAAAATGCAGAAAGTATCTGCTCCACATGGTCCATGGCCAAATAAGTTTCCATAATAGCTCTCTTTCACACTTCTTCATATTTAAAAACCCTGAAAAGTCCTGCAGCAAAGAAATACAACTGATTTCATTTAAACCAGTACTTCCCAAACATATTTGGCCACAAAATACATTTTCCAAGGAACAGTCCCCTTTAAAAGTGAAAACCAAAAGAACAAAACAACAAAAAAAGTGAAAACAAACCCATTGATCTCTCCCCACTATATGGTTCCACACAGTCTATTCCATTGACTTAGTATCTTTTTAGTCTCTCTCAGTTTTTTTGTTTGTTTTAGCTTACAGCAATTATAAACCATTAGTTAATGACCAAGAGAACTGTTAATATACACACAATGGGCAAAAGAGTACAAAACTATGTCTGACTCTCTAATACGGCTCTAAGTTTTAAATAATTGTAACGTGTGAGCTTTTACAAGGGAGTATCTCAGAAGCAATAAGACAAACTCAAAAAGAAAAACTAAAGAGGTGATATTATAGAAGCAAAGGGAAAGAGTAGTTCCATTCTTCCATCAGTGCTCTCCTAAAGTGTCAGAGAGCAATCTATAAACTTTCCTCAACCTATACCAAGATATAAACACTCCTTATGATCAAACCAACTTTAACAGCCCATCCCTTACCCCAATACAATGCAGGACACACCATCAATGCTTTGTTTCAATGCTCATTTTCTGCAAATATTAATATATTCAAAGAAACATTTCTTTCCTGAATGTTAGGCCTACTTGGGTGATAAGAGAACGTAACAGATGATCCCCGCCCCCCCCCCCCTAAAAGTAGCTTCTGGGGCGCTTGGGTGGCGCAGTCGGTTAAGCGTCCGACTTTAGCCAGGTCACGATCTCACGGTCCGTGAGTTCGAGCCCCGCGTCAGGCTCTGGGCTGATGGCTCAGAGCCTGGAGCCTGTTTCCGATTCTGTGTCTCCCTCTCTCTCTGCCCCACTCCCGTTCATGCTCTGTCTCTCTCTGTCCCAAAAATAAACGTTGAAAAAAAAAAATTAAAAAAAAAAAAAGTAGCTTCTGATGTCCTTATGGTGATTTGATTGTGAACTGTGCAAAGCATGTCAATAATTGAGAAAATGTAAAAGAACCTGAGGAAACACCAGGCATCATAACTTGAAGATTTTTTTTATTCTAAAATTAGCCTAGTTGACATTTTCTTATAAGACTAAATATGCAATTAGCATACAACCCAGCAGTTGCACTCGTGGGCATTGATTTTGGAGAAATAAAAACTTACATTTACACAATACCTGCAGACGAATGTTCATAGCAACTTTATTCATAATTGCCCTAAACTGGAAACGGCTCAGATGTCCTTCAACAGGTGAATGACTAAGCAAATTATGGTACAGCCACACCATGGAATACGACTCAGCAACAGAAAGAACAAACTATTGTTGCACATAACAACTTGGATGAATCTCCTTGGAATTATGCTAAATGGGAAAAAACTAGTAACAAATGGCTGTATAGTGTATAGTTAGATTTATATAACATTTCTAAAATGGCAGAATTTTACAAACAGGTACAGAACAAGGTTAGTATGGTTATGAAAGAGCAAAGCAAGAGATCACTGTGGTGATGGAACTATTCAGTATCTCAATTCCAGTGACAGATACACAAAACTTTGCAAGTAATAAAACTGCACAGAACTAAACACACACACACACACACACACACACACACAAGTACAAGTAACACTAAAAATCTGAATAAGATCAGTGATTATATCAGCATGAATATCCTACTTGTGACAGTGTACTAATTGTTTGCAAGACGTTACCACGCAGGGGGAAAGTGAGTGAAGAATACACAAGATCTCCCTACAGTATTTCTTACAACTGCACTAAATCTCCAATTACATCCATAAAAATTTCAATTAAAAAAACATTTTTTTTAAGTTTAGCCTGGGTATATTGTCTCTATGCAGTCTCTGTTTCTTTCAGAGTTAAACAGTGTGGCTAGCATGGGAGTACAAATGACTTACATTTGGTACATCGATTGCTACTTCCCTCATAGCACTGGGCCTGACGTCATTCATCCCTTGTAAGAAATCATTCAGAGTAATCTTCACCAGCCCAGCCATCTTGCTATCAGAGAGATTAGGCTGTTTCTTCAAGACTCTCCGTAAGGCATAGAGACCTGCAAAGAGAAAAGTAATACAAGATTTATCTTCTACCCCATAAATACAGACTGAACCATTACCAATAAAAATAATAATAAACCCAAACTTCACACTTCTAGCATTTCAAATCGTTTGTTTGTGTGTGTATATGAAGGTAGAAGGATAAGGAAGAGGACTGAAAAATGTGGGCGATGAAGGCAAAAATCCAAATGCTTAGTTTGGGCAGTAAAAACATGACAAACTGGTATGAAATATGAAAGACAGATATTTTATAAACATGAAATAAAATTTACAAAACAACATCTACAAAAAAAGACCATAAAGATTTATCAGAATAACCTGGGGAATAACACACCTCTTGCCTCTGCCCTTTTTATTAATACATTCAATCCAGAGTTATAGGTTTTGTAAGGTATTGGCAGAACATCTTAAAGGAAATATTCAGTTGGCAGTCGGAAATGTGGTTTTGGAACTCAAGAAAGAATGAGACTTTAGAGCTGTGTGTGTAGACACAAGATCTCAAATTATATAGGAGAGACCTACAAAGACAGGCTAGAAAGGAACAAGGGATGGAAGAATGAGGGCTGAAGGCTCAATCTTAAGGAAGCCCATCATTTGAAAAGCATAAGAAATAACTGGACCCACAAAAGTATAGCCAACTAATCTTTGACAAAGCAGAAAAGAATATCCAATGGAAAAAAGACAGTCTCTTTGACAAATGGTGCTGGGAGAACTGGACAGCAACGTGCAGAGGGATGAAACTAGACCACTGTCTTACACCATTCACAAAAATAAACTCAAAATGGATAAAGGACCTGAATGTGAGACAGGAAACCATCAAAACCCTAGAGGAGAAAGCAGGAAAAAACCTCTCTGACCTCAGACGCAGCAATTTCTTACTTGACACATCTCCAACAGCAAGGGAATTAAAAGCAAAAGTGAACTACTAGGACCTCATGAAGATAAAAAGCTTCTGCACTGCAAAGGAAACAACCAACAAAACTAAAAGGCAACCAACGGAATGGGAAAAAATATTTGCAAATGACATATCGGACAAAGGGCTAGAATCCAAAATCTATAAAGAGCTCACCAAACTCCACACCCGAGAAACAAATAACCCAGTGAAGAAATGGGCAGAAAACATGAAAAGACACTTCTCTAAAAAAGACATCCGGATGGCCAACAGGCACATGAAAAGATGCTCAACATCGCTCCTTATCAGGGAAATACAAATCAAAACCACACTCAGATATCACCTCACGCCAGTCAGAGTGGCCAAAATGAACAAATCAGGAGACTATAGATGCTGGAGAGGATGCAGAGAAACGGGAACCCTCTTTGCACTGTTTGTGGGAATGCAAATTGGTGCAGCCACTCTGGAAAACAGTGTGGAGCTTCCTCAAAAAATTAAAAATAGATCTACCCTATGACCCAGCAATAGCACTGCTAGGAATTTATCCAAGGGATACAGGAGTGCTGATGCATAGGGGCACTTGTACCCCAATGTTTATAGCAGCACTCTCAACAATAGCCAAATTATGGAAAGAGCCTAAATGTCCATCAACTGATGAATAAAGAAATTGTGGTTTATATACACAATGGAATACTACGTGGCAATGAGAAAGATGAAATATGGCCTTTTGTAGCAACGTGGATGGAACTAGAGAGTGTTATGCTAAGTGAAATAAGCCATACAGAGAAAGACAGATACCATATGTTTTCACTCTTATGTGGATCCTGAGAAACTTAACAGAAGACCATGGGGGAGGGGAAGGAAAAAAAAAAAAAGAGGTTAGAGAGGGAGAGAGCCTAAACATAAGAGACTCTTAAAAACTGAGAATAAACTGAGGGTTGATGGGGGTGGGAGGGAGGGGAGGTTGGGTGAGGAGGGCACCTGTTGGGATGAGCACTGGGTGTTGTATGGAAACCAATTTGACAATAAATTTCATATTAAAAAAAAAAGAAATGATGATTTTAAAAAAGAATTAATAGAAGAGATAGAGGAGTGGAATCAGAATAGTAAAATACTGCAGTAGCCAGGGGCGCCTGGGTGGCTCAGTCGGTTAAGCGGCTGACTTTGGCTCAGGTCATGATCTCACAGCCCGTGAGTTTGAGCCCCGCGTCGGGCTCTGTGCTGACAGCTCAGAGCCTGGAGCCTGTTTCGGATTCTGTGTCTCCTTCTCTCTGACCCTCCCCTGTTCATGCTCTGTCTCTCTCTGTCTCAAAAATAAACGTTAAAAAAAAAAAAAAATACTGCAGTAGCCAAAAAGATGTTTAACCAAGTCAAATTTAGAAAGATCAAGAATAACTTAAAAGAGATCATGCTGACCTGTAAAGTTACCGATGCAAACTCTTTGTTTTTGCTATTTGCTTGCAGTTTCAACACTAACAGGACTAAATGTTCTAATTCCCCTTCCTTCACAACTAGTTGCCAGATTTAGAGCCCTCTGATCTGTGGCAAAGACCTTTAGGCAGCAAAGTCCCTATCTACCTGCTCTCTGCTATAGAGTCTTTAATAAAATGCTACTTTTATGTTCCAGTGAACAATGAAATTCCAAGTAGAAGAATTTTAGTCTCAGAGACCTCTTAGAAATCCTGTCTGAATAACCAAACTTGTCCTGGGACACTAGCTAGTTCCATCATGTTTAATGGTCTTTCGTCTGAAATGCTATGCCTCTGTGAATTTTTTACATAGTTAAAATGATACCATAAATATCATTTTACTTGCTTTCATTTATTTGAACTTTTACAGAGAAACAGAAGCAATGATGCAAGGAAGGCAGACAGAAACTTCCCAAAACAGAGAGCTGGGTATCTTTTGATTAGTAGGAAAAAAGTAAATACCTCAGTGACATTCAAAAAATAGATCTACAGTAATCTTTCCCAGGAAATTATCAGTGTAAGTCTAATATTCATGGAAGACTCTGAGATAGTAAGCTAAATGGGAAAAATAGCTACACAAGAGGAAACTGAAAATATATGTAAAAAAAAAATCATTATTTTCTAGAGCAAATGTCTTAGGCCATCTTAGGTCTGTCTATCTTACAAACACCCACTTGGTTTTTCTGCCTTCCAAAATCCCGAATACAAATCTTCACATCTCTCGCATTTCTGCTTATCTTTTGAGCAAAAGCACTAACTGCCTCTGTCCCAGATATATCTTTTCAAGGATGTCTGTACACACTAAGATAGATTATCTCCCTCCAAAGCAAAAGGGAGACATGGTTACGGTCTATTACAAAAGATTTGGGTTCCCTAAATTCAGGGTTCTCTTCCTATAATGTCTTGTCTGGAAACAGAAGTCACCCAGCCCTCTTCTTTGTGTCACTCGGTAAAAACTGAGGCTCAAGGAACCTGTGCAAATGCTGCTGTTGTGGCTACTTCTGTTGCTATAATATTCTGTCCTCCATGACCCATAAATACCATATCTTCTGCAAGTACTTGGGAAAGCTTGCAAGTAGGGTAAAATCTCAGACCCTTCACAACTCTTGACACAAAAATAAAAGTTTGTGTTAAATTAGGTTGTTTCACTGCCCAACATATATTTTAATTAAATGGTACAATAGCATTAAAAAACTGAACTAAATAAACAATACTGCAGTAATAACGTGCTGTGTTATATTAAACACCACGTGAGGTGCCCAAAAGAACTTAAGCAATTCCTACAGAATCTTACATAGATGTAAATAATCAAAAGTCCAGAAAAATCTGACTCTTCTTCGTGTGGCTATTTAGCAATTTTTGTCAATATTTTTAATTAAACCAGATACCTCAATCTTACTCTTATCTAAAGAGATACTCTTGGGGCGCCTGGGTGGCGCAGTCGGTTAAGCGTCCGACTTCGGCCAGGTCACGATCTCGCGGTCCATGAGTTCGAGCCCCGCGTCGGGCTCTGGGCTGATGGCTCAGAGCCTGGAGCCTGCTTCCGATTCTGTGTCTCCCTCTCTCTCTGCCCCTCCCCAGTTCATGCTCTGTCTCTCTCTGTCCCAAAAATAAATAAACGTTAAAAAAAAAAAAAAATTAAAGAGATACTCTTTAGTATCTCTTACTGAGATACTAAGAACTTAAACAAAAGAAGTAGTCAAATAATTTTCCTGTCAAATTTATGTCATGTAAACATAAAGTTTGATAATAAAGAAAACCAATTATTTTCATCCGACAGAGTCAGAAAACACAGACAACATACAGTTTTAAAAAGTATGTACAGGTGTGCGTGGGTGGCTCAGTCGGTTGAGCATCTGACTCTTGATTTTCCCTCAGGTCACGATCTTTGAGCCCCGTGTAGGGCTCCAGCAGGAGTAGAGAGCCTACTTAGGAGTCTCCCTCTTCCCTTCCCTCTCCTTCTGCCCCTCCCCTGCTTTTGTTCACTTGCACACACACACAATCTCTCTCTCTCTCTCTCTCTCTCTCTCTCTCTCTCTCTCTCTCAAAAAATTAAGTTAAAAAACTTAACTCAGTTGCTCAGTCGGTTAAGCGACCGACTTTGGCTCAGGTTATGATCTCAGGGGTCGTGGATTCGAGCCCCCTATCAGGCTCTATGATGACAGCTCAGAGCCTGGAGCCTGCTTTGGCTTCTGCATCTCCCTCTCTCTCTGCACATCCCCCACTTGTGCTTTCTTTCTGTGTCTCAGAAAAAAACATTAAATTTGTTTTTTAAAAAAAGCATATACAATATTTATAATTGTATACTTATAACATGGCAAAATGTCTGCAATTTCAAATGCAAACTACAGAATTTAGAATTTGGCAAAAATTCCACATCTATGAAGATAGCAAGAAAAAAGAAGTAATTCCCAACGACAGAAAAGGCCAAAGAACAAAGACTGGAGTTTTCAAAAGTTAAAAAACAGTAAAACAGGGATACCTGGATGGCTCAGTCAGTTAAGAAGCCAACTCTTGATTGAGGCTCAGGTCGTGATCTCACAGTTTGTGAGTTTGAGCCCTGTGCTGGGCTCTGTGCTTACAGCACAGAGCTTGCTTTGGATTCTCTCTCTCCCTCTCTCTCTGCCCCTTCCCTTGCTCTCTCTCACTCTCTCTCTCTCTTTCTCTCTCTCAAAATAAATAAACTTGAGTAAAATATAAAGACTGATTCTGTGAATAACACGGCACAACTTAACATATCCAAATGATTGGTAATACATATTTACCAATGATTTGACCATTTCTAAAAATATTTTCAGAACTTCTCTTTTTAATTGCTTTTTAAGATTATAAATCATGCGCAGAAAATGAATTGTTCAGGCTTTGATTTATCATTTACTTTAGTCTCTAGACAGAAATACTGAAGTCTACCTACTAATTCTCCAATAAATTTAAAATTAAAAGATGAAAGTGAGCCACTACTGAGTGCATATCAATCAAGAGTTGAAATAAAGGTTTGAGGTAAAGTCATTTAAGTTAGTAAAGACAGTACATTAAATACAAGCACTTACTTTTGCTTCCTCCTAAATAAAACCCCACTACGATGAGTGTAAAGAGATTTTTATGAAGAAACATAAACCTGGAAGGGCAAATAGGAGAGGAAACAATGTAACAGCAACCAAAATTTCAGAAGCTGGATAGCAAATGAATAAGCAGTAACTGAATATAACTGACCCAGGAAAGCTGACACACAAGCATACAATGAAAAAAAATCTGAGAGCAACCAGATTTATGCCACAGATGCCCTTCCTATTGACCCCACCCAAATTTAATCAAAAAAGCTCAAAACTTAGGACAGCACAAATCACTTCTAAAAAAAAAAAAGAAAAAGAAAAATCAGGGTTAGAAACAGAAAAATGGAAGATTAGAAAAGAAGTCTATTAGGAAGTAGTTAGATCATAAAGATCCCCTCCCCAATTTCACGGAGTCAGATGACTTTTCCTGTACCCTGTACCCTACATTTGAAGATATATTCTCTAAGCAACACAAAATATTTCTGAATTGAGGGGACACAAAGGACAGTTAAAGACAAGGGAATCATACTGCATAGAGAAACCCATTCTGCTGTTCCCCACTGTTCCTAGGGTTTACAGTCAGGATATACCTGCCCACATGTGAAGCCAAAAAATCCTTCTCCTGGAAAGGTACCAGGCTAAGAGTGACAAAGGCGCATTCAAGGAAAAGGCCCATGCAGAACTCACTACACAGAAGACCACAAGCTCACAAGCTCCAAGAGTTCACAGTACCTAATCAATTTTTAGTAGCAACACTTTCAAATATGAGAAAACACCCAAAGATCACTAGATATCTAAGGACATCTTCTAACAAGCACTATAAAGAACAAAATACATAGAAAAAAAAAAAAAAGCAACCTAGAAGAACCAGAGATAATGTAAGAAGAAACAAATGTAAGAGGAGTGATGCCCTGCAAGATGATTTGGGTAATTTAAGAAATGCAAGTAGTTGGGATCTAGAGCAAAATTGCAGCAAGTTTTTTGCCTCCCCTCTGCAATAAAGCCAAGAACTATTTTTTTAAACAGAAGTAAACAATCTGCTCAAGATGAGCTTCCAATGAAGTACTAGGATCAAGAAGAGATGCTGAGCAGAGACTGAGATAACCTCAGAGCCCACCATGACCATGCAGAGGTAGCAAGCAAGGAAGGGAGCATGCTGTTAGTATGGAACAGTACACAAAACTCGCTACTTCTCTCTTATAATTGCCTTCCTTTTCTATACATTTCTACCCTATCTGTATTAAATATTTGTTTCCTAAAGCTTAATATTTTCTAATAACAATACTCAGCTTATTAGTTTTCAACCTTTCTTTATTTCCTATATAAGAATTTCAGGTTGTAAATTTCCCTGTAAGCACTGCTTTAGCTATATACCACACAATTTGACATAGTTGCATTGTCCAATTCTAAACGTCTTTTTATCTGCATACTATAATTCCACTAATGAATTATTTAGAATTTTCTAATTTCCAAAGTATAAAATTGTTTAATTTATTGATTTTAACTTAAATGAATTTTGGCCAGAGAATAAGGTCTGTATTAAATGAATTTTTTTAATTGTAAATTCATAAATGTTCTATGTGTGTCTCAATAGGTATGTTTGTTGTTGGTTTCAGTGTTCCAAATATATATCCATTATGTCAAGTCTGTTGATTGTGTTATTCAAATCTTCTCTATCCTCAACCATTGACAGAGATGCATTAAAACTCTCACACTAAAACAGATATTCTGTTCATTTCTCCTTGTAGTTACAGAAAGTTTTGCTTTATCCATTTCAAAGCTACCCTATCAATTGCATCAGGTTTAAAACAGTTATGCCTTCCTCATAAATTGAATGGTTTTATCAGTATGTAGTACTCATCTTTATCTGCAGGAGTGTTTTTTGTCTTAAAATTACTTGGTCTAATGTTAACATGGCTATCGTCTAATCCCTACCAACTCTTTTTCTTGCATTCATTCAGACTGATTGATTTTTGTTTTGTTCTTTTCACATTTCATTTTGCCTTCTACTAGTTCTGAAGTTATACAGTCTTTTTCTATTATTTTAGTAGTTATACTAGAAATGTTAATGTATGTATTTACATTAATGGAGCACAATTAATCAAAGTAAAGTCAATCATGAGGCTGCCAGGAAATAAATATAGGTAAGTCAGTGAGATAGATATCCCACATTATTCTTCTGTAGAAAGGGTTTTTAACATCCAGGAGAAACATTTGTTTTCTCTATTTGGTTTGTATTATTAGTTCTCTCTATATTTCATTTGTACCTTCTTTTCTCTTTTACCAAAACCACCAATATGTGGTCCTATCTCTTGACTGGTGCTTGGTCTGACTTTATAATCTTAAAACTCTTTTCAAAGAATGAATTTTTTGTTCTTTCATTCCACTGAATCTAACTTTATATTTTTAATTTTCCTCCCCTTTGGATTTACTCTGTTGTTCTTATCCAACTAGTTGAGCTAAATGCAGTTCTTTTTAACCCTTCTTATTTCCTAATAAAAGTGTTACGATTACATCTTAGAGAAAACTTAAAACAGAATTTTTACCAACATTCTGTTTGTTTTTTTTTTTTTTTTATGTTATTTTTGAGGGAGAGACAGAGTGTGAGCGGGGGGGGGGGGGGGGGGCGGTGCACAGAGAGAGAAGGAAACACAGAATCTGAAGCAGGCTCCAGTCTCTGAACTGTCACCACAGAGCCCAATGCAGGGCTCGAACTCATGAACCATGATATCTATGACCTGAGCCAAAGTCAGACACTTAACCAACTGAGCGACCCAGGCGCCCCTATTCTTCTTTTTTTTTTTTAAGTTTACTTATTTATTTTGAGAAAGAGCACACGAGCAGTGGAGGGGCAGAGAGAGGGGGGGAGAGAGAGAATCCCATGCAGACTCTGCGTTGTCAGTGCAGAGCCCAATGCAGGCCTTGATCCTATGAACTGGAAGATCATGACCTGAGCTGATTTCAAGAGTTGGGACAGTCAACTGACTGAGCCACCCAGGAGCCCCACTAACATTCTATTCTTAATATTTAATTTGCTATATGACTTCTTTTGAAGCTCACAGAGAGATTATTTGAGTGTTGTCTAATTTAGCTTTCAGGTGTACCACTTACTAAATTACTGACTCTCAGCTTGAAAACATGCTTCTATACCCAGCTTTGTAACACTACAAGGAGTTGAGACTGCAAATTACATTTCAGCTCCATGGTAGGCTTTGCCAATGTTAGAGCAAAGCTCTAGAGGGAGACAGCAAAGCTGAAGGGGGAAGAAAGGACTCACTCCCTCTTATTCACATCCCATACATTTCCTATATGTTTACTATTCCTGTGACTGTCATTCTACCAACTCTTAAGGGACAACAGCACCAACCTAGCAATGCCACTTTCTAAGAGGTCTGAGTCAGCCTTCAAAGTACCAGGCTACTCTTCAGGGGTCTGAGTTACAGCTCAGCTTCTAGGTTTTAATAATCTCAACCTATGCCCTTTCCCCCCCACCAGACTTAGGAGTGAGAACTGTTTCCTATAGTTGCTACCCTCCTTTCAATTACCTAGTTAAAATTTTATAATTTGTTATTCTTTCTATTAAATTTTCTCTGTAAAAAAAAAAAAAAACTGGTATAGGGGTGCCTGGGTGGTTCAGTCGATTAAGCATCCGACTTCGACTCAGGTCATGATCTCAACAGCTTGTGAGTTCAATCCCCTAGTCGGTCTCTGTGCTGACAGCTCAGAGCCTGGAGCCTGCTTTGAATTCTGTGTCTCCCTCTCTCTCCCCTTCCCTGCTGATGCCCTGCTGATTCTCTCTCTCAAAAATAAATAAACATTAAAAAAATTTTTTAAAAAACTGGTATAGGTTCTATCTCCTAACTGGATCATGACAGAAATAACAATCCCATGACATGTTTTTAGAATTTCCCTTTTTCTCTGTCCTCATTATATAGACTGAGGCTTTTATAAGTAAGAGAAAAACCAAATGTTTGGGAGGCTAATGTAATCTTGACTTCAAATTAAATAAGAAAAAAACATTTTTCAGCTAATGGACATGGGGCAAAAGTTCTAAATAAGATATTAGCTATCTAAATCTAACAATATATTTAAAAATCTATATATTCACAAAGAGTTTTTCTCAGAAATAAAAGGCCAGTTGATCAGAAAATCTATTAAATCCCTACACTGTCTAATTTGAGAATAATTATAATTATTTTTACTGATACAGAAAAACATATTTGATAAGATTCAATATCTATTTATGATAAAAATAATTTAAAACACTCTTAGGAAAGTGTATTTGATTAAGATTATATTCCAGCAATCTTTAGCACCAAACATTACACTTAATGAAAAGACTTTATATGAATTCTCTAAAACTGGTAACAAGACAAGGATGCCAGTATCACTATCACTAGATAATTCAATCGTGGAGGCCCTGGCTATTAAGAATAGAAAAAATAAGGCCACAGCAACTTCTTACTCAACACGTCTCTGGAGGCAAGGGAAACAAAAGCAAAAATGAACTATTGGGACCTCATCAAAATAAAAACCTTCTGCACAGCAAAGCAAACAATCAGAAAAACTAAAAGGCAACCGACAAAACGGGAGAAGATATTTGCCCATGACACATCGGATAAAGGGTTAGTACCCAAAATCTATAAAGAACTTATCAAACTCAACACCCCCCCCCCAAAAAAAATAACCCAATGAAGAAATGGGCAAAAGACATGAATAGACACTTCTCCAAAGAAGATATCCAGATGGCCAACCGACACATGAAAAGATACTCAACATCACTCATCATCAGGGAAATACAAATCAAAACCACAATGAGATATCACCTTACACCTGTCAGAATGGCTAACATTAGCAACTCAGGGAACAACAGATGTTGGCAAGGATGTGGACAAAGAGGAACTCTTTTGCATTGTTGGTGGGAATGCAAGCTGGTGCAGCCACTCTAAAAAACAGTATAGAGGTTCCTCAAAAAATTAAAAATAGAACTACCCTATGACCCAGCAATTGCACTACTAGGTATTTATCCAAGGGATACAGGTGTGCTATTTCGAAGGGACACATGCACCTCAATGTTTATAGCAGCACTATCAACAATAGCCAAAGTATGGAAAGAGCCCCAATGTCCATCAATGGATGATTGGATAAAGAAGTTGTGGTGTATATGTGTGTGTGTGTGTATACACATACATACAATGGAGTATTAGTTGGCAATCAAAAAGAATGAAATCTTGTCATTTGCAACTATGTGGATGGAACTAGAGGCTATTAAGCTAAGTGGAATTAGTCAGAGAAAGACAAATATCATATGACTTTACTCATATGAGGACTTTAAGACACAGAACAGATGAACCCAAGGGAATGGAAGCAAAAATAATATAAAAACACGGAGGGAGACAAAACATAAGAGATTCTTAAATATGAAGAACAAACAGAGGGTTACTAGAGAGGTTGTGGGAGGGTGGATGGGCTAAACGGGTAAGGGGCATTAAAGAATCTACTCCTGAAATCACTGTTGCACTATATGCTAACTTATTTGGATGAAAATTTAAAAAATAAAAAAAATAAACATAAATAAATAAAAGAATAGAAAAAAGAAAAGTGAAATAATGGTAAAAGGATGGAAAGAGATAAAATTTCCATTACTCACACATGACAATCATCTACCCAGAAAAGCCAAAACAATTAAAAGAAAGCTATTAGAATTAATAAGAGTTAAACAAGGCTGAAGACCAAAAAAAAAAAATCAATATAAAATTTCTCTACACCAAGAAGAACAAATTTAAAATACCATTAAAAAAAAAAAAACAGCATTCGCAATAATCACAAAACTGATAAATTAACTGGGTATCAACCTACAAGACATACAAGACTTCTATGGATAAATTTTAACAAAGAGAAAAATATGAATAAAAGACATTCTAGGTCCTTGAATGGGATGACAATACCATAAAAATGTCCATTATATTCAAAACAATCTACTTATTTTAAATGCAATCCCAATCAAAATGTTGATTGTATATCAGCAGGTTAATTAGAATAAATCTTCCCTAAAAACAATATTAAGGAATTAAGGTCTATATATAACTAAGTCAACAATAATGCAAATAAATAAGCAGAATTTATCTTACCAGACATTAAGATATACTACAATTAACAGTATTAAAAATAGCGTGTGGGGCATCTGGGTAGCTCAGTCAGTTAAACGTCTGACTTTGGCTCTGGTCATAATCTCACACATCGTGAATTTGAGCCCCACATAGGACTCTCTGTTGTCAGCACAGAACCCACTTCATCCTCTGTCCCCCGCTCTCTCTGCCTCTCTCCCACTCACATGGACACTCTCTCTCAAAAGTAAATAAAAATTTTAAAAATAAATTAAAAAAAAATAAAAATAGTGTGTAAAAGTTATAAAACTGGGGCACCTGGGTGGCTTAGTCGGTTAAGCATCCAACTCTTGATTTGGCTCAGATCATGATCTCATGGTGGTGACATGGAGCCCTACATTGGGCTTGTGCTTAAGATTTTCTCTCTCTCTCTCTCCCCCCCCCACCCCTCCCCTGCTCATGTATACACTCTCTCTCTCTCTCTCTCTCTCTCAAAAAAAAAAAAAAAAAAAAAAAAAGTTATAAGACTAAAAAGACCGCAACAGGGCACAGTTCAGAGACAGATTCATATACATATAATTTAATATATGATAAACTTGTGATAACATATCACAAATCAATGAGGGAAGAAAGCACAGGCTGTTTAGTAACTGACAAATGAATAATGGGAAAATTGGCTCATTGTGTGGATCCACAGGCATTGGGACTCTAATGAGTTTTCTTGGTAGACAACATTTCATACATGCTGTCTCAACTCATTGCTAGAGGAATTACACATGTCTTGTGCTACTTCACTGGGAGAGGACTCTTGGAAGTTTGTACCAGGCTTCCTCCACAACTTGCCCCATGAACCTTTTCCCTTTGCTAAAATCTACCTTGTATCCTTTGCATTGTAATAAATCAGAGCTGTCAGTATAACTATATGCTAAGTCCTGTGACTCCTGCTGGTGAAGCATCAAACTTGGGCATGGTCATAGGGATCCTGAATATGTAGATAAATATAAATGAATAACTGTATAAAACAATGTTTTGAGGGGCGCCTGGGTGGCTTGGTCAGTTAAGCGTCCAACTTCGGCTCAGGTCATAATCTCACAGTCCGTGAGTTCGAGCCCTGCGTCAGGCTCTGTGCTGACAGCTCAGAGCCTGGAGCCTGTTTCAGATTCTGTGTCTCCCTCTCTCTCTGACCCTCCCCCGTTCATGCTCTGTCTCTCTCTGTCTCAAAAATAAATAAACGTTAAAAAAAAATTTTTTTAAACAATGTTTTGAGGGTAAAGAGAATCAAAGTGTTCCCAAAGTGTTTGAACAATTCTATATTAATCTTTGATGAGCCAAGGAAATATAATATGTAAGATAAACACTAAAAAACAAGTTAAAATGTATAGCTAAAAAGATAACAGGAGGAAAATAAAATAATAAAAATACTTGCCTATTTCAAGAGAAAGCAAGACAAGGGTGGGGGACATAAAACAGATGGGACAAATAGAAGACAGGTTAAATCTAACTATTTAAGATAGTACCCAAATTTAAACGTAATATGTACTTGAATTGAGACAGCATTAGATGGATTAAAAAAATAAAACCCAAATTTGTGCTATTTACAAAAGATATGTTCTGAATATATAAAGATAGAAAAGATTGAAAGTAAAAGAATAAAGAAATACCATGCAAACATAAAAATAAAATAATGCTGCTTTATCTACTACCAGACTTTAAGCAAGAGGTATTGCTAGATATTTCAGGATAATAAAAGGGTCAGTCCACCAAGAATGTATAAAATTCTAAATTAATACCTACTTAGTAACAAAAGTCTCACAATATAAAAAGCAAAATTAAGCACAGTGAAAGGAGAAATGGACAAATATGCAACCAAGTTACTTACAGACTTTAACACATTTCCCTCAGCAGCCCAAAATTACGTATTTATAGATAGACATATTTACAAGATATAAAAACAAAGTTAACCCACTTATCCTAATTGGCATATATAGAAAAAAATTTCCAAAATAATAAAATAGATTTCAAGTATAATTGGAAGATGTACCAAAAATGACACAGGCTGAGACACAAAGCAACTCTGTATATTTCAAGTAATAAAATCAGAAAGCATATGTTCTCTGACCACAGAATAGCAAAATCAGTAACAAAAAGACACCAAAAAATACATAAATATTTAGAAATTAATCAATATATTTCCAAATAACTTATGGATCAAAAGAAAAAATCCAATAAAAATTGTAATTTTTAAAAACTAAATAATAATGAAAATATAACATGAAAATTTGTGGGATGCTGCTAAAGCTGTACTTAAAAAAATAGTAACAGGCATAATGCACATATTAGAAAAGAAAAAGGACTGAAGTCAATAAGGTCCTCATCTTCTAAAATGAACAATAAAATAAACCAAAAAAGAAAAACAGTAGGAGGGAAATAATAAAGAAGTTAATACAATAGAAAACAAACATACAAATAAAAAATATTAAAGCCAAGGGGCACCCTCGTGGCTCAGTTGGTTGGGCATCCGACTTCGGCTCAGGTCATGATCTCACAGCTTGAAAGTTCAAGCCCCGCGTTGGGTTCTGTGCTGACAGAACCTGGAGCCTGCTTAGGATTCTGTGTTTCCCTCTCTCTCTGCTCCTCCCCTGTTTGTGCCTGTGCATGCTCTCTGTCTTTCTCTCTCTCAAAAATAAATAAACATTAAAAGCCAAAGTTTATTCTCTGAAAAGGCTAATAAAACTGAGAAAACTCTGGCATATGAATCAAGGCAATGTGAAAAAAGGCACACACTACCAATATCAATATTGAAATAGGAGACATCACTACAGAACCTACAGATATTGAAAAGCTAACAAGATACCAGGAATAATCTTATAGCAAATAATAAGAAATTTCATATGAACAAATTTCTAGCAGAAATCTTACCAAAACTAACATGCAAACAAAAAAAGTACATAACTGAATATTCCAATAGTTATTAAATAAATTAATTCTGTAATTAAAACTTTTACAGACAAAATTCCAAACACAAATGGCTCCACTGGAAAACGCTACTATTTAAGGATGAATATAATACTAAGCTTACAAAAACTCTTCCAGAGAAAAAAATAAACAATTCCTAAATTGACTCATAAGGCCAGCAAAACCTTGTTCCTCAAATCTGAGGAGTGTATTATGTGAAAAAAAAAATAAATAAACGAATCTCTCTCATGGACATAGGTACAAATACCCTAAACAAAACATCAGCAAAAATGTAAATATATAAATAAAGGATTATACATCATGACAAGATGGTTATGTTCCAAGAATGTGAGGTTGGTTTCATATTTGAAAATCAATCAACACCTTCTCCACATTAATAGAAGAGAAACAATAGGATTATCTCAATAGACACAGATAATATGATAAAAAATCAATATTAATTATAAAACAAACTAGGAATAGAAAGAAATTCTTTACCAGATTAGCTGCAAAAAACATAGAGTGAGTATAATTCCTAACTGGAAAATATTAGAAACTTTCTCCCTAGGATAAAGAATGAGATAAGAATAACTGTTGTTACTGCTTATGTTAAATACTATGTTAGAAACCATAACCAGTGCAATAAAGCAAGAACAAGAAATAATAAGTGTAGAGATTAAAAAGAATGAAATAAAACTGTCATTATCAGCAGACTGTATACATGTAAAGTTATGTAACATCATATACATAGAAAACTCAAAGAATCTACATACACACTATTAAAATAAGTGAATTTAGCAAGGCAGGTAGACACAAAGTCAATACAGAAAAATTTATTTTTCCTAGGTAACAGCGAAAAAAACAATTATAAGGTGAAATTTTGATGCCATTTTTAACTGCATTTAAAAAAACCTAAATACCTAAGAATAAATATAACGTACATTTATGCAAGACTTCACAAAAAAACTATGAGAGAAATTAAAGATTTAAAACAAGTGAAGAGATCTACCATGTTCATGGATTGCAAAGTTAGCCTTTGAACTCTCCTCAGATTGATCTAGAGATTTAAAATTTTCAGTCAAAGTTCAGTTTAGGGTGAAGGGAGCCTACCAAACTGATTTTTCAAGTTATAAGCAAATGTAAAGGGTCAAGAATAGTCAAGACAAAATTGATGAAGAAAAAAGGAGCACTTACCCTCCAGATATTAAGGCTTTTAATAAAGCTGATGTGATTAAAATCATTTCAGTATTTTACACAAGGATAAAGAGAGATCAAGGAAGCAGAATAGAGAATTCAGAACAAACTCAAACTCTTGATTTATGACAAAGGTACCACGGCAGAGTAGGAAGGACAGATTGTCATTTCATTAACTGGTCTGGTACAACTTATTATCTACATAGAAAAAGTGAGTCAATTATAGATGGTAATGTGAAAGGTAAGACAATAAAACATCTTTACAATGAAAGAAGATAATATAAAATATTCATGACAGTGGAACTGACATAGATTTCTCAAAGAGGATTCAAAAATCACTAGCCACAAAGGAAAGTACTGATAAACAGGATTGGTTATATTTATATATATATATATATATATATATATATACACACACATATATATATATCATAACAAATATGTAATAGTTACAAACTTCTGTTCCTCCAAAAACTATATGAAGAAAACAAAAATTAGGGTGGAAGGTAGGAAGGCATTTTAAATATATATATACACACACATACACATACACACACACACACACACATACATCTCTGAAGGTCTCATAACCAAATTATCCTAAGAATTCCTACAAATCAATTAATCAATTATTTTTTTTTAAAGAGCAACACAAGAGAAAAATTGAATAGATATTTGAATAGGCATGTCACAGAGGATATCTAAATAGACAACACATACATAAAAAGGTAATCAACATAAGTCATCAGAATAATAAAACCAAAATGCAGCAATTAAAAACACACCAAATGTCAGAAAGGATGAGATGATACTTGAATTTTCACACACTAATGTGAAAGAGTAATTTGATATAATCACCACAGAAAACTTTTCACAATACTTATTAATGAGAACAAATACATATCCTGTAACTCAACAATTCCACTACTAGGTATATTGCAAGGAGAAATATGTACCTTTGTGAATCTAAAGATACATGCAAGAATATTCACAGCATTATCACTCGTAACATTTATACAGTAGAATACAGAAATAAAAATGAGCTATTGCTAGCAGAATAAAATGACAAAACTCTTATACCATATTATGAGTGAAGGAAGACAACACAAAAAGGCGAAACTAATCTATGGTATTAGAAGCCAGAAGAGTCGTTGCTTTTTGGGTTGAGGTAAGGAGTAGTGTATGGGAGAAGATCTGATGGTGGTTCCAGGGCACCAGTAAGGCTTTCTATCCTGGCTTGAGTAGTGGTTACATGAGTGTATTCACCTTGGAAAATTCATGGATCTTATAATTTATACATTTTTCTGTACATATGTCATATTTGAGAAAGGAGTTTTCTTTTTTAAATTAGATTATGTAAAAAGTGAAGCAAAAGGAAAATAAAACTACAAATAAAGCTACAACATAGAAGCTGGTTGAAATAACACTAAAAGCTGGTAGTTTCAGAAATTACAAATTTAAGTCTAAAGTGACTGACTTTAGGGGTGCCTGGGTGGTTCAGCTGGTTAATTGTCCAACTCTTGATTTCAGCTCAGATCATGATCTTCCTGTCATGAGATCAAGCCCCATGGGAGATCAAGTGGGGCTCGGTGCTGGACATGCAGCCTGCTTAAGCTTCTCTCTCTCCCTCTCCCTCTGCTCTCCCCAACTTGTATAGGCACTCTCTCAAAAAAATAAAGTGATTAACTTCAAATCTAAGCAACCATATATATCTATTCATACACAAAACACACACACACACAAAATGAACTTTACCCCTTAGTATTTCACTGCTAAAGCATGAATGTAATAATTTTTATTTAGAGCACTTTATCAGAATAATTAAAACCATGATGACAAAGTAAATCAGTAAAAAAGATTCTGTGAATTGTTTATACAGAAGCCTTAATCAGTCTTAGTATCAGTGAGGACTTACTAAAAGTTGATTTGTGTGCAAAATATACTACTTTGCAAACTATGGATTGTATATATGATTTATAATCCTCACAATGAGTTTTTATTTGTCAGAATATGTTTATACAAATGGGTGTTTGATATGGGAGCAGGGGTGAGAAAGAAGAAAAGAACAGGACTTGAGGAGAGATAAAAGCATTCCTTATGTTTAAACTGAAAGTATTTTTATTTTTTTTTAATTTTTATTTATTTCTGAGTGAGAGACACAGCATGATCAGGGGAGGGGCAGAGAGAGAGGGAGACACAGAATCTGAAGCAGGCTCCAGGCTCTGACCAGTCAGAACAGAGCTTGATGTGGGGCTCGAACTCACAAAGTGTGAGAACATGACCTCAGTTGTACGTTTAACCAACTGAGCCACCCAGGCACCCCCCCCCTTTTTTTTTATAAATATTTAAATTTTGTTTAATATTTATTTTTGAGAGAGACTGAGAGAGAGACAGACTACAAGCAGGGTAGTAGTGGCAGAGAGACACAGAATCTGAAGCAGGCTCCAGGCTCTGAGCTGTCAGCCCAGAGCCCGAAGCAAGGCTCAAATCCACGAGCTATGAGACCATCACCTGAGCTGAAGTCAGTTAGTTAACCAACTGAGTCACCTAAGCGCCTCCAAACTAAAAGTATTAAAAAAAAAAAAACCACAAAAAACAATTCTCAATAAGACAAGCACTATGCTGTACCTGCATTACCTATTTGCCAACTCAGTTACAGTTCATACTAAAGCAAAGCAACTATCAAAATATTCTATCATAAAGCCACTTAGAAAATATATATGCATTGACCACAAGTTATTCTTTCATAGGCACTCTTCTTCAAAATCAATTCATCTATTCACTCACTCAAAATATTCACTGAGTACCTCCTAAACATAAAGTATTCAACAAATATATTGAGCTCTTACATGTGAGAGTACACAAGAACAAGAAGCAGATATGCCTCTCATAGTGCTAACAATCTAATAGAGAAGAGACATAATTACTACAAACTGTGTCAAGTACTTAGACATGGAAAGAACAAAATGGTACAAAAATACATGTCTGAGACATCTAACCCAGTTTTGTGGGATTAGTAACAGTTAAGAGTTAGACAACCCTCACAGAAATCATTTAGCATATTCTTTACTTCACAAATGAAGACAGAGTAAAATGTGTGCCCAACTTCAAGTCATTAGACCTGAAAAATGACTTGATATTAAACTGGTAACATGAGAACTGGGGCCACAGAGGCAGAAAGGTACTAAAGGCAGAGGGAATAGCATATACAAAGGCCTTTGGGGGCGCTGGGGTAGCTTAGTTGGTTAAGCATCCAACTTTGGCTCAGGTGATGATCTCAGGGTTCATGAGTTCAAGCCCTGCATCAGGCTCTGTGCTGACAGCTCAGAGCATAGAGCCTGCTTCAGATTCTGTGTCTCCCTCTCTTTCTGCCCCTTCTCATTCACACTCTGTGTCTCTCACTCTCAAAAATAAATAAACATTTTAAAAAAACAACAAAAAACAAAGGCCTTTGGACAAGAATGAGTATAATCTGAGAGATTATAAGACGCTGTTGAACAATAAAAGACAAAATCCCTGTCCTTAAGAGAGTTCACACTTAAAAATATAAAAGAACATGTTTTAAATAAACCTAAATCCAGCTCTAATAATTTATTTGTAGATAGTGAGAAGATAAAAAATAGCACTGTCAGAAATGGAAAAAGAATAATGGAAAATTACAGATTTGCGAAAGCTAAAAAAAGCTTAAGGGATCCAAGAAATTCCTGCCATAGGCCTTCAGATTCTTTCCCAATCTAAGGTTGCATGATTCTAGACTCTATATAGAGCTACTCTACTTTATACAAATGCTATTTGATAATAATGTCCAAGTTGAAACAGAATTTATATGAATTAAATGTTAAATGTATATCAGAGCTTACAAAAATTAAAGATCCCTGGAGCTATCATATTAATGCAACCAATTCTCTGTGGTCCTAGATCTGCCTCTAGCTCAGGTGTCACTTTACATAAAACTTCACCTCTTTGGTCATCTGTTATCTCACTTAGTATTAAATGGAAAAAATAAAATGTATTTTATATAAATTATTTTTTCAGCTTTTAAAATGTTTATTGGACATCAACCATTCTTAATGAGGCCATATTAGAATCTATGCCAAGAAATTAAGTTTTTAAAAACACGTGTATTTTTATAAACCAGAAGTAAACAATTAACTAGAGGAGCAAATGGACACATGTACACCATCAGTGACTATAGCTTAGGGCAAGCAATCTATGACATTTCCTTTCCTTACTAAGTTTAAAGTTAATTTTTAAAATGTAAACAAAAACAGAAGCAATACGTCTATGTTCTTAAAAAACACAACTTTGAGACAAAAACAGGTGTAGGTAATTAAAAAATAAATTTGTCATTTTGTTTTAATTATTTTATTTTCCAACGCTCTCAAAACTTTTGAGAATGGAAAACAAGACACAATGAAGAAAAGTCAAAATGCTTCAGGCAATCCTAATACCAACACATTCTTTCCAGTCTAAAACATGTTCTTCCCTTAAGCCCCACATCACTGTCCAGATATAATCATTTATGGACAAGAACAATTATTCTACATTCATGTTCTTCAAAACCATCTGCTCCAGATTCAATCAACAAACATCATCTCGCCCCACACATATGGAATCTAACAATTTTATACTCTATGCTGACTAAATTATATTATTTTTGAGACTCTGCATTTAAGTTGCTTCACTGGAAGCTAACAATGAACTTAAACTGATCACAGGGCTAATGCTTTTCAGAATTACCACCTACCCTACAGACATTTAATTATGTGAAAAAGTAACATGAAACATGGCATCTGGATCTCAGATTTGAATTGTAAAAGTTGAACATAAAATTTTCTCAGGCACATGAAGACTAAAAGCAACTATAACAAAATCTATGTCTCCTTTTGTAACACATATTTTCTTCAAAATATCCAAACTACAGACAATTTCTGTTTTATCTGGAGTCTTTATTCTCCCTCAACTTAATATTAAGTATAGACAAGGTGATAAGTATCACTTGATATATCACTGGGAGAGTTCCATTTCTCACTGCTTGTTAATAGAAAAGAAATCAAACAAAACCCTCAAAGAAGGTATTGTGGTTCTTGCTTTATTTATATTTCAAGTGTTTGGTGTAATGTAAGCTGCCTGCAGAAGCCAGGTCTATTCTGAGGCCACTATCACTTTCAAAAGTTGTTTTTAAATGTAATGGCACTACAGAAGGCACACTGGTCTCAAGACCCGAATCCTGGGCCAAGATTTCACTCACTGCTTGAGCCTTGATAGATCACATAGTCTATCCTCATCCGTGAAATAAGGAAATGTACTAAATGATTTCTGAGAAGGTCTAGTTCTAAAATGTCAGGATTAATTCACTTCACTAGTCCCAGGTTTAACAAACTTTCCTGAAAATATAGCTTTTAGTTCCAAATTTTTAATGTCAAATTATTCACTTACTTGGCTTACCAAGCTTATTAAAATGCTGACTTAAAAAAAAAGGGGGGGGGGGAGTGCCTGGGTGGCTCAGTCAATTGGGCATCTAACTTCAGCTCAGGTCATGATCTCATGGCTTGTGAGTTTGAGCCCCACATTGGGCTCTGTGCTGACAGCTTGGAACCTGAAGCCTGCTTTGGATTCTATGTGTCCCTCTCTCTCTGCCCCTCCCCATTCACACTCTGTCTCTCTCTCTCCTTCAAATATAAATAAACATTATAAAAAAAAAAAAAAAAGATAGTTGACTACATACAGTACAATTCTTCTGCCAAGACAAGTTGAAGATCTATGGCTTGGTAGACTAGAGCAAGGCCCAGATCAGAAACAAGGAACCAGGAAGACAATGATGGAATATAACCTGATCTGGTTTTGACTTGAGGAGGAAAAGAGGGCACAGATGTGGCAAAGGCAGAGGGCAGGCCTACTATATCATCCCTTTTTTATGGAAGGTACAAAACTCTAAATAACAACATTAAAATTGAAAAAGTAATTCACAAGGACTATCTCTGTTCCCTCAACTTTCAATCACCCCTCAATTTATTGCAGTCTAGGAGCTAGCAATAGGATCCTACTAGAACTACTCTCTTCTAAGGCCATGAAGACTTCCCAGGTAAGAAACTAAGCAACTGATGTCACTGTGGTCAGTCTCCAATACTGTTGTGTTCCTAGCTCCACTACTTATCTCCTGTGTGATCTTGTGAGCGTTCCTTAAGCTCTCAGACCTAAGTCTCCTCACCTATAAAACGAAGATAACTTTGTAAGGGATGCAGTGACTAAAACATGCGTTAATACATGTAAGGCACTTCAAACAAATGGCTGACACAATGGATTATTGGTAACTAATACAACACTATTTCTAATTACTTCCTCTCTGAAATCTTCCCTTATTTGAGTCAACACTTTTTCAGTTCTCTTTCCAATTCTCTAGCCACTTGCCAGTCCCTGCTCTCTCTTCATTATCATTCTAAAACCTCCCTGATGAATCACAAACACCCAACACACAGTACTGTAATTACCTGTTACTCTGCAGTACTTCCTTAGGCATCTTGAGCCCTAAGAAGAGAGGGCCCAGGGCTGCTTGTTCACTGGGGCAGCCCCAGCACCCAGTGCAGTGTATGGCTCAGTAAATAAATAAATGAATGAACTCCAGTCACTCTAAGCGATTTCATTCATTTCAATGGCTTCAGTCACCATCTAATTGCTGACAACTCCCAAATCTAACCAAGGCTCTCTTCATCTCCAAAACCTACAATTCAAATCCTGCACCTCAGACAATGTAAATATAACAAAGGATTGAGGACCCAGTGAGCAGGAGATGATATCACAATAGTCCAGATAAGAGCAATGGAAACAGCTGTTTTTTTTTTTTTAAAGCTCAAATTCTGAATAAATTTTGAAAATCAAGCTTACAGGATCTGACAAAGAAAGAGTAAAATAAATAAATAATAACTCTTAGAAATATCTTATTTAGATAGACTTATTTTACTTTTGTGATTGCTTTAATTAGGAAGAAAAACTTTCCTCAAGTTTCCTACTTTTATACTCTTGGCAAGACAATTAAGAAAACTTTCCACTAGTGAAGTATTTGGTATACATCACTGAGAATTTAAATAGAATAAAAACTACCACCTGTTTTTCTGAAACAAACCATTCAGCTCCAGTCCTTTCAAATAAAAAGCAAAAGTAATATTAAGATATTCAATTCACTGATCAACAACAAAAAAATCCATCTTTTATATAAAATCTAAAGTATTTATACAGTAGTTTTTCCCAGCATCACAAGTAAAACTATCATTACATATCAGAATTACAAAACATGAGAAAATTCATTGTTTCATGAGATTTTGTACTGCATAATTACTGCTTATTTATCCAGCTACAATAATAAAGACATGATCCATTACAAACTGCATTAATGATAACGATAATTGTAATATACAGTACATCGACTTAATTTTGTTGCTCTACTACTGGCCTGCAGCAGACTCACACACTGGGCAGGGAGAGGAGGGAAGAGATTGTGACTCTGCCTATGTATAATATGAAAGCTCCCAAATTCAGCAAGGAAATCTGGCAGGGAGGGGACCCAAAACAAGCTCTAACACACTATCTCTAGTTTACATTTTTTTTTTTTTAATGTTTATTTATTTTGAGAGAGAGAAACAGAGCATGAGCAGGGAGGGGCAGAGAGAGAGGGAGACACAGAATCTGAAACAGGCTCCAGGCTCTGAGCCGTCAGCACAGAGCTGCTCGAACCCACGAACCATGAGATCATGACCTGAGCTGAAGTAGGATGCTTAACTGAGCCTCCCAGGGGCCCCTCTAGTTTACATTTCTTATTGATGGGCAAGACATTTACTGATCCACATTCAGGAAAAACTACTTCTCTTTCAAGGTAAAGGATTCTGCCAGATTTCCCTAACATCTCTTGTATTAGGATAACCAAGAATATTTCATACAACACCAGTATTGCTAAAACCCAAATAATCTTCTCTCAGAGAAATGCACACACACAAAATATGAGTTTTTTTTTTTTTTTTTTTTAAAGAGAAAGCAACACTTAACCAAGGGTCTGTAAAATCATAACTACGGCAGCCAGACCACATTTTTAAACCTCATAAGAACACTTAAAAAAATATATCCTGGTTAGCAGGTGAGAAAACAATTCAAGAAATTAAGTGGGTAGTGTAGCATCTGAATCTACAACTCACCACAAGCTTTCCACAAAACCCTATTAGCTCCCTGGACTTTATTTAAAACTACTAAATTTTTGCACAATCAATATTTTTATTCTAACTTAGACAACAACATTGGCAGAACTCAAAAAATGGTGGAAAAATTGAGAAAAATCCTTTTATAAGAGCTGGACTGTTACATACTTGGTGCGTAGCAGATCCTCCATAAATTGCTGTTGAAATAAGCTAGTGAAGGGTAGGAGAGGAGAGTAATAGATATAAGTATCTCAGAACTCTGGTACAAGACAGATAAAATTTTCCATCTCAAAAAAAGTTATGTTATAGTAATTAGACTCCGTGTTATTACTAGACCTACTTAAGTGTAATAATGACAAAATCATTGTTTAAATGAGAGTTTTAATTCTTCCTGTGATATTATCTTATCAAGGCCCAAATATTTGGTATGAGCATGTTGAAATGATATGTAATCAACATGGATGCTAAAGATAAATTCTTAGAATGTGAAGCAAGTACTTCCTTTCACTGTAAACAGAACGACTGAGTTCACTTCTTGAAGAAATCAAGCTCTATTTATATTCACTCTCCTGAAATGGCACAGGCAGCCATAGAAGGACAAGTTTATAATAAATCCCTATATTTGGAAAACATTGTTGCTAAGCATCTTCTAACATTCAGCAGAGTTTATATAATTCATGTCTCTGCTACACAATTAACATTTCATGTTTTCCAAAAAAGTGTGGTATGCTGATCTATGTTGTTAATTTAAAACATTATAAATTTTGAGGGAATTAATAAAAGGCTAATGCAACTAATTAATTAGAAAGGCAGCCTAATCCTAGGAAGAATACAAACACAGACATTAAATGTCAGGATGTGTCAGAGTGGAGCTTGTAAACAACTTGTCCACTTGAGATAAAACATTTCAAAATGCAGCTGCTCTTTGCTTAAAAAGGTGAGCTACAAAACATTAGGCTTTTGGACAAGTCACAACATATCAAACCACACTCTAGCTCAAAAATTAATTATAAAAAATATATATAACATTTGAAAATAAGTTTCACACCCAGTCCTCAACATTAAACATTATATCTGCTCAGATAAAAGATCGAAGTGTTGAAAGCAACACTACTGTAGTATTTCCAACTTTCATATTCATTATGAAGACAAAGTTAAAAGATATAGAAAATATTTAATAACACTGGAATAATAGAACAATTGAGATAAACATATTTTAGAAGATGTAGTATCACTCTTACAAACTATGGAATAGCTTATAAACCTATCCTCTGGAAAAGTATGCACATCTCTATATTCTATAGGGACTTAGATCTTTTGTATTAACATCCCACAAACAATAACCTTTAGATTACAAAAACAATGGGAAACATAATCCACTTAGGTTATATGAAATTCTGAATCGTTTCAATGTATGCTATTATTAGACATCTGTGCACCACTCTTTGTTCAAATTGGCAAGGATTCCCTGGCTAGAAGGCAGTCCAGGAAGAAGGAAAACCATCAGACAGCCAATGCACAAAAAACGCAAATACACAGGTCCACAAATCTTAAGCAAGCAAACATTCTAGGAAAAACATATGTATTTTTATTTGTATTCTTAACTGTTAATTCTTAACTGTTTCCTTATTTGTCACTTTTCTATCCTTCATAATTACCATTTTTAAGTTTTATTCAGAACCATTATACATACCTACAAGACAAATTTGGACACTTATTTTCTCCTAGAGTGAGAGTTATTGATACAGTTTGGAACAGTACGTTACTATCATATAAAAACTGTGGGAAAAATCCAACACCATCAGAGGTAGTCAGAGATTTACAGTCTCTAAATTTATCCAGTTATTTAACCAGTTACAGAGAATCTCAAAAAGTCAGAGAGTTGGTGGATTAAGATCAGTGCTTCTCAAATGGCAGCACTTGGACTCACAGCAATGATATCACCTACAACTTGATAGAAATGCAAATTCCTGGGTCCCACCTGGACCTAATGAACTAGTAGGATAGGGCCCAGAAGTATGTTTTAACAAGCTCTACATATGGTTCTTACACAGGTTTAAACTGGAGAACCACTGGCCTAAATGATTCAGAATACTCGCTCACAGGCAACTACAAAACTGGCTGCTTCAAAATCAGTTGGGAAACATAAATACTGGCTCCAGTTCTCTACTTCCCTTAATTAAATATGGAGAGGGAATGTGTGTGTGTGTAGCTCCCCAGGTGAACCTGATGCATAATGAGGCTTAAGAACCAATGTCCTGGGGCGCCTGGGTGGCGCAGTCGGTTGGGCATCCGACTTCAGCTCAGGTCACCATCTCGCAGTCTGTGAGTTCGAGCCCCGCGTCGGGCTCTGGGCTGATGGCTCAGAGCCTGGAGCCTGCTTCCAATTCTGTGTCTCCTTCTCTCTCTGCCCCTCCCCCCTTCATGCTCTGTCTCTCTCTGTCTCAAAAATAAATAAACGTTAAAAAAAAATTAATACAAAAAAAGAACCAATGTCCTAAGTCAGCGGCTTTTAAAATGTAGTCCCCAGACCAACAGCATCAGCTGGGAACTTGTGAGAATTCACAGGCACTGGTCAGGACTGAATCAGAAACTCTGGGAGTGGGGCACACCCACCAAGGTTTTACTAAGTTCTCCAAGTGATTTTGATATATAATAAAATCTGAGAACCTCTGCTCCAAGTGATCCATCCTGAAGTGGGGACATATGAAATGTATATGGATTTCATGGAAAAGAATACATAATAGAAAGAGACAAAATTAACTATGTACTCATGAATACATCTCCTGGAGCTAGACTCTCTCACTGTTCTCACAAATCTGGAAGTTAAAGTGCCTTACTTCCCAGCTATGCCAGTGGACATTCTCAAGCTGTCCACTTAAGCGCAGTACAACTGGTGAATAATGAAAATGCCTCCTGAAAAGCACAGGTTTTAAATAAAATATAAAGTCCATAGCCAGAGCCACAGCTAAGAAAGCTTATCAGTGGGAAGTCAAAAATGGACTGGAATTTTCAAGAAAATAGCAGCAGTTATTTAAGGATTCACAGAACACTTTGTTTACTGCTACTTATAAAGGTAGCAATAACCACATGGAGTTGTTTCCTCAGCACAGACAGGGATTTCTGAAGACAATAGAGGAGATGGGGAGATGAATCTCACAGGTGTTTAAAAACAAAACTGATTCAACTCTCAGGTTAATAAACATTTTTATTACTCAAGGGGAGTGGGGTGGTAATTAACTCTCATTAAGTCTCCCAGCTTTCACATACTCTTATCAGATCAAATACTTACTGAGCACTTACTATGTACCAGCAATTATTAACACTACCTCCAAATATTAAGGTATTATCTTGATTCTTTTTTAAAAAAACAGTGATTCTAGGGGGTACCTGGATAGCTCAGTCAGTTGGGCATCTGACTTCAGCTCAGGTCAAAATCTCACAGTTCATGGGTTTGAGCCCCGGGTGAGGCTCTGTGCTGACAGCTCAGAGCCTGGAGCCTGCTTCGAATTCTGTGTCTCGCTCTCTCTCTGCCCCTCTCCCACTCATGCTCTGTCCCTCTCTCTCTCTCTCTCTCTCTCTCTCTCTCTCTCAAAAATAAACATTAAATAATTTTTTTTAAATAAAAACAGTGATTCTAACTTTGTGTATAATTCTTTTTAAAAAAATTTTTAACCTGTATTTATTTTTGAGAGAGAGAGAGAGAGAGAGAGAGAGCGAGCGAGCATGAAAAGGAGAGGGAGGCACAGAATCCAAAGCAGGCTCCAGGCTCTGAGGTGCCAGCACAGAGCCTGACGCGGGGCTTGAACTCACAAATTGTGAGATCATGACCTGAGCCAAAGTCGGTCACTTAACTGACTGAGCCACCTGGTTGCCCCACTTTGTGTATAATTCTAAGGTCAATGTAATGATTGCAACTGCTTCTATTTGCCCAAGGAAACTACATGTTTGAAAAAAAAAAAAAAAAACAGTTCAAACTTCCCTAGGTAGTAGTCATTTTAAAAGACTGAAACCCATTCAAATTATTTTCTAATAACCTCTAAATTTAGGTAGGAGACAACATTAAGTGTTCAATTCTTTTTATTTATAACTAAGTAGTTCAAATTTACCATACAGCTGGGTTTATTCTTCCTATGCTCAATATACACATTGTAATATATGGGAATACCCCTGGGTGTTCAATATGTGGGATACATTTATGCCTATTCTATAGCACTTGGAGTATAATTCTACTATTTTTAACGCTGAGTTTTAGAGCTGTTTTATCTTTCCTTCTGAGTTGTACTATTAGCCAAATTTATAATTTACTCATGCCAAATCCATAGTCAGAAATTATAAAATTGTTTCAATGAGAAAATACAGTTAACTTCACAACTGACCTTAGTCTGCTTTGTGTCATTATTTCTAAGAACACCATAGGAGAAAGCCCCAACTAATCACTTAAGTTTCAGTTATTCAGACAAACAGGTACAAAAGAGAAGACAATAAAGGGCAGAAAGGCCAGACAGATGTATGAAGAAAGTAGTTAATGAGGCCAGGCCATATTTAGTGAGTAACTTGGTTATTTCTTTATTATTTTCCCCCTTCCTTTTTCTAATCCTTCCTATCCTTTCGTTGGTCCACCCCACCCCCCCACCCCATTTCTTTCTTGTTTTCCCTTTTACCTAGGGGATGTCATATTTACAAGGGCACTTAGATACCATCTACCACAACCCCCTCAATCTACAAATGGGGAAAACTAAGACTCAGATAAGGCAAAGAACTTGACCAAAGTCTGTCCAAACCTCAAAATCCATTTTCTACTATATCCCCTGTCTCTTTAGAAAAACGCGTTGCAAAAACATTCTAGTACACTGTTCTTAAACCTTATTCTGCTAGGTAAGGAATGATGCTACATAACACAACATACACTAGTATTTAAGGCAGTATACACAAAACCACATATTTTCCCTACACTCTAATTATAATGCTAATCTTTTAAAAATTACTTTCTCATAAACTGATTCATTGCTAGATTGGAGGGAAAAAGATCAATTCAATACTTAAATTTGAAATTACTATTAAGTCACATTAACAGAAGTTAATATTTATTTACTGTTTGTATGTACCACATATGTCCCACATACATACATACATACATATGTACATAACTTCAGGTTGGAGGCCCCTCTCCATCCCACCTTCTGACCCTTTCACAACTTTTTCATTTAAATGTATGAAAACTACATTTCATTTAAATGTAACATCAGAACTCTCAAATCTTCTTGTCATTTTCCTGAAGTTCTTGGGGGTACCACATAGCCTACAAAAGCAGATGGTCCTATTTACATCTGTATGTATGTAAATTACATTATCACAATTCCCTTTAATGTCTCAGGACACAACTTACTTTCTGGACTATTCTAACTTGTGAAATTAAAACTTAAATCATATAACCACAGCATTCCTTTCCCCACAGGAAAAGTTACTACATTCTCCAAAGTTTTAGGAGTACATATACCACTGTGTTAAGTAGTTGTTCACAAATCCCTTTCCTTTATCATATTGTGTGTTTCTGGACAGCAAGAATCCCAGAACCTTCTAGAATGCATGAATGTATTAGAAAGTCAAAAAAAATGCTTGATAAAAGATACTGAAGAATGAATCCTCGTCGAGATGGGAAAGTCCAAAGCAATGCCTACATAGCAATTCAGACTCTTCATTATAACCTAATAGAATAAAGGAAGCAAAGTTATCCACACTGACACTTCTGCTTCTTGATCACTAGGGAATTCACTTCCATGACTACACCCACCATTTCTTGTGAAGCACAAGAAACTAGATAGAAAGGGATCTGTCCTAGACCATAATGTACCAAAAGAATGTTTAGCTTCCCCCAGTTGTGCATCCTCTATCATGGAAATTGTGACAATGATCAAATAGAATAAAAGCTGATTTTCTCCACCAAAAGTAAGATATTCAAGGACCCCTAAAAATCTCTTCCAAGTTTTCTTTTCCAACCTGTTTTGTTCTATATTCCCTTCCCTGCAATATTGAGCAAGATTAGAAAGATAAAAGGACTAATGGAAGGGTCTTAAAAGCCTAATACCTTAGATGTAAGTGTGAATCAATAATGTGAAAGTAAAAGTTACCATATTTCTATACTAAAACTCTAAAGTTCCAACTAAAAATTTAATTTCTTTCGTTAGTATGTAAACGGGCTAAACTTTCTTTAAAACACCTTTTGAAAACGTTGGATCAGTCACAAACTGGAATGAGACAGTACAACAAATGAAAAAATTCCTTCTAAAGTATAAAAGGACCTAGAAAACATATGCCCGCACAAGAAATGGGAATAAATTTAAGGAACCTAAGATTACTGGCACACCAGAGATGCCTTGAGGTATATGCCCAGCTTTTCAAGGTCACCAGAAAATAAACACAACCTCTTGAGACCAAAAAATAAACAAACAAAAGCAATAAAAAACTATTACATATTTTCTCAATATATTCTTATTTCAATACCTTATAAAAACTGCCCTGATTTGAATATTTTTCATAGTTAAAATTACTCTGAAAAATTACACAAATGTCAAAAGGTATTAAGGGCTTTCCAAGTAAATACAGTTATGCTATGGTGAAGTTCTTAGAGTCAAAGACTCAACTGATTAATAACAGCCCTTATACATTTTCAGACTTAAATATCACCATCACATACTCTGAGGCACAGAATTCCAGGTTTTGCTAAGTACTTTTTTGGCAATTCAAGAAATACAAAGCTTCACCATAAGGAAAATTTTGATCCTCCTGTAGGCACTTCTCCCTAACTTTCACAGCACAATATCAATAAATATTGTCATCATCAAAACTGCCATTAATGCATCTGATACTGTGTGTGTGTGTACATGTGTACTTAGGAAAAGTATAAAAGGATGTATGCTGTAATAGTGGTTACCTTTAGAAGATTAAGCATGATTTTTATTTGTTTTCAACAGTTTTCTGACGTATCTAGTTTTCAATATATATATAATTAGAAATGATTACCTATTTCCATTAAGATATATGACATAAATTATCAGCATGTAAATAAACCAGCTTTATGAAGCCCATCAATACAGACTCACAGTAGCAAAGCACACTCACCTGCTTCATTACACAAAGCTTTCAAGTCTGCTCCAACGTACCCATGAGCACTATTTGCCAGCTGTAGCAGCTCAGCTTCAGTGAGCAAATGGGGTACAGTTCGAAGAAGTTTCTGGAGGATATCTAGCCGATCCTCAGCATTAGGAACTCCAATCTCAATCTCTTTATCAAATCGTCCAGGTCTTCGAAGTGCAGCATCTAAGGCATGAGGGCGATTTGTGGCCCCAAGGACCAACACTTGTCCTTCACTTCCTTCCTAACAAAATGAGAATAAATATCATTACTTTTAAAAGTAATAAACATATTGGCACTGGCTCTGTAGATCAGATGAATCTAACTGTCCAGGCTGCTAAGTCCTACCCGTTACACTTTTATTACTCATCCCATATCTTCCTAAGTTCAGCCTAAATACTCCCTCACCTAGAAAGTTTTCTAATAATTACCTTTCCAACTATAGTAAGTGATGTCTCTCCCATTTTTAGCATCTAAACTTCACCATCTTCATGAATGGAGGGGCAGGGAGAGAGGGAAACAGAATCCAAAGCAGGCTTCAGACTGAGCTGCCAGCACAGAGCCCAACACAGGGCTCAAACCTATGAACCATGAGATCATAACTGACCCGATGTCAGATGTTTAACCAACTGAGCCACCCAGGTGCCCCAGGAATGAAATTTAAAACAACAAATTATAAAAAACTAACATAATGATCAGCCACCTGTGAGGTTATCCAACACTCTATTCTGATGATACAGTGTAATACAAGTTTAACTGAAATGTGATTGAAAGTAAGAAAACTCAACCTGTTCAATTGTACTGGATGTGCCAACAGAAAATGCATGGATTACAATAAAATCTACGAATTATGAATCTAGAAGATAAATACAGTCCTTTAAGCATTTTCACACTAAAACATCAGTGTCAGATGCTTCCAGTCCTGCCCATAGACAAGAACACCAGTCCAGAGTAGACTTACCCTAGCAGCAGAGAAAGGAGAATGACATAGTAATTAAGATCCTCCAACACAAAGCCTTCCATCCGATTTTATACTTCCCAAAAACTCTTCTAATTATAATACAGCTCTCCATACATATTTGTCTTCAAGATGAAAAGATTCAACCATAAACAAAGATATCTGGTTGGCTTAATGATGATATTCTTATTATAAATAGACAAACTGGCATCCCAGTTTATGTATGTCTCTCGTGAGTGTTGCTATTGTGAGTCAGTCCTCAGCCCTGCCACCTCCAACATACTAACATCACTGAACTCTCCAATTTTAAAGACGGAGAACCAAACCTGGAATGATCACACCTAGTTATTGCACCTAGACTGAGAACGAGGTGGTCATCCAGCTTCCTCCAGGTTCAACTCTTCTCTAATGTTACTCTTAAAATTGTAACGCATGTTAGCAAATAACAGACACTTAAAACCCAACCTTCACATTATTTTCACATGTTTAGTTTTTACCAACAAGTAGTAAAAACCAAAAAGTTCTAACAGTCCAGTTTTACAATGTACAAAAGGAGGACTTGGGACTACATGATTTCTAAAATTTCTTTTGGTTCTAATATGACTCTACAAAATGAGTTATTTATGTAAAAATCCTGCATAAGAAATGTATTCTGGTAAATGGCTGTCAGGAGTCTGAAAGAATTTTTCTTCATTCCTGCTTCTACATCTATGGATCTTCCTTTCACAAGCAGCACAGTCTTTATTAATTTGCAAGTGTATGCCCTATCAGAGAATCTATAGAGAGAATCTATAGATTCTATAGAATCTATCATGGGTAGCTTCTTTTTAAACCCTGCACAAACAGGGGCACCTGGGTGGCTCAGTTGGTTAAGCGTCTGACTCTTGGTTTCGGTTCAGAGCATGATCTCACAATCCGTGAGTTCAAGCCCCATGTCCAGCTCCACACTGAAAGCACAGAGCCCGCTTGGGGTTTTTCTCTCCCTCTCTCTGACCTCCCCAGCTTGCACTCTCTCCCTCTCGCTCTCTCCCCCTCTCTCTCTCTTGCGCTCTCTCTCTCTCTCTTCAAAAATAAATAAACATAAAAAAATTTTTTTAATTAAAAAAAATTTAAATGTTGCACAAACATATTTTTCCATTATTCTTTATTTCCTTTCTACTGTCAAACTTAAAGCCCCAAAAGAATCAATTTGTACATGAGTATTCAAGACTTAATCATGAGATTTCTTAGTAAAATCCTCTAAAATATATCTAAATCTTCTTTACTGATTTTTGTTTCTGGTTTTTTATTTTATTAAAATAATTTTTTTCAATGTTTATTTATTTATTTTTTTAAATTTTTTTTAACGTTTATTTATTTTTGAGACAGAGAGAGACAGAGCATGAATGGGGGAGGGTCAGACAGAGAGGGAGACACAGAATCTGAAACAGGCTCCAGGCTCTGAGCCATCAGCACAGAGCCCGACGCGGGGCTCGAACTCATGGACCGTGAGATCATGACCTGAGCCGAAGTCGGACACTCAACCGACTGAGCCACCCAGGCGCCCCTATGTTTATTTATTTTTGAAAAAGAAAGACAGAGCACGAGTGGGGGCAGGGCAGAGACGGAGAGGGAGACAGAATCCAAAACAGGCTCCAGGCTCTGAGCTGTCAGCACAAAGCCCAACGTAGGGCTTGAACACGTGACCAGTGAGATCATGACCTGAGCCAAAGTCACAGGCTTAACCGACTGAGCCACCCAGGCACCCCGCTTCCGGTTTTTAAGTTAATATCATTTATTATAAAAGAAATCCATCATTGTATATTATTTTATATGGTAAAAAAGACAGTGCAGGTATACTATCCTAGAAGTTACTAAGATTTCTGCTGAAGAAAATTATTTTAGGGGTCTTTCCTCTAGTTTTTATGGCTAATATTTTTCCCTATCCTAGAATACCCCAAAACTCAGACATATTTGTTAGTTTTTGCTACTACATACATATTATTAAGAGGCAACCCTTTCCTACACAGAATCAATACTGGTGCTATACTTACTGAACCAATACCATCCATCAGTGTTAACAGTGATGCTACCACTCTTTTTTCCACTTCATTCTGAGCCCCTTCTCTTTTAGGACAAAGTGCATCCAGCTCATCAATAAAAATAATTGATGGGTGCCTGAAAAAAACAAGTAAAATGAATTCTTTAATATACATATGATTTTTAAATTTGATACAATCCATTCCAATTACAAAACTAAAAGGGAGTACTCTTAAATTCTTAACTGAAATGCACATGCAAAAGAATGAAACTTACACCATACACAAAAATAAATTCAAAGATGAATTAAAAACCTAAATGTGAGATGTGAAACCATAAAACCCCTAGGAGAGAGCACAGGCAGTAATTTCTCTGACATTGGCCAGAGAAGCATTTTTCTAGATATGTCTCCTAAGGCAAGGGGGAAAAAAAAAAAAAACCTATTGGGAATACATCAAAATAAAAAGCTTTTGCATAGCAAACTAAATAATTAACAAAACTAAAAGGCAATCCTACTAAATGGGAGAAGATACTTTCAATGACATATCCTATAAAGGGTTACTATCCAAAACATAAGAAGAACTGATATACCTCAACATCCAAAACACAAATAATCCAACTAAAAATGGGCAAAAGACATGAACATACATTTCTCCAAAGAAGGTATACAGATTGCCAACAGACACATAAAAGATGCTCAACATTACTTATCATGAGGAAAATGCAAATCAAAACTACAATGAGATATCACCTCCCACTGGTCAGACTGGCTAAAATAAAAAACACAAGAAACAACAAGCGTTGGTGTGGATGTGGAGAAAAAGGAACCCTCATGCCTTATGCTGGTGGGAATGCAAACTGGTGCAGTCACTGTGGAGGTTCCTCAAAAAGTTAAAAACAGAACTACCCTACAATCCAGCAATCACACTACTGGGTATTTACCAAAAAAATACAAAAATACTCATTCAAAGGTATGTATGCACCCCTATGTTTATAGTAGCATTATTTACAATAGCCAAATTATGGAAGTAGCCCAAGTGTCCATCAATAAATGAGTGATTAAGAAGATGTGGTATTAATACACAATGGAATATTCAGCCATAAAAAGAATGAGATCTTGCCATTTGCAATGACATGGATGGAGCTACAAAATATAATACTAAGTAAAATAAGTCAGTAAGAGAAAGACAAATACCATATTATTTCACTTACCCTTGAATTTAAGAAACAAAACAAATGAGCAAAGGAAAAAAAAATAGAGTGAGAGAGGGTGAGAAAGAGGGAGACAAGCTAAAAAAGAGTTTTAAATATAGAGAACAACTGATGATTACCAGAGGGATGGGTGAAATAGGTGATGGGGATTAAGGAGGACATTCGTCCTGATGAGCAATGGGTGATATATGGAATTGCTGAATCACTATATTGTACATCTGAAACTGATATAATACTGCAAACTATACTGGAATTAAAATAAAAAATTAAAAAAAGGAAATTTAATGCATCAAATTTAGGGCTTTAATTAATAATATTAAGACAAAGGCAATAGAATGAAAAACCTTAGATTAATTGTTCTAACAGATCTGAACTCAATAAAAAGAAGACTATTGAGAATAGTCTACTACTCATGAGTCTATGCCCAAACAGAAGTTGACTGCTAATGCCCAATAAATTGTTATGATTGCAACAATTCAGAAGATGAGGCCAGAGATGTCCCTTGAAGCAGGTGTAAATTCCAAGGAATAGAAATTCCAATAAACACTAAAAAAAGTCGGGGGGGGGGGGTGGTGCCTGGGGGCTCAGTCAGTTGAGCATCCAACTTTGGCTCAGGTCATGATCTCAAGGTTTGTGGGTTCAACCCCTGCATCAGGCTCTGTGCTGACAGCTCAGAGCCTGGAGCCTGCTTGGATTCTGTGTCTCCCTCTCTCTCTGCCTCTCCCTGACTCGCAGTGTCTCTCTCAAAAATAAATAAACATTAAAAAAAGAAAGAAATTCCAAATGCTCACCCTCTCTTTTTTTTTTTTTTTAGCCTATTAAAAAAAGAACTCTCAAGACGATGAGTTCTCCCATAAAACGATGTGAATTCTCTCACAATAGAAAGCTTCAACTTCCAGGAACATAACAACAAAAACATACTACATAATAAGGTACACCACCGGTTCTCAAATTTTTAGTATTGGGACAACCAACTACTTTTTTCATCTGCTGTCTCTGGGAAAAAAAAACTTTAAATATGAAAGTTCCTTTGACAAGAGTAGAATTATGGTAAGTCAAAAACCAAAACAGTGGTAGAGACAGCCTTATTACAAATAACATTACATTAGACCATGTTATAGACCACACTCTTACACTCATTGCAATGCAATAGGTAGCCTGAACTGAGGAATAATCAAAGCAAACTGTTTGTAAAGAGCAACATATTTGTCTCTTTGAAGCAAACTATAATAACAAAAAATTAAGTTTAAAGGGCTACTATGATACAATCTACTAAGGCAACTAGATAAACTGGATATGCCTAAGTACTCTAGGTATTCTAAAGAAAGAAAATCATACATTTATATGCTCAAGCAAAATCACCTGACTTACCATGTTTTAATTCTCCTACTTTATGTAATTCAGTAACTCACTTATCAAACTTTCAAGACAATATTAGATAAAAATACATTAAATAAAACTTCATTAGATTTATAATCATTGCTAGTGCTATCGGTATTATTTTTGTACTGTTCTTTCATGCTTCATATAGTGTTAGTAAGTGTACTTTGATTACAATATCCTTGACTACTAATTACAAACATCTAAATGTAACGAATACCGTAGAGTGGCTTCAGCAAATATCTGACGTAGCCTTGCTTCTGTCTCCCCATAGAATCTGTAACAAATAAAATACATTTAAGGGCCAACTTTTAGTGTTTTTAAAGTTTTGTTTTAAAAGTTCATCTGACTTTTCAAACATTTCCAGAATACTTAAAACTACTTTCAAAAATTATTTTCAAAACTTAATTTTTATACACAATTAAAAGCAAATTTAAAGTATTTCAACATATGAATATCCAGAGGGAATGCTATGCAGTCATTTTTTTGAAACACATTTAAGAAGTATTTAATAAAACTGTTTATTCTATTGAATTATGCACCTACTTGCTTATAATTTCAGGACCATTAATTACAGAAACATAGGCTCCGACTTCATTAGCAACAGCCCTAGCAATCATGGTCTTCCCAGTACCTGGAGGGCCATAGAGTAACACTCCTCTAGGTGGAGGAATTCCTAGAAGAAAAAGAAGACTGTATTCAACATTACTAGGTTTCTTGTGTTATCATATGATTGCAAACATGAGTTGTAAATTTACCTTGTATCACAAAACTAAAGTAAGAGTCAGACCTTCTGACCCTGCCCCTTCCCCTCAAAATGTACTAACTGGCCCAAACACTGATCTCCAGAAATGATTCTTTCTCTCTCAGTAGACCCAACCAGACCAGGCACACTGGTGAAAAACTGGCTGGACATCCACAAAATTGCTATGTCCCACCCCACACAGCACAGTTCAATAATCAGAACACAAAGCTCAGACAAGAACAAGGACATCCAAAACAAGCCATCAATCTTAATTTTCATCCAACTAGCCAACTTAGACTATATAAAGATTACTAGCAAAATGTCGATCCAAGGGTTCATTCCATGTTTATATAGACTCATGAAAAAGGAAAAGGCAGAGAAAGAGATGGTAGGCATCAAATACATGCAGAGGATCTGGGCAATTACCGTACAGAGGAATCCCTGAGTTTCCTAGGAGCCAATCACTCCCTTAACCACTTGCTTAAATGCAAATAGATCTGCACACAGCTACATTTCCTAACAAAGAAATTTTACCCAACATATTTGAATGTTTGGTTTACTTCTTTGGTCATTACAGCTCATCTAGAATGACAAGATACCAATTCTAGATCCAATACAAACAACTGTGGAAGTATGCAATTAGAAGATACAAGGATGCAGCTAACTCACATTACAATCTAAAGAGATAAAGCATGAAAAAAAGCTCACAGTTTAACCGGCATCTCCTAAAGCAACTCACACCTCCTACCATACCTACTACTCAGGAAAAAAAAAAAAACAAGAAAAGAAAGTGAACAATTATTATTTAAATGGAATGAGCCAACTGCTTTTTAGTTCAAATTTAATACTTCTGGGTGCAATACACTGAAGGAATCATACCGTAACTCTTGAAAAGTTCAGGCTGCTTGAGAGGCAATTCAATTATTTCTCTAATTGTTTTCAGCTGACTATTTAAGCCTCCTATCATGTCGTAAGTTACTTTGAATTGGTTGTCTTGCTCTTCTGAATTTGTACAAATCTTTGTAAAATTCACTCTCGTTGTTGAAGAAATAAAATAAAAAGTATCAGTGTTGTGCTTTGTTCCCACATAGGCTGACTTTAGCAATCCCTCTTCATTAACAAGTTGCTCATTTCCTCCTTTGGCCAATTCAAAACTACATTTAAGTCCTGTGATCTCTGCTAGTTCAAGTCCACTGTTGTCCCTAGGACTCTGTGTAACATCTGAAAAAATGTCACTAGCTTTATTTATCATTCTGTCATCTACTGGTTTGCAAGGAGTACTGCTTGATGTTGGATCCCGAGGCTCTTCCAGATCTAACTGGCTCAGCTGTAAGGCTACATCCAGGGTACTGGTGTCTATGTTGGACTGTTCACAGTCCATTCCTTGAGCATCAGTGTCATTCTGAGGCCTTCTCAATATCATGCCATCTGTCCCTTTCACTCTCAACACTTGCAACTTGCATGGTCGTCCATAGAATGTACAATACAAAAAGTTGCCTGGTAAAACAATCTTGCCATCTAGAAAATAATTTTTTAAAAATATATGTTAGCATAACTTTTACCCATTTAATGTTTAAATAGCAATTTATTCCATCTATTAATAAAACTACCTGAAAGACTAATCATATTAATAATTGCCATAAAAAAGAGACAACTTAATATTCCCATTTGATAGAGCACTATCTAAAGACAGAAGGACAAGGTAACTCTTTACAATCTTCCACACTCAATACATCTAGAATCCTATCAACTCATCAACACATAGCCAGGCATTCCATATCTAATAATAAACTCACCTAAAATGGCACACCTGCCTGATACTCCAAGGTAACATTTCTCATAGGAAAGACCAAGAGCTCAAGGGTTAAAAGTCTCAGTTCTAACACTGACTTTGTCCGTAGACAAATCATGTATTCTCTCCACTGCTCAACTACCAATCAATTGAGAAAAAAATCCCTATCTCTAAAGGACATTAATTCATTGAGAAGAACATTCTCCACACTGTTGAAGATAACTATGATCTATATAAGACTTCAAAGACACATTACTTTATTTACTGCTACCTTGCTTCTTACAATTTAAAAAACTATTTAAAATACGTCTCTCACCTAGTTTTCTCAGAAGACAACCAGTCAGTTGTTCTTCATTAATATCCACATTTTTGTCACTATAAAGGGCAGGGGAAATAGAAATCAGCATCGAGTACACCAGAAACTAAAACGTAATATAAAATTACATATACATAGTTGTAATGCAGACCTAGTCACCTGGAAATGGTTTATACAATACTGGAATGATTTATGCTTTTCAGATATTTCTTATAGCCATGAAAAGATGATTTGCAACTTGGTGTCCTAATGACCTAAATCAATGTTCTTCAAAATATAGAGTACTATCCATTAGTGGATCATGAAATCATTTCAGTCAATCTCATCCAGCATTTTTTTAATAGAATACAAAATGTCAAAAGTACATCACACATAGAAAGGGTAAATACTGCTTAGAAAAGCATTACTTTCTTATACATACATTCATACACATCTAAATACTCATGTATACAGCTACACATGTGAGTACATGCGTGCACCATATTTGGGGATATATACATATACTAGATCACAATGAAATGTATTTTTCATTGTGTGTCATAGCCAACATTTGAAAAACACTGATCTAAATTAACCATCCCTTTTCTGAAATTGCCTAGCTTGGAGAAAGGCTTTTACTCATAGATTACTTCACTTCCGTTCTATAATTTAGAATTTATCTTTCTGGAAAATTAAGTCCTTATAGGACATTACCTGAAGAGGTACAAATAAGAAAAAGGGAGAGTAATGGTGTAATGGAATTTTATTCTGGAGAAAGGGCATGCCTACAGAAAAATGAGAACCCTTTCTTCCAGCTAATGATTGTTTTTCAGAAAGATTGCTTGAGTATAGGAAGTAGGTACATCTAAAAATCTTGTGAAGAAACATGTTCTTGGACAGTTCTCAGAATAGGTGCATTTTTCCTTATTCCCCACATGTAAGTAGCCCATACCAGCAGAGGAGGCTACGGTTGTGAGGTTGTCCAGAGATCGGTGGAAAAGTGATAGTTTAGCTCAAGAAGAGGTATATTAGCAGACCCATCTGGTCCAAATCTAAGCCTTGTTCTCCAATCACTTTATCAGCAACAAACGAAACCAATAGTGTCAACTTCATTATTTGCAGATTCACCCACCTGCTACAATTTATTTGTAACCCCAAAATCAATACTAAAAGAGCTTGCCTATTCATTCACGGACATGTGTAGAGCAGGCAAAACGATGGAGTCACTAAACACTTTCCTAGCTGAGGTTGAAAAAGAACTCTTGTTTTCATTCTTCCAGAGACAACAAGAAGATGGCAGAGATGGTAGGAGGCAGTGCAGTGTACAGCAGAAAGTGCAGCTCGTGGGTGAGCTGGAGATTTGAATCCTAACTGGTATCTGTCAGTGAGGTGGCCTCCGGCAAGTCACTCAACATTTCTGAACTACCATTTCTCTTTTATAAAATAAACAAGTGAAAATCTATCAGAATGAGTTGTCTTGAGATTATAATGTATGGTAAGATATGTATATGTATATATTTATACTAAATATGCACTAAATATAGTAACGTTATTAGCATATGCTATTATATATAACACGTTAAATATTTAAACATAAATATGTAACATTAAATATAAATATATACATACATTGCTAATGCAGTACTCACAGCAACTTTATAGAACATACTTAGCACTAAGAATGAGAATCGACTGTGTATTCTTACAGAGAGAAAAAAAAAGAACAAGGGGGAAATTTCAAATCAAATGTATATATAAACTACACGGGAAATTGTATCTCCTTAAATGCTTAAATTCACTTCTGTTTATAGTACTCTGAAACCAGTTACATTTAAATCATTTCTATTTATTAAACTCTGAATAGAAGATATTCACAAACGAGTATAAGAATGGTGAAAATACTAGTTTTGCTTTTAAAAAATGAATAGGTGCAGATAAAATTACTTCCACTAGAAGGAGCTCTAACCTTACTAATAAAATTTTTCAGAAGCAAACGAAGGGTATGATCCACAGATAAAAAATTACTGATTTACTTTAAATTAAGTTTCTTGTCTAAGCTCTGCTGCCACATTTAAAACACAAGATTTTTTAATAAAATTGTAAAAACCAAGCTGCCATTTAAACACATACAGTCCCTGTATAGTAGGTTATCGTCATCACCTAAGACTGCTGCGCCCTCAAGAGGTCACACTGGCTAGATCATCAAAAATCCAATCAACTGATGCCTGCAACCTGCAGCACTGTCTCAAAACACTCTAAAGATAAATACCATTTAATCTGTGTAGAACTACTACCTAACCCATAAAATAATGGGTAAGTTACTTCTCACGCAGGCCATTTCCTCATCTTTAAAAAAAAAAATTTTTTTTAATGTTTCTTTATTTCTGAGACAGAGACAAAGCGTGAGAGGGGGAGGGACAGAGAGAGAGGGAGACAGAATCAGAAGCAGGCTCCAGGCTCTGAGCTGTCAGCACAGAGCCCGATGCAGGGCTCGAACTCACACTCGCAGTGTAATCAGAGATGTTGTAAAGGAGGGAGTAGATTACCGTGAATAGGCAAGAAATAAGTTTTAATCAAGACTGTTCAAGCAAAGTACCTGATTATATATTTTAACTCATTGATTATTCAATCTAATAAAACAGTTATATTTATTAGATTTTGAAAGTCCCTCATCAAAGACTAATTGTTTGAATCACCTTATCAATGCAGTTAAAGTATATCACCAGTTGTCTTGGATATTCTGTTTGCAAGAATCACAAAACATTTTCCAGTCATTAGTTTGATTTTAAAATGTTTTCTTCTCTTTTGATAGTTTTGTAGATTTCAAGCTTGAGCATTAGCATATTTTTTTTTTCTTATAAACCAGGAAACATTTTTCAGAGAACTTAATAACATTTTAGCAAATAGTAAAATAAAAGGAAGAGGGGAAAGGAAAGCTCAGCATGTGTTGTGCACCAGCTGTGTACTAGCACACACACATGCATACACACCTTTTCTTCTCTCATTTAATACTCCGAACATCCTACAAGGTGCCCATATTTATCCCTTTCTTAAAGATGAGGAGGGGAGCCTGGGTGGCTCAGTCAGTTGAGCGACAGACTTTGGCTCAGGTCATGATCTCACGGTTTGTGAGCACTCATCTAGCTTGTACTGTCTAATACAGTAGAACACTAGCCACTTGCCACGTGTGGCTATCGAGCACTTAAATGTGGCTAGTCCAAATTGAGGTGTGCTGGCAAGTTTAACATACACAGTGGATTTTTTAAGACTTAGTTTGAAAAACAGAATGGAAAATAACTTATTAACAGTTTTTTATAGTTATTACAAGTTAAAATAAAATTTTACAATTGGTGTAATACTAAATATTAATATTGAAATAATGACTAACTTACATATTAAATGAAATATTTCACCAACTTGATTTTCCTTCTTAAAAGTGGCTACCAGAAAATGCAAAATTATATATGTGGTTCACATTTGTGATTCTTGTTCTATTTCTGCTGGGCAGCACTCATTTAGATTGTCACCAAAGAAAAGCACCAAACCTGAGTGTCACATCCATTTCCTCAGCCTGAAGCACAGCACCCAATAGAGGCTGGACTTGAATGGCATCACCAACGCTCACACCCACATTCTTTTGCGCCATTTCACTCAGGCCAACCTTGCCTCCAGGAAATCCTGCCACAGGCCAGGCCGTATAGACCTGCCCAGAACACAGGAAATAAAAATATGAGAAAATAAATATTCATAGAAAATCATTAATTTATAAGGCAGAAAACTAAGCACAACTAAGTATATGGATCTGCAAAACACAGTCCTCACCCCCAAAGGACTTACAATCTGACACAAGTTACAAAAAACTTTATTTATTTATTTACTTACTTACTTATTTACTTATTTTTGAGAGAGAGAGAGAGCACAAGTAGGGAAGGGGCAGGGAGAGAGGGGAGCAGAAGATCAGAAGTGGGTTCTGTGCTGACAGCAGCGAGCTCAATGCAGGGCTCAAACTCACGAGCTGTGAGATCATGACCTGAGCCAAAGTCAGATGCTCAACCAACTGAGCCACCCACGTGCCCCCAAAAAACTTTTTAAATAAGTACTTAATTATGTCTTTTTGTGAAGATTAGGAATGATACCACGGTGAAATCAGTAGAAGATTTGAAAGGTAATTTACAAAAAAGAGACAAAGGCATTAACATGCAATAAGAAAATGGGAAAAAATACTAAAGACAAGCTAACTGTAAGCCTGGCACATAAACTTCATCCAGGAAGTAGTGAAGGAGCTGGTACAAGAGCTTCATGGGAACCTCGATCTCATTAGACTTAAATGTTAATGAAGAGAAGTGAAGATTTCCAGCTCCAGATAGTGGTCTGAGCTCACATATTTATAGTCTCCACAAAACACAGTGAAGAACTTTTTTTCGTTTTCTTTTTTAAGAATAATGAAAAGAATGAGAACTGTGCCATCAGCACCTAATGGATTTCAAATCATTTTCAGAGGACGCCACTGGATGAGAGAACACTGACTAATCAAGCAGCAGAAGACATAGCAGAGGCCGGCAGCAGGAAAGACCAACCTGGCAAAAATGATCCAGGAAAGGTTCTGGGTTTCGAGCCTCAAATATAATGAATAACAATAAGAACAAACAGCTGAAAACAGGAAAAGTAATCACATATTTGTGATGACACTCATATTTGAGAGGACACTCATACTACCAAACAACATTTCTATGAAGAAATACAATTAACAAACTGGAGGAGACAGGGCTGCTAGTGTGTGTCACCACCTTGGGAGAAAAGGCCTCTGTGTATATTATGACATTTAGAGGCTACTATTGCCAGGGTAGTCATAGATATCAAAGGAAGGAAAAGTTTATACAGATGTGAGGGTCATTTAAAATACAGTTTTTCATTTATTACTTTGTTGAAAACTAAAATAAAAAAGTCACAAATCTTTCTAAACTAAGGAAATGAAAAACACTCTTACCTCTTGTTTTCCATCCAAACTGGTAAGCAACACTGGTCGACCTATACATATATTTGCAGATTTCATAGTGTTGAGTCCAAGTTGAACAAGGGAATTTTGGAATGTTTTAGGAACTCTGTCATCTACCAAAAAGGGAAAGAAAATTATTTTCATACTATTTTATAACTACTGAAATTAAAGCCTGCTTTCTGTTGGGAGTAAATTAAAATCTTCTAGCCACATAACCAAATGAACGCACTTACCATACTCTGGAGAAACCACAGTTCCAATCCTCTTTATTTTAATGAAAAGACTTAAAACCAAACCTTTCTAAGGGTCCACTGACTGACAGTTTGAGTGCTAACTAAAAGAGGATGTCTTATGGGGTAGGTATTAGTTTCCATCTTTTAAGAAATATGATCTCTAACTTTTTTAAGAACTGCACATACCTGCAACAAGGCTTTTCATACTTGCATAGCGACCTTTGTACTACAGATTCTAAGTCGAGTTGGCTACTAATATTCAAAGGCTTGAGCTGGGGAACTGGCATTTGGTTCTGGAGGGTTAAGTTACATTTCCACTTCTGATCCACATGATAGCAATTCAAGAGTTTTCTTTTCTAATCCCAGGAACATATGGATAAAATAGGAACACAGGTCTTATTCCTTAGGCAAGTACACACTGACCAAAATGACCAATCTGTGTTTTCAACTTTGGCCAAGGACAGGGACCAGAATTCAGCCCAGCTGACGACACTTCTGAAAATGATGTGCTGATATGTCCACCCCCACCCAACCACCTCCTCAAGTACACATTTGGTCCTTCTTTTGATTCTTTCAGCACCCTATGCTGTCAGATATTAGCATTTATCATCATAATATACATTTGTTTTTCAGTCTGACTTTCTCCTAAACCCTGTGCTGCTTTGGCAGGAATTGGGTCAAATTCATCTTTGTATCTCCAATGCCTAGGAGTGCCAAATATAGCAGTCGCATAATAAACATCCATGAAATCAGTGAACATACTAGATGGCTACACAGCATTTTACTTTTCAGCACAAAATCAATGAAACACTTACGAAATTTTAGCTTGTCACAAACTTTGTTGCAAACTTTATTATTAGACACATAGACCATAATCATAGTTCTCTAATACTGGTGTTCCTTAATAATCAAAAAAAGGATACTTTGAGTTTAAAAGGAACTAAGTCAATAAAAATAAAATCATGAGGTGTATCTAATCTAATTATTTTTTGCCACTACAAAATAACTACACAACACACTTATTTTCTGTCATCAGCTGAGAAAAACAAAGCATCTCACAGAGCTAAGATTAACAGTACTGAACACTTTATAAAATAAGCATATTTCACAATATGAGGCTGAAAAGAAATTCAACTTTCCTACGAGCATCAGGTCTCTTAACATAGTTTACTCATCAATAACACCAAAGAATCCTTTTGATGACTTAATAATGTTCACTTTTCTGCCACTTCTTTCTAAACCTCAATAAATTACCCTTTCCTCTTGAAAATTACCTCCCAGGTATATCCAGTCCTTGGCAAGACTATAGGTTTTCTTCTTCCTTCCATCCTATCCTGCACATTCACCATGCACCAGAATTTGACAAATCACAGGCTTCTCTAAATACTCCACTTCCTCCTTATCACCAATGAAGATCATGTTCAAACTCTCATTCACTGGCCTTATTTCCTAATACATCTCCACACATTCTCTTACAGTCCTCATTCCTCCAATACCATACTTTAAAAATATACCTCAACATCCACTTTCCCTATTAACTATACGTTATTGAGCACTTTATGTGCCAAATTAACTAATGAGACAGTAAAGGTCATTTCAAACAACCATCCACTCTTCATTTGTTCTTTCAGCAAACATTTGCTATGTGCCTACAACATGGCAGATAATACGTTAGGCACTAGGAATACAAAGTGAACAAAAGCAGACAGTCCTTGGACTCTCAGAGCTTATGATCTAATAGGATGAGGGAGTTATTAAACAATCACTGAATAATTCTGTAGTTGCAAACTAAGATTAATACAATGAAAGAATGACCAAGAGGGCCAGGAGAGCCTATAAAGTGGAATCTAAGTGGGAAGAACCAGAGAATGCTTCTCCAAGGAAATAATGTTGAAATTCAGATCTGAAGGAAGAAGAGGAATTAACTAAATGAAGAGGGAATAAAGAGAATTCCTGACAAAGAGAACAGCTTGTACAGAAAAGTACTGGACAGAAGGAAGAATTATATACCTGAGTACACGCAGAATGGCAGGAGACAAGAAGGGGCCATGTAAGGAAGGTCTAGACCTCCCAGGGAAGTAGGCTGATAGGAAGCTGCTGGGCTCCTGACAGCAACTGAAGATCACTTAGGGGTGAAAAGCAAACTCATGACAAGATGTTCGTTTTTAAAGATCATTCTGGCTGCACAGTGGGGGAAAAAAATGGGGAGTGGCTAGTGCAGTAGTCCAAGTGACAGATGATGGTGTTTGAGATCAAGGTAGGAACAGTGGTAATAAAGAAGAGGAATGTAGGTGATAAACAGAACTTGGTAGTGGACTGGATATGTGAGATCTGTGAAAGAGATGCCATGGATGACCCCTAGGATTCTGAATTTTACAATGGAAAATTGAACAGGTCCTGAGTTTGTTTGGTTGTGAAAATATGCGTTTATGAGGTCAGTCTTTAAGTACCTTTGAAAAATCCAAGAGAAGAGGTATAGCGCAATGCTATACAAAGTGTGATCGGCAAACTATTTGTTACCAGTTCATGAAAGGATAAATACAGAAAACAAGGGTTTACTTAGAAGCTTTTATTACAATTGGACAGACTAATCACATATCTGTTGAATCTAATAAAAATTTCTATTTTTAAATTTATTTTCCTAGTAATTTCTTTTTATTATATTTACAACAGCACTAAGCTTTACATATGATATTTTAAAAACTTCCTTACAAAGTTTTAGTATTGGTCTAGAAGACAACTGAACAAAGACTCAGAAATAGTATATTTTACAAATATAATTACAAAAATGATGAGGGTATAGATGGAAAACTATGGACATTGGATGAGCTTGCCCAAGAAAAATTTGTACAGAGAAAAAAAAGGGTTTCAGGACTAAAAAATTGAAGAACTGAAACATCTGGCAGCCAAGTAGAAGATTAGCCTGCAAAGGAAAGTGAAAAACTACGTACCAACAAAAGGACAGAGAAAAACTAGGAACATTTAATGACACATAAGTCAAAAATTAAACTATTTTTAGAAAAAGGAAATGGTAGACAACACCAAAAGTTGCTGAGAGGTCAAGTAAGGGAAGTAATGAAAAGCTGTCCATTGTATTTACCAACAGGGATATGATCAGTGACCATGGCAGGGACAGTTTCCATGGAATGATGGAATGGATACCAAAAGAGAAATAGGCTAATTAGGAGGTGAGAAATGAGGAGATAGAGACTACTCCATTAAAGAAATTTGGCATGAGGGGCGCTTGGCTGGCTCAGTCAGTAAAGCATGCAATTCTTAATCTCCATGTTGTAAGATACAGTTCCATGTTGGGTGAAGGGATTATTTAAAAACCAAATCTTAAGGGGCACCTGGGTGGGTCAGTCAGTTAAGTATCTGACACTTGATTTCAGCTCAGGTCATGATCTCACAGTTGGTGGGTTCAAGCCCCACCTCGGGCTCTGTGCACGCAGTACAGACCTGCTTGGGATTCTCTCTGTCCCTCTCTCTCTGTCCGTTCCCCCCCACACACACTCTCTATCTCAAAAATAAGTAAATAAACTTTTTTTTAAAGCAAATCTTAAAAAAAAAAATGGCAATGAAAGGATGGACAGAGAGAGAGGGTGGTGATAAGAAGAAAATGTAGAACTTTTGTTTTGATTTAAAATGTAAGAGAAATCAGGTTTAAATTTCAATAAAAAGGGTCCAGTTAAAAAAGAGGTTGAATATGCAGGACAGAACAAGTTGTCCTCTGACCCCCTAAAGGAAACTGAAAACACCGTATTAACTCTAAAATTGTGATTAGGATCAACATTAGGCAGAAGTAAAAATCTTGCCACTAGGTTGTCTGGTGATCTGTTTTTTCGAAGCTGTAACACACAGCTTCAACCCAGAAGCTTTACCAACTAAATAACTTTTCAGGGGGCTGGTATCTGGGATAATGGCTTCAGAGTCAAATACCGCCTACCACTTAGTAAACCTGTGGAACCTGGAGCCAATCACGTTAACTATTCTTCCTTTGTAAAATAGGCATAATGATACTGTACCTATCTTCCAGGGTTTCTGTGAAGATTAAATGAGATATATGTGTGACATAAGGAACCTACTGATAACAATAGTATGTAATTGATAGCTGTTATTAAATACCAGAACCTGTCTAACAGAAGAAAAAAAAACCTTAAAGGCTTTCATTCTCACAGACACAACGCTCTTAGGAAGATGCATCCGCATCTTCACTGAACTGGGTGTCTAGTTTTCTGCTGTATGTATACCCTATACTCGCTAGCTTTAAGCAACTTCGCAGTTAAATATGTCGTTCATCTTAAACGAAGTAAAGTTTTTCAAGTATAACTTACAAATTCAAAACAATTCACAGAAGAGATGGCTTGACTTAGCCACGGATAAGCCGTTTCTGCCTGACTTCTTCAGTGTAGGCGTGGCTTCGGGCATCTTACAAAATTCTGTGCTACTCTCACACCTATGTCTCGACCAGTTTTCAGAAGCCTCTGCATCTTAAGGGCGGCATCGCTAGCTCTACGCTTTCTCAGGTTGCGCCCCCGGCCTCAGGTCTCCCACCCAAAACTCTTTACCCTTTTCTAAAAAGTTGGTCACCACCAGAGTCCCAGCCGCCGCCGCGGTGCCTGGCCCAGGAGGAGCCGAGGGTCCCGAAGAAGAGGAAGCAGAAGAGGGTGAGGTTGAACCATTCTCTGCGCTTCGATTCAGTCGTTTTCTGTTCTTCTTGGAAGACATGATCAGAAGGTAGCCTGAAAGAAGCAACTGCAAAGGCGGCTCAACGTGCACGTTCCTCTGGAAGAAAAACTTCCGGGGCAGAAGTCAACGAGGCTCCGCCCTTCACCGTAATCCCCAGAGTGGAGCGCAATTAGAGGGAGAACGGAGCGTTTTCAGAACTCGCCGTCTTTGAAGAAGCTGAAGAGGTTATGACTTTTACAAAGAAAGGTGGATTACGTAAACACAACCGTCATTTAGATTGTAAATTCCTGAGAGGATTTTTTTTTTAATCTCTGCCTGCCTTCCCTATTCCTGGACAAACGTCTGTTGACTTAAAAACAGGTGGAAAAGTTTCTCCTCAGCTTTCCTGGAACCAGCCAAATTCCTGAGAGGACCTGGTGGACAGGACTTCGTGATCTCTTCGGTAAAGCGCTACGAAAGTGGCGTTAACTCAACTCTGAGATAGATGGGTGGCCCTCTTCTAAAATTTATGGTAATGACCTCCGCTCCTGACCTAGGCGGAAGGTTGATTTTAGGGGCCTAACGAGTGGTCGAATGGGGACTTGAAGATGCCGCTATTTCAGAGCGGGCGTTTCTGGCGCGCGGTGTTCACGCGGACCCGCGGCGAAAGGCTCCGGGCAGGGCACCGCCGGGCCTCGGGCGGTCCGGGTTGCAGGTGGGACGCTCTCGCCGGAGCGGACGTGCTGCGAGCCGAGCCGGACAGATTCGGGGGCATCTCGGTGCCTCTGGAGCGGTTTCGCGCACTGGACCGCCTGGACGCCGCCTCTTTCCAGAAGGTCTTGCAGGGCAAGTGTGCCTTGGCCAAGGGGTTCCCTGGCTTCCTGAGCGTTTCTAATGAAGTAACAGGGTGTCCTGCGTCCACCAGTCATGCTCTCGGCGAGTCAAGTACCGAGAGGGCAAATGTGACCTGTATCAGTTTCCCCTGTTTTGTTCTTGTTCCCTTTGCTGGGAGATTTCTGGGGCAGCTGGGTGAAATGGTGACTGTTGTAGACTTTGAGATCGGCAGCACTAGTTTCTGGTAACCTTTCTAGCGTGTGACCTTCGGCAAGTTCTGTAAACTACCATTTCCCCTTCCATAAAACTGGTTAGCAACGCATAGGATTGCTGAGGGTGAAGTTGGGTAATGCACGTAAAGTGCTGAGCACGGTATCTGTCACATACTTAACGCTCAGTAGGTGTTAATATTATTTCATTATTATTGACTGTCATTTACTGATCCTTAGTTATGCGGAGCACTTTGCCCTAGACAAAACTATACAGGTGGTGCACAGTGAGTGGACCAGAGAGGTTCGAAGTGGTCAGTTTTGTACACAAATTGGATCAGGCTGACTCATCAAAAACTAGAGCTTGCTTCTAAAACAGAGCGACAAGTCTTTCATGATTAACCAATGAGCATGGTGGGCTGTTTCGGTATTCAATAAGAAAACTCTTCACTCTTCTTGAACCTCAAGTCCAAAGATAAGATAGCAAGCTTGGGTGGAGGAGCCTTCATTATGAGAGAAGCCTGTGATTTGGCCGGAGTTTTTCAAACTGCCCATGAGGGTCCGTATGTTCGAATTGAAGGCATAGCGTAGAAATTCAGCCATTGAAAGATCTTCTCTTAAAGGAAACTTCAGATAATCTTTATCCTATTGCACAACATGGGAAGTGAGCATCTGTATTAATATAATTGAGCTAGTTATTTCATTCTTTAATTATTCTCACTCCCAAACTACATACCTGTTCACCTCATTTCTCTGTTCGTGAATAATTGCTGATTTCAACAATATCAGCAGTAGGAGAATCAAATCAGTGTTCATCCTCTAATATGTCTGCACATGTGTGGGTAGAGACTGGTATTTATTGCACACACTTGTCACTGGCCAGGTGATTAAAGCACTACCTTAGCCAACAAAGCAAAACAGGAGGGTTGGGGTTGGAGTCACACATCCAGGTTTCAAGTCCCAGGTTCTGCCAGGTGCTTACCCAGGCATTAGACAAATCACCACTGAAAAATTTGCCTCTTAGGTTGCTTATGCAGATAATGCCAGCCCTTTTTACTTTACTGGATAGATGTGGTGATCTAAGATAAATTATATGAAACTAGTTTATAATCTGTGTAGTACCATGTACCTATAGTCTTTAATAAAACATTCTATTACATTTATGAATTGTATTGCTAGACACTGGTTTAAGAACTTCACAGATATTCATTTAATCCTCATAACGATTCTGTGAGGTAGATACTTTTACCTCTATTTTAAAGGTGATGGTACTGAGGCACAGAGAGATTAACTAACTTCCCTAGGCTCTAGCTCTAGAATCTGTTCTTAATGCATTATGTTGTCTCCAAGAGTTAGTGCAAATTTTGTTGTTAACTATGTCACACTTGAGCTTTTTCACTCAATTGGAATGATTGGGGAAGATATGGGAAATTTCTGAGATGAGAGAAACATCCTATAATCTTTATTGGAGTGGGTTACACAGGTGTATGCATATATCAGAACTCATTAAATGTACACTCAAGATTTGTGCACTTCACTTTTTGTAATTGTAATTGTGTGTCAATTTTTAAAAGATTTAATCGGAAAAAGAGGGAGGTGAGAAGGATGTGACTCCATAGCCCCAAATCAAGAAGTCTTTATGAAAGGCTCCTATGTATTTTCACCTTGTTAGGTACATTGACTTTTAAAGAGGTAGAGAACATGGTCCTTAACAGCCACTTACTGCACATCTGGAGAAGAGAAGAGGGAAAGGAATTTAACCATTAAATAAATAATCAAGCCTTCCTACTACCACACATACACACACTTTGCAAGATTATTGTAAAGATTAAGTGAGATGATGGATAGAAAAAGTGATTTGAGAAGTTTTTCTAAAACTGCAGTATTCTTAAAAAATAAAAAAGGGTGGGGGGGTTGCTGGGTGGCTCAGTAGGTTAAGCATCTGACCCTTGGTTTCAGCTGGTCATGATCTCACAGTTGGTGAAATCAAACCTGGGGTTGGGCTCTGTTCTGACAGCATGGAGTCTGCTTGGGACTCTCTCTCTCTCTCTCTCTCTCTCTCTCTCTCTCTCTCTCTGCCCCTCCCCTGCTTATGCATGCTCTCTGTCTCTCAAACATTGAAAAAAACAGAACTGCAGTATTCTTCACTTGTAAATTAAGGTCAATAATACTTGCCTTTTAGGGTTGTGAGAACTTAATGAGGTATTATATGTAGAGTGTCTAGAACTTAGTAAGGACTAAATATTAGCATCTTTTTCCCCTGGCTCAATCTTAAGTAATAAAGCAAGAGAATTTACAGAAGTCAAAAACAGAAAAATCTATGTTCATCTTGGTATTATTTATAATAAGAATTAGAAATAATCCAAATATCCAAGAGTAGGAGGTTGGTTAAGTAGCTTTTGGTACACCTATCTGAGGAAAATTATGTAGTCATTAAAAATTTATGTTCATTAAAAATTTTAATGACATAGCAAAATGTTTACATTTAATGTCGTAAAGACATGCTGTAAATTATATGTGGTATGATGTCAATTCCAATGTTATGGGAAAATGTCAACATTTAAATGTTTATCTCTGCATTCTATTAAGATAATGAAGTTTTAATTTCATTATACTTTATTTTCAAAATTTCCCAGAACTAGTATATATTATTTAAAAACAAAGTTAGGGTTTTAACCACCTTGAAATTTATAAGCCAAAAATATTATCACAGAACTCTTAAAGAAAGAATAAATAGAAGCCCATAATGGTCATTTATAAAGATTAAAACTAAGGATGTTAAAAGGAACGGCATCAAAACGGAACCAATTATGTGCCAAGCATTGTGTCAGTTGTTACATTTTGGGATCCCCTGCCCCATTCTCCCAGCTAACTACAAGGTGAGGTGGATGTTTTAAGATGGCTTTTTGGAAGAGGTGACAACTTGAGATGAGTTTTTATTTCTCCCTCTTCTTTCACTGGAAAATACTTACAGATTTTTCTCATCTGCATTTTAGTTGCAGTACAGCAATGGAGGTCAGAAGGTAGGATAGCGGTATGGCTGCACATTCCCATTCTCCAAAGCCAATTTATTGCCCCTGCTGCTTCCCTGGGTTTCTGCTTTCACCATGCAGAGTCGGATTCATCCACACTGACACTGTGGCTGGGAGAAGGACCCAGCAGATTACCAGGATATGCGACACATCAAGTAGGAGTTGCAGGTCAGTTTCAAACTAACATTTTAGAGGTTCACTCCATTTTTTTCTTACAGCTAAGCGATAGTTTATTCATGTCTAATGAATAATTTGATGAAATGATTATCCTCCTTGGGACTATTGAGTAGTACTTTAAATAAATGAACTTGGCCTTCTGAATTGGCAGAGGGCAGCACAAGAGAACAAGTTTGGTGTTTAGTTTTCCAGAGGATACATTTGAACAGTCTTACACAGGTATTTGAACTTCACTACTGAAGTAGTAACACTGAATTGGGATCAGGGAATAAATTCATTACAGTAAAGCATATTAGGGTAAAATAAAAGGTAACTTTTAGGTTAAATTTAAGGTAAAGCAAAGATGTTTGATGATTTGAACATTACTTCTTAAAGATATTTACATTGTTACAGTGCCAAACAGTTGTTTAAAATAGCATAATTTAAGTATATTATGGAATTTTCAAGTCACTGATTCACTTCAGAGACATAATTTTGAGAGAAGATTTTCTTTCGATTAATTGTAGGTGCATCAGAATCAACTGGAGAGCTTGCTGAAAACACACTGCTGGGCCCCACACCAAGAGTTTTTTATATCGTTGTGGGGTGTTGCCAGAGAATTTGCATTTCTAAGAAATTATCTGCAGCTGCTATTGATATCAGTGCTGGTCCCTAAACCATCCTTTGGGAACCAGGGTTAAAAAAATTTCTAGATTTCTAGGGGCGCCTGTGTAGCTCAGTCAATTGGGTGTTCAACTTTGGCTCAGGTCATGATCTCACAGCTCATGCGTTCAAGCCCCACGTTATGCTCTGTACTGACAGCTCAGAGCCTGGAGCCCGCTTCCAATTCTGTGTCTCCCTCTTTCTCTGCCCCTCACCTGTTGATTCTCTCTCTCTTACTCTCTCTCTCTCTCTCTCAAAAATAAACATTAAATTTTTTTTTAATTCCTAGAATTCTGGAAAACTGAAATAGTAAAAGACGCCTCATGACTTAAATGAAAACAGTATTATATGTAAATTAGTAATTTGACCAATAATTGTATTTATTTTACCCTTCATATAATTTATAAGAGTTTTTTGAGGTAGTTTGCACCTTTGAAATTAAAAAGAAGTTGTTCAAGGATGTCTAATGTTTTCTCTGTCCATGATCTCGCTTCCCTGTAGCAAGTAGAGGTATTTAGAAATTTCCATTCAACTCTACTTCAAAAGACTACTTGATAATTTGATAGCACCTTCACACTACATTAGAAAGTCATACTGACAATTATCAATTCATTGGTAACAGATTTTTAAATTAGACTTTTAAATCCAGTTATTACTGCAGAATTGGTAATATATGTATACAGAGTATCCTATGAAGCCCTTGTTTATAACTAAATACTATAGTTAAGATATACTATAGGAGTTCCGGAAGTGAGAGATCAAGAACTTGAGCAATCTTCAAGTGTAACTATGATCTACATGAAGTGGCTATTGGGGGTGGCGATGAAATCATGTAAGGAATTGTTCTGGAAAGCTACAATGTTTTTTAGATGAAGGGAAAAGAGCTGACATTTATTGATATAAGCAACACAAAGAAGGTGTGGCTGGTGAACATAACACCCCAAAATATGCCACTTTGATTATTTTGAGCTTGAGAAACACTAGATATAGCAAGGGTCTTCTGCCTGCCCCTTTTTACATAAAAGTAGGGCATAAATTTCTTGTACCAGGAAATTTCTTGTATCAAGGAAGATGGGGAGTTGACACCAAGATGAGTCTGTACAAATAAACCTTACTAAAATAACCTTTGTATTCCCATTAGTTTCCCCCATGTATGTCTTCGTCGTTTCCCCACAATTTACCTCCCTTAGCCCAAACCCTTTTTTCTGTGGTCTTGTCATGTCCCCATAATTTATTGCTGTTTGTTAAAATGGTATATATGCCTGTGGGTCTGACCACTTTTTTGGGATTTTCACTTCTTTTTATCAAGTCCTCCATCATCACCCCAGGCCAAGTAAACCTCACATAAAATGTTTATATTTTTTTTTCTCCATTAATCTATCTCCTGTGAGTTCAATTCTCAGCCCTAGACACAAAACCTAAGTGGGTAGGGGGAAAATCTTTCCTTCCCTACACTGGAATGGAGTGACCTGTGGCTTTGTTACTGTTCTTAAATCACAGCAAGCTGTCTCAGCCTCAGAACTTTCACACTTACTGGCTCCTCTTCCTGCAGTGCTTTTCCCCAGGGTTTTGTTTATCTAGCTCTTTGGAGCTGAAGTTTCTGCTCCAGCAACTTCTCAAAAAACTTCTGACCTTCCTGTCTAAAATAGAGTCCTCCTGCATGCCATCATCCTTGGTCCCTTTATCCAGGTCTGTTTTTCTCTATAGCACTTACCACAATTTGAAATTCTGTCATGTACTTCATTTCCCCCACAATAATATAAACTCCATGAAGGCAGATATTTTGTCTTTTCCACCACTGTATTGTCAGGTTCAGAACAGTGTCTGGCATAAAGTACATGATCAATAAATATTTCTTGAATGAATAATTGGATAGCTCTTCAAGTGGAAACATGAGACCCCAGAGAACACAATTGTATGGGGAAGGGACATCGTTGCACAGTGAGAAGAATACCAACTCAGAATCCAGACAGTTTTAGCGCCGTGTGAACTTGGGCACTCAAAATAATACCACTCACACAATTATTATGAGTAATACCTGAGATAATGCACATAAAGCACTAATCATAATATGATAATCTATTTAATCCCTGATCTTTGTGTTGATTTAACTTTTAAGGTGTGACCAGCAGGGGTCGCTCACATTGTGCTTTAGTAGTGTTAGGTTTGTCTTTGAAATACTTTGCTCATGTTTAAAATTCATTAGGGAAAAGTACACTTTGAGTAATCACAAATTATTAAAATTTAAGAGTAGGTTTCCTTGCCATTTCTTTGGTAATTGTAATTGTAAAGTCCAATTCAATTAAATTATAATTTATATTTTCTAATAGAAACCAACATTAACATTAATTATATCTTACTGGTTTTCCTTCTTTTAAACATTAAATATGGTGTTTTCATTTCAGAGAAATTTGTCATTCCTTATACATAGCTATCCTCTTCTATATTTTATTGCAACATAAAATGTTTGCAATCACCTCATGTTGTATATAATTTGTTTTTTATTTATTTATTACCTCCTCATACACACACCAGAATGTGGCCCCATCAAGGATCAGGAATTTTGTTTTGTTTACCACTATAGCACCTAGAAAAATGCCTGACACATAACAGGGCTCAATATATAGAGAACCCATATGTATTAGGTATAGGAACTCAATTGATATTGAAAGAATGGAAGAGTATATAGAAAGTATCTTTTACAATATTTCCTCACATTACGTAAATACAGATTATTTATTTATGTGAACATTTATTCATTTTTGAGAGACAGAGACTGAGAGCGAGTGGGGAAGGGGCAGAGTAAGAGGGAGACACAGAATCCAAACTAGGCTCCAGGCTCTGAGCTGTCAGCACAGAGCCCAACACAGAGCTCAAACCCACAAACAGTGAGATCATGACCTGAGCCAAAGTCAGATACTTAACCAACTAAACCACCCAGGTGCCCCCAAATATATTTAAATTATAACATTTAAAAGAACCTAATATAAACCATTATGGTGTAATTTGTATTTTTGACCCAGGATTGCCCAAAGAGAAATAAAAAACAAACCTTATTTTTGAGTACCTAATGCCCAGTGTGCATGGCAATGTGTATGATGAATGAATAAGTAAAAGAAAAGGACTAGAACTTAAAACATATATAAAGAAATACCCCAAAGCAATATATTGAGATGTTATAAAGTCATATACACATCTCATAAAGAAATATAAGTGGCTAGGGCGCCTGGGTGGCTCAGTCAGTTAAGCATCCGACTTTGGCTCAGGTCACAATCTCGTGGTTCATGAGTTTGACCCCCAAGCCGGGCTCTGTGCTGAACAGCTCAGAGCCTGGAGCCTGCCTTGGATTCTTTGTCTCTCCTTCTTTCTGCCTCTCCCCTGCTTGCACTTCACCTCTCTCTCTTTCTCTCTCTCTCTCTCTCAAGAATAAATAAACATTAAAAAACTCAAAAAAAGAAATATAAGTGGCTTCAGGTAGGTCTTGCACTGAATATTAAGATATTTGAGATTTAGATCATCAGGGGCACAATACACGTTCTATACATAGCAATTCAAAGAATAAAAATGAGAATGGAAAAGTCACTACATTCAATAAATATTTTTTAAGCACTTAAGATTAGACACTAAAATAAGTGCTACAGAAGAATAAAATAATTCTGTAACCGTGTACCGTCAGGAATAGATATTGAAAAGAGAAGAAGCTTATGCAGATAATTATCCTACCACTCAGCATATGCTAGATCCATCATTGGTATTCCAAGTTGTTAAAAGAACCCGAATAACTGAGCAATCAGTTTATTACTAGAGAAATTTTACAAGTGTTCATTGATGAGGTGGTAATTGAACTAGGCCTTCCAGGATGGGTATAATTTTGATGACCACAGGTAAGAGTATGGGAAGAGTCTAAGGTGAATGAAATTAATGTTTCTCAATTATCTTTCATTGTTCCCCCAACAGGAGCTGTATTTGATGAAAAAACTAGAAAAATATTAGTTGTACAAGATCGAAATAAAGTAAGTTGCTTCTGTTTTTCTTTTAAATATGATTATTTTTTAATTCCAGTATAATTAACATATAGTGTAATACTAGTTTCAAGTGTACAAAATAGTGAATCAGCAATTCTATACTTACTCAGTGCTCATCACCAAAAGTGTACTCTTAACCCCCTTCACCTATTTCACCCATCCCCCTACCTGTCTCCCTCTGGTAACCACCAGTTTGTTCTCTATGTTTAAAAGTCTGTTGTTCTGTTTGCCTCTTTTTCTCTTTGATCATTTGCTTTAAGTTGTTTCTGCTCTGTAAATTGCTTTCTAAATGTTCAGCTGTCTCTAGAGAAAATGTAGAAATTTTGACATGCTCAAAGAATTACAGAAAGATATTTTAAAAGTTCTTTCTAGGAGAACATGGATGGCTCAGTCAGTTGAATGTCTGACTTCAGCTCAGGTCATGATCTCACAGGTTGGGAATTCGAGCCCCACACTGGGCCCTGTGCTGACAGCTCAGAGCCTGGATCCTGCTTCGGATTCTGTGTCTCCTCCTCTCTCTCTGCCCTTCCCCACGCTGGGTCCTGTGCTGACAGCTCAGAGCCTGGATCCTGCTTCAGATTCTGTGTCTCCTTCTCTCTCTCTGCCCTTCCCCACTTGTGCTCTGTCTCTCTCAAAAATAAACAGACATTAAAAAAAATTTACTTTAAGTTCTTTCTAAGCAGTTATGGATCATTTGGATATTTATTTAATTCAAAAAATACTTAGGCAGGCCTTGAAAATGTCAGGATAACCTCAGTGTTGCTCACTGTCATATTATGGCTACAGAAAAATTAAAAATGACTATATTTAGTTGGGAAGACAACTGTGTTTCTCACAGACTGTCGAGATATTCGTCATTCATTCGGTATTCATTAAGCTTTCTCTATGAGCCAGTTGCTGAGGATAGGAAGATTATTTAAGACGGTATCTCTGATGTCCTGCAGCTTGCTACCTATTTGGGAAGGCCATGGTCATACAAAGGATGGTAACAATTACTTTGCTTATAAAACAAAACCCTGAAGACTTCTCAGAGGAGATGAATATCAAACTGGGTGTTGAAGAATGAGTAGGAGCTTACCAGGCCAAAAAGAAAGTTAGGATAGGAAAACAGAGTAGAAAATTAGAATGGCATGTAAAAAAGTACAGAGAGTTCAGAAAGGGGCTAACATGGTATCTTAGTTTGTTCAGGCTACTATAACAAAAATAACAGACTGGCTTAAACAACAAACATTTATTTCTCACATTTCTAGAGGCTGGACCAGGATTGAGTGTCTGGTTAGTCCCTCTTCCCAGTTCATAGATGTTCATCTTTTCACTGTGTCCTCACATGGCAGAAGGGAGAAGGGTTCTTTATGAAGTCTCTTATAAGAACACTACTGCCTTTCGTGGTTACTCCCATTCCACTGTTGTGACATAATCACCTCCCATAGGCCTCACCTCTTAATATCATCACATTGCGCCCATGTTTAAATCAACACGTAAATTTGGGGGGACATAAACATTTAGGCCATTCCACATAGTGTGGAAGTAATGGTTTAAAAGTTCATCATGGAGGCACCTGGGTGGCTCAGTCAGTTAAACATTCAACTTCGCCTCAGGTCACGATCTCATGGTTCAGGAGTTCGAGCCCGACATGATGCTCTGTGCTGACAGCTCGGAACCTGGAGCCTGCTTTGGATCCTGTGTCTCCCTCTCTCTGCCCCTCCCCAATCACACTCTATCTCTTTCTCTCTCAAAAATAAATAAACATTTAAAAACAAAACAAAAAAAAAGTTCATTGTGGCCAGGAGTACAGGAAGTGGTAAATTATTTGACCAAGTGCCAGATTAAGAACAGAATATAAAGAGCCTTGTACAACAAAATAAGTCTAAGCAACTAGAAGCAACAAAGACTTTTAAGAGAAGTACCATAATTAGCGTGAGATGTTTTCATGATTAGGACTATAAGGCAAAGAGAATAATTATCTTGCTACTTTCTGAAACTTCAGTAAATACTGATGGACAGACATTTTCCCCCATCATACATATTTTTAAATTTTAAACAAAATATTGGTAATGATAGCTGAAAGCAGTGTCATACATTTTGCAGAAATGCGGTCTCAAAACATTCTCATAGTTGTAACTTCCAAAATTTTAGTTCAGGCAGGATCTCTGACTCAAACTAAGCTTTATCATTAGCAGAAATACTTTGAGGGAGGCTTGGGTGGCTCAGTCGGTTAAGCGCCCAATGTCAGGTCAGGTTATGATCTCGTAGTTTATGGGTGCAAGCTCCGCGTCAGCCTCTGTGCTGAGATCTCAGAGCCTGGAGCCTGCTTTGGATTCTGTGTCTTTTCTCTCTCTCTCTCTCTCTCTCTGTCTCTCTCTCTCTCTCTCAAAAATAAACATTAAAAAAAAAACTTAAAAAAATAATTTTGAGTACCTAAAGTAGTATTGTGCCTACCCTTCAATAAGTTTTATATTTGAATTGGATCATGTGATGGGAATGACTAGAGACTAGGAAGCGTGATTGAGTAATACAAGTGGGGCCTAGTATAAGAGGGTCTGAGAGCCTGGCAGAGGAGTTTAGATTTGACAGGGAAATAGTAACTCTTGAAAGATTCTGATTGAGATGATGAAGTAATGAAGTGCTATATGGGCAACATTAAATTAATAACAAAATGCAAATAAATTGATAATTGTGCTAAATGAGAGAAAGTTGGTATAAACAAAATGGACTTCGGAGTCAGGCTGACCTGCATTCCAATCCCTGTGCCATTTCTACATCGGCCAAGTCTCTGAGCCTCAGTTTCCTCATCTTTAAAATCTATACAATAATACCTTTCTCATAGAAAGGATCCATTAGCTGTCTTTTCTCAGTGGATTCATACATAGTACTTAAAATACACAAAAGTGTAATGTAAGAAACGTACAGCAGTGTAAAACAATGCTGTGTACAATTACCTTAAGTATAATATTAATGCACTGTTCTCTCATATCAATTTATATTTATACCCATACACAACAGAATGATGTGCACTGTATTTGTTTTCTTTCTTTTTTAAAATTTGTATAACAAAAAGCCAAGAAAGTTCTTTATTTTCTTGGCCAAAATAATGTGATTAATAAGTAAAGATGTCTATTTACAGAAATCTCTAATTACTGGAAGAGATGCAGAGTCCTATTTAATTGCTTAACCTCAGCCTTAGATCTATAATACCTTAACATTTCCAATGCTCACCTAAATTGTACAAGGACATTTCTGTTTTTCCGGACATTTTACTGTGGGTAACTTATAAAAGCTTTACTATGACTTATAAATTTTTTTGTGAGTATTTTAATCACCTGGTGCTCATCATGACAAGTGCACTCCTTAATCCCCATCGCCTATTTCACCATCCCCCCACCTGCCTCTCCTTTGATAACCATCAATTTGTTCTCTATAGTTAAGAATGTTTCTTGGTTTGTCATTTTCTCTTTTTTCCCTTCGTTGATTTGTTTTGTTTCTTAAATTCCGCAGAAAAGTGAAATCATATGGTGTTTGTCTTTCTCTGTCTCACTTAACATTATAATCTGTAGCCCCATTTATGTTGTTGCAGATGGCAAGATTTCATTCTTTTTTATGGCTGAATAATATTACATTGTATGTATATGTGTGTGTATATACATATATATACATGCACACACATACACCACATCTTCCTTTTCCATTCACCATTCAAAGGAGACTTCAGCTACTTCCATTTCTTGGCTGTTGTAAACAATGCTGGGTACATCTGCCCCTTTGAATTAGTGGTTTTGTATTCCTTGGATACCTAGTAGTGTAACTGGGGGATTGTAGCGTAGTTCTATTAACTTTTTGAGGAATCTCTGTAAGTTTTCCACAATGGATACACCAGTTTGCAAGAAAATTCCTTTTTCTCCACATCCCTTCCAACACCTGTTGTTTCTTCTGTTTTTTAAATTTAGCCATTCTGACAGGTGTGAGGTGATATCTCATCATAGTTTTGATTTGCATGTCCCTGATGATGTGATGATGAACATCTTTCATGTGTCTATTAGCCATCTGCTATGTCTTCTTTTGAGAAATGTATATTCTGTCTTCTGCCCATTTTTAAATTGAATTATTTATTTTTTGGGTGTTGAGTTTTGTAAGCTTTTTATGTATTTTGGATACTAACCCTTTATTGGTAGGTCATTTGCAAATACCTTCTTCCATTCCCTAAGTTGCCTTTTAGTGTTATTGATTGTTTCCTTCACTGTGCAAAACATTTTATTTTTATATAGTCCCAGTAGTTCATTTTTGCTTTTGTTTCCCTTGCCTCAGAGGATCTACCTAGGAAAAAAACTGATATGGCCAGTGCCAGAGAAATTACTGCATATGTTCTTTTCTAGCATTTTTATGGTTTCACATTTAGATCTTTAATCCATTTTGAATTTATTTTTGTGTATGGTGTAAGAAAGTGGTCCGGTTTCATTCTTTTGCATGTAGCTGTCCAGTTTTCCTAGTACCATTTTGTTGAGAAGTCTGTCTTTTTCCCATTGGATATTCTTTCCTGCTTTGTTGAAGATTAATTGACCATATACTTATATGTTTATTTCTGGGTTTTCGATTTTGTTCCATTAATATATGTGTCTATTTTTGTGCCAGTACATACTGTTTTGATCACTACTGCTTTGTAATATAACTTGAAGTCTGGAATTGTGATGCCTCCAGCTTTGCTTTTCTTTTTCAAGATCGTTTGGCTATTTGGGGTCTTTTGTGGTTCTGTACAAATTTTAGGATTGTTTGTTCTAGTTCTGTGAAAAATGCTGTTGGTATTTTGATATGGATTACCTTAAATGTGTAGATTACTTTGGGTAGTATGAACATCTTAACAATAGTCTTCTATAAGCATGGAATGTCTTTCTGTTTCTTTGTGTCCTGTTCAATTTCTTTCATCAGTGTTTTTTAATTTTCAGAATATAGGTCTTTCACCTCTTTGGTTAGGTTTATTCCTAAGTATCTTACTATTTTGGTTGCAATTGTAAATGGGATTGTTTTCTTAATTTCTCTTTCTGCTGCTTTATTACTGGCTTATAGAAATGCAACAGATTTCTGTACATGATTTCATATCCTGTGACTTTACTGAATTCATTTATCAGTTCTAGTAAATTTTTGGTGGAGTCTTTAGGATTTTCTATATATAGTATCATTAACATCTACAAATAGTGGAAGTTTTACTACTTCTTTACAGATTTGGATGCCTTTTATTTCTTTTTTGTTGTTTAACTGCTTTGGCTAGGACTTTCACTACTATGTTAAAGAAATGTGATGAGAGTCATCCTTGTCTTGGTCCTGACCTTAGGGGAAAGTCTCTCACTTTTTCCCTTTTAAGGATGATGTTAGCTGTGGGATTTTTATTTATGGCCTTTATCACGTTGAGGTATGTTTCCTCTAAACCTACTTTGTTGAGGGTTTTTAATTATAAATGGATGTTAAGTCTACTGAAACAATAAAATTATTATAAGGTTCTTATCCTTTTTTTTTATTTTTTAATTTTTTTTTTAATTTTTTTTTATGCTTATTTATTTTTGAGACAGAAAGAGACACAGAGCATGAACGGGGGAGGGTCAGAGAGAGGGAGACACAGAATCTGAAACAGGCTCCAGGCTCTGAGCGGTCAGCACAGAGCCCGACGCGGGTCTCAAACTCACAGACCGGGAGATCATGACCTGAGCCGAAGTCGGACACTCAACCGACAGAGCCACCCAGGCGCCCCTCCTTTTTTTTTATTAATGTGATGTATCACGTTGATTGATTTGCAAATATTGAACCACCTTGCAATCCAGGAATAAATCCCACTTGATTTGGGTAAATGATTTTTTTCATGTATTCTTGGATTCAGTTAGCTAGTATTTTGTTGAGGATTTTTGCATCTGTGTTCATCAGCGTTATTGTCCCATGGTTCTCTTTTTTAGTGGAGTCTTTATCTGGTTTTGGTATTAGGGTAATGTTAGCCTCACAGAATGACTTTGGAAGTTTTACTTCATTTTCTGTATTTTAGAATAGTTTAAGAAGAATGAGAATTAACTCTTTAAATTTTGGTAGAATTTGCCTATGAAGCCGTCTGGTCCTGGACTGTTGGTTTTTGGGAGTTTTTGGATTACTGATTCAATTTCTTTGCTCATAATTGTTCTCAAATTTTCTATTTCTTCCTGTTTCAGTTTTGGTAGTTTATATATTTATGGAATTTATCCATTTCTTCCAGATTTCCCAGTTTGTTGGCATATAGTTTTTCATAATATTCTCTTATGGTTGCATTTCTGTGGTGTTGGTTATTTCTGCTTTATCATTTGTGACTTTATTTGGGCCCTTTCTCTTCTTGATAAGTCTAGCTAGAGATTATCCATTTGTTAATTTTTTTCCCCCCCAAAAAAATTCCCTGGTTTCATTGATCTGTTTGTAGCAGGATTCTCACACAGAGAATCGTGACACCGAGGCTTTTCTTTCCAGGAAGCAACTTTATTCCTACCGACAACACTTAGTTGAGTACGTACCCGAAGAACTAAACCCCGAACACCACGTGGCGTAGTTTTTATATTTTTTTTTTACTTCCTTGTCTCCCATATATAGTAACACACAAACATGTAATCTGATTAAGTGGTCTCATGTTACAAGGTCATGAGGGATGTTGTCAAGTACACGAATAGCAAGGTTGCCTTGAGATTTTGTTTGTTTCTTTTTCCTTAGGAAGGGGACCCTACCACATGTTTTTTTTTAGTTTTAATATCATTTATTTCTGCTCTAATCTTTATTATTTCCTTCCTTCTGATTTTAGATTTTGTTTCTTATTCTTTTTCTAGAGCCTTTATATATAAAGTTAGATTGTGTATTTGAGACTTTTCTTACTTCTTGAGGTAGACCTATATTGCTATAAACTTCCCTCTTAGAACGCTTTTCCTGCATCCCAAAAGTTTTGAGCCATTGTGTTATCATTTTAATTTGTTTCCATGTACTTTTTTGTTTCTTCTTTTATTTCCTGGTTGAGCCATTCATTGTTTGGTAGCATGTTATTTAACCTCCAGGTATATGTGGTCTTACCAGATTTTTCTTGTGGTTGACTTTTAGCTTCATGGTCACAAAAGACACATGGTATGACTTTAATCTTTTAATTTGTTGAGGCTTGTTTTGTGGCCTAATATATGATCTGTTCTGGAGAATGTTCCATGTGTACTTGAAAAGAATGTGTATTCTGTTTTATGATGGAATGCTCTGAATATATTTGTTAAATCCATCTGGACTAGGGCATCATTCAAAGCCATTGTTTCCTTTTGATTTTCTGTTTAGGTGATCTGTGTATTAATGTAACTGGAGTGTTAAAGTCCCCTACTATTAATTGTATTATCATTGATTAGTTCCTTTGTATCTGTTTTTAACTGTTTTATGTATTTGGGTGTTTCTCTGTTGGGTGCACAGATATTTATAATTGTTGTATCTTCTTGTTGCATTGTCCCCTTCATTATTATTCAGTGTCCTTTTTCTTTTATTACAGTGTCTGTTTTGAAATCTAATTGTCTGATATAAGTATTGCTTTCTATTGACCTTCCCAAACTTAGGAATCTTTAAGCCTTTAAAAATAATCTTTGTCTTAACATGCAATAAGAAAAGAAATAAGAAGTAGGGTAATTTCTCCTCCCCTCATCCATCTCTTCTCCTTATGCATTGCTTGCACAAATCTGGTCCACTACTAAATGTTAGGTTTGGTGATAGTAAATTTGTCAGTTAAGAAAAAGAATGAGTTTTAAATCATTTGGTATTTTGAGTTGAAGGTAGAACTGGAATAATATTATCTCTAGCAGATACAGAGACATTGGTAAAGAGGAAATGATGAATTCTTTACAGAGATATGAGGTGAACTTAAAAGAGACATTTAAGTGGGAGTTCCCAGACATTTCTTCTCATTCCTCCTGATGAATTATTGAGCACCAGAAAGAGGTGTATGAGTTGAAGCATATTAATTAATGAATTTCTTTTTACAGTTTCCACCATCATGACCTACAGTACTTAAGAGCTCCAGGCAGTAGCCTTCATCCACAGGAGGGGATACAAGGAAAATATTGATATTCTCAGTCTAGAATTTCACTGCCTAGCCCTACTAGTCTAAGAGTTTTAGTGGGGGACTTTCCCATAGCTTCCATACAGGTGCAGTTCTAGTTATTCTATAGAATTGTGCTTTGTGGAATCATGCTATATAGCACAGTGCCACTCTAGGAAAAATAGGTACATAACAAACATCATATGAAAGAGAGAAATGAGTACCATATTCTAAAAACAGATAAAAAGTACACTGAATTTTAGGTATCATCAGTTACAAATAGTTGACAGGAATAAAGTAGTTGAAGAATAGGAAGAGTAACACACCCCAATTGTCTTTCATAGGCCAAAGAAGTTGGAGGAGCTGAGACATGATGATAATAGTTGAATCATAGTAATCTATGTTTTTCACATGTCTAGATCTGAGTCAGTTCACCATTCTTTGAAATCAACTATTTGGAAATGAGGACTCCTGATATCACATTAGGAATGGAAGATACACCCAGAGAGCTTTTTGTCTGGTGCAGTTCATGAGTGCTTATATGTGTATGTCTTTTTAGAAGGAAAGTTTGAACTTAGTTGTTTTAGAACATGTTAAACTTCAGTTCAATTAAACGTCAGTGCCCCCAAATGCTAAACTTAGTAACTAAAGTTAATGTTTTATAGAACTTGAGGAACATGAGTTCTCTTATTGTGTGTGCCTAAGTTATCTCTTGGAAGGAAATTAAATTATTAAGTATGTAAACATACTCCAGTTTGGTACACAAATGTATCATTTATAGAAGAATCATTAGAGAAGTTCTATACATGCAGACATAAACTTCAGATTCTTTACTGTTCTAATTTTTTTACTTTTTGTGTGTATATATGTGTGTGTGACATTTGAAAGCCAAATTATTATCAGCATCTGCCAACTTGACCAGCCAAGGGATATGCAGTTGCTAGATAGCTATTCTAAGCTTGATTTCCTGATAAATTCTCACCTTCTCTCTTCAACAATTTTGATCTCTTGTTCTTATTTAACAGCCAGAGTAATATGATTGCTCCGCTCTAAGCAGTTTTTCAGGATTGATCTATCAAATAAGAACCTGTGTAGTTACTCATTCATTAAAACATGGAAATTCAAGCCTAGGTCTGGTAATGGTAAAAATTGGGTTGCAGTCTGAAAACAGAAGGAGCTTCCCTGGCAGCTGTGGCTGAACTGTCTTACCCCAAAACCATACAGTGTGATTTTTTTGTGTGTAGGGGTTATTTTTTTCCTTATAAAACCTCCCAAGACAAATGATTTAACAGGCCCAGTTTGTAGAAATCAGATTTCTAGAGTGGTATGTATTATAGCAATTTAAAAGGAAAAAATTGAGTTGAGCTATACTTTTAAAATAGAATAATTGTCAAAACTATATACAGGTATATATACCTCTTTTTATTGCACTTTGCTTTACTGTACTCCCAGATACTGTTTTTTATGAATTGAAGGTTTGTGGCAACCCTGCATCAAACATCTGTCAGTGTCATTTTTCCAACAGCATTTGCTTTTTATGTCTCTGTCTCACATTTTGGCGGTTCTCACAATATTTCAGACTTTTTCATTATTATTATATTTGTTTTGATGATCCTTGATCAGTGATCTTTGGTGGTGTTATTGTAATTGTTTTGGAGTGCCGCAAACTGTGCCCATGTTAGATGACAAACTTAGTCAATAAATGTTGTTTATGTTCTGACTGCTCCACCTGCCAGCCTTTCCCCTGTCTCACTCTCCACCTCTCCCTCCCTTTGGGCTTCCCTATTCCCTGAATCACAGTAATCTTGAAATTAGGCTAATTAATAACCCTGCAGTTTCCTCTAAGTGTTCAGGTGAATGGAAGTTTTGCACATCTCTTCCTTTATTTATTTATTTATTTAGTGTCACATTAGGTCTTTATAGTGAACTATATAAAAGATTTCAAATATGGTACAGGTATGAGATTTATAAGGAAAATTATTTAAAAGACAATAAGCAATATAGTGTCACGTCATAGTTGAATCATTAAACTCTTACTGAGACTCCTTCTGAATAGAGGTATATTAAATAATTATAAAATTGATTGATAATGGATAATGGATAATGGATATTGATATTGATAATGGAATTATCAGTTTTAAATTTTATTATCAGTTTTAAGAACTCGCCATCTTTGAATCTTTCTCTTCCATCAATGAGGCCTACCCTGAGTACTCGAAATAAAAGCGAGCATCTCTTTCCTGCTGCACACTCGGTTTCCTCTCACCCAGCTCCACTTTTATTCTGATGGCATTTGTCATTATATGATATGCTAAAAAGCTTACATATTATTTTTTTTTCTTGTCTAGAATACAAGCACTGCAAAGGCTTGGACATTTGTTTGTTTTGTTCACTGTTGTGTCTCAATTACCTCGAAAACTGCCTGACTCACATTGTAAGTGTGAAGAAATGCTTCATGCTTGAATGACTGAATGAACAGAGGATATTATATAAATCACTGTTTAATATTGCTTGTCCTCACAATTTCTAGAATAATCATCTGACACAAAAATCACCTTGTGCTTAAATCAGATTATGCTGGCAGAATAATGTGAGAGGCCCATGGACAGCTCCCCTTGGAATATCTTCTTCAGCACTGCCTAAAATTAAACCATTAGTATATGTCCTCATCTTCTTTTCCTCCTCCTCCTCTTTTTTTTTTCCCCAAAGGTAGGTGAGGTACTTTAAAATTCAGATGCCATTGGGAAGGGTAACATATTCCATGCCTAACTAATCTTAATGAGAGCACTACCTATCGTTTCTGCTGTTACTCCTTTGATCCAAGCCAGAGGTATCTCCTCCCTAAATTACTGGAATCATTCTAATTGGGCCCTGTTCTTCCACTGTGATTCCTATAAAGTCTCTTGTTAGCACAAAACCACACTAATTCTTTCAAAATTACAACAGATTATGAGTCTCTTACGCTCCAAACCTCCAATGTCTCCTCATTTCTCTCATTTTAAAGTCCTGAGTCTGTGCCATGGCCTGCAACACCCCATATAACCTGTGACTGTGTCTCCTACACTGCATCTCTATACTTCCCTCTGACTTTATCTCCTGTACTTCTTTTTGCTCCCTCTGGCCTCCTTACTATGTTTCAAACACACCTGAGGTTACCAGGATCATCTGTTCCTCCTCTTCTCTTTATCCAGATAGCCTCATGGCCAAGTCCTTGCCTCTCTAAAGATTTTAGGTTTAGTTAAAGATTTAGATAAAGATTTTCTCACTGAGAAAGGGTACCCACACTACCCTTTTTTTTTTAATTGAAGCTTGTTAATATACAGTGTAATAATGGTTTCAGGAGTAGTGATATGACACCCAGTGCTCATCCCAACAAATGCCCTCCTTAATGCCCATCACCCATTTAGCCCATCCCCCCATCTAATACTCCTCCAGCCACCCTCAGTTTGTTCTCTATATTTAAAAGTCTCTTAGAGTTTGCCTTCCTCTGTTGTATTATGTTTCCTTCCCTTTCCCTGTGTTCACTGTTTTGTATTAAATTCCACGGGAGTGAAACCATATGATATTTGTCTTCCTCTGAATTATTTCACTTAGCATAATACATTCTACTTCCATCCACATTGTGGCAAATGGCAAGATATCATTCTTTTTTTTTTTTTAATGTTTATTTATATATTTTTAGAGAGAGGCAGAGAAAGGGACAGAGAGAATCCCAAGCAGGCTCCACTCTCAGCATGGAGCCTGACCCAAGGCACAATTCCACGAACTGTGAGACCATGACCTGAAATCAAGAGTCATACACTTACGTGACTTACACTTACATACAAAATCAAGAGTCATACACTTACGTGACTGAGCCAGCACCCCAGATTTCATTCTTTTTGATCACTGAGGGATATTTCATTGTGGGTGTATATATATGTATGTATATGTATGTATATATACATATATATACATATTACATATGTATATGTGGTGTGTGTGTGTATGTGTATGTTATGTATATGTATTATATATGTAACATATATATTATATATATATTATATATACACACACACACACACACCACACCTTCTTTATCCGTTCATCAGTTGATGGACAGATGGGTTCTTTCCATAATTTGGCTATTGTTGATAGTGATGCTGTAAACATTGGGGTACATGTGCCCCTTCAAATCAGCTTTTTTGTGTCCTTTGGATAAATACCTAGTAGAACAATTGCTGGGTCATAATGTAGCTCTATTTTTAATTTTTTGAGGAATCTCCATACTGTTTTCCAGAGCGGCTGCACCAGTTGCATTTCCACCAACAGTGCAAAATTGTTCACCTTTCTCCGCATCCTCACCAACATCTGTTGTTTCCTGAGTTGTTAATTTTAGCCATTCTGACAATTGTGAGGTGGTATCTCATTGTGGTTTTGATTTATATTTGTCTGATGATGAGTGATGTTGAGCATCTTTTCATGTGTCTGTTAGCCATCTGGATGTCTTCTTTGGAAAACTGAAGCAGCAGAAAGAGAAATCAAGGAATCAGTCCCATTTACATTTATACCAAAAACCATAAAATACCTAGGAATAAACCTAACCAAAGAGGTAAAAGATTTGTATGCTGAAAACTATAGAAAGCTTATGAAATAAAAAAGTTAAAGAAGATCGTAGGGTAGTTGTAGTTTTAATTTTTTGAGGAACCTCCATACTGTTTTCCAGAGTGGCTACACCAGCTTGCATTCCCACCAACAATGCAAAAGAGATCCTCTTTCTGTGCATCCTCGCCAACATCTGTTGTTGCCTGCGTTGTTAATGTTAGCCATTCTGACAGGTGTGAGGTGGTATCTCATTGTGGTTTTGATTTGTAATTCCCTGATGATGAGTGATGTTGAGCATTTTTTCATATATCAGTTGGCCATCTGGATATCTTCTTTGGAGAAGTGTCTATTCATGTCTTTTGCCCATTTCTTCACTGGATTATTTGTTTTTTGGGTGTTGAGTTTGTTAAGTTCTTTATAGATTTTGGATACTAACCCTTTATCTGCTATGTCGTTTCCAAATATCTTCTCCCATTCCGTCGGTTGCCTTTTAGTTTTTCTGATTGTTTCCTTCACTGTGCAGAAGGTTTTTATTTTGATGAGGTCCCAATCATTCATTTTTGCTTTTGTTTCCCTTGCCTGCGGAGACGTGTTGAGTAAGAAATTGCTGTGGCCAAGATCAAAGAGGTTTTTGCCTGCTTTCTCCTTGAGGATTTTGATGACTTCCTGTCTTATGTTTAGGTCTTTCACCCATTTTGAGTTTATTTTTGTGTATGGTGTAAGAAAGTGGTTTCTGCATGTCGCTGTCCAGTTTTCCCAGCACCACTTGAAGAGACTGTCTTTATTCCATTGGATATTCTTTCCTGCTTTGTCAAAGATTAGTTGGCCATACATTTGTGGGTCCATGTCTGGGTTCTCTAATCTGTTCCATTGATCTATGTGTCTGTTTTTGTGCCAGTACCATGCTGTCTTGATGATTACAGCTTTGTAATACAACTTGAAGTTGTATTTGGTTTTCTTTTTCAAGCCAATTGCTTTGGCTATTCGGGGTCTTTTCTGGTTCCATACAAGTTTTAGGATTGTTTGTTCTAGCTCTGTGAAGGATGCTGGTGTTATTTTGATAGGTGTTGTATTGAATATGTAGATTGCTTTGGGTAGTATTGACATTTTAACAATATTTGTTCTTCCTATCCATGGAATATTTTTCCATTTTTTGGTGTCTTCAATTTCTTTCATAAGCTTTCTATAGGTTTCAGTGTATAGATTTTTCACCTCTTTGGTTAGATTTATTCCTAGGTATTTTACGGGTTTTGGTGCAATTGTAAATGGGATCGATTCCTTGATTTCTCTTTCTGTTGCTTTTTTATTGGTGTATAGGAATGCAACCGATTTCTGTGCATTGATGTTACATCCTGCAACTTTGCTGAATTCATGGATCAGTTCTAGCAGTTTTTTGGTGGAATCTTTTGGGTTTCCCATATAGAATATCATGTCATCTGCAAAGAGTGAAAGTTTGACCTCCTCCTAGCCAATTTGGGTGCCTTTTATTTCTTTGTGTTGTCTGATTGCAGAGGCAAAGACTTCCAATACTATGTTGAATAAGAGTGGCGAGAGTGGACATCCCTTTCTTGTTCCTGACCTTAGGGGGAAAGCTCTCAGTTTTTCCCCATTAAAGATGATATTAGCAGGTCTTTCATGGATGGCTTTTATGATCTCGAGGTATAGTCCTTCTATCCCTACTTTCTTGAGGGTTTTTATCAAGAAAGGATGCTGTATTTGGTCAAATGCTTTCTCTGCATCTATTTAGAGGATCGTATGGTTCTTGTCCTTTCTTTTATTGATTTGATGAATCACATTGATTGTTTTGTGGATATTGAACCAGCCCTGCATCCTAGGATAAATCCCACTTGGCTGTGGTGAATAATTTTTTTAATGTATTGTTGGGTCCGGTTGGCTAATATCTTGTTGAGGATTTTTGCATCCATGTTCATCAGGGAAATCGGTCTATAGTTCTTCTTTTTAGTGGGGTCTTTGTCTGGTTTTGGAATCAACGTAATGATCTCTTCATAGAAAGAGTTTGGAACTTTTCCTTCCATTTCTATTTTTTTTGTATAGCCTCAAGAGAATAGGTGTTAACCCTTCCTTAAATGTTTGGTGGAATTCCCCTGGAAAGCTTTCTGGCCCTGGACTCTTGTTTTTTGGGAGATTTTTGATTACTAATTCTGTTTCTTTATTGGTTATGGGTCTGTACAAATTTTCTATTTCTTCCTTTTTCAGTTTTGGTAGTTTATATGTTTCTAGGAATTTGTCCATTTCTTACCGATTGCCCATTTTGTTGGTGTATAATTGCTCATAAGATTCTCTTATTGTTTGTATTTCTGCTGTGTTGGTTGTGATCTCTCCTCTTTCAGTCTTGATTTTATTTATTTGGGTCCAATCCTTTTTCTTTCTGATCAAACGGGCTAGTGGTTTATCAGTTTTGCTAATTCTTTCAAAGAACCAGCTTCTGGTTTCATTGATCTGTTCTGTTTTTTTTGTGGTTTTTTTTTGTTTGTTTGTTTGTTTTGGTTTCAATGGCACTGATTTCTGCTCTAATCTTTATTATTTCCTGTCTTCTGCTGCTTTTGGGGTTTTATTTGCTGTTCTTTTTCCACCTTTTTAAGGTATAAGGCTAGGTTGTGTATCTGAGACCTTTCTTCCTCCTTTAGGAAGGCCTTGATTGCTATATACTTCCTTCTTATGACCGCCTTTGCTGCATCCCAGAGGTTTTGGACTGTGGTTTATCATTTTCAGTGGCTTCCATGTACTTTTTAATTTCCTCTTTAACTTCTTGGTTATTAGCCCATTCAGTCTTTAGTAGAATGTTCTTTAGTCTCCAAGTATTTGTTATCTTTCCAAATTGTTTCTTGTGGTTGATTTCAAGTTTCACAGCGTTGTGGTCTAAAAATACACATGGTATGATCGTGATCTTTTTTGTACTTGTTGAGGGCTGATTTGTGTCCTAGTATGTGATCTATTCGGGAGAACGTTCCATGTGCACTAGCAAAGAATGTATATTCTGCTGCTTTAGGATGAAATGTTCTGAATATATCCATTAAGTCCATCTGATGCAGTGTGTGTCGTTCAAAGCCATTGTTTCCTTGTTGATTTTCTACTTAGATAATCTGTCCATTGTTGTAAGTGGGGTGTTGAAGTCCCCTACTATTATGGTATTATTATGGATGAATGGATAAAGAAGATGCGATACACACACACACACACACACACACGCAATGGTGTATTCCTCAACAATCAAAAAGAATGAAATCTTGCCATTTGGAACTACACGGATGGAACTAAAGGGTATTATGCTAAGCAAAATTAGCCAGAGAAAGACAAATATATGATTTCACTCATATGAGGACTTTAAGATACAAAACAGATGAACATAAGGGAAGGGAAGCAAAAATAGTATAAAAAACAGAGAGGGGGATAAAACGTAAGAGGCTCTTAAATATGAAGAACAAACAGGGTTACTGGAGGGGTTGTGGGAGGGGGGATGGGCTAAATGGGTAAGGAGCATTAAGGAATCTACTCCTGAAATCATTGTTGTACTATATGATAACTAACTTGAATGTAAATTTAAAAAAATAAATTAAATTTAAAAAAAGTTAAGGAAGATACAAACAAATGGAAAAACATTCCTTGCTCATGGATAGAAGAACAAATATTGTTAAAATGTCTATACTACTCAAAGCAATCTATACATTCAGTTCAATTTCTATCAAAATAACACCAGCATTCTTCACAGAGCTAGAACAAGCAATTCTAAAATTTGTATGGAACCAGAAAAGTCCCTGTATAGCCAAGTAGTGTTGGGGGAAAAGAAAAAAAGCTGGAGGCATCACAATCCTGGAGTTCAAGCTGTCAAATGCTTTTTTCTGCATCTATTAAAATGATCATACGATTTTTCCCTTCTCTTGTTCATGTGATGTATCATATCAATTAATTTGTGAATATTGAACCACCCTTGCATCCCA